>NC_092593.1:22367500-23060000 GCF_047663525.1 Anas platyrhynchos | reverse complement strand
ACCTCAGCAAAGCCACCTCTGAATTGTACAAGTAACTCTGAGAGCCAGCCCCTCCAGAGACATAGGCTCTACTAATAGTAGTGAAGATTGCATTGCCAGCACTGCCAGTGCTGGCAATGGTTCTTGCTGTACAGTTAAGGACGTACAGCAGCATGTGTGACAGTCTGTCCTATTCAAATGGAGAAGGTTGTAAAGGGTTGCTTTGCTTACTGTATATTTAAGTCAGTAGGCTTATGACATAGTAGAAAGGCAGTGACTTCAAAGGGGCAAAATTTATAAATGAAATCCTCAACCCATGAGGACCTACATCTTAGAAAATTCTTTTTTTTTTTTTTTGTTTTTGGTTTTTGTTTGTTTGTTTGTTTGTTTTCTGGATATGGTTATAACAACAGCTTGGGTATATATGTTAGGGTAACACCTCACTTACCCATTTCCTTATTGAATACAATTTATCTGCAATGTGGTATAAAGTATGTTTGGAAATAAACAGAATTAAGAGTCAATTTGAAGCATAAATTTTATTTGGTCATGACTTGGGCACAGTATTTTCAAATTACACACTTCCCATTAGAAAAGGCAAAGTTCTCTTGTGTTCCACATGCATAGTTGACTGCCAGTCCAGATCTCAATACCTCTCTGGATATTTGGAATTGTTTCCAAGATATTTGTCCCAGAACAAGCTGACATTTGAAAATCTGTCCCAAGTTTGGGAAATAAGTTATTTAGAAAAACAAATCTTTAAAGTGTGTGTGCCCTTGGCTGTGTTTAAGCAAGGTCTGGAGGTGATGGTTGGTAGGATGTGGTTTGTTTCAGGAGATCCATGTGGGGAACTCAGAGGCACTGGTTACATGCACTAACTCTGCAACAGTAGAAGGTTTTGGGTCACACAGCAGCTGATGGGGCCAGAGGAGATAATTAAGCTGTGTAAAAACTAATTTTGTAGAAAGTAACACAGCATGAGAACTTTAAAGCATCACTGAGACTTTGGAGAGAATAAAAGGAGTGATGAGTCTCTTTTTTGACACTACTTTTAGATCTTGCTGAGAATATTTGCTAATGTTTCATAATGAAGAACTGCAGCCTTTATTGATAAGCATATTTCAGCTCTTGAAAACTTAAGTATTATGGAAGTAACTCATTTTTTCTTACCCAACTGAAGTTATAGTGGACCATTATGGAAATTGATAGCACCACCTATTGATGTTATTAGAAAACTGCAGCTCATAATGCTATTCTGCATTAATTTTAAAATCCAAGGGGAAAGAAAAAAAAAATCTTTGCTGTTTTATTATTGAATCAGCCAAATGTGTAACTGATCTGATTCTGTAAATGTTATATAGAAAGTTTCAGAGACTATTTCTGGCAAGTTTGTTGAGAGAGAGGAGTGTGGTGCTGTGCTCATGAAGGAACCACTGACAACGTGGTGTACAAAGAGGTGGTCCAGAGCAGATGATGCTGATGAGGCAATGGCAAGTGCTTTAGGAAAATCTTGGAATTACAGCTCGTCCACAGGAATGACTACTTGCAAAAAAAGTACTCCAGAAATATGCACCCTACCTTGCACAGCATGTGTTTGAGCTTGTCCAAGCAATGCCGTTTTTCTGTGGCAGCAGTGCAAGCCTCCGACAGGTTGTGTGCTGGGTGTCTCAGTGCACATGGGAGCTGCTGAAATCAATGGGTCTCTTTGCTGGTGCAGATCAGATTGCAAGACCAGGGCACTGGATGTCAGATTTATGGACCTATTACTTCCAACCTCGTTTTTGTTTCCTTTCCCTGCTAGCCTGTAGCACAACTATTTTAGTTGTTTCCCAAACTCCCTTTTCTTGCACGATAGGAAAAGACCTGGTTAAAAATAACTCTTAGCAGTTCAACAATTTTTAACCTTAATCTCCCATAACACATACAAGTTTAACTCTTTGCTGTCTGCTGCTGCATTCAGTATGCCCCAGCCCAAATTTGGGAATAGGGAGTGAGAAATGCTATGTGCATGTCACCCAGCATACTCCCAGAGCCCTGCTGGTAATCAGCATACTTTTGGGCCATACCCAGAGGCCATACCCAGAATGGGCTTCTTAAGACCAAATCTGGATCTAATTTGGCTGTTCACTTTCTCACAAGACTCGCCCTCTCCACTGCTTCCCACAGACTCAGCTGAAGGTGGTGGGTGGAAGGCGAGTGCAGGATTTGGAAGGTGGGTGGTGCAGGATCTGCCTCGTTCCCAACACCTAGTGGGAATCTTTGTCTCTTCTGCCCATCCTAACTGCAGTTAGGATGGTTGTGCTGTGTGTTTGGGTTAGGTCTAATTCAGTGCTTTGTACCTATTGTTTTAACATTTAGGGGTGGCTTTGCATTTGGGTAGTTTTTTTTGCAGTGTATCTGTCAAGCAGATGTTTGTGTGTGTTTGTGGGAATGTAACATTTGCTTCCTAGAACACTGATCTGCACCAGATACTACCTCAAGCTAATAAAAACTCAATGGGAGAATCTTACTGGTAACTGAAATTAATGCTGCATTTTACTTGGCAAATGTCAAGATTTTCTTCTGTACTAAGCTCGAAATCCAACTAGGGTTGCTATGGGTTAATGTCTTAATTGGTCTCCTGACTAATTTTATTATATAAAGTTATAAAGCATCTAAAATCATAGATGATGCTTTTCTTCAGCACATTGTGAATAGTATAGTTCCCTAGGCTTCTATGCACAGCATATGATGGAAGACCATCAGCTTGAAATGGAGTTAGAAAAAATTGCACAAATTAAGTAATTTGGGGGACTGAGACACCACCAAGTGACCCTGATGACACCGTTCTGTTGCAGATGTTTCATCTTCTGAAAAAAGCTTTATGAAAGAACAAGTATATAAAAAGAAAATCCAAGTGAAACACCAGAAAAACAAGACCGTTCAAAAAGCAAGGTACCTAACCTGAAAAAGTAGAACAATAAGATTCTCTCTTTTTCTGATCTTTTCATGTTTCCCTTTTCATAAGCCAGGCCAAATATGAGATGAATTTCAAACTGATGTTATAATATTAACTCTGCAGCATATTTCAGCTCATCTGGCTTTGGCTTGCTGAGAGAGTGGCAGGATGCCTGTGCTGCCTTATTCCCTTTAAGCTTTTGGTCTATTTTTTTTATTGTTATTATTACATGTTGTGCAAGTTTGTCATGTGAAAGGCTGGATCATGAACACACCCTGCTACCCACTGTCCAACAACTCACTCAAATTCCTGAAGAAAAATAAATATTTTATTTTCCTATCTAGTTCTGGAAATGTTCATGAATACAAATAACAAATGCAAATGGCACAGGGACAGTGATATTAGGAATTGAAATGCCCTCTGTGTATTTTGTACAAATATATTCATTATGCTAGAAATGCATGATGACTGAGAGACAGTCCCTGTTGGTCAGTAGTGGCTACAGTTGATGGATACAGATTATTAAATTTTATTTTAATAACAGGTAGTGACAAAGTAGCTCAGTGCCTAAAAATACATACAGATATCTGCCATATAAACACATGCAAATATATTTTTGTAACAGTCCATAAATACTATTACTTCTTTTAGATTCAAAGAAGAAGTTGATATGTAAGTCCACATGCACCTAGATGGATACGAAGTCAGGAGAATGGTGCAGTTTTTTGGTAGGTCATTCGAAAAAGATTTCATCCCAAACCCAAGGCCAACACGGAGTTTTTGTGGCAGGCATGTCTGCTGGACACATGTGATCATCTGACGGCTGGCCACTAGCCAGGCTGGCAGTTTTGGTTGCACCAAATTTCAGCTCAGCAGGGTGTTCCTGCAGTGTCCAGCGCCACGACTGAGGCAAGGCCTGTGGCTCGCTGTAGGCAATGGAAACCAGCACGGGGCACTTGTGAAGGGAGCGAGGCCCCCACAGGGCACTGCTGGCAGGCCCAGCCATGGTGTTGCCTAGTAGATTCCTGCAGCCTCAGCACCCACAGGAGAGCAGAGGAGGCCTTGTGGGGGGAGGATTGGCAGGATAGGGAGATGTCATGCTGATGGTTTGAGAATAAACACTCTGCAATTACTGCTTTCCCCTCCTCTGACCTCTCAGCCCCGTGGTGCTTATTAGGAGTGGGGCCTGAACCCCGAGCTGCCCGGTTCGAAGGACTGACTCTGGCTCAATCCCTGTGCTCTGGCAGGTTACCGCTGCCTTCAGGACAAGTTTGATTTAATAGAAGGACTAAAATCCTCAGGGCCTGGCCTTGGGAGAGCAGTAAATGCGATCAGCTGCCTTGGTCTGACAGAATGAATGAACAGGGGCTCAGGGGCACCTGTGGCAGCAGAGATTATGAGGGAAGACCTGGATCACATTGCTGACTCCAACTTTGCCCTAACTACTTGTGCAGGAGGCGTAGGCATCACCCTGCACAGCCCAGGAAGGGGCTCCTCTCAGTGCCTTGCAGTGGTTAAAAACCAAATGAAAGGTATCAGTTGGGAGAGTGAAATGACAGCAAGAATATTAGAACAGCGTTATTATAAAAGCCTTTCTTTGCATTCAGTTCTCATTACTCTGACTCACAAAGGAAACAGCAGAAATAACGGGGCTTGTAGTAGGATGATGGAAATCTGTAAAGATGTGAAAAGACTTCTGAATGAGGTGAGAGTGAAAAGATTGGTGCTACTTAATTTAGAATGAAGATAAACAAGAAGGGACATGACAGGGGCACATAGGGTAGCAGATGCTGTTCAGAAGGTAAATCCAGAACCTGTGTTTGCCTCTTCTCATGATACCTGAATAAGGGGACAATCAATGAAATGATAAAGTGCACATTTCATCCAAAACCAAAAAAAGGTATTTGAATTCATGTTATGAGACTTATTGCTATGAGGTGCAGCCCAAGGAAAGTAGATAATGAAACTTGAAAAAGAGCTAGATATTTGCATGGTCTTTTCCCAGCAACATTAGAGGAAGTATATGAGTCTTTAGGAGGTACATAAGCTTGCAGGCTATAGGGGCTAAGCAAATGAATGGTCAGAAGATGGGAGGTGATCTCTCCTGCATAAGTTATCTTGCTGGCCTGCCATGGGCTGCTTGCATATGCTCTAAAAAAAATGAAACTTTGGTAGGAACACCTCTCCACTGTGTTAGATAGGTCCTTGTTTTGAACTGGTGTAGCAATTAACTCTTAGAAATTTGTGTTAAAAAGCAAATGATATTATTTTTCCATCTTGTAACCCAACTATGCATGAAATGTCTAGGCCTGACCAAAAGAAATACCAGTAGAGTTGGCTGCTTGTGGTCGAGTTCAGTTGTCGAGTCTCATCCCCATGTCGCTGTGGCCATACTTCACTGCAGGTTTCTTCTCTTCCCTAGCATTTTTCAGAATAGCTAATCTCTGAAATCTGTAGCTGCCTTGGGATTTGCACAAACACAAATTACTGGTGGCATGGAGGTAGGGACGGTCAACGAGTTCTGTTTTTCATACCTTGTGTCTCAGGAATGTATGTGGCCTGGACTCATCCCTTGGGTGAACTGAAATGAATGGCTTAAGCTCACATACTCAATTCCCTAATTACTATAGGTTAAGAGCAGGTAGAAGTACTGCTGCTCAGCTAATGAGCAGTAACTAGTTTAGGCACAGAAATTCACTTGCTGTCTCTATACACCTGCACTCTGTTTTACTAGGGCTTTACATATGGGTGAACTTCAAACAAACCAAATTAAGTAAAGGTGTGAAAGGAATTTTTTCTTCATGTTTTCCATTCACTTGGTACTAATACATAGCACCTCTTTCATTCAGTATGAAGTAAGGGAAGACCACAGACTTGATTTTGATCACTGCTCATTACTGAAGTGAATAGCAAAAGCAACTAGAGAGATTTTGGTTAAGGTGATCATAGATAAGTCTTTGGGAAAGAACCAAAATATATGAAAACATGTGATGTCACGTAACTGTATGTGACATGATGTCTGTCACATGACAGCTGCATGAAAAAACCCTGGCTGGGTGCTTGCTTCTTGCTTTTCCTTTTGCAGAGAGGAGTCAGAATTACCTGCTAACTCATTTCAGGTGCACTGAATCAGTTCTGGGCCAATTTCAGGTTAGGGGGAAGTTTTGTTTGTTTGTTTGTTTGTTTGTTTTTATTTTCCTTCTTCCCTCCCTCCCTCCTCCTCCTCCTCCTCCTCCTCCTCCTCCTCCTCCTCCTCCTCCTCCTAAAATTACTGAATGCAATCCTCCATGTATCTCTTTGTGAAGAGCTGTATTGCAACTCATATGAATACCTGGTGAGTAGAGCTTTATCGCTGTCCTGGCTGAGTTGTGGCTGCATTGAAGTTTGTCTTTTCACATCTCTTTAGCTGGACTATATGCCTCCTGTAGGAGGCACACTACCTATTATGTGGTTACATGGCAAGCATATTATTTCTTAAACTCCACATGGAGAAAAGAGAGCCAGAGAATGAAAAATCCCTGAAAAAGGCTATTGATATAATGGAGTATTTGTCATAAATTACTGAAAAATACACTACCTATTGTGTCCTAGCACATAAAAAGGGATGATTTTAAGTTGCCTTGATGGGAATACAATTCTATGTCTTTGTGGTGGTGACTGGGACTGGCTGTGTCTGTGCATTTGTGGGTGGGTTATGGGTGAGCTGGCGGCAGTCTGGCAGAGGTATACGGAGCAGGGGGCTCTTGGCATTACTGTGATCCCAAGGCTTGGCTTGGCTTGGCTTGGCTTTTCTGAGGCCTTCTGTTTAACAGCTGATGAGTTTACTCGTTATGTACTCTGACTCTGGTCTCCTGACTGAAAACAAAGTCCACAGCAAGACTCAAAGTTTTTCATGTGGATATTGCTTTGTGCTTGCACCAGGTTCTCCCTGTGAACCTACCTTGGAGTTATGCGCCATGACTGGGGAAGGTCTTTGGAGCTGGTCAGGGTTGCTTGTGGCTGTCTGGCTGGATTTGGTTGGGGTGAAGCTCCAGAGAGCTTTTTTGGAGGAGCTCAAAACCAGTTTTACTTATTTTTCCTAAGTACTTATTACTTGCATTTGGGAACATGCTCTCATCAGGCTTGCAGAGAAGGATCAGATTTGGTAACATCTTTGTGCCTTGTATGCTTGGATTTTTTGCATGCTAGGGTCACAGTCAAAGCAGGGACCTCTTGAAAACTGGGCTATACAAGCCTCAGCATTTATTGCTGTTGCTCTGTGTCTTTAATGAATTGGGAATGTGAAGGTAGAAGTAAAGGCAATCGATGAAGTTTGGGCTTTTATGTATAAAGGCAACACATTAGGGTAGCAGTAGCCTTGCTAGGTGTTGGTCTGAAGCCACACCTGCAATATTGCATGGAATTCTGGAAAATGCGTAGTTACAAAAATATTGACAAACTGTTGAGGAGGTGAAAGGAGTAACAAAGCAATCAGGGCAGAAGGGACCAAATGATGAGGAAAGATTAAAAAAAAAAAAAAAAAGCTAACTGCCATATCTGTGACTTTGCTAGAAGATGATTGATTGGAAACACAGATAAGTTTGAAGGGAGCCTGAACTCCAAAAAGAGAGAGAACGAGAACAGTTAGGATGGTACAGGAAGGTATAACTAAGAGTGATGGGGTGAAATTAAGCAAGAGAAAATTTAAGCTGAATCTTAGGAAAAAATCATTACTGAAATATATTAGGCTGCTGAGTGATTGCCCATGGGGAGTAGTGCAAACTGCTGCCAGTAGATTGTTTAGCCTGGGCAAAATGCTTTCAGGCATGCAGCTGAGGAAACTACAGAAGCAGGAGAGTGAAGTATTTGCCTTTTTCAGTGTTTCTTTAGCGTTTAATGTGTAACGTTTACAGGCATAATTTGCTTAAACCTAGAGCTTCAAAGAGTTTTTTTTTTGTTGTTGTTGTTTGTTTTTTTTTTTTTTTTTTCTCTCTCTCTCTCTCTCCCCTCAGCCTTGCTGAAATTTGTGTGAGTTGGAAAATGGAAAAATGGAAAGTAACTATGGATTTTGGGTGATTTGGGATATAAGTGGCATCTTGATGGGGAGTTGAGGGCTTTGATTCTCAGTAATGGTGGCATAAGCAAGTTACCAGGGTCTGGATGGCCAGAAGTCTTGCTGGTGATGAGGAATATTTCCTTGTTATGTGGGGCTTCTGCAACTCCCACCTTGCCTTTGTGAAGGAGACAAATAGAAAATAAGTCTTGAAGAAATGTCTAACCATTTACATCTCTTTTTTCAGTTAACAGTTTTGTTTCATAATGCTGCTTACTATTTTTAGAGTTCTGGTTCTGTTTTTATAACTGTTTGGAAGAGTTTGGAGGATGTTCCCTCCCACCTTCCATTTCTGCCCTCTGCCTTTTATTTTATGTATTTGCTACTCCCTATCTGAAAAAATTCTGCCTAAATTCCTTGAGGGTCTGACCCTTCCCTTAGCTTTAGTTTATACTCCTTTGTTCTTGTGTTTGACATTAGCTCAAACAGCCTTGTAAAATCTCATTTCTGTTCCCTTCAGGATTGTGTATTCCTCCATGAAGTATTTTCCCCACCCTCCTCTCGCCTGCGTCTGCCTAGAAAAGTGCTTCTATTTTAGTAACAGTTTTGTACAAGTAGTCCTTGGTGTTGTGAATTGTTTCCTTACTTTCTCTGTTACTGTATCTGTTCCATGCTACTGTTCTACGCTGTTTTAATTAAAAAATAAGTTTTACTCATTTTTGGATATGCAGTACTCCATTTTATTTCCTTTACATTCTCTTATTTTTTCCCTTCAGTAGCTCAGTATAGAGTAACAAACTAGGCTATTTGCACCACATTCTGACCTCTGAAACATATATTTTGGTCCACATCTGATGCAGTTCACAATGGAAGATCAAGTCTGTCTTCCCTAAAACCTTTTGTTATGCATTTAATTCATCTAAATGATCTTATACAAAATCCCTAGTTAAGCTATCCATAAATGGGAAATTAATTTTTGTAAAGTCTAACAGACTTTATGTTCCTTTGGTAAGAATTATATTTTTGAGCCTGTGCTAGTTCTGCAAATTGCCGTACTATCTATAATATATTATAAATTACATTTAAACCAGGTCTTTATCATAAATAGTGCTAAGTAGACACTGTTGAATTTGAATAACTGTATTGCTGCAGACAGCATGAAATTAGGAATTTGGCAAGAAGAAAGTTGATCGAAGAGGGGAATGAAAATTTGCAGAGAGAAGTGTTTCGCTAGTCATACAGGAGAGCTGAAGGTTTCTGCAAGGCATATCTCTAACAACTCAGGCTGCTTTTTAGAACACAGTTTTCCAGTTTCTTTTCTCTGGAGTGTGCCATTAGCTTCAATCTTCCATTAACTTCCTTGGTAACTTCTCAGAAGAACTCTCTAGAGAGCATCTCATCTCTGGAGGACCGAATACCAGCTTGATGAAATTGAACAAATGAGTGATCTTACTGGTAGGCAATTTTGCTGTTTGTCTTTTTTATTTTGACTTCAACCAGAGAATAGAAAGTCTGTGATTTTATATTTTATGAAATACAGAATAGGTATTAATCTAAATGCCTCATGATTAGTTTACATGCTGCACTGGCCAGGAAGGAAAGAAAGAAAATGTAAGCTTTAACATTGGTAGTAGATATTATTCATGAAATGAAATCTTTTATTGTGCAACTCTGACAGTGAATTTACATGCTTCCTGGTGTTTTAATTGTCTACAAAAGTTTCTCAAAATGAAATGCAAAATTCAACACAGGCTTTTTTTGCAGACGTGGATATTTCTAGGATTGAGCTTGACAGATAATTTAGCCAACATCTTGAATACTTTCTTCCCTTTATCCAAAGGAAGTACAGCTGGAGACTGAGGAAAAACGTTTCATCTTTGCTAGCGTTATTATCCTAGACTATTGTGCAATGTTTTCTAGCAAATGTTTTCAACTTACAGATTCCTACAGTGTTTAGTAATGAGAGGGAAAAAAAAAAAGTTCTTTGTTACCAGCTAAAATGTATCACAGCTTTTAGTATCCTGAGCAAGTTTATGGGTTCCGGGGTTCCTGTTGGCACCATTCAAGCATAGTTTTCTGAGGAGATAATGGTGCTTTAGAGTGATCTGGCTTCCGGACAGCCTTGCATGAGGCACCTCTGTGGCAGCTCCCTTGGTGCATTTCAGTGCTCTGTCCTAGTAAAGGTGCATGCTCTTATCTAGGAGCTCTTATCTAGAGTGCATGTCTGATCTTTGCGAACTATGCAGTGAGCCTTGGGCCTCGAACTAGCTGGTAGGAACTGCTTCGCATATACATATATTTATTTTTTAATTTTGTCTCTGGGACTGCCACACTACCACCAGCAGAATGGGTCTGGCCCGCTCAGGTGAGTGCTGCTCATCATAACTGTGCTTGAGCTGGTAAAGGTGAAGTGGTGGTCCTCCTCAGTGTCATTATGATTTGTAAAGCTGGTAGCACTAGAAACATCTGCCAAAATGCCTGCTGCAGGGGAAGCTCTATCTTTCATCCAAATGACATCTTGGACCATCCTGGGAGGTGCTGGAGGCCTCCTGAGTGCAGCCCCGCCTTGTCGGACACACCAGACAGCACACGCAGCAGTGACACCCCACACCCAGCAGCGGCCCCAGGTTTGGGCCAGATCCCCAGGGATCAGAGCCAAGGCCCCTCCAGATTCCGTGTTGGAACAAATGAAGCCAGATGGCCAAATGTTGTTAAAGCTGTTTTGCTTCCAGACTTCTGTTTTTATGGTATGCTGTCATGATGTGAGGATATGTCAGGGTACCAGAAAGCACAGGGCCTGCCAAAAAAGCAGCAGAGGGCTGTTCTGGGCAGAGGGAACAAAATCTGGTGCAGATCATGTTCAGGCCCTCTACCAGTAATGCTGTCTCTTTTCAACCTTGTTGTTTGACATGGATGCACAAGAGCACATGAACATGCAATGATCAAGGATCAAAGGATTTTCTTCAGCCAAACCAAGTCAGTTATCACCAACCTGCTGACTCGCGAATGGTGGTGGTCAGTGGCAAGGCCCACTCTGCTCCTGCAGCACAGGGTACTCCCCTTCCTTTAGTTCACAAAACTCCAGGTAAGCAACATGGATCTGAGCAGACCACAGTAGGTAGGATCAAACTAAAAATTACAGCATTTACAGTTAATTGTAATGCATTGTATTTCACGTGAAGGCAGGTGTCATGAGCAAGAAAACTTTTTCCTTAACCTATTTTTCATTCTTTTTAAACAGAATTTTAGGGAGAGTTTTTTTTGTTGTTGTTGTTGTTTTGTTTGTTTGTTTGTTTGTTTGTTTGTTTTTTACTTCTAGAGCTAGCCGATACAGAGACAAAAGCTAGTTTGACATTCAGTAGAAACCACTGGGTTCAGGAAGGAAAGGTAAAGAAGCTTCCTGTCTCCAAATAAAATTCTGTGTAAGCCATTCATGGAAGATGAGCAGATTTCTCTTTCGAAAGATCAGGGAGATCATTGCTGTCAATGTGTATTTTTTCAGAAAACAGCGTATTTTTTCTTTTTCACTTCACATACACAGATCAGAGATATATCTGGCCTCAAATTGTGGAAAGTTGCCAGTAAAAATGGTTGCAGTGATGAATAAGACTGAGTTATTGGGGTTTTGGTTTTGCTTTTTGAGAATTATCCAGTAGGCTTAGATTTCTGACAAAGCTGATTACCTATTATTACCACTTCCATGCTGGATAACTGCAGCAAATAGCCTCTTTTTGATGGGATGGCAGACATCGCCTTGCTGCACAGTGCAAAACCTGCTGTTTGTTTTATTTGATGAAGGCAAAATTCAGCCTTGGGGTAAGGAGTTAAAATGACAACAGGGACTGGCCACCAGCATGCTATCAAAGCAGTGCAGAAAAGACAGACTTAGCACATTTCCAACATCCTCTAGCCTGTTTTAGCATTTTAAAGAAAACAGATGCATATATGATGGCTTTTATATAGGACTGTGCTTTTGTACTGCACCTAGAAACTGTGTGTTTATACAGCATGTACCACGTTACAGCTTCATCCCCATGAAGACCTCTGTGCTCCACAATAATAATTTTGGTCTTTATCACTGTGCAGCTATCACAGTCTAGGAGCTTAGCTGAGCTCTTGCGATAGCTTAACTTTTTTTATTGACGATCAGAAAACAAATCTTGGCGTTGTGGCAGGAGCTGATCTTAGTCTTGCAGTTTATTGGGCAGTATTCAAGTTGTTTGTACAGCTCCATAGATATTCTGTATACTTTACAGACAAATATAAACCTGGCATCTGCCCCAAGGAATTTGCACTCTAAATACAAGGTGACTTAGGAATAGGAAAGAGAAAACGAAGGAGGAATGGAAAGGACTGGGAGTAAAACATCAACTCATAGTGCAACATTAGCATTGGCATTGTGAATACTGAAGTCACTAAAAAGCTTCTTGTTCTGAGGATTGCATTCTTCTTTTCTCATTAAAAATTCACTTTTACAGTGATGCTAATGGCTAGTCGCTATGAGACTTTGTAGGTAGCAGTTGCTGGAGGTCTGAAGTTGCGTGCCAGTGTACTAATCACACCACACTGTACCAGCTAAGCAGCCGTGGGGTACAAAGCACAAGGCAGAATGTTAGCGTGAACATACTGCTACCACATTGCTTCTATGCAGGGATGCTCATTTTGGGATGCACTGCCAAATCTCTGTCGTCACACTGTCTAAAAGAGTTTTCTTCTTGTCACTGAACAATTTTATGCATACAGTCCAGTGCAGTAGGGCTGTAATCTTGTTTATTCTTCACAGAAACTATGTGACTGTCTAAAAGCCTTAGAGATCATCACCCCTTTGTTATCATAGCAAGCAGGTATGCACCCTGTGATGTTTCTGTACTAATTGTTAAGAAAATGTGCTCGGTAGTCCTTTACCGGCAGAATCCCAATTGCCAAGGTAATTAATAGTGTTACAGACTTCAAGGCCATAATGCTCATCAGTTATTAATTAGCAATTCATTTTGCTGAATAAATAATACTTATGATTGATGATGGAACTTGTAATTGGGCACTAGTAGTGTTTCTCAAGGGAACTGCTTCTCTGCAAGTATTAACTATGACAGTAACAGCTAAGAAACCCAGGATTACTTAAGAAAATCTACCCTAAACAACTGTGATGCAGCCAAGGGAATTTACATGTAATGCTGGAGAAGTAGAGCTTAAAGATCAGAGCCTTGCCTGTAGTAACCAAATGCTGTTATTGTTGTCTGTTTTGCTTATGTTTTTTCCCCTTTAAGTATCATCTCCTTATAAGGAAGTGTCCTATATAATTATATTGCAGATGTTACATTGTCCTTATGAGCTTTCATATGCATTTTTCACAATTTCAGAAGATGGTATAAAAAAGGAAATACTTTCCAATCACAACAACTAATTTTAAAGAAATTTACTCAGAATAAATCTATTTAATCTTAATAGATTGTGGAAAATCTATTTTATTTTATACTAGTTGGCACTACTCTTCAGCATGAATAAAGTTGAGTTCAGCCCTCCACCCCCTGAGCGGAAGGAGAAGCTGGCAAATAAAGCAAATAAGCTGTTAG
This sequence comes from Anas platyrhynchos, assembly GCF_047663525.1. Lineage (NCBI taxonomy): Eukaryota > Metazoa > Chordata > Aves > Anseriformes > Anatidae > Anas > Anas platyrhynchos. The sequence goes on along the minus strand of NC_092593.1, from coordinate 23,046,478 downwards.
CTTTAACTGGGTAGTCAACAAAGACGACAAGTAGGGGAGGTCAGCTGCTGACCAGATGCTGCCTTCAATTAATATTCCAACCCTAAAAGACATTTATCGTTCAGTTTAGAAGGCAGAGCAGCTGAGTCATAAAAGCAGCCCACAAAAGATATTTTAAAGCATTTATAATGGCTAAATTGCTTGAAATAAATTAGCCCTGAAAATAAACATATTTTGTGCAGTCTATGTAAACCCAATTTCTTCTCCCTGCAAATTGCTCGGGCTAAGTGGGAGTTTGTGTTTGACAAGAACATACGTTTGCTTCATTACTCCACATGGGTTATTTTTTCCCGTGAAAAGGGTTAACAAACTATAAGGTATCATTGCCAACTAAATGAGTCCCGCACCCTTTTAAAAGGGGAAGATGCTGCAGAAGAACAAGTTAAAAAGAAACGCAGAGACTGTGTTGTAATGCTAACAGGCAATTAACAAACTCATGGGTGTTAATTATCTTCATACTGTATCATGTTCAATTAGCTCAGCCTCTGCAACAAAGGCGACCATGAGCAATTGCTTTGATAGGCGTACAGTACTTCATTTGTAGTTAATCGGTTTAAGCCTTGCAGTTGCTAGGCTACACTGGTCTCCAGAGGTAAAAAGCTGCACAGATGCACTATGTTTAAATGACTACAGAGAACTGTTTAAACTCAAACCATGTATAACTCTTTATTGATTTTTCACAGAAGATCTCAGCTCTGATGATAAGGTTTTGATATATTTTCCTGCTACAGCCAGTTCCTTGGAGTATTGCAGAAAAAAAATCTGTCAATATGCTTCTATTATGATCTCTTGATCTCTGGCTATAAAAACCTTTAGCTGCAGCCCTTATTATAAAATAATGGAAGAAGCAATATTTGATTTCCCTCCCCCCTAGTCTGTAATACACGGAGATTTTTTTTTCCCCACTGCCTCTGGAACCAAATTACAGTATGTTCCTTCTGTATTTCTGTGTTAGAATAATACAGAAGAATTTCTAGCACTAATTAATTTGATTGACTCTCAGCAGGAAAGGATCAGCTGTAGCATCATGAACTTTAACAATAACTACCGACTGATGGGCAGTTCACATCAATAAGACCATCACTAGCCTCCCTCACCTGTCACCAGGCAGGGAATGAGCAATAACCACCCCCTGCAGATGCACTGCTTAGCACTTTCTGCCCGATTAGCAATTTATAATGGTGATCAAGAAACAGTCAGCGGCAAATCAAGACAACTGTCTGGCTGCCTGTTTAATTGGCCTTGTTTGCTTTTTGATAAATGGCTCGTGACTGCTATAGGCCCCCATATTTTGACTTTTAATAGGCCACTGTGATTAGACTACCAACAGATACTAGGTCAAAGCCAAGGGAAGGTGCAAAAAATGTTAATTAATATCAATAATAGGCAATTATTAGTTAGACAGAAGGACCTACTAGCTGCGTGCTCTAATGACTCAGAGCTAACTTGAAGGGAAGCAGTGCCAAATTAGCATAACTGTGTATGCAGACTGCATGGTGGATCCTAGCAAACATCTGTTATGTGAGCAATTCAGACAGAATTCTTGCTTTTTGCATGATACCCACAAAATCATCAATTCTTTTTGGTCATTTTGAGACACTAATGATACCCTAGCGATTTGCAGTCTTGCAGTTAGGCTTTGTGTTGGCCCTTCATATCAAGAACTAAATTGCAAAAGTTACTTTGGGTGAGGTTTCCAAGATGTTTAGGTTAGTAACTTCTGTATAAAGGTCCCTAATATTGTACTTAGAGGAACATATGCTGAACAACTATGTTACACCAAGTGTTACTCCTATTACAGATAATTTTTTTCCTCTTTATCTCTTTTAAGGAAAAAAAAACACACCAACAGCACAAAAACAAACAAAAACCAACCACAGCAATAAAAAACAGTGATTGGGATGGGCAGTGAAATATTTGTCTGTTGTTGCTGACCATTTGAATATATATGATGTGATATGGGGATCAGAACAATTGAAGGGATGAGACAAAGTAGTGAAGGAGTTCCTCTGGCTCACTACATGCTTATCTGCATGTTTGCAGTGATTTTCATGATGCTGGGAACATCATCTTCATTGCAAATGTGAAGTGGAGAAAGTGCGCACAAAGTGGAAGCATTTCACTTAAAAGTAGCATTTTAAGTATACTTTAGGTAGAGGGCTAATGGCCTTAGATTTTAGGGGACAATTTATTCTTGCAAACATAAAAGTCTAAGCAAGCTGAACTTTTCTGATGGTGGAGATTAGAGGAGGCTTGTTCAGAGCATATTATTCTGTAAGTAGTTTTATCATTCTATTGATATCACACTGCAACAGTTTCTCATTCTCTGAAATGGTCAGAATTCCCTTTTAATAGTGGTAGTATCTGCTATGTAATACTGTTCTGCCTGTTCTTCATTCCTCTTGCCCAAGCATCTGCATGTGGTTGGATAAGGAGTTAGAGCCAAGCTCTGGCAGAGCTCTACCATTGGTATTTCTAAGGCAGCCAAAGTCCCCACTAAAGCTGATGTGTCACTGATGGGAATTGTATCATGACAATATCACACTGATGCAAACAGAGTCAAGGTCTCATTATCAGTCCAACAGAAACATCTCTGCCTGCTGGCTCAGGGAAGTGCTGCAAGTCCCAGTACAGGCTGGTGATGATTTGGGTGGAGGAACCTCCCTTGTTAAGGGCCTTCCCTTTTCTTTCTTATTTATTTATTTTTGTACATATAACAAATGCAGCACCAAGATCAGGTTGACGAACACTCTGATTTGAACAGGGTTTGGCTTTTGAAGCCTGCAGCACTCAGCTTTTTTGCTGATATGATTTGCTATATAACTGTTTGGAGCAGAAAATGTTTGTGCATATCTTTCCTCTGGTATTTCAAAAACTTTGACCTATACTCTAAAGTTAAAGGCAGGCTTTCAGTAGCTGAGAGCTAACTTCTGGTGACAAGATAAGAGGTATGTTTCAGATGTCTTGAAAATAGTATTTGGGAAAGAGAACATGCTCCTGGCACATTTTCTTTTGTAGGATTCAGGTGTCTGGCTGCTGAGTACCCGCAGTGTTGACTGACAGGAGGGAAATATCTACTTAGCAATGCTTCACTTGTCAAGGGAAACTTTGCTGGAAGCTGAACCCCTCCATTCAGAGAAAGAAAAATGCAGGGAGCCAGTAGGATTTAGGACAAAACAAGTCACTACTTGTAGGATTGGACCACGCTGTGCTCTTGCCCCTGTGTAGTATGTGCACTTAAGGAAACCACTGTTGGCTTCTGACAAATACAGTTGGCAGGGAGCATAAATGCTCATTTCCTTCATTTTCTTCTTCTGATTGACCTCTGCTGCTTGGTAGCTTCCTTTGTAGGGTGCCACAGACCTTTATGGTTTTGTAGTTTGGCAGAGGGTGTTGTGTGAAGGTGTCTCAGCTTCTTCTCAGCAGCCTAATTCTTGGCAGCCATGAGCCAGCTGAAAGGGAATTGTAGTAGGTTCAGGCAAAAACACCTCCACCTGTTATGACTTGCTTGCAGTGTTGCATTGTTTATTTGCAATAGAACTATACACAGGGGCCCCAGAGGAGATTATTGTGTAACACAGTGGTGAAAACACCTCTCTGAAAGAATTTAGGAGCTGAACAAACAAGATGGCAGGAGATGTTTCCGCTTCCTTGCTGGAAGCAAAGGCAGCGAGAGGCAGTGACTGAGGCAGGCTTTGTTCACTTTGTCATCCCCTGATCTCCAGCCCACAGTCTTACCTGCAGAACTGTGCTCCTAAATACTCCAAAATTCTCCTATGTTTTTTTTTTTTTTTTTTTTTAAATATATTTGCATCTAGTGCTTAATGGGCACACATCACCTGTAATCACACTTTTTTCTACTATAACGTGTGGACTTTTTTTTTTTTTTAAATAATATTTATGCCAAAGTGAGAAAGAAAATTGTGACTGAAGAATTATCTTCCCACTAAGAATCATCTAAAGACTTTACATTGAGGAGTAGAATTAATATGAACCATAGGAAAACATAACAGCTGTGTGTTCCATATAATGGCCACTTATAAGGAAGGTATTTTGTTGTCTATTACCTCATTTATGCAACAAGAGAAGTACTTTGTACTTCTAGCTTCTATAGGACTATGAGATTGTTGTCAGCTTAAAGAGTTATACATGGTACTACTTAAATTTTGAAATTTGGATGATACCAAGAGGAACCATCATAGAAAATGATCCTTTTCAGGAGCTGATTTTTTCCCTTGAACAAAGGTCTTTTAGTTACATAAATAAAAGAATCAAACACAGAAGCTACATTTATGTACTTCATATCATTTGTTATTTCTTTCACGTGTAACTGTCGTTATTACAAATACTGCTCTTTAAACACAAAATTAACTGAATATACTAGTTTTTGGCTGTCTTGGGGCTGGGTTCCTCTGTCCTGGTCATAATTTCTACTTATACTTTTTTAATGAAACAAACAAACAAACAAAACCAAGGCTTCTGTTATCTACAGCTGAATTCTGATTTTTTTTTTTTTTTCCCTTTACATGAAATAATTGAAGATATGGCAGGCAGTAAAATTTTCTTAACTTTAAACTTTTTTTTATTTAGGCAGGATTTGTCTTGAAAATAATTTGCTTAAAATTCAGGAATCCTGAGGTCTTAAGGGCATCTAAACTGCTCAGTTGTTGTCTGTTATCTGTCTCTCTCAAGCATTCTTGATAGCTAGAGACTTAAACAGTCTTCTGGAGGAAGAAAACAAAACAAAACCGACAACCCCCTCTTGTAGTTTAGATATCCTGACTGACCTTTTTATATTCTCATTTATTTTGCATAAATTATTTTACTAACCTCATCAGGGAAAGAGTTGTGGAAATCTAAGGTTTATACAGCATGGAAATGTTGCATAGGAACTCATGCTCAATACAACATGTTCTAGTACTTAAGGACTATCATCTGAAAGAGCTCCAGGAGGTTTTCATTTCAGTAGGAGAGAAAAATTTACCCCAGCTGTTAAGTGTTTTTGTTTTGTTTTAATTTTCCCAGTTCCTTTGAATTATTCAGGTGCTTAGAGAATTGTTTCCTTCAACAGAAGTGCGTTACACTAGTACAAAGAAGTTGCTTTTTGTCTTCAGGTTTGCTGAAAGCATTGGAACCTTTTGCCAGATCACATTTCTGTCCCAGGGTGTCCTCATTGTTCTTCAAGATTAATTCTGTTTCAATCTCTTTTGAGGTGCTCTGGATGGAGATGCTGTCTTCTTGTGGCTGCGTGTGATGAAGTTGCTTTTGCATAGTGAGTGGTCTAGAACATGTTTTTTTGTTTTGTTTTGTTTTTGTCCTCAGACTGTCTTCAGTGAGCTCAGTGATGGGATTTATTTTCCGTTAGCATATGAATTTAACAAGAATGAAGAGAAACCAGCACTCTGCTGGGAAAAATAGTACGCTGTGGTCTTTAATGATTTTGTAGTCTTGCATCACAGAGCACAAATGTCTAAACAGCCCCTCTAACCTCAGAGTAGCATAGAAACCACTTGTAACATTGGAAGTAATGACCATTTATATCGCATGATTTCCCCATATTAAAAGTTGGTTTAAAGTTCTTGGCTTTAGTTTTTATAAAAATACAATCTCTTAATGAAATGCAGCCATGATTTGTTATTATCATCTTATTTAAAATACATGAGAAGCATTTAAAATCCAACAGGTTTAATTCAGAAATCTTGCATTCAAATTCTGCTTCATGACTGGCTTTCAAACATTAAAATCTCTTCTGTAAAGCTGTAGGCACCAGGAAGCTGTATGTATGTATTCTAGATTTACAAGTAGGCATGCATTGCATACCCATGTAAAATAGGAAAAAGCCTAGGAATACAACATCAGAAATGACCTTTAACTTTTCAAAATAATATCCCCTGTATTTTCCATGGTTTCTTGGATGATATATTTACTACTACATATATAAAGCGAGAAAGTGTATTGCTACTATTGCTACATGTGTATATTAAACACTATTATTAAAATACATGTGGAATTATTTATGGATTTAATTTTTTACGGCATATGACTTTATAATATTTCTGTTTTATTAACCTTTTATTTTAAATCAATAGACAATGCTTTATCACAGGCTGTCATCTCAGAACATTTGAGTTCAGACTTTAGCAAAAGATGTCTCCATCTCCCATGCTTTGTATGGCCTGATGCCTGTATGCTGGCAGCCTGTTGTCACATCTACCTGATAGGGTAACGATATGAGTCTAGGTAATATATATATATATATATATATATGTATGTGTATATATGTATATATAATTTATTTATTTATTTTTTGCACAGATTGTTCTTGGCAAAAGAGTCAATTGAAAAATGCCAGAGATGTGTAGTATGATGTTTTGTATCTTGGGGGGCAGGGCAGGTGGGAAGAAAGAAAGAAAGAAGCAAAGGAAGAAAGAAATAAAAAAAAGTGCTAGACTCAAAACAGAATCCCTTGCAGCCAACTCTGTATTTGGTCTTGCTTGGCAGGTTTACTATGGCAAACTTCATGGCAGAAACTTCTGCCACTCTCTTTGTACTGTACTGATAACTATGCATCTCCCCTTCTATGCTTGCTGTGTTTTTAAATAATACTGTCCTGACAATAAGTGTTAGAAATTTGCAAATCAATGTGGCAATGAGTAGATAAAGGCTTTGATATTTTAGAAGGTGTGGTAAAGAGATTAAAACCTGATCCAATCTACGTTGTCAAAAGATAAGTTTAGGGCATAGTCCTTGCTAGAAGTAGGGAGAGGTTGAATTAAAGCTCTCTAAATTCAGAACTAATAAAGGTGGATCCCTGCCTTTCTCAAATTTATCATATTGAAGACATCTGAAAACTTAATCTTAAAAATCAAATAAAATCTCTCTTAAGGATACTGGGTTTTGAAAAAAAAAAAAAAAACAAACCACACAAACAAACAAACCTTAATCTTAAATTGTGTTGGGAAAAAAAACAACCTTCAAATGTACAGCAGAACTAGCTTTAGGGACATGCAGATGATGCAGTACAGTCTGAAGTACATTGCTCTATTTCATACACTTAGGTAACCTGTGTACTTCCTTACAGATAAAACTACCAAGTAGAAAAGCACTGAAAGTAGAATGATCTTTCTATATTAAGCAGTAATCTCATGATTTTGTACTAGGATTCTTAGTTAAGTGTTGTGAAAAGAGCACAGACATTTATGTGCTATTAACATGAAATAAACAGTTCAGCAAAGATGGGGAAAAAAAAAGGCCCATTTCCTAGGTCATTCATTTTCTTCTTCCTATATATCTGGAGTCATATAGTCCATCACAGGTCCCCCTCCAAACACGTTACCTTTCTATGATGATTCTGTCATCTTTATGTACCTTTAGCATTAATAGAAAAAAGCTATAGGAGCAATATTAATATTGCTGATATTTGAGGAGTTATTTCTGGCTAGATCAACACCTAGATTAAATGATAGCCTTTAGGAAGGCAAGTGCATCTGTTGGAGTTGCACTTGGACTGTGCTGCTTCTATGGACTCGGATGCAGAGGGTACATTTGGGAGGAAAGTAAAAAATTCTGCTCTCATCTGAGCTCAAATCCTGTAACACCATTGAAAACCAAATCCTTCAAGTGTATCCATTTAATCTGTGAGGCCAGATACAAGACTAATTTGAATGTACTTCTAATCTATAGATCTCCAGGCACAGGAGCTTCCCATAGGGGCTGAAAGAGATGCTTCCCGACATGGTGATGCTCACAGTTCGTTGTCTGAAGAGGCTCAAGCAGCTGTGCTCCAAATACTCACCTTGCATGGAGGCTCAAAACTGCTTTAGATTTATTTTAGACTTGGAGCACACCGCATGTATGCATGGATATACTTTTGACTTTTATCTTTGGAGGGTTTGTGAACAAGCAAAGCAGGAGAGCCACTCTAGCGCTCTAGCTACTCTCTTCTCTTAGAAATCAAAATTATTGCTGTCAGGAGGAAAGGTTTGTTATCAACTTCCTGAAAAAAAAATCACCCTATTGACCAAAACCTCCAGCTTCCTTAAATAAAGCTGTTGCTAGTTAGGATGTAGGACTTAAAGGGAAAGAGAAGAGCCTCTCAAAGTGCAGTTTGATGTGATTGAGTTTAGGAGAATAGATGCAGTTCTAAGCTAAAAGCTGAGTATTTGAATTGACTGACACCACTTGTATTCACATAGGAAACCCAAACCAAAACAAAAACCGTTAAGACAATTAAAAGATTTTCTGGTTTTCTGACAGAAAAATATTCTGCTACTGGCCAACCCCAAACAGGTTTCTTCCCTTATCACTTCTGTATCTTTTAGTGTTTTTGTGTTCTTGTTGAAAAATAAAATTCAGCTACTTCTTGAAACAAAACACTCAGTGTTTTTTTAATGAAGCTTTCATCAGGATGCAGTCCAGATGGAAAACAGAGGCAAATACAGCAGCTTCACTCAGCAGTTGGTATCTGACTGTAGGTATCCAAGCCCAGATGAAATAAAATGACCAACTTTGATTCCACTACCTTAGAAAACAAAAGAAAAGGGCACTTTGCTTTGATCTTTATCTTTACTTTGTTTTACTTATAAATATGCTGGACATAAACCAAGTTGTTTCTCCTGAAGAAGACAGAAAAATGAGGCAATTCTTTCATTTCATTCAGTATTTGTACAGTACTTGAATGTGACAGTACCTGATGTGGTATGCAAACCTAGATACAATTGACTGCTCACAGGCAAGTCGCCTTTTGAGATGGCCTCAGGCAAAAGGCTTCTCCCTAAGATCAAGTGCCTCCCAAACACTAAACAGACCCAATGGTGCCTGTTAGGGTCTCACAGGTGTATCGGGAGCCCCAAGCTGCTGAGATCCGGACCAGCTGGTATTAGTCCTCCCCTTCTGTATGTGCCTCCCATTCCCAGTCTCAGATAGATCTCTGGCAGTTTTTAACATTACCATGGTTGAGCCCTAAGAACAAAGGAGTGATTTTAAGTAAGTTTTTTTCCTTTCCTTACTCTTGCTTTCACTTCCATGGAAGATGACGTATTTCTTTCTCTTCCTGCCCTGTCTTGAACAAGGCCAGCAGCAAGCAAAGCAGGGAAATGTAAAGCTGGTTCTGCAAAGTCTGAAGTTAAAATCCTGTTCTTTGCAGTGTACCTAGAATGCAGGGAGAAAACTGAGAGCCTGCAGGTTACACTCATAAAGCTCTAGAGAAGGCTTAATGGTATTTTTATTTTTGGACATTTTTTGTTAAATTAAGTAGCAATTATATGACTTGTTAGCATGGATGCTTAATGATTGATTTGCTTTCCAAACTTTAGCAGGATGGGAGAAATTTCTGCATGACTTGAATATGAGCATCTGACCTCAGTGCATATTCTTTTCCCTGAGTTTGTTCAGGCATCTTCAGCGTCCCACACGATCAGGTTAGAGCGAGACAATAACTCAGGATTCACTTGCTTTTTCCTTTGTACCTTACCGCCCTCTTCCACTGTATGTCATCTCTATCCTAAATAAAAATAAGGATGAACTGTATGTTAAGTATATCATAAAACCTGCTGGTACAACCATAATTTGTGTATCCAATCAGACTGTGTTATAAATAATTGTCCTTTACTTGACTCTGTTTTCAGTAGTCAGCCTTTAGCTATACATTTCCTCAGGAATTCTTCACCACATTAAAAATTACCACATGGTTAACTAATGTTCTGTTTAGCATTTTTGCAAAGAATAATTGACATAGATGCACAATCAATGTTGTCTATACTAACTTAAATTTAGCTGTTTCAGCTCTCATTAATGCAAAAAATTGCATGAAATGCTATAATCTGATGGTGAAAAGTTTAATAAATGAAGCACACTTCTGCTTTTCTGTCTGTTATTTAATGCAAAATAAACAAGGATTTGTTCTTTGGGGAAGTAAGTTTTTTTGGTGAGGGGAAAAAGGGGGGAGGAGCTGTTAAAGAAAGCTTTGGAAAAGCCAAATACATGACCAAATTTTCAATGAACCTCCCAGGATTTGTTTTTATTTAATACCACTTAGTTGTGAATTTTGAATTCTATTCCTTGGTTTTAATGGTTAATCTGTTTTAAAACTATAGAAGCTTAATTGTGACATACGAAAGTCCTTATTTAGGGTAGATTTTTAATTTGATTGCTGTCTGCCCTGCTGTGTAAATAGTCTCTTGGGTATGGATTTTTAAGAGTGTGTGTTCTCCTTTACATTTCACTGTATAACAATTCCTCTTTACCCATCCTCTCCATCCTCTAAGCAAGCCAAGAGCAGACAATAGATACATACTAATGGAGCTGTGTACTTGCCATCTGTAAGAGCAGCTGCTCTCCTGCATCTGTACAATATGTTGGAACTGAGAGCTTCACTAATCTGCATAATAAGGAGAAGGCTTATCCCACTCTAGCTAATAATCGCAAGCAATCGATGCACTTCATTCCCTCACTGTAGAAAACAACAAAGTTTCAATATGTTTACATATTCTCCAGATATACAGAGGTCAAGCAAAAGAATGGACTGCTTATTCTGCCTCAAGCATAAAAAAAAAAAAATTAAAAAAAATCCAATTCACTGTCATTTTTTAAAAAATGTTATCAACAAAACCCCGTTATTATATTCTTATTTTGCAATTCAAATAGAAAATTAAGAACCTTAAGAACCAAATTAAAATATCAGTACATTCAGTCAAGCATAGCTTTTAAGCTTTCTGTAGTATTGAGCATTTTGATTTTGTACTATGACCCCTCTACCGAACTCCAACACCTTTGGAAATATTAAATTAGCTAATGTGATTTCCCTACCCCATGTCCTGCTGAATATAATCCACTCAGAGATGTGCTGGATTAATTTCTTTTGGTATGAACTTGTTACAGAAAAGCACTTGTGGTTGAGTATACAAATGTCCTTTTCCTAGCTATTGTGCACATACGGGATGAATTTGATATTCATAGCCATTTTAGAATGGAAATTCTATCCGTGACTCCCATATTGTCAGAAATAGCTGTAATGTTATGTTACTCTACAGAACAACAGAATGAGCATGAAAATGGGTCAAGAGCAAGCGATAAGCAGTATTTATTTTCATTTCACTTACAACACCAGAATGAGATGTATATCTCATCTTTACTGGCATACTGTGGGCAGCAATGCTGAAAGTAGAACAATGAGAACAATTCCATGAAGGAAAAAGAAAAGTAAAATACAAAGGTAGGAGAATATCTGCATTCCTGTTGAAAACACATCTAAATAAATGCTAACCTTGGATTTCTTGGCAACATGTTGCAACTATACATTTTCTCATATTGACAACTTATCCTAGATGAAATGCAAGGTGACTCTGAAGGAAAATAGGAGGAGATAGCACTCACAGCCATCAGTCAGTGTGCAGTCACTCTTCACCTAGCCCAGTTTCCCAGGAGGGAGGCAGGCCAGCAGGCCTCCCCCATCCCTCCTGGAGGAGCATCCCAGCGGCAGTCATGACAGCTTCCTGAAAACTTCTCTGTTCTGACATATTGCATAATAATAATATAAACTCTTTCAAGAGCAGGGCCTGCAATAATCAGCTTCTCTTATAAACCAAATATTAATGCTCCAGTTAGGCTAAAATCTCTTATGTTAAAATCAATCTCTTATTATCTTTTAGTTGTCCCCAAAGTCAAGGTTTAACCACGAATATTTGGTGATACTGTGTAGGTGATTATGTAGTAATATTGTACTTGTGAGTAGTTGTGTATGTGAGTGTGCAGACAGTAGATGCATGGGAAAAATGGGAGGCGAGGCTGAATCACTTGTGACAAAAGTACCAATGAATACCAGTGCTCTGGTTCCAGAGCCCAGGTAGGAAGCCCAAACAATCCCTCTTGGTGTCTGTTAGCGTACAATAATTGTTAAAATAGAATCGAGGGGAATATATTAAATCATATTTTTTCCAATAATTTCCTTTTTTTTTTTTTTTTTTTTCTGGGATTTTGTGATATTCTGGACATGTGAGGCACTTCAGTTTGTCATATTACAGCTTTTACATTTTGCACTGTTTTCTTGCTCTGAGCTAAGCAGGGTGGAAGGAATCTTGGGAGAACATTCAGATCCTAAGGATTTGGAGGTAATGTCAGATATATCCATCCTCCCTCTCACGGTGGTCAGCCAGGCTCTTTGCTTACTGCTTAGAAAGGAACCAGTGGCTCTAATGGGGGAAAATCAGCACAAAACAGTGACATCCCCAGATGTCCACCCTCCATTTGGTGACTGACAAATGTGCAGCAGATGGTACAAGTGCTCCCAGATGTATTTACAGATCAATGTGAAAGTACACAAATAAATAACCAACAACAAATGCAAGCCACCAACCTTACTGCCAGTGTCTTGGTGGTACTAATGAGGCATGTGGAGGAAGAAAAAATGTGTGATGTGCCTGAATTTACCTGGGCCAGTGCAATGAAAGGAAATGCTGCATTCTCTGTAGAGCTGCCTGTATCTTAGGACAAGGCCCTTTTACCCCTAAGAGGAAATTCGGAGATAAGTACATTTATCAGTGTTATTGTCACCTTCTCTGTAGGTGCAGAGATCCCACGTGTTTTAAGGTAGCATCTGACTTCCTCCATCCTCCATACATACAGAAATGTTGAGAGATGCACAGTCTTGGCACACCCTGTGAAGTGTTTGATGGGTATCACTTGCTGGTTGCTGCCTCTGCAAGAAGACACAAGAACAAGGGTGAAGTACGACTGGGTTTTTATTTCCCTCTATAAAAGCACCAGTTGTACAGGGAGCCTGACCACATTTCCCTGTGAAGAAGGCAAGGGAGAGCTGGGGCTGTGGGGTTAAGCCACTGAACTCCTCTCCCTCTGTCCCACTGGGCTGTGCTGGATGACCAGAGTAGAAAGGGAGCACTAAGTTTTTTCAAAGCAGAGTTTAGCAGGTTTCATGGTTTGGGGAAGGCTTGTTAGGCTCCTGGGTTAATCAAGCAGGGAAAAAAAATAAATCAGCAGAACATTTTTCATTGGTATTATTTTAACAGCGATCATGATGCCATGCTCTGTAAACAAATGTGAGCACAGCATGTCTACCAGTAAAATGTCTCATTGTCTAAATGCAAGAGTACTTGAGGCTTCTATATGGCACAGGTGGCACAGAGATAGCACAGGTATTGCTTACCTTAAAATCAAACCAGCCTGACTCACCTGCCATTCTCCTGCTTGGTTTTTGTGCTGAAGTAAATTCCTCTTCTAAAAGCAATCACACACTCAAATTTGTGAGTAAGAATCCTATTACTTGTGAGATGTTTCATAGCTGTGAAACACTTCATGAAAGGCTGTTAGAAACATTATTCTCTGGAAAATGTGTTAAAATTTTTGCCCAGTGAAATCAAGGACAGCAACCTACTCAGACAAAAGAAGTATGTCTAGATGTGGGAACGCTTTGAAGTTGTGTAGCTACCAGCTAACCACCAGGAGCATTTTAGAAATAGTCTTCCCCAGTGAGCATTTATTCACTCAGCCACTTTTTCCATTTACAAGTATTTCTGTGGCTAGGTAAAATTGGGACATCCCAACATCCCCAGTTTCTCTGAATCTGAAGCTGTTCTTGTGATTTCTCAGTGCCATGACAGGACGAGATTACTGGATTATTGATTTGTAGCATCTACATTTTAATATCTGTGTATTCACAAATTTAGTCTCCTATTCCAGCATTGAGCTGAATGTTTGTTTGACCTAAGAACCTTCCAGAGCTGCTTTCAGACTTTACCTAGGAGGTTTCCAGGGCTGGAGAAACAATTACTGCCTGTAGGAGTTTGATTCATTACCTCCAATGTTAAAAATTAGCACCATTTGTCCATTTTAAAGTTGTTTGCCTTTAAATTCCAACTCTTGTCGAGTTCTTAATAACACCAACACAATGAATTCTATATAGTTACAAAAATATTGATTTTTAACGCGTGTTGAAGTAATTGATGGCCTTAAAAATACAGCCACACAGAAGCTGTAGCGATGCACAGAAGCGACCAGCTCTTGAAACAAATTGAGTCATGAAAGTTTTTGCACTCACCTTCAGTGGGTCCAGGATTATGCCCTTCAGCTCACAGGCATGAAGAGACTAAACCTTTGTTGGGCAGTTATGGTTCTTCCTCTGATGAATGTGTTAGTTGGAAGACTCACTTTTTATGACTTTGTTTGCACAGTTTATATTTCACATTGCCTGCAATGTGGTATTAGACTCTGGACATGAAGTCCAAACAGGATCCAGGTGAGAATCGGGCAGTGCTAAACCTGGGAGTCTGACCTGGATACAAGATGCAAAGACAAACACAAAATGGTGGTCAATTGTTGCATCCACCCCATAGAATCAGTGCTTGGAAGGCTCAAACACCTCCTCTTTTCTGGTATGGACTTTTTTTCCCTCAAGCCCTCTCTGAAATAAGAGATTTGCATTAACAATTGGACAGTGTTTACTAAAGGATGTCTTGCCTCCTGGCAGTTCTTTGTTTTCCAAGATTAAAGCACAATTGGACCCTTTGCCACTGGATATTTGTTTGCTTTCCTGTGAACTCCATCCTGCAGTGCCCTCTTGCATGCACAGATTTTCTTCTTTTTGTGTTGGATGTCATTTTCTCTTGCAAGTGATAATTTTGTTGTTTTGGTTGCTTTCACTCTGACATATCTTTTTTCGTGGGAAGGCTTTTCTTCAATTTAAGATGCTCTCCCTGACTTTCTGGATGACATTTATATTTCAGATTGCAAAACTGAAATGTGTATGTCCAGCAACATACACAGGGGTTTTGTTACTTGTCACTTTTTTGGGAGCTTAGAGAAATGACACTGCTTTTGGAACAAGAAAATCCCAATTTTAATTTGCGACTTTGCCACTAATTCTCCTTGGCCATACACAACCAAAGGTGTAATTTCAAATCAAGAAACTGTACCTGAAGTATGTAGCTAAGGCAGCAGTATGTGCCCAGTGTCCTGGATGGGATGTGCAGCTCCTGTGCCACAGCACGTTGTGCCTGGTGGTGGCCCTTGCTGGAGCAGGCACATGTGGGCAAGCAGCAGCCATGTGTTCAACTAAGGTATAGTTACAGCAGGTGTTGTGATCTTGTTTCGATAGATATAAACCATAAGATGTATCTATATACCCAGCTATCTGGACTTAATTTTCATTCTATAATTCCAATTTAATTTTCATTTTGCCTTTCAATAAAGATCAGAAGCTATCACGATGTCTCTTACCAACAGTATTGGTATAATCTCGAAGAGGGCACGTTAGATTTAAAGAAGCCTGTCTGCGTCCAGATGTGAAGAGGTCCCTGAATGAATGCCCAGCTCACAACAGAGAATAGTACTGCATGGTGAACAGAACGCACGTGGTAGGGGAAGGAGCACACAGTGCTTTGCAGCCTGGGTGAACTATTTTAATCTGAGCTCCTGGCATCTGAACCTAGACTGCAACAGGTAGTGCAAATTCAGCTCCACTGCCTTTGCACAATAATGGCATAGAGTAAGTGTTATCCATTGCTGACCCTGTGTTGAAAAAATAACTCCAGATGCACTCCATATACCCAGACATCTCTTGTACAAAAGCCTACTTACTTGCACTGTGTATAACAAAATAGGGTTTGGTGTCCAATACTGTTTTTAAAATGTAAAAAAGCAAACAAATACAAACGCATACAAAATAAGTTTGACATAGTCAAAATTAAATACCTACTGAAAAGGCATCTCATATTTTTCAGTGCAATTTGGAAGTGGTGGTTTTGGAAGGTAGCTGCTTCTGTGCACCTTTAAAATTATTTGCCTTTTCCTTAGCTGTGTATTATAGTGGTTAGTTCCTGTTTGAAAAACATGCAGCAGGAAAGTATATTTTCAGTTCTGTGATAATCAGCTTGTGCTTGCACTCACAAACCTGGGCAAGTCTTTGAATTGGTGCTGTAGGAATTTAGCACTCAAAAGACAAATGAAAATTCTTGGTTTAAGAAATGTTACTATCACCACCAAAGGCAACAAAAATCAGACCTTGCTCTTGACTTGGAATAAGGAAAAATGTGCAAGGCAAGAAATACTTAAAGATTTTGAATAATTGGTAAAGTCAATTTAGATTTTAAAATATGTTGGGTCTTCTGCCTATAAATGCAGAACCATTTTTCCCCTCATTTACATCATTACTAAGCTGGCTGAAATAAATGATGTTCTCCTTTTTAGTCTGTGATATTGCAGTGATGCCATTTCACACATCTAAGTGGGAGCAGATTTTGCCTGACTAAGCCTATTAAAAAAATTCCTTGTTTTTGTTGTACCAATGTACGCTGCGTGTGACAGCACAGCAGGTGGCTGTATCGAGGTGAACTCTAATTAATTCAAATCAAAAAGTGAAACCCAGATAACAAGCTCTACAATTAGCGAATTACATCAAGTGTATGCAAGCATCTATCAGCAAGTGGCTGACTGGCCACCGGTGTCCTCAGGGTAGATTCAGCCAATGTGTTATTCATGACTACAGTGAGTGCTTACACTTCTAAGCCAATGGGAGATTTCTGGGTTGATTACCACTGGTGCCACCACTGTCTGGCCAGAACCTGTGGGCTTTTCTCTCCTAAAGGGGCAAAACTCCAATGGGAGCACATTCTGGGGTTTAACTTGGGTTGCACCAAGCAGCAGTCCATCCAGTTGCTATCACCACTCACTTCATTATGGAATAAAATAACCCACAATAATATGAAATAAAATGGGTGGTCTTGCTTCGTTACTATTAGAGAGTCTGGAGTTGTACAGCGTATTTATGAATAGTGCAGTCTTATGCCTGCTTTTAAAAGCTGTGCTCCAAGTATTTCACTGTTCTTTTCAAAGTAGCTATAAAACGTAGGAAAGGCTTAGGGGAAAAAGATTCTGCTCCCACAGTAAATCAAAAGTGAGCAGACAAAGGTCAAAATACCAAAAGACACAAGAACATTAACACTTAGGATATAAAGATTTCCTAAGAAACTAATGCTTGCTCTTTCCCCAGATAACGCAGACACCTTATCTTTGGGAGTTTACAAAATGGAGCCAAGCTATACAAGTAACCACTTAACTAAACCAAGGCCTGGATCTTTTAGCAGTCTGCAGTCATTAAAGCTCTCAGAAAGTCTCCCAGGAGCCAATGTGCTTGCTTAAGTATATGCTGTAAAAGGTCCCTGAGATTTACAAGGAACCACTCCATGCTAAGCTAGGCACCATCTGATAAACAAGCAATTTTAGCTTCAGGGTAAATGATGCTCTTTGAGGCTTTGATTTACAAGGCTGCCGATGATATATTTGTAGTTCTAGGATAGGTTCTGTTGTGGACCTGCTGTGATTACTCATCCATGAACCAAGTTAGGGCTCAGATCTTCAACTAGGAGGTCAGAAAATTGTCAGTGGAGTAAGAAATGTTTGATAAGGTTTATTTAGATGCTAACTGTGTTTTAAAAAAATAAAATTAAATTAAGCAAACAGTGGTGAACAATTCTTAAGCTTTCTAGGGAGTAAGGCTATTTTTTTCTTTTTTTGTTTTTCTTTTGGTTAAGTTAAATGTATCTTTGAGTCAAAAAGATATGAGAGTAACTCCCAAATTGACTCTCTGGACTAATTTTACTTTCATTAGACTATCTCTTGGAAAGAGGAATGCACTTAGTTTAACATCTTAAAAAAGAAAATACTAACTTAGAGTTTATGAAATTTCTGAGCTCTGTTACACTTCTCTCCAACATCTAAAAACCAGCTTGGAAATAAACTATACAGGACAAACCATATAAACTTCGGGAGTTTAGATTAAAAACCTAGACAGCCTTAGGGGAAAGGAAGCAGGACCTAGCATTTCAGGAACGTGTTGCTTTCATAATTTTTTCACTGATCCAAGACCTGTGGGCCCAAACCTGCACACTGCTGAGTACCTTCTGAAAAATGGTGAGTAGTCTCAAATGCCATTCAAAGCAGAGATTTTTTTTAGAAGTTCCTCTAAAATTGCTGACAGTAATATATAATCCATGGAATAATAATAATAATAAAGTGATTTTAAGCTTGTCGCTACAATTTTTTTTTCCTCAAAAAAAAAAAAAAAACCCAAAAAAACAAAACACAAAAAAAGCCAAGTTACATAGATAAAAAAATTGTTAAAGGTAGTATAAACACAAAAGCTTTAGTTCAGGAAAAATACAGCATTAATTTATTATTTTTAAACAGAATTCATGTTTTTTTTTTGAAGTTTAGAAACACTGTAACAGTTGAGCTTGTTTAATGTCACTGTAAAAGGCTGAAAAAAGTTTTTTGTTATCTCAGAAAATGTATACAATTTTTAAAAATATAGCTAAATTTTTGCTGGTTTTTCCGGATCATTTTCAAATTTAAAGCTCATATTTTGGGGAAACTGTTGATATGATTATTTCCAAAAATGCTTTTCTTTTAAAATGAAGTTTGCAAAAACTCTTCTGAATATATGATTTAGTTTCTATACCTATCTATATTTGGCTCCTTTAAATATTTTTTCCATTAACCTCTGCTTTGCAAGTGCCACATGCTATTTATTTCACAGCTCTGATTTCTTGCAAAGTTAAATTGAATTTGTCTTGAAGTTTACGCAATCATTAAGGCTTCATAATGCAAACAAGGCATTTATCAAATGATCATATGCCTGAAATAAAACAAAATACTGTTTCCAAAACTGTCAAGGATGCAGCAACTGCAAAAGGGCATGCTGCAGGATGTACCTGGGCTTGCCTATCGGTGTGTGTGTGTGTGCGCGTGTAAATATGTAATGCTGTGCAAAGAATGCATAAGGTGATCGAGGTACTCAGGTAATATAATCCTGTAACGTGACATCATTTTATTTTTCAGAGCTGTGGCAGTTATGTCTATGAAGGATCATATTCAGTGTTTGGAAATTTTTAAGAACAGCAATTGTGGTCACATAAGTACTAATAGCTAGACCTAAGGTACCCAAGACATATTATAAATCACTATATATTATTTTCTCACTTTTTTCAGATTTTTATTTATATAATTACATTTCTGTTGAAATCTCTCAGCACAGTAAAATCTCATTTGTGAAGACAAGAGCCTGGGTGTGCTTCTGAGTGCTAGGGGAATGGCATCCCTGAAGGAAAGCAGCACCCTGCCTGCTCTTCTCCTCACTGTCTTGGCCAGTAATTAAGTCCTGCTTTTTCTGCAGATATTGCATGTGATACAAGCCAAATTGTATCAATAGCGTGATAATGCAGATATCCCATGGGAGATTTCTACTTCACAAAGCACCCTACTGGAGTTTTAACAGTGTCAAGAAAATGACTTTTAATTGAAACAACCCAGAGGCTGTGCACTAGCTACCTTCTAGAGTGTGCGCTCGTGTTGTGCCTGGTGACATAAATGGGATTTACAGGTTTGCAAATGACTGGTGTGTATATATATCTATCTATCTGTTAGACATATAATGTAGGTGAAATATGGCATTGAGGTTCAATTAGCAATGTAGAACGTCACTTAAAAAGAGCTTGACTTTTGAAGTAGTTTGTAAGAGCAGACAACTGGTGTTCCTTTTTTGGTCTCAAGACTTTACATAAAATTAAATATTTCTTTAATAAGAGAAAAGCTAGTAGAATAAGAAATGTCTTCTAAAACATAGCTTTTACTGTAATAATTGTTTTTTGGTCATAGCTTTTACTGCCATACTATCAGTGAGAGAACATGTATGTTTGTATCTGGTACTTCCAAGACAAAGACTGTAAACATTTAGAAGTGTCCTTGCCCCAGCCTGTTACACTGATTATCACTCCCAACCATGTTTGTATGTTGGTTGAAATGAAAGCCTCTCTGTCCAGTCTCAGAGTACTGGACTGGCAAACCAAGAGTGGGTTATTTCCTCCCTGCAATGCTCTCACCCCTGGAGCTTGCTCTTTGAGATCCTGTGGCCTCATCGCATCTGTCAAGGTCAGATGAATGTGGAATCTGAATCCTCATGAATATCATTATGCCCCAGAATTTTCCCAAATTCTGAATGTTGGGACCTTTTCCGATCCTTTGCAAGGCTACTCATCTTGAAAAATAAAATAAATTGGTAAATCTCCATTCCAATTGCAAAAGATAGAATCTAGGCAGCTCACAAAAATGTGAAAATATGCAAAGTAAACAGATTGTTTCTGACAGTAACAACCTTGCGATTGTATAAAGCATCATCAAATTGCAACATGCACATATTAAGCTTTGAGAACAACTGAATTCACAGTGACACATTCTGAGCTCTTGAATTCATTATCACACCTGCTCAGCTTGGAGATTTGCAGTATTGTACCTTGTTCTCAAAGGTGGCCTCCAAAGGAGCGCCGTATTATCAAGGTAATCTCATTTCGGTTCAATTTTCTGAAGTTCTTTGTGAGCTATATGGAGAATTGTAGCAAGGGCAGGGCAAAAAGGTGCCAAGTAGAGAGAAGTATACTCAAGCTCTTCTTTTGGTACTGCTATCTGGAAAGATGCCTGAAGCAAGTCCTTAAGAGCTGCTGAAAGGAGACTGTGGAAGGGTGAAAGGATCTGTACTGCAGTGCCCTCGCACCTTGGTCAGCTGGGCTGATCCACATGCACATTTCTCTTTGTGACTTATAACAGCTTTTTAAATAAATTCTTAGGGAAAACAAAAGAAAAAATATTTAAATATCTAATTCATTATTAGCCAAATGGTAGTAATGACCCACCAGAAAACAAACTTTTTAAAACAAGAAAAATAAATACTTCTAGACATTAAAGCTGGGCTCTCAGCCCCCCAATAAATACCTAAACTTTAATTGAATTATAAAGAAATACATACTTCATGACAATGCTGCAGTCTCGATGCTGGTCAGTCTGCTGGGATTCTTTAAATCAACAAGTTAACGGCTATGGACATTTTTAATAGTCTAATATTTGAACCGGATGTAGAATTTTTAAGCATTTCAAAGTGCTGTGGCTTCTGTTAGTTCTACTGGGTAATTTATTAAAGTACTTTTCCACTTATTCTAAGGAAATATATATATGTGCAGACTTGCATTTGGGGCTGGTCGGTAGGTATCACTAATGCTTATATAAATAATTTTTCATGGTTGTATTTTCCAGAAGTAGTTGTTATTGTTATGTTTGGAATCTGAGAGTTCTCTTGTAATAATATTTAAGGTCAGAATTAAGGTTATGCTGTGATATAATGCATTCTCTATAAAACATGTGTGCTGAAGCAGCACACAATTTATTATGTATTTATATTCATTTCCTTGATTTTATATAATTGATACATGAAGATGAGATAGTTGATGATATATTTATTAAAAAGACTTTAAACATGTTAAAGGGTTTCCATTTCTGTTTGTTTGGGTTCACCGTAATGTGTTTATTTACGCAATTCACTTCCTTAGTTCTCACAGATGTAATAATACATATTCCAATAAGAAAATTGTTTCCTCTCATGAGAGGAAACATGCTATTACAGCAAACAGCTGCAGCTAATAATGGCTGCAGACTGATAGATCTTTACAGCATGAGGTCTTTCAAGGTCTTGCAGAAGCAGTTTGGCAGAGAGAAGTCACCCAGCCACTGCATCAGTGCAGGCAGGCAATGCTGGGTCTGACAGCAGTCGTCTGATGCCAGTAGCACCAGCAGTCAGTGACAACAGGTGCCCTACTTCTTCCTCCACTCTTTTGCTCACTCACATATATGGAAAGTGGAATGCAAATACGAAATCATATCATAAGAAAATGAAAAAGATTTAAAGACTTTTCATTCTTACTCCTTTTCATCCTTATCCTAATAAGAAATGTCACCATGTTTCAAATTTTCAGTGCAACTCTTACTCAAAAATGCCTGTCAGTTAAAAACTGGTTATATGTACCAAAATATCAATAAAAAATGTTTTTGGTAGGGTTTCCCTAACACTCGTTCTGCACAGAGCAGAACGACTGACAATGAAGGACTTCAGGCTCAGAAGAGTTTCCTAGGAGCAAGCTGTAACAGGAGCAGCTGTAGAGATATTCTATTTCTATTGCCACAGGACAGCATGCCAAGCAAGCCAAGTGTTCCCTTCACCATCCAGTCTGTGTCAGCTTGCTAATCAGGTAGCAATCATTATGAATACAGTATTGTAAAACAGAGGGAATTGAGAGAAGAGATAAGATTTTTTTATTGCTTTTAAGGACAGAAGCTCATTGTTTACAAGGAGAGCTCTGAGAGCAGCAAATGTTTCCTGCTAGCAGGAGAAAAGTGCATTGCACAGCAGAAGCTGCCCACTGGGTGATTGTTGCTGATAACACAACAGTCTGTCCTGATAGCTTTCTCTGATTTTTTATTTTTATTTTTATTTTTTTGAGGTGTCAAAGCAAACCAAACTGTTATCACTTTTTAGCAAAGGCAGTTTTAAATATGTTTTCTGTCCACAATGCTAGTTCATTTTTCTTTTTTTTTTTCTCCCATAAACCAGGTGTGTCCATTTCCAGTAGTGAAAGGATAGGAACAGCAGGCACACAGAAGTTTTCTGTTTAATTCCCTGCTATGAGAAAACATGCTTCCTACAACAGTCTGTGCCAATTCCAAGATGCAGAATAAACTTTGCCTGCAATGTTAAAGAGGTTGAGATTTGTTGTATTTTATATCTGAATTGGTAGGGATAGTAATGCTGCATCAGACAACAAAAAGCAGTTTCTCTTCTCCTAGTCCTCCACTCCTTCATCTACTTCTATTCATCTTCTCCCATTCATCCACTGTCACTACAGTTAAAACCTTTAGCCAGGTGTTTAACGGTGTTGTTGTTTACACCTCAAGGTCATGGGCTAGGTCAGGAGTGCCAAACTACTGCATGAAGGTGTCCTCATTGAGCCTGCAGCTCCAGTCATCTTTGAAGAGGCAGAAGCTATGCTCAGCTCCTGAGGCCTTCCCTGCAGCCTGATGGCTCTCACTGGCTTCTGCAAGAAAATATCCTCATGCCTAGATGCCAGCTTGTCACAGCTCATTGCCACAAAGTAGTGCTCTTCTTCTAGACATTAGTAATAGGCAAAGATATCCAAGTATATGTCAGTACATAACCTGTCTGCTCTCCTTTGCCACTATTCTACATTATAAATCACCAAGGGTGCCTGTCAGTAAATACATTTTAGCACAAACATGCCTGGTATTTGTGTACTGAGATACATTTCCATATAACTGTGTGAGAGGACAGCTCAGATACCCACACGTAAATGGGACTTGCCTTTATTACAACATTTCTATATGCTTGCTATAGTGTTGAAAAGCTAAATTAGCCATCTAGCTCCATTTAACAACACTTTGGAAGCAAACATGCACCTTTAACTCTTCAAACAGGCTTTCTTGTGCTGATGACTTGCTCATCTCCACCAAATATCAGCATGTTCAGGAAAATCCTCCACACCTGCCATTCAGGATGGAGCAAGGAGGCAGCTGGCACTGCTCTTGATGTGCCCGGTGCCAAGCAAAGCCCTCAGTGGCTGGGGGAGGCTGCGGAGGCCCACCTGCAGGCAAGAGGCACCAACAGAGGCCGGAGAGCAGCTGAGCTGATGGCAGGGCAATGGGAGCAGGTGGAGTTGGTTACCCTGATCAGGAGCTATATAACAGCTGGGGAGGGGGGAATGGGGTGGTTTAGCTCAGCCCAACCTTGGTTTTGCTCTGGATGTGAGGGGTCTGTGCTGGTTTCCAAGTAGTTATTCATTTTCAAAGCTTCCAATTTTATCCTCTGTTTGCAGGTTCACTGTGGTGGTGGTGGTGATAGGGATGAGGGATGTTTTGCTGGAGGCTTTTTGTTTTAGTATGGGGATAGTGTATGTGCTCTTCTTGCCTGGTAGGACTGGAAGAGCTCTCTTTTTTGGGGCACTGCTGGAAGAAAAGGGAGAACGTGTGCTTCATCCCCTAGTAGATGGTTTGCTTTTGCAAATAACTGTAACTAATGTAATAATTTTGACAATAACTTTTTGCAAAGCTTTTGACACTGGCTGGGTATGGTTAGGTAGGTAACAAGTACAACATTTCTGGAGGTTGGTGTAGTCTAGCTATTTTATGCCCAAGGAGCGGAAAACAGGAGTTAAACTAGCGTTTTTTGTTTCCTATATGTAAAGTTTTTCAGTACTAAATGCCTCCCTTTGTAGAGGTGAAATGTGTCCTCAAAGCATAGCTTGTATGCTAAAGAAGTTAGGATAAGTTCTGTGTTAAAGATTAATAAAGAAATCTCTAAAGCAATAGGACCATCTCTGTGAAAGCAAATGTAGCTTGCCTGAATGGTGACTCTTAGAAAAGAAACCCTGTCTGACTTATTGCTGGTTTAAGTTCATGCGTTTCTTTAGTTCAATTCTAATTTACCTTGGACTGACATAACAATTCTTTTCTGTATCTCTGCCTGTATTGAATTATCTGCCAACTCAACAGTTGGTTGCTGATGCAACTGTTGCTGCAGCAAGGAAAGTTGCAGCTGGCGTTGATGAAGCTTAATGAAGTTTAAAGCAGGAGGCAAAGTTTGCTGATGACCATGGTTGCTTTCTTTGTCTTTGCTTCGAGTTTATGCTGAATTACCCATGTAGGTAGCTGAGAGGAAAAGGACTGTGTGTTCTGTTTCCTGCTCTTACATTAAGAATTTAAATTAATTTTGTGTTTTAAACCTAGAAGACAGTTATGAAGAAGGAAAATGAGAAGCACTTCTTTTGGGTGACATGAAATGCACCTCAGGCTACCAGAATAAATGAATGTGGTGAGTAACATATTCTGAATTCTTCTACCTAATATTTGCTTACACTTTCTGCTGTGAAGTACACAAAAATACATCAAATATACTGTATTTACTAGTTATCAATGCATAATTAAAAATAAAGGTTCTCAAGGAAGCTCTTTTGATAATTATTCAAGGGTTATAAACGTTTACCTTCATTTACAATAACACTCAAAACTGAAACTGTAGTCCTGCAAAGACATTTGACTGTGTCATTTAAAAAATGTGTATTCAAACACGGGAAAAAATTGAATAACATAGAGAAGCTAGCAGAGACAAAAATAAGTGATAAATAACTAGGTAGAAAAATAAAATGAACTGACTGAGAAAGGAAAAAAGAACAGAGAATAGAGTGAATGACAAAAAGAAAACAAAAGCCAGAGGTGTCTTAACTACTGCTATAAACAAACACTGAATTATTTGCAGTATGGAATATTTGCAAATGTATGGATTTTTCCCATTGTAAACTCAGATCACAGGATGTCACATTAGTTTTGATTTCATTGGAATGTACTGAAGATGGGGTTTGGAAATATTTTCAGATCACTGTGTTGCCAGGTGGGTGGGAACAGGTTCTACTCTGAAGCTTTGGTGCTTTTAACTGAAGCTGGAGATTTGTGCAATGGGTATCTTGAGCATAAATTCTCGATGACCTTGAAGGTCTCTTCCAACCTGAATGATTCTGTGATTTTACATTCTGGCCTTTGTCCTTGTGTTATATCTTTACTGTCTTTGTGAGGAATGTAAAATTAATTGGTCATGGAAAAGGTATGTGGCTTTTTTTGTTATTGGAAACTGTGTATACATGTGGTTCCTAAGCTGGAATGAAAAACCTTAATGCTGTTTTGGAATACTTTGAGAGGTGAGGAGAGAATTTCACTGTAGCTCTTAGAAGATATTCTAGTAGTTCTTTCAGAGGTTTGACTGTCCTAGAAGAACTCTACTGTTCAGCAGTAGGAAGGCTATTCTTTGGAAATGTGAGGAAAGTATGTCTTCTGTGGTCTTTATAAACAATTAGCTTTAACTAACTGGTTGCATGATGGAAATCAGATGGAAATCAGTGATCTGCTGATGGAAATCAGACAATGTTATTTTAATACTAGATAACTTTACTAAGATTGCTGTTCAATTTCTTGTAGGCTCTAATAAGTAATTTCAGAAAGAGCTTAAACAATGCAAAGAAATAGGATTGAGTATCTGACTCTGTACTGGAAGAGGGGGTCAGAAGAAACAGGATCAAGTCCTCAGTGTGACTCCTCAACTGCATTGGATGGCTTTTAAGCTGGAGAGATCTTGGTTCCCCGTTTTGTTTTTCTTGAAAAGGTTTATCAATAAGATATACTTCAAACTATTTGTTCTGTCCACATTAATACTATCCCTAGCAAAATCAGTGGAAATTCTGTTATTAGTACCAAAACTTCAGTCAGGATCTGCAGCTCCTCATCTCCAGTTTATCATTTACTATTTTCTGATGGAGGTAGGGGATGTTGCTTTAAACAACAAATTTTGCAGACAAATTCATTGTAGCCTTAATGGACAAGACAAAAGCTAAAGAAAAAATTCAGGGAATTTTATGCCCCTTTCATGGGGCAGAATCAGATTTGGGAGAGACACAGCAGGGTGGCTGGAGCCTTACAGCAAAGGAGCTAGAAAACCTGGGTTCCTCATCACAGCTGGATGCTGGGTCATACAGCCAGGACATACCAGCAGGTGTTATGTCCTCAGCATGTGTCCTGCCAGAACCTGGGCGTCAGTTCTATAGTTAATATTCATCTGACTGATGCTAACAATAGTAACTGATAACACTGAGCTAAGGTTATTGCTCTAAAACATTTCCAGTTTCAAGTATCTAGGACAGTGAGTATACTATTGTGAATGCTAATCATGTAAAGGGGGCTAACTTTCAGATACCTGATGTGAAAATATATTTATTCATTTAAAGAAGATAGTAGGGTTTTAGGTTTTACCTATAAAACAGAAGTATCCTGGAGGTAAAGAATGTGGGACTTGGATAAAGATTTAAGTATACAATTTTCTTTGCAGTGTTGTGTGTAGAAGTATTTTTCATTTTCAGATAGATGTGTTTTAAGCAACTGAGGGCCAGCCGTGCAATGTTTCAACATGTTTTAGGGAGTTGCAATGTAATATATAATCAATCATATTTCAGATTAATGGATTGATTAGATTAGGAAAAATGTGTATATATTGCATTTTAAACACTTTTTTAAAATAGCAATGTGCAGTAATGTACCAAGCTAGTCTCCTCTATTACCTGCCTTATTAGAGTAATAATGTGCAGGTCTTGTTTTGCAGTACAGTTATAAACACTTTTTGACATGTAAATTCACTGATGTTCTTCAAGCTTGTATTGATTTTTGCAAAAGAGAATTGGTTTATTTGACCTACCTTGCTTAGCTTTTTTTTTTTTTTTCTAGGAAAATCAATATAATAAAGTAATTCTTTCCTGTTATCCTCTTCTTCACTAAGCTCTTTTGAGAACAGTCTAAAATGTCTTTCCTTCAATTATTTCAGTCTTGTTTGCATTAAATCCTTTCAAAGGGACCTATGTAAATGTGCTACTTTAATAAGGATGTCTCCCTATGATATAAGCTAAATAAAATTTTATATTTAAGGTGAATAAGAACCAGTTACAAAGAAAATTGTTCAATATGTGTTCTACCCTAATTTCTTTTTCCATACAAAACCAGCTCTAGCAATAAAGTAGGATGGGAATTTGATGATACAGTATGCATAATTCATGCTTTTGGCCTTCTGTCTGCTCTTTTTCTGGAATCCTACATATTTAGATTAGGTAAAATTATTCTTGTCTACTATCAATACAGTTTGTTTTTGAGGGATATAATGCAACCTATAACACTACTTGGGGGAAAAATGCTATTTTCTGTTCTGCATGACAGATCCTGACTTTAACGTTATTTTGGTGCTCTGTAATAGGATTTTGAACAAATTTTCTATGTTGTTGTAATTTATCTTTTTTTTTTTTTTTTTAATAGAGGTTTATATACTTAGAAGTTTTGCTAGCTGGTTGTTTCAATTAATGTTGAATTTAACAGTTACTCATTACTGGCTTTATGGTTCATGTGTCTTTTCCATGGCCAAAAGTCACTTTCTGCTGCTGGGCAGGAGTCTTACTTGCCCAGCAGCAGAACTGTTTGAGATTTCCTGGCCGAATATTTTAAATTTCATAATCCGTCAAGACAAAAAGTTAGACTGACATGCCTTTTCTGGACTTCTGGAAGTTGCACAAGTCCAATGCAACTTGCCAAACAATGTGACAAAATTTGGTGCTGCAAAATGCTTGCAAGACAACATGCTATTTTTCAGTCTTTCAATGTTCCAGAACTGTAGGGGGCAAAAAAAGGCTTTATGGATTAAACTTCATGTTTGATATTACTGTTCAACCTGATCTTGGTCATGAGGTGGTACTGTACTGAAGTAGTGGGACTCAGATTTGATTGAATATAAGTATTTGCTGTTAGATTCCTTTATGGTTTTGTTCACTCAGACCAAATGGGGAGGGGTTGGGTTTCAATAAGATTGTAAAAAGACCAAATTAAATGATGGTTTCCTGACTTCTAGAGTAAGCGTTAGAATAAGAATTCTTCATTTTAGAATAAACTGGTAATAATGTTATTCAACCTTTTTCACCAGCATTACAAGTTGAGCATTTTTGGGGAAATGACAAACATAGCTTGTGTTTTAAAAACTTTGATTTTTTTTTTTTTTTAACAAAACTATTCTAAACTATCCACCAAAAGAAATTTCATTTGAAAACCTCCCTTATTTCAATTACTCACTAGTCTTTTTCTGCCCTTTTTTTTTTTTGAAATGGCCAGTCTGGATTTCACAGCTGGAATTGAGTTTGTGTCTACAGATGAACATGTAAAGTCTTATTCTAAATACTTTCTCATGTGTTTCAAAGTTCCCTTTCTGCTCAAACTTATGCTTACAGAAAGAAAACATAATAAAGGAGTATTTCTGCACTCTTAAAGAAAAACTCTCTTTTCCTTGGATACCCTAGCTGCTACCAGTTTCAGGTGTTGCAAGCTAGGGCTGGAAAATGGCTGGAGAGACAGTTTCTACTCTTAAAAATGTGGAATTTACCTTCATTCCTCTGAAAATACTTACTGAAAGGCAGGAATTGGTCCCTGATGGTTAATTCACTGTCACAGACAATATCAGCCCATCCTTCCCGAACTGTTTTTATTTACCCATACTATTGCTTGAAAAGAATAATACTGTGAGTTCCATTTCCCCAGGGGTCTCCTGCTTCAGTATAGATCCTCTTGCTTTGGCATAGATCCTAAGTCTGTGAATTTGCATCAGAAATTCTGATGTGTAAGTGTTCCTGTTTGTTCTGTCTGTGGTTACTTAACTGTCCTGGAAAGTGAAATAATAGTTTAGCACTGCATTTATTGTTTTGTTATTATGCATTGTCACTATTTTGGTTGCAAGTTCCAAATTCCTGGTAATGCTCTATGCTACATAGTCATTCTTGACTGAGCCCAGGGTCTTTTCTGTAGTTTTTTCTTGTCTGGAAAATACTCTAATTCAAACAAATATTGAGGAAGTAAAAATGAAAGCATTGGTAGGGTTAATTCCTTCTAGCACAGCTTAGTTTTTTTTTTTGTATCGCTCACTTACCACTGATGCTGGGATCTGCCTTTAGTGGCTGCTAGATGTTGGCAAACTTCATTGGTTTACCAGATTGTGAAAGTAATTGTGTGAATGGCACGAAGGTGCTTAGTACAAAGTCTTGTGTGAAATAGCTCATATAAAATACAAAATGATTTTTGAGATTACTTGAAAAGCCACTTGTGACTCTTTGGTTCCTGTTTCTGTGTTGTAAATGCTCTATAAGATAATCTCATTCATATCCACAGAATCTGTATTTAAAGCTGTTTGAAAATGATTGTTAGCTGTGTTCAGTCTGACTGTGGACAGTCCTGCTCTGTGCCTAGTAGAATTATGTGGCTGCTCTCATTAAAACTCGGTAGAACCTAATCATAACTTCAGGATCACTTCTGCTAGAGTGGCTAGATCTGTTCTGGGCTTTAGTTTTCTCAGGACTAGCACTATTCCTGTGATTGTAGAACTGGGTTGGAAAATGCCCAACACAGTGCAAAAGTAATTAAGTTGGCTAGATGGCCAAAGAAGCATATGTCCAAATAATTTATAAATCTTATCCAGAATCCATTATCTTCCTTTTCATTCTTTCTGCCACATTCATATTTTTCTCAGGCTATTCTGTCTCTATTGGCATTGTTCATGCAGTTGCAGCTGAACAGATCTCTTGTAAGGAGCGAGCTCTTCTTTACAGAGTCTTCCAGGTACCAGTTAAAGGCTTTGTGTTGGGTCCCCCAGATGCTTGTCATGATGTGGGACTAAAGGCAGTTTCATAGTCTGGGAAGGAAGAAGCATCATGCTGGAGTCAGCAGACTGGGTTGCTCCTGGAGTTAGTCTGGGGTATAAGCTGTATTTAACTGATAAATTTTGGCCTTGAGAGTGCTTTGACTCTATATTGCCTCTGTTGTGTATCTTGCAAGGAATTTGATTTCTCCTCAGTTATTTTACTGTGCACTTCTTGAGTTGAGTAGTGTCTCTCTTTACATGGAAATCACTGTCATAATTTATGCCATGTTCTTGCTGAATTTAGTACTTTGTAAAGGCAATAATCCTAAGTATGAATAAAAATTCAGCACTCCAGGCAGTAATAGAAGCAATTCTTATATTCTTAATATATTGTAGCATTTTTAAACGTTTTAAAAAAAAATGTTTTCCGTTTTCCTTTAAATGACTTCTGAATGATAGTCTTCAGCTGATTGCTTCCTTGACATCCTGTGTTGCACATTCATAACTTAGGATGTGAAATGTGTTGCAAAGGAAAGAGTAGAAAATGGGTTTGAAGTTTAATATATTGTTCTTAGGACAAAATTAACAAGAAATAATGCATACATTCCTAGTCTTTATGTTTACTTAGTACATACACAGGATGGGAATGAATATATTATATCATGATGTATATGTTCTCATATATAAAATTGAAACTATAAATATTTGTCTGTCACTTCATATGTAGAGCATCTATTGTAAGTCAGTGGGAATGTTGTGTAGGGAAAACGTATTCAATTTAACTTCAAAGACCAAGCCTATCTTGGCTTTAACTAAAAGTAGTGGAACTTACTGCTGATGAATTTGAAGAACAAATTCTTCAGTTAAGCCTGTCATCTGTACTTATGTAAAATTTCAATTGAAAGGTGCGTATTACTTTCTTTTTTTTGCTTAGCAATATTGCCTAGTGATATATTTTAAGTGTAACTTATTCGTGTTAGGACTTCTGCTGACATAGAAGGAATTAAAGGAGGACACATTTTCTTATAACTTCTGCAGAATGAACTACCTCAAACTATTTTGGAAAAAACAAAAACACAACAACAAACAAACTGTGGGACAACAAACTTTTGAATAAACTGGTAGAGTTATTCTATCTTATACCTCTTAGATATAGACTGTGCTTCTGAAGTTATTGTCATTCAGTAAAGATTTATTGGATTATGGAACTCTAGGAGCATTTCAGCTGGTGCAAACCAGTGGGTGGTGACTTGGGCAGTTTCATGAGACAAAGCACATCGCTGCTGCAGAGGAGGGCTGGTCGCCTTCCCTCTTCTCTCACAA
The DNA here is from genome assembly GCF_047663525.1 of Anas platyrhynchos. Taxonomy (NCBI): domain Eukaryota; kingdom Metazoa; phylum Chordata; class Aves; order Anseriformes; family Anatidae; genus Anas; species Anas platyrhynchos. Next base: position 23,015,013 of record NC_092593.1, on the reverse strand, counting down.
ACTTATGCTGCTCAGGCGTTGCTGCCATGACAGAAGCTCAACTAGCTTCTGCCATTTGAGCCAATGGTAGAGCCTGCAGAAATGATGGGAGGTCAAAGGGAAGGACCTGCGGAATCAAAGTTGGAGCTGGGGAGGGAGCAGAAGGGAAAAGGTAAGACCATTCCCCTTCACGCTTTAGTGGCAAGGAGCTCGCTAGTCTTGGAGACTGCAGTGTAGATTATCTGGGACACATGATGGCACCTGAGGAACCAGTTCATTAAACCTACTACTTTCTTTTACCTTCTGCACCAGTCCCCATCCCTGTCCACCTGCCTAGAGCTTAAAATTATCTGTTTATGGAAAGCTGTTAGCTCTTCCATGTGAATTGTGGCATTCAAATTTGCAGATCTTCATATATTTGTAACAATTCCTGTGTTTTAATGCTTCTGCATGAAATATGAAGGGACTTATTTTTTTTCTTCACGTATCCATTACTATCTAAAAAGTATTACTGTTCAGTCCTTCCTGTCTGATCAGTTGCTTTCTCTTCCTGCACATAAAAGTTTGAAAATGAGTGCTTTATCAGGACCGTATTTGTTTGCCTTTTTACATTCAGTAGTTCAGCCACAGGCTCTGGTGTGATCTGTGAGCTTCAGGAGTGGTAAAGAGCAAAAATCTATTCTTAGAAGTGTTTGCTTTTATCAAGATCTAACTTGTCTTTTTGCCTATAGTCTTTTGTCTGTAGTTATTAATTATAGTCAGGGCAACATTTTCAATGATTAATTGACTACTGCTTAAAACAATAAGGCTGCTTAATAAGCAAAACACAATGCAAACTTCTTTTGCATTGTTGTCTATATTTCTGTGTGATCTTTAAGTGAGCTCCTATGCACAATACCAATTTTGGCTCTATAAAATAAGGGAAAACATTTCTAATAGCTGTATACTGTTAAGACTAATAAACTGCTGGCTCTGAAGAGGCCTCAATGCTCGTCTTGACACACTTCTTGATTTAACCCCTGATTAAAACAAGAAATATAATATTGGTATTCTTTAAAAAGGAGGAGGAAAAAAAAAACAAACAACTAAAATTGTTGGACTTAGTAGAGCTGGCAGAAGTATACAAATAACAGCTTTGAGACAATAGGCTTCAAAAACCCTAGAGAGGAATGATAGAATTCAGATAAAAGGAGGATGTAATCAAGATGATCCCATTTTTAATTTCACCTTGATGTTAATGAGTTTAAGTTACTGAGTTAAGGTATGACCCTTGTTCCACCTTGTCCACCTCCAAGTTGTGGTGTGCTCTTACTGCTTTGTAGATATTGCTGACTTCTACTTCCTGTAAGAAAGCATCTGAATGCTCACAGGAAATTATATACATCCTTGACCTCTATTTTGTCTAATTATACCATCAAGATGCTGTCAATATCTTCAAGGATAAAGCTAAGACCTGCAGGTAGTGCTGGCATAAGCTGACACCTGACTTGTGTCACCATATTGGCATTTCCATACCATAGCCTCCTGCCCTGCCACCTCCTTTCCATGTGCTTCCTCCACATCATGGACCAGTACAATAAATATTTTTGCTAGCTGAAGAGAGAGATGTGTTGCCTGAGGGATTGATCTCTCACGTTCTTGCAAAAGTTAAATACCTTAAATAGTGGCCGTATACACATGGATTGCTTTTCATTAGATTATTTAATTATTTATTTTTGATTGCTCTGGTTTCTTTCACTTCCTTTTACACGCCCATCCCTCATAACTTATCTCAAAATTCTTTTGCTATTTGCACACCATCTCTCTTAACTGGGATACCATTGTAATAATACTTAAATATGGTATCATAATAGTATTTGAGATCAGGCTAAACCAGGCTCCCTTTCTCCTGCCAGGAAGATGGCAGGGATGGTACTTTGTAGATTCTCAGTGTCTTATCTACTGCTTTGCAAGAACAAAACAAAAAGCCTGATTACATGTTTTAGAAGTGCGGTTAAGGACTATACCAATCAAATTTCATATGCTTTCATGGCCTTTAGCAAAGGAAGGTCTCCCTTGGAAACCTTGGAATTAAAATTTTAATTGGAATTAAAATCAGACTTCTACTACTGACTTTACAGGAACAATGGTATCCACAGGTCTCTAACCATAACCAATAGAATGTGCAGTAAATATAGCAAGGAAGTAAATTCAGAAATGTGTTAAGATTACTGTAGCTGCTTGGTTTGAATATAAGCAAGTTAAAAAGAAAATACATAAAAACACCACCAAATTGTGGTCATTCCAGTTTAGTGATTCTTTATTGAACCAGCTTAATTCTACAAGTTTACTGGGAAGCTATGTGAATACAATAGCAAGTATTCACATTCTCTTCCCCTAGCAGGAGATAACTCTTATAGATAATTAAAAGATGAATTATATCACTTATGTATTTTTTTTTTTCATGCTGGGATTGTCCTTGGCACCTGTTATGTTTGGTTCCTGAAAGTAATCAACATGTAGGGAACAGTGGAAAGAATTCTTACAGCTGTGTTTTTATCTTTCTGTCTGTAAACTTTCAGGTAATCTGTAATATATTGTAGATGACACTGCTTATCAATAAAATTGACTTAAGCATCTTAAATCAAACCCACAATTAGACTAAAATTGGCAGTACTAATATATGTTAGTAATAGGATGGAAACCTCATTTTGTGAAACAATAATGATTTCTACTAGTTTACAAATTAAACTTTTAGTGTTATAATTGGCCTACTAATGTACTGTTGTTAATGCCTAAAGCAAGCTAAGTTGATCTATTGTTAGGCAATAAAGCACTTAAAAATAAATTGTGACAATAAATCAGAGCTTTGTGAGATCTTTTTTTTTCTAGTTAAAGATAGAGGATAATTTCCTAGAAAGGGATCTGAGAGTATAACACTTCAAAATGTATATATGACATGATTTAGGTGGTGTTGAGCCTTCTGATGTGCATAGCAAAAGGAGATGATATATCTAGTATTTTTTTTTTTTGAAGATCTATATGAGAGAAACTTGTTCAGTGAAAGCAGTGTACAAGCTCCATAGGTCCATAAACAGCATCAGCAATAACATTTAAGTATGGTGGCTATCACCATTTTTTTAATTAAATGTATTAAACACATCTTTATAAAAATACATAAGGAAGCTCTTCTAGATTTTCAGCAGAAAATTGCCACCACTCTTGACATTTAATATCTCCACGTTACCAAGTGCATGTCTGACATCAGGAAGGTCTTTGATCCAAATAGTGTTCATGTGGTTATAAACTCGCAAGTCATATTAAGGACTCCTTAGGTTCCTCAGATAGTTGGGAACAGTGGAAGCTAAGAGCTGGGTACTGAGATTCTTGAACAGACCTGGTGAGAGAAAAGCTGTGAACAGAAATTTGTCTATGCTAGGGCAAAAATTTGGAAATGAACATGATGTCATCTTATGCATTAGATATACTGACTTCCAAGTGGGAAAGTGTGTTGTTTTTTTCTCTGTTTTGCTGTTCTCAAAGGAACAAGAATTTGCATTCAGTAGCTGTTAGTAAGCAGGCTGTTACTGAGAACTTCCCCTGCTACTCCTCTAGGTGGAAGAAATCCTGTGAGACTTGTTTTCCGAAGATGAATAATTTGACCAAAAAATGCTCTACCACAGAATTTCAAATCAAGGCATTCAACAATTATGGAGATGATCTGGCTGTATTTAAATATATGTACTCTGCAGCTGTGTTTGTAGCTTCTGGAAGCTTTTTGGTTTTTAAAGTTCTCCAACCAGAAAATCAGTGTCTCCTCCAACAAAAACTGCGGTCATCTTTGTAATATTATTGTTTCTAAATAACATACGTCTATGAGGCGATAAACTTCTATGTTATTCAGACCAATACTTTAAATATTACATTTATACTCTTCAAGAATATTTTTGATTGGTTTAAGAATGTTTGAAATATGTACAAGTGGCACTATTCCACTACAGCAATGTATGACAATTGTCAAACTCACCAAAACAATCCTCAGAAAAAATGAAGTTATTCTTTCGTAAGAATGAGTTACTTTCACTTGTAAACTTGTACAGCCTTGAAAATAGGAATTGCTTATTGAAAAAGACAAGTGATTTGTATAGCTAAATGTATTATTAGTGGACAATGCCAAAAGGTTAATATTGAATTTAAAACATTAAGCCTCACTTTCTGCTGAATTAACATCCCTATGTAAGGGGAAGAAACTTATTGCAAAGTCTCAATGTGGTGAACTTTAACTTTTTCCTGCTACAGTTATGCTTAGCTCTGCTATAATAACTTTGGTGTTCTATATTCAAGATGTACCTTACAATGAAGCATGTCAAAAAAAAAAAAAGTAGTGAATTAATGTCTGCTTTTTGGATTTCTGCATCCTATCATAGCTAATCAGATGATATGCCTGGGTAGTGAAGCTCCTTTGGGAGATGAGTTATGATTTTATTGGAACAAATAAGATTTCCTTTTACAACTTAAATTGTCCCTGAAAACCAGCAAAATCGTCCCAAATTTATTTCCAAACACTGAAGGTAAATTACTATGGAGGTGAAAACTTTAAGAAATGCTATTCATTTCTAATAAAGAAGTTATAAAACGTGAAACAGATCTAGCAGAACAGAAATGGTTAGGAAATGGAAAAGCTCATACAGAGACTGAAACACTTAGTGGTAGATGGGGAATTATGAAATGGAGGAGGACATTGGCATTAGGCTGGAGCTCCTGAAGAACTTAGGTACATGCAGATAAAGTGAAGAAGTGAGAAGCTAAGTATCCAGCAAGACACTTCCAGAGTTTAAGGTCTAGCTGTAATTCCAGAGAATACTGTAAAAACACAATTTTTATTGTTTATTGGTTACTTGCTGTATTTCTCATCTGACCTTTATTTTTACAGACAACAGGTTTCTGGTTGATCACCCAGAATTTTTGGTCACAATACCGATTTCAGACAGTTGCAGGGGGTTGATAAAATTGTAATAAACCTATATTGGCACAGGAACATGTGAACTGTCATTACGGGATCTGACCAGTGGTCTGTTACAGCCATTCATCTGTCTCTAACATCAGTCTACTGCTCTTACAGAGCTGAAAAAAAAGGCAAATCCAAAGTAGAAACAGATAGAAGACTCCTTGTAATTAAGGCTACAAGTGCTCTTTTAATTTTTTCTCTTTTATTACAAATTTTGCTGAAGTACTGCCAATGTATACTCAAATAGAAGAAATTAAAGTTTTTTTCTGACTTGATTGGAGCCAGACCTGTGCAAGTGGCCGTGATTCTATTCCAAGAGGATTTTAATTTCAAAATAAAATTCTGTCCCAAACCTGGAAAATAGTAATGTTTTCCAACAGTATAGCAAGAGCATCTTGAAACTAAAGCCTTTACTTACAGTGCAGTTTGTGATCTTACAGGGATAGCATAACTCTACTTTGAAATAAAGGACAGGAAGGCTGTGTGTAACTTGAACTGGCTGCCCAAGTTACTGGCTGTAACAATTACAGCTAGACAAAAGCTTCAACAAAGATAAATCAGGAGTAAATAACCTTCTTGTGAGTCCATTATGAAACTTGGAAAGAATTTGCTGGTGCACCTCTGCGAGTTAAAATGCTAATATGTACAAAATTTTCTTTATCAGCTTTGAGGCTGGAAAATGATAGTTGAAGAGATATACATTCTAAAACTGGAAGATGGCATATGCAAATTCCACTGTCTTTTTTTCCTAAATCCTCTTCTTAAAATTCCGTGGGGCTCAAAAGCATGAGAGAAATTCTGCACTTTTAAAAGTAGAATTTATTACATAAATTAATGGCATTTCAAGTGATCTTGCTGGAGTAAGGAGATAAGTCTGAAAGGAGGAAGAAGAGTGATCAGCAAGTTGTAGCTGTTTGAAATGACAGCTCTGAGGATTTCTAAATGTAGAAATGTAGCTATCACTATATTGCATGAGTCACAGCAAGAAGTAATAGAAGTGGAACTCTCTAGAGAGAATGACTGAAGTTGGTGCAATAGCAACATCATTTGAACATAAAAATTTTGGAAATAAAGGAGAGCCACAAAAAAAGGGGGGCGGAATTGGAGAAGCAGACAATGGATGCAAGTGCTCCAAGCAGCTCAGCATGCACCAAATGCACATTCTAGTGGGTAATATTTACTAAAATTTCAGGATTATTCATGAGCGTTTTTATGACAAAGCATGTTTTTCACCTTGTGTAATGCGGCTGATACTTTTTTTTTTTTTTTTTTTTTTACTGCTATGCATGTTGTTATTTGTACTTAACTGCAATAAAGCTATATGTTTTGGTATGGAGAGGAACTATGCACTGGCTGGAGAATCATAGAAGCACAGAATGTCCTGAGTTGGAGGAGTTATGTGTTTGTGCCAAGGGAGATATTAAGACAGTTCTGGGGTTAAACACTAGGTTCCTTATCTCTAATGAAGTCCAAGAAGGACTTCTGCATGAGGCCTAAGGAGTGTCCCTCTCTATCGTGGTCTCCTTCAGCAAGGCAAGTTAATCTAATAGCCCCTGGCATCACAGTTATTCACCAGGGGTTGAACATATTTTGAGTAATGGCAGTGGGAATATTTTAAATAGGTGACAGTGGCAGCTCTTGTACTGGGAGCTGCTGATTCTCAATCTGATGATAAAACCTTCAGAGAATACACAAAACTTGTAATTGCCCTAAACTCACTCATGAGAAGGGAACTAACACACATGAAGTACTTTCTGTGCAGTAGTTAAGTGAAATGAGTAGAAAGAGTTAGGCTTTAGGTGGCAATCTAAAATGGCCGTATTAGTACAGCTGTTCTTCAAACACAGGGATGTTATAGTTGTTACATATGTACACTGTAACAGAGACGAAATCAGAACAGGGAGGGAAAATGGTCTAAGTCATTGGCAAAACCTTTATTCTGAGCTGGAGAAATTACTGTTACTTATAGAAGAAATATCAGAAGAATCTCTAAAATAACTGTGTGATGGAAAAGGCAGTGTGAACTTCTTGATCTGAGTGAAAATACAGAGAATAAGGAGCTGAGAAAATGTAGCAGTTAAAATGTGGAAGTCAGGTACTTTCTATTATTCATCTGTAGGAAGTCAAAGTCAGTATCCAGCCAGCAGTCTGTGCAGTGCCTGGAAATGGAGAAGCCTCTAAAGCCTGCCTGCAGAGCACTTCTCTTCAGTTTACTGCTAGCTGCTGGAGCTCTTTATTGTCACTATTATCTTTCCCTTTTTGCATATGTACAGTATAGAAGTCTGTTAGAGCAGCCTGAAGAAAACCTAAGGGACAAATTCTACCTTCTGATGCACTGCTAATACCTGGTCAACAGGAGTCTTAAGTGTTTTGTTTTAAAGTAAAAGTCATTGCCTTATAAATCCATGTGCTACAGATGGAATTTTTAAGAAATCCTGCAAAACTTCGTAATAAAAACATCACTGGTCTGTTCTGGGCTCATTTGCTGTGATAAGCACTGTGTTCAACAAACCTAGGGACACTGGAAATGTTGCAATGACAGGTTCAGCATCTTGATCCAGTCTGTTTTCCTGGGTCTGATAATGAGCATCGTTGTAGAATTGCCAGTGACAGAAGGAAAGTCTTCCAAAAATACATGTATAAATTAGTACTATCTTATTTGTAGGCTGAAGTGTTCAAAGGACAGTTAATTACAGCTGTGTGTGCTGTAGCTGCATGTGCAGACTGTTTGATTATGCTGCTGCATTGCTGATGGGAGTTGTGTTGTGGAGTTGCACTGGCCTGTTCTCCCATGTGCCTGGTGACAGGACGAGGGGGAATGGGCTAAAGTTACGCCAGGGGAGTTTTAGGTTGGATGTTAGGAAGAATTTCTTTACTGAAAGGGTTGTTAGGCACTGGAACGGGCTGCCCAGGGAGGTGGTGGAGTCACCATCCCTGGAAGTCTTCAAAAGACGTTTAGATGTAGAGCTTAGGGATATGGTTTAGTGGGGACTGTTAGTGTTAGCTTAGAGGTTGGACTCGATGATCTTGAGGTCTCTTCCAACCTAGAAATTCTGTGATTCTGTGGATCGGAGCTGGGCTTGTGGGGAGGTGTTGGGCAGCCTGCAAAACTCTTAATAAACCTGTGGTCTGCGTACAGCAACGGGCTACCTCATACAACCAAGATATTTAAAATTTCAATATTAACAACAACAAAAAAAGTAGCTGCTGGGCCTCCACACGTCCTGTGTGGCAGTTCCTACCCCTAGCAAAGAGATGGTACTTGGAGGTGTTGCTGTACCAGGTGTACAGCATTAGATCCCATGCTGGATCTAAACCAGGACTGGAATAACTTCTGTAAGAACCCATTCACCTTCTGAAGTGTGTTAGTTTCCATTTTTACTTAGAGGAAATGGGAAGCCTTATTTCAGTAGTAAGCCTTAGTCTGCGCTAGGAAACAAATTCTGTTGCAGGCATAAAACTTGTTTATGCTGTCTTAAGATAACTTACTGGCATACAAAATCTTCAGCATTAGTATTGCTAAAACTTTCCTATTGTGGATAGATGTACTGCAAGCCAGAAAGCCCAAACCTTCTGAACTTTAATTTTTACAAGTTAAAGGGAGAAAACATTAAAAAAAAAATAAAATAAAAAAAAAATTATAAGCTGCTATAGTCTTGACTTACTCACAAATTTTAATATCTAGAAACTAAAACTGTTTTCTAAGTTAGTATCTCTAGGGAGAAACTATTTCTGTTTCTACACATCTCTGTTTTCCCTCTGAGATGCTTATGGCCATTTTGTTTGCAAAGCTCTTTCTCAGTTTGTAGTAATCTCTTCAGCCCATGCTCTCACAGAATGCAGCTTTTTGTACCACTCTCTGTTCTGGTGTGTCTGTTAGCAAGGTCTGAGTGCCATGACGCTGCTGTTGCTTGTCTGTGCTTCTGTAGGTGCCTCCCTGTCTCCCTTCTTTTATAGCTCTCTTTCCTCTGTCTCCCAAAAGACAGGCAGTATGTATGCACAAAAGTACTTTGTACTAAGAACTACCTTCTAGTGCAGATTTATTTACGAATTTGTCAGAAGCAGGTATTTATGGGTACTCTGTTTATTCTTAAATGCAGCTGGTGGCTGCTGCTGCTTTGGTTTAGAGCCGCAGGACTAAATGAGACCTTGAGTGAATAACTGCACGTCACCCTGAATAGAGCAGCCCTCATGTACTTCATCTACAAAAAATTCAGAAAACTGGAAACGCTGCATAATAGCAACCAGCAGGACAGCTGAGCCAGTTCAGGACTCTGGCACCAGAAGGCTTCTGTAGCTATCTCCTATGCATTCAAGTCTGTCTCTTCTGTGCTTCATTCCCAAATGCATTTGCCTCATAAAAAAAAAAACAGAAATAAAATGGCATACATGTCTATCAAAAATATCACCTAGCAAAATCAACTGAGTGGAAAAGCTTTTAAAAAGATGATTCTGCCACAACTAAACAAAACTCTATGGGGACAAAAAATAGTAATAGCACTTAGTGAATTTATCATTTGTTTGATCTAGAGCCTTGCTGGAACAGTGCTACACAGAAGCTGGTGAGCAGGAGAGGAACACGCAGCATGCGGATAAGCTATGAAATACTGAGCTGTCCTTCTGTAATTTGGTAGCAGCGTTCATATTTGTGTTTGTCTTTCTGATGTAAGACTTAAGAAGGTTTAAAGTGACCCTCCAAAAATTCCTTCAGGATTTTTCAAAGCATCTTCATTTATGCTTTGTAATTATATTCCTATTAACTTGAAAGAAAACACAGCTTAAAAGAAACAAACAAAAAAAACATACCCCACCAATAACTCCTTAGAAAAATATCCTGTAATCACTGGGTTTTTATTACTATTATCCAAAAGGTAAAATGACAAAAGAAAAAATAAATGTTTGAGCCAGAGATGCCTGGCAGTAATAGTTTAGAGAAGAAATGGTACAAAGCAAAACAAAGGAGCTCTCCTGCATGCTCTTGCTGTAGAATTAATTTTTTCTTTGCCTCCAAATGCTCAGAAAATTCTACCAACAGGTCTTCAACATCTTAAGTTTCTGATCTGCCATCACTCACTGTCAAATTGTGAATTCTATAAGGGTCTTTATTATTTTTTTTGGTCCTACTATCTATAATAGTGGTTCTGACATAAAAAGCCAGAGCAGGGTTTCTAGGCCCAGAACAACCAAGGGCTGGAGGTCTGTGGAGCCATAAGTGGAATGAAGCCATTTTCTCAGCCTGGATGTAGTTGGGGGAAATACAGGAAAGGACAGAATTGCCTTGCTACCTCGGCATCTCCTCACAGCTGGAGGAGGAAGGCCTCGTCATAGCTGTAGCCTGTGGTACTGGTTGGGGACAAATCTTTCTCCAGCACAGACCATTTAGGCTTTCTCAAGATGTGGGCCATGTTGTCCATCTCTTCCCAGCTTGTCTCTCTCCATCCATAAAATCCATTTTGTTTGAAGGCAGAAGTTTAGTCTGTCATTCATAAGTAGTGAAATATTTATTTTTGAGTCTTACATATTGCATACTCCATTATTTTAGTTCCTGGCAACATATACAAGATTTTTTAAGAAGTCTTTTTTAAAAGGTAAACCTGGTCATGAAAAAAAGTAATGAAAATGATGTTTCATTTATGAAATGTGCAGCAATATGCTACACTATCTTATGAACACATGAGTGATGCAAGAAAGCAGTGCTTTAGTCACTAACATAAACCTATCTTTGAGGTCAGGCATATCAATGGAAGGGAGAGCCCCCCATGATTAAGGTTGTGGCTGAGGCTGAGTCTGTGGACAAATGGGGATGCTCAGAGCACTGCAGACCAAAGTTACTGTCATTAAGGGCTTCTTCTGGAGGTTTTGGAGGAAATTGTGTGTAAAAGACTGGAGAGGCAGAAGGGAAGGATTTATGGAGTCTTATCCCTGAGGGTTGCTGGAGGTGGGTGAGAGAAAAGGATTTGGATGTGTTCCTGAGATGGGAGGGAAAGAAGCGGTAGGAGAAGTGAGAGAAACCTTCAAAGTCTGGATCTGAAGAGACTTCTGCCAGGGTAGAGACCTGAATAAAAATTGAATATATACCTCTGCAAATGAGAGACCTTCGAGTAGAACTTGGGTCAAACAAACTAAAAAACAACCACCTTAGATGATGGCCCCATAACACAAATTATCCTTTAATGACTTCAATAAAATTTTGTCTTCCAGTTCAGGGAAATTTAGGAGACAGATAAGAACTACATGAGTTTAATAGACGAGGAAAAGAAGGATGGCAGTTTTGACTTCCTTTCCTAAGTGACCATTGCCATTTTAAAATGTTTCAGACTGAGGACTGGATCTATTGATTTTTGCATGATTTTTCATGTATTGCAAGCTGCCTTCTTTGCCATGTCTTCCATTTAAATTGTGCAATTACCATTTCTTATTTATCAAGACAATTTTTTTCTATATGGGAAAATAACTCACAGCTGGTGAAATGTTGAATCTGGACAGACCTATGCCACTTGTTCTAGGTGCTTGAGAAGATATCTTAAAATAATAAAATAAAACAACACTAAAGGTAAAGTAAACCTTTAAATAGTTAAAACATGTTTCAAGTACTTAAAACAAATAACAAAACCAAACCAACTAACGCTTCTCCCTGTTTTTTGGGAATGAGGAAAGGGGAAGAGGAATATATACTGCCAGGAAAAAAAATTGCAGATACATATTTGGCAAAAAAGTCCTTTTTTCCTTCTGTGTCTCATGAAGTATGAATAAAAACAGCACTTACAGCCAACTCTAGTTCTGCTTTAGCATTTCTACTTTTTTCCAGTGTTCTGTTTTATTAAAAAAAAAATAAAAAATCTTTTAATATAAAAAATATATTTAATTCAAGTGATATAGCATTTTAGGATTCTGCAAACTGGACCCATAACCTATGATCTTTTTCTTTAGCTCTCATTTGCAGAGTGACTGTCTTTCTTCACAATGAGGATTAAATGCTCCCCTAAGAATGCTCCTTAGCTCTCAGACAGCCCTTGCAGTCTCTGATCCCCCTGAGGAACACAAGCTGAGAAAGGAAGAGAACCATCTGTATTAACTGTGTAACCTTTCTAAACATAAATTGTCAAAAATTTAGATTGGGCACTTTTAGTTAAATAAACTGGGATTGGCATAAGGGTGATTTGACCATCAGGATCACTGTAATATTCTATATGTAACTAATAAATTTAAAAATGTAATGCTTGTTAGTGGTACATAACTTCTGGAGATTTCTTTTTAAGCTGACTGTGGATTTTTATGGCAATTCCAATTATTATTGTGCTGGCTGTTTTCTTAATTTCTGTACCAAATAGAGAAAGCCAAGACACCTCTCCCCTTCCAAGAAGTGAAGAGTATGGGTGTGTATGATTAGTGACAACCAGCCCTGGCTTCAAGATGCAAACACGCTTGATCCAGGTCATAAATACTCATTAAATTTAAGAATGTTCAGATTCATGAAATGGCTCCTTCCTATCCAAAGGAAGAACTTGAGTTAATCTGACATTGAGATTTTTTTTCTGGTATGGATGTTATGTTGATCCTCATCTAATAGCTTCATCACACAGGAAAACATTAACTTTGAAACCTAGCACAAAAGGCATTCGTCTGCATTTTTTTTTTTTTTGTAAGGGATCAGCCCGCAATTTGTACCAGACTTGTAGCTGTTTGACGTCCTATGGCTGAATCTGAAAAATCATTTAAATCAAGTGAAAAATGCATTTTTTCACTTGTTTCTAACAATGATAATTCCTGCTCTTTGGTACTCTGCTTGGAGTCTCCTCAGTTCTTCATGGTACATAGCAACTTAGGAAAGATTGTTTGAATGATGTAACAGGAAAAAATGCTTTGTTGTTGCTGGTTTTAGTACCCATCTTATTGATCAGTGACTCATCAGGGAGAAGACAGTATTTTATTTTCAGATAGATGGTATGGCTGCCTACATGAACAATATGATTTGTGACTACCGCTATAGACAGTTAAGCAAAGGAAAAACGTTAGTGACTCTTACTTTGTGGGCTGCTGGCTGGTGTACTTGCCTAGCATGTGCTGTATGAAGTCATGTCCACTCAAACACATTTATCTCTTTCTGTGGCTACCACACTGACCACAAATATCTGTCTCATGTCACGAGGATTTTTTCTGATTTGGTGGAAACTAGCTTAATCTATTACTGTATTACTGTTACCAGCTGCTACTAAGCTAAGTTGACCTTCCTGTAGACTCAGCAGTCCCATCTTTTTCTTTAAAAAAAAAAAAAAAAAAAAAAGTTGAAACCAGGTTTACTTAACCTTGTCTTTGCATCTCCTTTTCCTTCTCTATCTTCCAAGAGTAGACAAGAAAGTTTACTTTTTTGGGTTTGCATGTGCTTGCATGAGGTGAGAGGGATGAGGACTTACTGCACAAAAGCCAAAGCAGTAAGAACAGCCTTTTTTTCTTTTACTGCCAGTGAGTTAAGCCTCTTGGTGCTTAGTAGTGCTTGAAGCTGAGTGAGTTAACTCACTTGGCTCTTGCAGCAATGAGTTCTATAGTTGAAATTTTTTGAAACTTATCTGATGTATGATGGAGACTCTTGCTTGACTGTAACTTTGGAGGTTTGAATGGAATCAGTCCTTTGAAGGTGGTCAATGGCACTGGAGGGAAAAAGTTGACAGGCCTTGGGATGCAGCTCACCAGTTCTGATGGTGCATCAAGCTCAGTTCATGCCTACAGCTCTCTAGAAAGCCTCTTAAAGCTGCAAGTATGATCCTCAAAAATGCAATGTTCTGGTAGCCCTGATAACCCAGAAAGAGCTGTAGTGTTGGGGGATTTAATGTTCCTGTGATGTCTCAGGAAAGACCATCCAGAAATGTTCCTCTACTGGATTTCACTACAGAAAGACATTTGGGCAGCTGATGCAGAGATCAGTTCTCAGAAAATGAGGCAGAATAAGATACAGATGTAGGTGGTAATTATGTAATGAGGAAGAAATCAAAACAAACTATATGCACTGTTATTTATGCACAAAAATGCTTTAAGAAGACCAGACCTTGTAACTAGCTTACAAAACATGAGTGCTAATTTCTGTTTGGTGAACTACTATTGCATATCTTAACTATTATAACTATTGCATTAACTGGCAAGTATTTGCAGTTTCACTTTGTTTCCACTGATGCCACTATCACCAGAGGAATCTTGTCACCATGAATATCCTCTTTTCATTGTCTACTGAAGTTAAGATGGGTTGGTAACTGCTGCCGGTGTGTGTCCTGCGCTAATACTTCTGTGTGGTCAGGCAAGTAAAAGAAATATGTACGGAGCCAAGCTGTTAGGTGGATGTATCAGTGTGTCCTTCCCCTGGAAGTGCAGAAAATGTCTGACATTGAAAGGGAAAAAAAAGAGGATAAAAAGGCTTTTCTCTTTGGTCTCCTGCCTTGAAAGTTAATATGAGAGAAAATTTGAAGAAAAAAAATGAATGAAATATGACTTGTTCATGTGAAAAATAAAATAATAAAATATTAGTATTGTGATACCCCCATGAGAAACTACTAATCCTTAGGCACTGTAAATTAAATATATCTAGTCCTTACTACTGACATTTTAACAAATATCATATTCTTCCACGACTGTTTTCCAGAGGCATTATTCTGTGTTTAATATTTAGATTTCAAATGGCATTCTACCTATAAACCCTGTGACAGTTTTACAATTCAGTAATACCAGTACACTTTATTTTCAGTGTTTTTATTCCTTTATTTTAATAAGTCAAGAGGGGGAAAAAGTATCTGTACATATGGATTTATCAGTGTACAATATTGTTTCATCTCTGCTGCTGCAAAAAAAAAAACAAAACTCATAAGAACTGCCTTATATCTTTATTATAGAATTATATTTTCTCTACAATGTAAAGTTCAATTTCAGAAGGCTAAATTTTTGTTAATAGATTCTTCTTTCTAATTTTCATTTAAAAAGCTTTTTCTATGCTTTCAGAATATCAAAATGATTATCAAAATGTATATGATCAAAATTATTCTTATTCCAAAAAACTGCTCATACGTAATTGGGAATAATTTTCATCCACTGTTATTACTCATCTCGATGAGAGAATGGACTTGCTGTCTGTGATCCCATCTGCTCTTTGGAAAAAGGTCCTAGAAATTACTAGGTCAGTAAGTTCATCTTCCCAGTTGCCTTCAAGTGCTGTAGTTTAAAGTGCTTGTTTGAAGGTAAGAACTGTATTCCCTCACTGCATGAGCAGTATCATACTGTGAGATTTACAAGCAAGCAGCTTAATTCCTTCCTCATATTGTCTTCAAGGTATTCCACGGCCTTTATTTTCCTTATTTATTAAATAAGGCTGCAAATTTCAAATCTGAGTGCTTAAAATTAGGCTTTTAGATCTGTAGTCAGGCTTTTAAATAGCAGTGTCCTGATTCTCAAAAGTGAAACCAGGTTGATTTTGGAAACCTACAGAGGGTATTAGAAAAACAAATTTAAGCAGGCAGCTTTGGTATTTTTTTTAACCTCAAATTTATGGTTTGCACTGAGGTATTTTCTTCTGATCACAGGGAGTTATGTGGTCGTCATCACACAGCAGCAAACCCTGAACTAAACTGTGTATGCGCAAAGAATAGGAGTCATAACACTCTTCTATTATGACCACTGAGTTGTCAGATCATAAATTATCTTTATTTAATGTCTTAAAGTTATGAGGTGCTTGTGTGTCCAAACTGGGTAAACAGCTCTGTGCGTGAAATGAATTCTTTATTGTCTTTAATTCTGAAGTTTGAATGATTCAAATATGAAAAAAAACTTTTCACCTTGTAAAACTGCTTTTCACCTCTCTTCCAAGATCACATTACTTAGGAACCTGTGGCCAGAATTTCTTTGCTACCTTCCTTTTGCCTTGCTTGTAGCATCCCCAAGGAGCTCAGCAGAGCATGGCAGGGTGGTGATGGATCCAAACAGATCCTGCAGCCACTGCATGGGGACCTGTGCAGGGGCAGTGCAAAGCATCCCATGATTAACTTTACTCCTCCTAGACAAAGGCTCAAGTTAGGCTACTGAAAATCTGCTCAGAAATAGCTGGACTATATCCAGCTCCACATTTATGTAACTGCCCAAGCTAAGCGGTTCCGTATTCTCCCTGCCAGTGGTCTCTCTGAAGGTAAATTTATGGCTGTGTTTGTCAGTACTGTGTCTGAATCAAAATAATAACCTCTCTTCACAAGCAAACAAAACATTCTTACTTTTAAGGGGGATTTCCAAAAGCATAATGTGGAGAAATCAATATGGTCACTGTACAGAGATATAATTGCAAACAGGTACCTTTAATAGGGGGTGTGCTGCCTCATTTAGTCAGATAAAACCCCACTTTGCCATGTCAAAGTGGGTTTGGCTCATTGCACTCGGGAGAGAACTTTTTGCCAGTCTTTTGAAGCTCCAAAAGGTCATAAAAGCCCTTAATGTTTATCTCATGTAAACTACCATTGCTGTTATTTTATAGCTAATTCTGGATACTCAAGTAAAAATAAATGAACCTTCATAGTGTTTTTGGATGAGCCAAGTATATATTAGAAATAACTAAATAGAATCTAGTGTTATGACAAAAATCAATTCATTTCTCTTCTTGCCTACCTTGTTCTTCATAGTAAGAAGGCTTACCCAACTACTGCCTCTGTGTCCTCCCATCACTCCTTCAGCTATTGAGAAAAACAGTTTAATTGCTTAAAAGACATGAGACAGCTAAGGCGTGAGAGATTGGTTCCTGCAATACAGGACATTCACCAGTGGTGTCCCATGGGGCTATGCTGTTCATAAACATCCTTATAAAAGGGCTTGAAAAGGCGGAGAAAAGTGAGGTGACTAAGTTTGCTGTTGATAGAAAATTATTCAAGGTAGTAAGGATGAGGGCAGGCTGTGAAGAATTACACAAGGATCTGAAGAGACTGTGTGACTGGGCAATAAAATAGTAGATGAAATTCAGTGTAGATAAATGTGAAGTGATGCATGTGGGGAAAAACAATCCTAGTTTCACATATAAAATGATTGGCTCTGAGCTGTCTGTTGCCACTCAGGAGTGAGACCTTGGCTCATGATGGATAGTTCCATGAAAACATCAGCCTGTACTGAACAGCAGGCTAAAAAGCAAATCAAATTTTAGGAATTATGAGGAAAGGACTAGAGAACAAAACAGATAACATCATTATGCCACCATATAAATCTGTGGTTCACCTGCACCTTGGATATTGCACGTAGATCTGACTCTCTCATCTCAATGAGGATGTACTAGGACTGGGAAGATTCAAAAGAAAGCATGTAAGCCAAGGCTTTGATGCGAAAGGACGAGTGGTTTGGGACTCTCATCTAGGAAAAAGACAACTGAGGGTGATATTATAGTGGTCTACAAAATCATGAAGGGTTGGAGAGGGACAGATCTGTCACTGTCTGTTTCAGCATAAGAGCCAAGGGCCATCAAATGAAGGTTATAGAAAACTGATTCAGAAAACAGGAGATGTCATTCTTCAAAAGTACATTGTGTGCCTTGCCAAAGGTGTGTAGAAGCTCCTTGGGAGACTGGGCGAATACTTGGATTATATGCCTGGTCAAGGGTTGCTAGATGTGCAAACAACAGCGAGCTCAAGAAATCTCCTGAAAAAGTGTTGGAGAGTTTTAGGTTAGAAATGCGATGTGTTCATCCTGTACTTTCCAGTGTGTCCACTGCTGGTCTTTGAGGTGGGTAAGTGCACTTGAGTAAGCAAGCATCTATAGTCTGATTACTTGAGTGAATCTATGAAGTATATGCATGCAAGCAATTCATATATTAATTGAATACTGCCACAACTGCAATCTCTTTTTGTCCATTCCTGAGTGCAAAGATAACAGGAAAAGCAGTCTGACTTTGGTAGCACAACGAACCAGTTATTAAGGTCTAACAAACACTTTAATGTGACCAAAAATGCTTATAGTGCAAATTCAAATATGATTGATGCTGGAATCTGAGTGTACATTAGTAGAAGAAAATGTATACCTTATGAATTTGAGTAATATTCAAGGGCACCAAGTAGCTATTGAAATTACGTATGAAGGTGATCACAGGTGGGAATCAAAAATTTTGGTTGGATCCTGCTCTAAATATGTTGAGATGTAAAACTTGGAAAAGTAGTAAATACATCCTCCTTCTCATTTTACTTTTTTTTTTTTTTTTTTTTTTTTTTTTTTTTTCTGAAGTCAGTCCTCTATTTACACTTACTGCATTTACTGGATGCAAACATTCTTTTCACTATATATTTTTTCAGTTAAAGAAATGAAGTATTGTGCAGACAAACGAATAAATGGAATAAAATAAAACAGTTGTAGTCAATCAGTGCTCATTCTTTTACTTGTCTTGCAAGGAGCACAGTGGTTTACTTGAGCAGCTGCTGCTTGGGACTGAAGAGAAATTTATGAATGAAGAAAATGTAGTAGTATAATGTGTATAGTAAATATGACAATGCAAATTCTAGAAAGATATGGAGGAAGAAAAGGGTATGTGCACAAGAGCTATGTATATAAAGCTGAGAAACAGTAACTAAGATGAGTAAAGAATTACCTTGAATTCTCCTACTAGTTTTTGGAATATTACACCTTTTGTGTCTTCCATTCCACAAATCAAAATGAACTTATTGAGTAAAATAGAAAGGTAAGTACTAAATTTGCAATTCCTATATTTTTTATTATGCATTGAAGAGAAAAACCCTAACTTACATTCTGGGAGTAAACTAAATCATCTTTCCTTTTGTATTTTGAAGAGCCTATGAAAGTATTCCTGGTAAAAGGTAGGGGTGAATAGTATATTGATGAACAGTGATGCGTAAATTTTAGGTGGAAGAGGTTGCTCTTCTATGCCTATTCCTTAATCAACGTTTTAGGTCTTTCTTCAAAGGAAATTGCAAGGTGAGGAGCCCAGCAGATGGTAGGGAATGAAAAACTAGGAATGTAAAAGGCCAATCTGACATCTAATTCTTACATTGTGGGGAACATTTCTTTAGCACAAAGAAATATCCTTATCGACTATTTCTCTTAAAAAGGCAGAAAAATCAAACCCCAAATACCTGATGTATATATATTGCAGGGAAAGTAGGCAAAGTATTTTCAACTCAGTGTTCATTTATCATCTTATGTCTGTAAGGCTGCATTATTCAGCCAGAAGTATTATGACCTATTTAAATATTCTTTTAGAGTATTGGCTAATATTTAGTTCAGTAATAACCTAAAAGATGTGAAGAATGGGTTTTTATTTAAAAAATAAATTAGTAAAATGTAACATTGCAGTGTCATCTATGGTATTCAAGCAACAGATCATCTTTCTTTTTGTAACTCATGAACCTATTTCTGGAAGATGTAGAAAGTTGCCTGCTCCAACACCATTTTGTTAGCATGCCTATAAAAGCCTTGTTAAAATACACTTGTTCCAGCAGTCCCTGACAATACGTGAATAGTATGTGTCCTTGTTTTGATTTTGCAATCCTCCATAACAGAAATTAGAAACACTGTTAAAGTATGAGTATAAAGTCTGTACAGATATCATTCATAATAAATACTGGTACTGCTTAGTGTTTATATCTGAGGGAAAACTTCATGTGAAAAAAAAAGCTTTGTTTCCTCTCAGAGAAAGGAAGACTTGAATCTGGCACTAACAGGAAAAGCTATCCTGTGTAAGAGCCACTGCAGCAGCAGCTGACCACAAAACTGCAACTCTTTGGTGGTTGTTAGCTGCTTCAAAAAGCCTGCCAGGTGCTTTCTTATGACCTTTCCTGCCTTCTGCTACCCTTTTATTTTTACGTAGTGTAATAGCAAGAATTAACTTGTATATTTTTTTAGTTTTACGTATCAGTGCTGGCTTTCCAGAATGCCAGCCTAATCTCCTTGATGCTATCCTACATTTTGTTTGATTGCTAACATTAGATGATGTGACTGCGATAATGTCCTCATAGTTTCACATACTGATTAGCAACACTGCTGTGAGTACAACATTTTTATCTCTTCAGAAAGATTTGGTGGTTTTGGTTGGCTGTTGGAAGTATTGAAGATTTCTGATCGTTCTTTTAGCTATCAGTAAGACAATAAACTTGTTTTTTTGCTTTCCAGCTTAATCTGCTAGGCAGGTTGGGGTGTTTCTGCAAGTCTGAACTACAGCGTGCTTGTTAAAGACATTTCAATTAATTCACAGTGCTTGCTACAGAAGGGATAGTGGCATCTCTATGAGTGCTTTCATTCTGTTGAATTTTTGGTGGCATTGTTAGCTTGATCGTTATTTGCATGGCCGGAGAAATTGAATCCTATTTATTTTTACATAGATAAATCTTAACTATTTAGTGCACTTTGCAAAGTAAGGCATCTGTCTAGAGGTCTTTATTTATATGGTCCTTTAATGATTTTTTTTTTTCCAGGCCCTCAATTCTCAGCTGATTTTGTAAAGGAATAGTCACTGAGATACTGAACAATCCTGAGATGGCTTCTTTGCTGCTGATGGTTAGGAGGGTAAAGAAATTATCTGAATCTCTCTCTTCATTTGCTACCTTCCCATTTTCATTAGGAACAGATATAAATGTTCACCAAGGATAATTATCAGATTTTGGAGCAACTTAACAGGAACTGTGGTGGATTTGAAGATACCAGATCAATTGATTTGAATACTGGTTTTAGTTCAACCAGAAGTTAGTTGTCATTCTCAGCTAAAGGTCCCTGACTGCCTTTGTGTAGGGCTGCAGAGTTGTAACCAGTGTTAACACACAGAGCTCTGAAGGCAAGATGCTTCCTGAGAAGTCTGTGGCACTGTGGTGATTTGAGTTGTTTTGTTACAAATTTAATTTTAAGCAGATTTCAAGTTTTTCATTTTGAATTTCCGAAGCACCACATGGCTCTAAATAGAGAAAAAAAAAAATTAGACGTTTCAAAGTATTTTTTTTTTTCTTTTTCTCATAATCAAGACCATTAGATATTAGTTGTCCTTACATTTCCCCAGCAACTACTGGTAGTTTACCCAGTCTCTGCCTTGTAATATTGTTCTACTTAATATCTCATACAACAGCACTTTTTTTTTGTTTGTTTGTTTGTTCTACTTGCTGAACAGGAATAAGATAGATGTGTGTGTTCTTGACCCCTTGATGAGACATTTCTAAAACATGGAGGGTGTTCTCAATCAGCCCCTTAACCAGTTAAAGCTCTGAAATATTAAGCCTATACCCACCGTTGTAGAAATATATATCTCCAAATGAAATATAATTTTAGATATCACAGTACAAATCCGACCCTTTGCATATTTGTTGTATTGCATAACCTTGTTGTGGGTTATGTGGCAGAAGACATGGTTCAAATCTGCAAAGTTAACCTTCATTGTGTTGCTCAGATGATCTCATTGAGCAATGCATGCTCAATGCATTCCTGGGTTTTGTTGGGCCATTTCTGTGCTCAGGAAGCCTACATTTCAGAATTGCAAAGCTCATAACATCCAGCTACTGTGTTGGGAAACAAAAAGTGCTCAGTGGTTTCCCAAAGCTATTCTATGTCCATGTAGGAATAAAATTAAACTTATGAGAGTTAATGCCACAAAGAGCTTGAATGATCCCTCTAAGTGAAATATTACAAACCTCCTTACCTCTGTCCTACAGTCCCTTAAATGAGAGCAAATAGATGAAAAAAGTATTGTACCAATGAATAGTTCAGGAGCTGAAAGTGTGACTGGAAGGACTGTTAGCGGCACAGCTTCAGTAGTGTAAAAAAAAAAAAAAAATAAAATAACTAGAGATCCACTGTTTTCTACTTCTGAATTAGAAAATACTTCTGGTTTACTTCATGAATAGGTTGATGAACAAGGTAACAGGATCTTGATTAGAAAATGTATTCATGAAACTGCCAATATTTCCTGAAGTATAAATCCAAATTTTACTTTGATCTGTCACAAGTGCTAAACACTGGTGTAGAAGGCACCTGAGAACTTGCTGATGCTGATCTGTTAGGAGATATATTGTGAGGTCCATGAATGCATGGAGATAGCCTCTCTGATTAATAGTCCTGCTGTGTGTGTGACATATCTGTGCTGCTGTGTAACTTTCTGGATGCTAGACACTTATGTTTAATGATATTTGCCACTTCAGTAGGAGGAAAAAGATTGAGATGATGTTAAATTGCTTTTCTCATTGTGTGTGCCATAGAAAGGGAAATAAAACATTGTGGGTTTTTTGTTTATTTGTTTTTTCTTTTTTTATGCCTGTGAAATGAGGGCTCTGGTTTTACCCCATCAGTCTGCATGTGGGCAAATCTGAGTCAGCTGTGCCCCATCTGGGAGGGGAATATCCTGTCTCAGTAGTGTGGTGGATCCTCATGCTACCTCTGATGGCCAGCCAAGGACAGTCACAGCTCCTCTTCAGGGTGGAAGAGCCTTCCCATAAGTTTAGAAAACCCCCAAAACCTGAGCTCTAAACAAACTCAGAACTCAAAATCAGGCAACTTAAGTTTCAGGGCTTCTTGTGCTCTTCATCTGAAACAGCCTGTTACTGCTGCTAAAGCTGAGGCCCCAAAGAAGTTCGCTTTTTGAAAACGATACATTTTAAACCCCCCAAAGATACTATTTTCCCCTGACTTTTAACAATGCTTCGGTGTGGGAGGACTATGGAAATAGCTCAGTGGCGTGACTGCCACCTACTGCTCGCTGCTCATCACACCAGCCATCAGCAGCTTCGGCAGCAGGAGGGATAATATTCTTGTCAAATTCGAAGAAAAGCTATTTATTACAAGGTATTTTTGATCTAAAAGGAGGCTACAGCTGGATTTGCAAATATTAAGTGTTGCTTGTGGCTTGAAATCTATAAATTTCCAGTGTGAAAGATGCTGAAGAACTTGAGAGGTGTATTTAGCATGCAGAGCTGGCAAAAAAGTTGGAGAAGCTCCACATTTGAATTTCAAAACCAACAAAGTTAAACAAGGGAAAGCACTTGATTTAGAAGCCTCTTGGACTTTCAAATGGCAAATATGGGTTTTCATCATTTTTTAGTGTCTAGCAGATTTCTAGTTGGGGCTGTCATTTAACTCTCATTTCACCCAGCATTAATCCCAATTTAAGGGGAAAACTGAGGAGCAGCCTACCAAATGCTCTCTCTCCTGCTTCACCAAAGGCCCCATCCTGCATCATACAGAATTGTCCTCTCCATCTGAGGCCCTTGTGGGGGCCCTGTCACCAGTCACTACCATAATCTTGTGCAGTATCTGTACCACTCAAAATCCTGAGAATCAGACAGCACAGTTCAGACCATTTTCATGGTAGCATTTCTGGAAAAAAAAAAAAAAAGTTACTTCAGACAATTGAGATTACATTACTTCAGGGACTGTCACGAGCTTTTCCTTTTACTTGGTGTCCTGCAGTCTCGTGCCTGTGGTAATTATAACAGTTACTGCATGAAAAATATTGTGTGCACACACATAACATTACAAAATGACAAACTCAAGCATCAAACTGTATTACTATATTAATGTTTACTAATAGAATCAGGATAAGAGGTAAAATAAAAATTTCTTCACAAAAGTTATAGTTCACCATAAACTACATATGGGGAAGATTTTATGTAATAGCCTCTCTGATAGTAAGCAGGTTGCTACCTCTGGGGTTTCATTTACTACATGTCTTTTCACACATTAAGTGCCTGTGATGGGAGATGGATTTAATTCCTATGAAAACCTTTCACTGTCCAGGAGGAGGAGGAGAAGAAGAAGGGGGGGGTGGGGGTGGGGAAGCTCATCCTCCCTCATTTTCCAACGCTGGTGGAAAGAAAAGGCATGCTCACAAAGTTCAGTGACAACCTTATATAATGCTTTCAAAAAACTAACCATTAGGGCACCATCCATGGAGACAAACTAGTGGTGTCTTTTCAGTACTAATATCATCCAGTCACGTAAAAAGAAAAACAAGTCCTATGATTCAAGTGACCAATCTAATTATATCAAATAGTGAATAACAAACAGCCGCTTGGAGTGAGCTGTTTGTAAATTATTCTGAGCTTAAAATTCTTTTAAATAGATTTCTCACAGAGGAAAATGTCAAATATCTAGCACCTTTACAATAAATCCATGGGCTTTTCAGGAACTAAAATATGTAAATAATGTATCTGTTGAATTTAGTTCAATGAGTAACTCAGCCAGCTGTACTCATAACTTTAGGAAAGCATTGTCTTCTGCTTGTTGTTTGTCTAAACTCTGTCTGAAGATAAATGTTATTTAAAGATTTAGAGAAATACTTTTGATCTGGTAACATAATTTTATCATTTTCAGAAAAAAAGAAAAAAAAAAAGAAAAAAAGAGGTGAAGTTAGTAACTTCCCCCTGATGTGGTTAATAAGGAAACCTGGTAATTATTTCATTTAGATGAGTGAGTAATGCTTACAGAAGACTACCTGCCTTACTAAATTTTAAAGAAGGTAGTGTGGGAAATCTATTAAACTGATAAGTGCACCTAGCAGAGTAAAATAGTTTTAAGAAAACAATGCATAATTCTTGAGAAAGCTCCATAGTGTATGCAGTGCAAGTATGCAGTCAACCAGTTAAAGGGATTTTGAATTTACTTTATTTCATAACTTTAAAAATCCAAACATAAATGAACAATATCCAGCTGATCAAGTGCTGTTGAATAATTTTTGGCAGTATTGAGCTGTTGATTGTTTTACTGAACCTAAAGCT
Source organism: Anas platyrhynchos (assembly GCF_047663525.1). Taxonomy (NCBI): domain Eukaryota; kingdom Metazoa; phylum Chordata; class Aves; order Anseriformes; family Anatidae; genus Anas; species Anas platyrhynchos. Next base: position 22,990,344 of record NC_092593.1, on the reverse strand, counting down.
GTGCTAGACCCTTCACAGCACAACCGAATGAAAGCATGCAAAGAGCTTGCAGTTTAATTTCATGTGACAGAACAAGAAGACAAAGCGATGTAGGTTGTATTAATAAGTTCATATGATTATTCAGCAATGTCAGTCCACCAAATGTTTCAACTGCTATTTTGGGGCATATATTATACATACATAAATATATATTTATAAATAGCACATAATAAACGCTACGGTTGACTCATTCCTTAGGATGTGGCAGGGGGATGGCTTTTAAAGGGCATTTTGGTGCCTGCCAAACCCATTCAGGAGTGTCAGAGGCAGCGCCTCTCTAAGCAAGAGCTTTGTGTGCAGGAAGGCTTGAAGGATCGGGTCCTTTTGTATTGTGTGAGCCAATATTGTAAAAAGTTACCAGGTTGAATTAAGGGCTAGCTGTACTCCTCAGGAGTGAATTACACATTTCATCCCAAACCAGTGCCAATGAATGCTTTGAATCTGAATTGCCAAGAGGTAGCATAATGGCAAAACTGACACATACTTGATAGCTGTAACCTTATTTACATCGACCCTGACAGAACTCATCACATTATAATGTAGTATTAATAACATGTTAATTGAACTACTAATTGTCATCAGCCATTAAAGTTACAGGTTGCTGCTTCAGTCCTCAAATACAACATTTATCAGCAACTAAAGAAAAAAAAATGCTTTTATTTAAAATATTGGTAAAGAAGCTGGACAAATAAAATTAGGCTGACCTTTTGATAGATGTCTGTTTATTGATTTAAATTCACCATTTTGTGAACAATGTCGAAGAGGTCTGTTAGAATAGAAGTATGTATAATAACACGAGCTAAACAATTTCTATTTCTTTGTGTGTCATTACGGAGAGATTGAAGCAAGCTTCACCTAAGTGTAGTGATGCAAAAAAAATAATAGTACCCAGTCTGGATGTGCAAAGGCAGAGGAAAACAAGAGCTTCATATTAAAGTGCCTTCTAGGTAGCTGACATGACGCATCTAGTCAGACGTAAATAATGACAGACGGAAACTATCATGAGGTCTGTGAAGCATCAACATGCTGCCATCATTTTCTTTCTAACCTTGCCTTGCTAGCAGCTCTCAGACTTACAGGCTGAGAGATCATTTAAAAAGCAAATCCTAATGATGCTGCCCACTGTAACAACAGCCAGTGAGATTGGCATCAATTTAGTTCGGTTTGGGAGCTCAGGCAAGCAGCCATGGCTGGCTCCTGACACCCTCACCAGGAACTATCCCTCCTGCCCTGGCTCCTGGGTGTCCTGGGGAAAAGGAGGCTCCTGCATGGGCACGGGGGAGAGGGCAGCCACTGCTCCCACCTGCATCTCAGCAGAGGAGCTCTCTGGTTCCTTCTTGTTGTATTGGTTCACTTGGGTGCAGGATGCCTGGAATATGTTTTTCTCTGTATATGTTTTGTTTGCAGTATGTGTGTGTGTAGGAAAACAGGTAGTAACATGCCAGTGTCCCTGTAGCGTCAGATGAGCAGTGTTACGGTTCAGATAAACACATCTGTACATGGCTGCCATGATGTGGAATGGCAGAGCAGTTTTGCAGCTGAAAAAAAAAAAGGCAAAACACAAAAACCTCATTGCAGTTACCTGTCTTGTCCAGCTCAATAGACTCTATTCGTCAAAACCACCTACAATAAAACAGTCACACATTTTATTTAAGCCCGTGACTTCATTGCAAACCACCGGGAAACAAAGCTGATCTGCAATAACATAATGGCATTATCACTTTGGAAATCAGCATGTGGCTTTGCTTGGGTGCTAGCAGGGCATGAGGTCTCAGAGAGAGACAGATGACAATGTGGGGGAAAAAAGCAAGTAGCTCAGACTGCTTGTTTTTGATTGTAAACATCATTTTCATATACAACAATGAATTTCATCTTGTTTGGTAAGCCTGACCCCAGTCTGTATCACTGTATTTCCATTGTTTGTATGTAAATTAAAACGTGACCAAAAAAAAATATATATATATCCTCCCCAGCCCTCCCCATCAGAAGTCTATTTACGCTTCATGGATCTTTCCAGTACTTTAAGCACAACTAAGCAGATATCTCAGGTAAAGAAGATGCTATTTTTTTTCAAGGAGGCATTTTAAAAGATTTCTCCCCACACACTTCTAAATGCTCTAAATACTAATGCAGAATTCGTGACTCTCAAAGTAAATAGATGGCACTTAATTATGCTGGTGATGTCAGGTACTGTATAGGTTGATTTCCCAAGGCGTAAGTGAAAAATGTACTATTTGGTCTTAAATTTAGACTTAATAAATAGCTAATTTAGGATCTTGTTCTATATGCAAGGATATAATCACAAGGCATTCATTTTTAAAAGGTTTCATTTATTCTTGTGAGCTTAATTATTGCAAGGAAACTGTGAGCAATTTGTTTTTTTACCAGTGTCTGATTTCTGAGAATGGTTATTAAATATTAAATGGATGCATAATTCAGGCAATTAAGAAAGTAATCACACAAAGTAATGTAATGGAAGTTAATTATTACTGCATAAGCAAATAGTTCATTAATGCTAGTAGTTGCTATGGCTGCATTCTTAATACATGCAGAACTGAAGCATGAATCCTCTGTGTATTCAGAGGTACTAGAAGTATGGTACTGCAGAAAGAGTGCTCCTAATGAAAGGCACAGGCAAATAAGGTCATATTGACCCCGACTTGTCTGAATGCTGTTGGATCATCATTACTTAAGAGAGTTTTATCAAAACCATGGCTGCTTCAGATGCTTATAATCTCTCCTGTTTGTAAAACAGACCATGGCTTAAATCAAGGAAGAACTTGGGGAATTCATCCTGTTTAAAAATAAATAAAAAAACCACCAGTCCTGTTTCCCCTGTTAAAATCCTACCCAGTGGTGCTCCTCTTGTTAAAAGGCTATAAAATCATTATATGTAACTTAAAAGGATTGTACAATTTTTCAGTGCAAAAGCATAATAGCTGACAACCACCTTGTTAGATTTTGTTCTTGAACGACTAGAGCAAAATCTGACATTTCCTTGCTAACATTATTTCCCTAAAGCATAGCACTTCATAAAGACTATTTTAAGTCGAGAGACACTCACGCAGCTGTATTCTGCCTAGTAGGCTGCGATGCAGTGATATTAGCCTTAAAGCCACACAGTTCAGCCAGGAATGGGGGGATATGACTGAGGGACGAACAATGCAGAAATTATAACAAGGGTCTTGTTGCAACCTCAAGAGGTGTTCAGATGGGACAATTGGTGCATTCTTTTTCTGGCTCTGGAGATGAGCTGAAAGTCACTTGTTCATTATTGACTAGTCAGTATTTTGACTATAGAGTGAAGGGGGAGTACGGAGTAAAGACTGAGCTATGCTCATGACAGCAGCAATTACCATGCAGGACAATGATTGTTAAACACTGCAGTTATCTGCATGCCCTCTTCTGCCAGCTGTTGGTTTTCATTTATCCTTGCTCAAACTACAGCCATGTTGGGTATAAGGAGATGGATTTTGTTGCTAGTTTTTCACTGAAGCTAAGCAAAAAGTGAGGTTGGATTAGTTAGCATAGACTGCTCTGAACTGCCTGGGGTGTCTGTAGCCCCAGAGGGCCATTTGACAACTGAGGATGCTGATGTTCACAGTTTTAAGTTGTGTACTCCTCATCTCAGAGCATCTCACAAAACGACCTTAAGGAAAGGAGGGTGTAGGAACTACCTGTTGGTAGCTTGGTGCTTGCTGATTTTTCTGGGGAAATCTTCAGATAGTAGTTTCATGGTTCCCTATGTATGTGGGACTCAATGAGGCCAGGGAATCCAAAGAGGGGGAGGGAAAGCGTCGTGGTGATGGCTCAGCAGTGCATGCTGTAGTCTTCCCAAGAAGCTGGGTCAATCAGCTACAGTAGTGATATGAGAAATCAGGAAATAAAGCTCTTATAAGCCCCTGTAACTGTCTAGGGGAGAAACAAAGATTACCCTTTTGGATTGAAAATGTGCTCTTGTGCATGCACACACACACAATGATACTTCTTAATTTATATTTAGGACTACTCATTCCATGAAAGTGTTCATTATTTTGAAATTTGTAATGCTGTTTCAGAATGAAAACAAATGTGAAGTACAGGAAATTCCTACAGGACAGAAATTGTGCGCTTTTTTTACCAGCTTTAATAACCACCAATGCACCAGCATGAGCAGTCAATCAAACAGGAATTGAGCCAGCACAACCCCAGGAAAGTTCCTTTCATCCCTTCTTTATTTGAGAAGCAAACCCTTAGTCTTTTTGCAAGCCCTATTAAATGTACAGCTTTTGTGGAACGTCTGGGAAGGCTTGGGATTCGTCTGCCATGCGCTGAGTGTGAGAGAACAAGTACCAGACTCCCGCAGGCCCCACAAACAACACCTTACAAACTGCCATCTGAAGCTTTCCCTGCCCAGTGCCCCTCTCAGCAGTGGCAGTGTCACGCTGGAGGTGGGGAGCCCTTGGGCTCAGCTGCCAGCAGGCCCTCTGCAGTGCTTATGGCTCTGAACAACATCTCACACTGCCCCCCACACCTCTTTTGGAGCCCAGCTGCCATACGTTCAACAAAAAGCCTCTCTCCATGCATACACTGCTGGCTCTGCTGCACCTTTGCACCCAAGTGGTTCCAAAGTGCAGCCCTATGCAGGTGGCAATATTACCCCCCAGAGGAAAAAGATAGCAAAGGTGGCTTCCTGTGGATAACTGACCAAGTGGTCATCTAAAAGGATGCCTAGGTCAATTCAGGTGGTAGAAACACGGACATGGATAATAAATGTTTCTTCAGTCCTGCACCTGAAGCAGAGTAATTGAATTAATTTCTTGGATAGAACAGAACAAGGGCAAAAATGTCATAAGACCATTTAAAAAATTAACAGGCACTTCCACCTCAAGCAGTTCCTCGCAGGCCACTGAGTAGAAGAGTACCTTGTGTATCTTAGCCTAGAAGCTGTTTAAGAAGAAATGAGCAATGAGATCAGCTGTTACTCAGCCCTTTCCACTCCTGCCAGGACTGAGTGCTTAACAACGTGGCTGGCAGTGAAACTGGCCAGGTCTGAAATGCTTTGTGTGAACAGCTGAATATCTGTTACCCAGAAAGTCATCAACCAGTGCAACTCATGACAGAAACTTCCTTTGCAGGTGCGCAGCAGACCTCACCACTGCACCATCCCTGCCAGCAACTGGAGCTGGGACCGGCCAGCAGGACATTGGTGCCCACAGCTCCCTGGTGTGCTGGGACTGCCTCTAGGCACCCTGGTGCTTCTCCTTCTTTGGTGGCGTTCTTATGTAGTACATATGTTTTTTGGTGACTGCATTAGGAGCTGTGATTGTGGTATTGACAGCAGTTTTAACGTTGTCACGTGGGCTGCTTATTCGTATTTTTGACAAATGAATGAGCAGTAAGTGCAGTTGGAGGTCTTTCAGTGCAAATTCATTCACGGTGTGTAGATGGATTTGCACAAACCATTCCTAGTAATGATTTAATCTTTAATTTTTAATTTTTATTTTATTTTGACCCCACAAAGAAAGCAGATTTCTGGAAATGTATGCACAGAGGGCAAAGATCTGATTAAAACTATGATTCTCTGAAATGAGAGGATTCAATATAACTTCAAAATAATTTGTTCTGAATACAAAATTTACTAACATTATTGTTTCAACACTATACTCTTAATATGCTATATTTTTCTAATCACACAGATGCAACTTTTTAAGTCTTATTTGCTGTGCCCAGTATTGCAGAAATATCCATCAAAACTTCCATTTAACAGCAATAATGGCACCATTTTTTATTAAAACTTCTCTTCGTGAAGCAAAATAATCATTCATTTCAAATATTGATTTTTATTTTTGAACAGTCTTGTAATTCTTCTAAGTTCTGGTTTAATGTGTAATATGAATAACCAGTGGATGTTTTGTTTTCACTTTCAGTGGTAAAAGTGATGAATTCTCAGATTCAAAAAAAGTACTGGACCTTTGTTTTCAGATAAGAAATGTAAACTTCAGCTTTCAGCTCTTTGTTAGAGCTATAAGGTTATCTTGTTTTCTTTAGTTATGATACGTTATTAGAAACCTGAATTCCCACAGTAAAAATGTTTCAATCTAAAGAATTTTTACTACTAAACCTGACATTTACCTGATGAAGAAGGCAGAGATGCTAGGGCTTTGGGAAAGGAGGGGGAAGTACCTAAGTGGTGGAAAAAGCTTAGCATTTGAGTGCATGAGGTTTTTTGATAATGTACCATCTGGCAATAAGATCAAAAGTCGAGACAAATACGCTTACCTTACCACAGAATTTACTAACTAAATTCAAACAAAAATCTTATAAAATAAGTAAAGAAAAAATAAATCCCTGATAAAGACGAAAAAAATGAAGAAAACGAGAGTAGCTTCATTCTTAGTGGAGTTGTAATGAAGTAGCTTGCTGGTGAAGTTCCCTAATCAAGTATGCATATTTACTCCTCCACTTTGTGTCAGTTACCTACCGTTTTAATATTGTATACTAAAAAAAATAAAAAATAAAATAAATGAAACTCCACAATACTGGTTCCTATATAAGAGTTTTTGCAGTAGGTTAATTATTAAAATCAACAGCTTGCTGTCATCAGAAGTGATATTATTTAAACTGCTGACTCTTCTGTTTTTAAAAGGTCTGTGCTAAGATAACTGACCAGCAGCTGAGGTTGGTCTTGTTGAAGCCTTCTAAAGCTATGTTGGATGCTACATTAGCAACACGCCTGTGTGTCCTTTGTCCTGTGCCTATTGTTTAGACAAGAGAGGTTATTACTTCCATCAAATGTACTGTAGATTGGGAGATGAAGTATGACAAACGTAATTTCTCATTTCTCAAGAAGCAATTGTAAATAGATGAGGAACAATAAAAATATTACATATGGAACTAATCTGCAGTGCAACTGAACTGGGTGATACAGTAGGAAAAATAAAGCAAGGTAGAGGTAGTTTGAGCTGAGAAATAGGCTTGGCAGAGCCCAGATATTCTGAGGGAAAACATGATATACTCTAGAGTCAGAATTTCTAAAGAAAATTCCACTCTTCATCAATGAAGCCAATTTCTTATTGAAAAAAAAAAAAAAAAAATCTGGGATGACTTTTAAAATGGCATAAGAGCTTGAAAAGATGGAGCAGAAACATTTAAGAGATGGTAGTGTATGTGGAAAGTTCCAAACTGAATATAATAGGCCTCTGCATCTGGGAGGCAGAATCTTCACAGAAGATAGTTCAGGCATTTTTTCTTAACTAACTCTAAGAAGTTACCATGGCGTGGCTTATTTTGAGTGATTCCTCCTCATTTCCTCAACAGTCCTGTTGATTTAACTCAGCATAGTCATACAATAAACATTTCAATAACCAGGTCAACATACAGTATTCATAAATTCTTGCAGAGCAGCTCTACATCCATCATGCAGTATAGTAAAGGTTGAACACCAGGCTTATCCTATTTTTCATTTTCCTTAAGCATATGCACGTACTTTTTCAAATCATACCACACTGTTATTCATAGATTCTGGGAGGCTGTCATGAAATGTGAATAAAAAACGGTGTATGTATAATTGTATGGATTCTGATAACAGAGATCACAAGGAGAAGATGAAGTTCTATGTATGTCTTTTAAGTTTTGGATCCAGAAAATATTTTCCTTTTTCTCTTTGGTCTTTGGCACACAAGTATAGAAGTAACAAATGCTCAGTTGTGGACCATCTATGTAGGTAAGGTGATGTATTCTATTATCTATTACTGCGTCTGTATATATTGAATTTGTTCTCATTTTAATAGATATTCTAGATAAATATAGAAAATTCTGAAGACCCACTATCTAGACCTTAACAGAGAATGTAATGCATGTCAAAATTTCCATTCTAGGTCCATTTGAACAGAGGTTGAAAAACAGTATGTGCTTGTGATAATACATAATCATTTGCTTATTCTGTATATAGGACTTTTTTTTTAAATATTTTTCATCAAAGTATAATTTCATGCTCCTTAAATTTTTCTCTAGACTCTCTGCTTGTTTCATCATTTTATTTGGTATAATGATGGTCAGGAACCTTTTTTTGTTTGCTCTTTTTAGACTCTTCTTTACTTTTAATTGTTTGCTCAAACATCTTGACAAGGTCAGAAAACTACTTGCCTTCTTGTACTCTGACAAAAACTTGCTAACCTATCAAAGGTAGAAAAAGCTCTACCTGCATTACCTGACTGCACACCCCTTCAGTGAAGTGACTTTGGAATTTTCTGTGAGCCTTGGCAAAGTATAACCTGGTTTGAAGCTATGTAAACCGATGTGATTTCTAACTGGGAACCCAGTACTGTCCTGCCAAGTCAGAACTATGTTATAGCTCATTGTCATGTTAGTACATGGTGTTAAGCACTGTTTGCATGGAGTAAACTGAGAGGTCGAACATTTTGAAATCAGGACCCTTACCTGTGTATGTAAGTCTGTTAACAGCTCTTGGAGGTCAAGATGTTGTGTCTGTTGTGTAGGAATAGCACAGTAACTTTTCATGAAAATTTTCTAGATCCAGAACTCATTAGTGAATTCCTAATAGTTCACGCCAGTGTTTGCCCTCGAACTGAGATGCTGGTGGATTGCCAAGACTTGTTTAGCAAAATGCTCCCAAGGAAATTCCAAGGAGTATGAGATCTGCACACAGGGACTCCCACACTATGTCTCAGTGTCTCAGTAAAAATATAAAAGCTATTTCAATACTTCTAACATTAGGATGTGTTACCAAAAAACAAACAAACAAACAAAAACAAACAAACAAACAAAAACCCTGAAGTTGCCATGCCTTCAAGTTTTAAATAGGAAACTAAATATTTAGCAAGTTTTGTTTTTTTTTAACCTTTTAAGTAAATTGAAAAACATGTTTTTTTGTTTTGTTTTGTTTTCCTGTGGAGAGATGATAATTCTTGTTTTTAGTTTCTATGGTTTAACTGGCTAAGTTTTGGAGCCTACCAAAGCACATTACAGGTGTTCTTAGCTGGCAATACATTTCTTAAAGTTTGGATAAGCTCTGGAGAAATACTGAATACTTATACTTTAAACAGTTTTTTTTTTAATTATTTTCTCTGTGTCTGGCTATAAGTTTTCAGCTAGCTTTGTTAGTATACTGCATATACCACACATTTTGTCACTTGCCAATTATAGCATGTGAATAATAAAAATATATATGTAGCTTTTATTTAAATTTTCTGTTTACTATTTGTTACATGTAATTAACTTAGTCAATTTTTTATTCATTGTAGCAATACTATTTCCTCCCTTCCTCAGTGTAATACAATAGAACTCTATTACTTGAATTAGAAAGGTAAATTAAAGGGAGACAGGAGGACTTCCATTTTCACTGAGCATCTTTAAAGGCATACTGGAGCAAATTTTAAGGTAATTGTTAAGAAAGATTTGTGAGTAGGATGTGTAAGACATGAAAAGTTTGTCTCTTATTATTGTTCAAAGACTAAGTGTCTAGGGACATTCAAGAATGATGTATTATGATTTCTTCAGTACAAAGAGTGCAAGGAGGAACAATAAAATGAAGTGGAAAAACAAAACAGGAATAAGTTTTATTTATTTTGTAAATAAACACTTCAGTTTCAAAGAACCAAATACTGGAGCAAAAGCTTTCTTACTGGCTTCAGCTTGTTGAGATCAGATCATAGATGAGATCATTGGTAAAATAGGGCATTCCAGTTTACTTAAAATATCACATGTGAAAATGACCAGTATACACAGACCTATGGTTGTTTCATCCATGTGTTTATTTCCAGTCTCGGTCCTCCAAAAATGCTGGTACTTTATCCTTGGAAGAGCATCCTGACTTGTAATATAATTACAGGTTGCATTTCAGTAGTCTCAATGAACAGAGAAAAAGAATGAAAGGACATTTTACACTTTGGACAGCAAGTCAAAACTCAGCTAAAAAAGGACATGTTTTTAGTCTTTGCCATGTTTTAGTAAGTATACAGTCACTGAAATATTCAGGAGTGAATTAGTCCAAATGTTTTGTATCACCTGTAATTTTGTAGTTGAAGAGAAAATAAAGAGCAAAGACAGCTATGAAAACATGGAGGAAATGGCAGAAAAGCAAAGTTTAAAAAGCTTGCTTGGGCAAGTCTTGCAGACCAGAAACACAGGTCAGGAGTCTGAATACTTAATAACACTCATGAGAGGAGGAAATTAAGAACAAGATCAAGAGTAGCATGGGATAAATGTAGTCTACACAGCCATGAACAGGCAAAAGCACATTGCAGGACTATCACGTGCATGTAAGGAAGTTACCCTTCAGCAATACTATGTGGTCTCTTTTGAACAGGTGTGAAAGAGGGAAATTTAAATTTTTTGCTTCAAAAGCAGAAACAGATCTTGGCTGAAGTGCTAGAGATGTCCTTATCCATCTTGGCCCTAATCCTGAGCTCAGTGAAATCAAAGGAAGGTGATTCCTGTTGAATTCAGAGCACCTTGGGTCAGACACACTATGAAGTATTTGGTGAGAATGAAGTGCTGTTGCTATGCTCTTTCCTGCTGCCAGCTCCAGTATGAAAATTAATTCAAAAAATCTATAACCAGTGTGAAGTCAGTTGTATGTTGCTACTGCTACTTAGGGATAATTATAAATACCTGCAGAGACAATAAGAGTGAAGTCTCTACAGATGCTGTCTGGGACATTTCTAGGCAGGAGAGAGCTTGGCGCCATTTTTATAGTTATGCCTGTTAAGATTTAATAGATGGAAAGTTTCATTAGTGAACTGTGTTGCAATTAACTTGAAGGAGGTTCCAGCCTACTGTATGCAGTCCTTCCTCAGAGAAATTTATTTACATTTCCTTTTGGTAATAATTTATTGGCTTTTCAGCACTTGAATGTTAATGAATAGTGAGGACCATGATTTAACAAAAACCCACCACCAACATAACATGCTTTTCTAATTACTCTAAGAGAGGATTGAATCAGCTGTATAACTTTTTATTTCTCAGTGAACACACCAGTTGCTGAAAGTCAAGACTGAGCTAACCCAAGGGCAAGGGATAATGCAGAAATGCAAATTTAAGGGAATAGTTTTCTCCTTGGTAACATCAGTAATAAGGATTAATGAGGTAATGACCTGGCTTTTGTTTGTCTCTTTACCTGAGGCCAGATCCTGCTTGCTTCATGCAATTTTTTCATTGTAAAAGAGATTAGGATTTAGGTCTTGGTCTTGTTGATGACCTGCAGTGGGAGAGGAGTTGCACAATTCCTACTGACTTCAGAGCTATTGCAGATTTTTTAGTGCATTTGGTGCAGGACAGGCCCACATGCTTCTGAAAGAGGAACATTTGGTTGCTTGAAGCTGATTGATGTTCATAGTGATAGAAGATCACGTTCCCTGAACTTCCTGGGTCTGCTTAAAAACAGCCCTATCAAAGCAAGTCTTCCCTTTTATCCTGCTCAGAAAACTCTGCCCTTGGAGGCAGTTCCAGGGCAGGGCAGTGCTAAGGCATTCACAGCAACAGTTGAGATGAGCCCAGCGGCTGCCATCTGCAAGCTCTGTCACAGTGGACAGCCTTTGCTGCCCAACTGAGCTGTAAGATCACATTGCTGAGATGTCTGGAGGACCCTTTCCCCTTTAGAGAGGCTACCGGTGTACTTTTGCTGACAACCTTAACCATGAAGTGAAGGCAAACTGCTCTGAAAAATTGTTGTCCCCAGATCAGAGGAAACTTTCTCAGATTTCTGTCAAAAACTTTGGGGAGAAAAAAATGAAGTGATCCATATGAACATCCTTTGGGAGACATGTTTGTGCTGGCACTGGTGAGTACTGGAAGACTTCTGTGCAGTGTAAATATTCACGTAATGCCAGCAAAACTGAGAAACAGATCATGTGATAGAGCGAGAAGTTATATTGGCCTGATTAAGTTGCAGGTGATGGCAGTTCAGAGAACAAAAACTGGTGGAGATTCTGGTTCTTACTGAACGGATATTTTTTCTCTGAGAGACACAACGCAGAGCTGGTGTTAATAGGATCTGGAAGGTTTTTGCATTTCATATTTATTCTGAAATCTGTATATGATGACGAGTGTGTGACATGTGACTTGTATTTGGCCTGGCACCATAATTTCAAAATGAACAAACAGAAAAAAAGGAAGGTATTATACCATGTTATGCTATTTAACCTATATAGAGAGTACTAAGTATCTGTCTCTGAGTCATCATAAAACCCTAAATATTTTCACTGCAACAGCGGTGAAATAACTTTTTCATGTTTCATTTTCAGGATGTAAAATTACTAACCAGGACTTAAAAATAAATGAAGTAAATAAAAGAAAATCATAAGCCATCAAAGCTTACTTGGTAGGAGAACGTGTTCTGTGTGAACCATCCCATGGGCGTGGTTTCTAGGACTGAGGGAAGAAAGTGTTTTCAGAGTAGACACATGGACTGGCCAAGTGTATGTGAGCAGCTGGAATGTGTGGGTTTAAGTCAGAGCTGCAAGGTAGGTGAGAATTGTTTCTGCCACTTGTAGTTCCAACCAAGTGCCTTTTCTGAATGGGCCTCTGCCTTTCTCTGCCTGCCCTGTTACAGAAGGCCCATTTTGTATTAAAGGTTTAAGAGACCAGAGATAGGGAAGAGGAGAAGCCACCATTTAGTCCCACTCCAGTTATTGATTCATGAGAAGTGGAAGAAGGAGTGTTAGAGATGGGTATAAGTAATCCCTTACATATCAGCTTATTGTCTCATGAGCTCCATAATTCTTATGGGAGAATCTTTCTCTTCCCTTTTCTGTCTCTTGTGCTGTCATAAAATGTTCTGAAAGGTTTTCTTTTTGCTTACAAAAAGACAAGAAGAAAAGCTGAAAAATTAAAAGAATAAAAATATGCTTCAAATACGATTGCAATTATGAAGGTGAAAGGGAAGTTTTGGACATGTACAGATCATCCTTTACTTCTTATTTTGATGGACTTAAGACAGAAAATAAAGGATGAAAGAAGGCAATGGATGTATAAGTAAGGGATAAGGCTAGATGTATCCCTTCAGGAAGAAAAAAAAAAAAGATATTACCATGATGCTATGAGCAGGATATCTGCATATGTGCACAGATGGCAATACATGTTACAGCTTTGGCTTAATAATGAGAAAGTAATTAATTTTTTCTTAATTTTGGATCTTTCTACTTCATTTAGTAAATTCAATATTATTAGTTAATACACACACAAAAAAAAAGTCAGAATAAGATGGAATATGGTAAGAGAAAAGCAGCCGGCATTGGTCTGTATAAATAGGACTAAGAACATTTTCCAGGGCGTTCCTCACACAGATCTCACTGTTGCAGATTATTTTTGTTACTAAAGGTGTCTGAGATTGCCCAAGTCAGTTAGGGCTGCAGTGTTGTTGTGGCTGCGGTTCAATGGGACAGCAGTGCATTAATTCACTGCACATTATAACCTTCCAGAATCCCTGTCTCTCACTCCTCTACCAAATTATTATTTGCATTTGAGTACTGTAATCATAGAAAGAATACTTCCAATTACCTTAAAGGAATGTTCTGTAATCTTTTACACATAGTTTGTCACTACAGCAGAGACTACTTTGATTTAGTGACACAACTTGTGGTTAAAAGCTTTAGGCAAGGCCACACACATGCAAACAAGGACTGGTGATTTGGATAATTAGTAAGAATGGCAGAGCCCTGTCTCTTTACACAAAAGTTAGCAATGATATGCAATTAAAAATGAGCTGTAAAAGGTAAAATCTTGTAGATATAATGGAATGCAATAGATCAGGTTGAGCAAAACAATGTAACTACTGGGGAAAAAAAAAGAAGTCCTGTTTTCAAGAGTTTTCAGCGAAACCATTTCTAAATGTGGAATCAGAGAGACTACTTTGTGTGTCTCTGCAAAGCAGGAACATCTCTGTACAGTGGCTGTCCTGATGGCTCTTAGGTTCTGCTTTCTTAGAACACTTATTGAAGTGTGAATGGGATACATTGACAGTATGAAAAGAAAATAAAAATAGAGCTAACTAGAAAAGAACAACATCCATTAATATTTTCTCTTATGCATTTTTCTACCTCTTTTGTTTCTTGCTGACTTCTGGAGTCCTTGGCCTTGCAACTGGTGTTCTTTGCATTGTGAAGGCTTCAGGCTGCCCCAGCTTTATTTACATTTCAAAAAAATTTGGGGTACATTCCATTCTTTGCTTATATATTCCTCCTTATTTATCTTATGAAACTAAATTTCGGACCATTTCCTTGTCATAGTCCATGATATTTTTTATTAGGAAACAAGGTCTGCTTCTTATTGTAGAGCATCACAGAAGAAGATTCTTTATTCCAAAAGGATAAAAACTTGTGTTCAATGACAAAGATGGTAAAAGGAAGGAAAAGGAATGCAAAGTAATTGACTAAATAGCTTAGTCATAAAAATCAAATGCAAGTGTCAGTCCAATAATTATAGAATGTTTAAGATGTGTGCTCAACAAAACCGTATTTTTAAAAATGAAATTATTAAATACTATAATTATTTAAAACCGTTCAATACTACTGATTAAATTCTACACTTTGTCTTCTATTAAGGTATGATCTTAATCATCTACAAAGAGTTATTGTCAAATTATTTGAATGCATTTTTTAAAAATATTTTCTCATATGAGAATATGAGAAAAGTCTGGTTTTTTGCTTGTAAGTATTTTTAGAGTTGGTTGCTATTCATCAAATACTCTAATTTCAGTGGGATTTTTTTCCTCCAAAAGTATTTACAATAAACTTTATTATTTGCCATCACTTTTGTTGTGCTTCTGGTTCTCAACTTGAGCACACTGTCAGCACATGAAAGAATAGCATGTGACTGAACCTGCAAAGGAGGAAGGCAAATAGTAAATTAAAAGTTGAAACTAGCAGAATACAGGCCATAAATGTAATGAGAAGCATTTGTCAAAATCACTTAGTAAACATTGCAATGTCCTGAGGAGACCTCCACATGGAGGAGAGTTTCTGTTATCGGAGACTTTCAGGGAAGGGCTCAACAAGCACCTGTCAAAGTCAACTGACACAGCTAATTCTGCTTGTGACTCATGCACAAAGATGATGTGGTCATGCTGAGTTACTGAGTACAAGGAAGGGATGCCAGGATCCTTGAAAATGAATGCTTTGAAACATTTGAGGGAGTGATCCTCAGTGGTAGGCTCTGAGAGAATCCTGACTGTCCCAGCCATATTCAGCATGGTTTGGCATGGAAGGAAGCTACTGCAGTGCAAAAATACATTTTTGCTTCTTGGAGTGCCTTGGCATTATAAGTTTGCAGCACGGTCCATTTTAGGTTTTCATAGCAGATGATTATAAAAGGGAAACTTGTGCTCTTCTATGAAAATGGTAAAATCTGCAGAGGGATGTGTGACAGTCCCCTATCAAAGACGTTATTGGGAAGAGTAAAAGCAGTTAATTAAGACTGTCATTCCAGCTGAACAGTTACTTTATCCCATTGTAACAGTCAGGAAATATTGTTTATTCAGTTATGACTGTCCTGGAAATAAATCTGTTCACTCACCAACTGAGGAGCACTGCTCGACAAGCTCCCTCTTGGATTTGTGTCTAAGAAACCAAAACAATATTTCTAACAGTGTAGATTTCTTAGTAAAAATGTTACCTCTCTGGCAAATAACGGGGAAGACTAAGAAGAAGCAAATAATTATGTAACTACTGTTTCTGAAGATCATAATCAGAGCATTTCTCATGTAAAGTGAGAAATGCTACTTGTTTAAAGACCTATTGTACTTCAATATATATATATTATATATGTATATGTATATATAATATACACGTGTATATTGAGCTTAAAGCTTTTACAGTTGTTTTCCTTTTGGCAAGTCAGATTGGTTACTTTATTTGCTTGATGGGGATATTTGGAGGAAATGGGGAGGTCTTGATTGTACAATGTAACTGTTTTCAGCATGCTTTGGTAAAGTAGTAAACTTTAAACTTTGATAAAGTAGTAAACAAGTCTTAAGGAGAAGCTAGCATTTTAGTGAAAAAAAAAAAATCCTATGGCAGCCTTGATGACCTTGGAAGAAGAAATTAGTTTGTTCAGCATAGAAGAACATGACAGAAAGCTTCCAGTTACTTTTGAGTTAGAGAAAACATGAAGATAGTTGTAATGTATTTCTAATAAATTAGAATGACTTCACATTATTTTGTGTACTGCATATTTATAGTACAGCTTTAAACCTTTGGAATGAGGTAGGCTACGATACATGTTGGGACTGTCTAATCTGTCTATCAGATGATATAATACAGAGGTCCTGACCGCTGAGGTTGCTAAAGATCCACAAGCATACCTCACAAAAGAATTTTTAACCTCATTCTTCTGCTAAAATAGATTTTAGATATTTCTGGAATAAATATATTCTGCTGAAGTAAGTTCTTTCTAAAGATTTGGTGTTATATAGTGCTCTATCTCATTTCTGTCCTCGGTTGTGCACTATTAACTGCATGTATGGAGTAAATTGATACTGTATAGGACTTCACAGGAAGCTTTAATTCAGTAGCTGGTGAATGATTCAAATGTGAATATATAGGTTTTGTATTTCAAAATACACCAGATAATTATTAACAAAGACTGATCCTTGCTTTTTTAGTATACAAGGCACACCCGGGTTTGTAGGTATTTTGATCATTTTTATATACTAATCGTTAGAATTATGTAATGTTCTTTCTAAATTTGTTGTTTTCATGTCACATTAAGTACCAAGTTGTCAAATGTCATCATACACATAGAATTTCCATCCATTTTTCTTTAATAATCTGAATAGCCAACTAATGTTAACATGACACCTTTTCTTAGGGATAGTTAGAGCAAATGTAGTGGAGTGTCAACTTCCCATTCTGAGTTTTTTTTTTTGTGTAGTCTTCTTTCTTTGTGTCTTGATGTCTCCAGTGGAAGTGTGTATATCACAGGAATGGGACCATTCAGCTAGGTGCACAGGAAGTGTTTTACTTCTAGTTGGTGATGTGTAGGTATTAGCATTCGAAGCTCTCGTTTATGTCTTACAAATGGCTCATATGGTTCAGAAGAGAAGATGAAAGGCCTTGAATAGGGTTAAGTGAAATCTCTGTGGTGACTCTAAACTAATCCTTAATGGTCATGTATTTGTAAAACAAATAATGAGGGAAAAAACAAAACAAAACACAACAACAACACAAAAACAAACAAAAAAACCCACCTCTTTTGTACTGGGATCAGATATGTGAAGTGTGCAAGTATACATTGAAAGTGGTTGTTTTTCCCTCTTACCCAATGGGTCAGTGTTAGTGTCTGTAGATATGCAAAAAAATGCAAATATACATTGAGAGTAGTTCTTTCTCCCCTCTTACCCATATGGTCAGGGTTAAGGTCAGGAGGTATTTGTTTGGAGATGATGGTTACATTGTGTAAAATTGCTTAATGAGCTTAGTGAATGTTGAAATAAGCTTAACAAGAGAGGAGTAGTAGAAAGATATCTAGCAAAATGATCTAGTTTGCTTCCAATAACTTTAAGCAGAATCTTAAAAGATCTCTGATAAGGGAGCAATCCTGAGTGATGCTTTACCTCCTAATAAAAGCAAAAAGTGGTAGTTATTTTTTTGAAACCTTGAAGACTGCTACCCACTCCTAACTCTAGCCTCCTACCAATTGTTATGCATTGCATATGTGTACGATACAAAATGAAGCCATGTTTATAAACTTTTAGACTACAGACTGACCTGAATCTGTGCTGGAAAAAATGCTCAGGAGTGTAATAATATAGAGGTTTTGGTCAAGAGATGAAATGAGATGATGTTATGTACACATTTGATATGGTACTTCTCTTTGAGGGAAATGTTCCTTTGAAAGTGGGGATAAATAAATGTGTCTACAACATGCATAATATTATCTGGAAAAGAATAGATATTCTGATTATACTGAAAAATAAAGAATCCATATCATTTGGAAATTTCAGAAAGATTTGGCTCAAGTTTCATTGACTTGATTTCTAATTTTGCCCTTCTTGGTTCTCTGAAATATCCATTGAATTGTGCAGATGTAATAGAATTGCAATCTGTAGCTAGATTGTCAAACAGTGTAGCTGGAAAAAGCAAAATGTGCTCACACATCTAAAATCTTTTATTTTGGGTCAAAAACTTTCCCAACAGTCCATATTCCACATTCCATTGTGGAGTCTCCAAAAAAATATTATCACATTGTTCACATTACAGTAATGTTCAAGGTTACAACAGGGTTGTTCTTCAACCCTGTTGCAAATCAGGATCATTACCTGATTTGCAACATGGCTGTTTGGTTAAGTGGCACAGAGTAAGGTGAAAGACCTAGATCTGTATTTGAGAGAGTGTACATGGTGCTCAGGATATAGGCGTCCTGCTCCATGACTAGAGCAGTTGTACTCCAACACAGGCTACTGCAATGAAAATAGTTTACTAAGATACTTCTGAATCTACAATAATCTGCTGCATCAGCAGTGTTTTTTTTTTTTTAAAGAAATGGACCCCTTGAAACAAAACCTCCAAGAGACCTCTGTTCACATTTTTTTTTAATGAGTAAATAATATTTTAGGTAACAGCTGAAAAGAGAGTCTATCCAAACTTTCATCCAGAAGACAGCCCAATGGTATTTTTTTGTATTTCTGTGGATGAATTTAGCTACTTTTCTCTCAGAAAGAGCACAGCTGTGACTTGTGAATAAGAAATGCTCTGAGATTTTAGTGATTAGTTGATTTGCATCTTTAGTTGAAAGGAAATTCTAACTAATTAATGGACTCAACTACACTTGTTTCAATTTAAATAAGCAAGCCTAAAAGCTTTCTCTGCACCTCTGTTTGTTTAAGTTGGGTTTGCCTCTTTGATCTCATGTTAACATACCTTAATGACAGGTAAAGATTGATAATGGTGTATTGTAAAGTTCAGGTAATAAATGGTGTTTTACTCATAATAATGCTGAATAATGTACTTTTTATGACCCATTTTGATGGAAAATTTCCTTGTCAACTCTGCCTAATTGTCCAAACAAAACCACCCATTACTTAAAGAACTACATGTCTAACCTAGACACATTAATTAGGGTCATGACTGAGCTACGCAAAGGAATATAGTAACACTTCAGCTATCTTTAAGTATGATCTTTGGATAGCAGTCCTAATGTTAAACTGAAATTTAATGGGGGAGATGTTTACACTACCCTTTTGTAGCTCACAGGCATATGTTGGAATCCATCCATAGTGGCTGGGTGATGGGAAAACAACATCTCCCTGAAGGTCTTTAAAGGTCATAAACAATATTAGTCTGAACATCAGAGATCACAACATCAAGTAAACCTGGACGAAAAAGGAGGAAAAGAGTTTTCTGGGTTTTCATCCAATCAGAACTTGAAGTCAGTAAATATCATGTTCCACTGAACTGAGGGTTAAAAAGGGGGTTAGTCTTCAGCTGTCAACATCTTGCAATCCTGTACATCAAAGTGTTGTGCCAAGCCCTCCATGAGTGCTGGCACTCTCACAATACTTCATCTGCTTTGAAGTTTCAGGGATTTTTGCTGATAATGTAGCAAAACTACAGAAGTAACAGTATAGCCTTGAAAACAGAAGTTCAAATTTCAGAAAATTCTCATTTGAAAATTTAAAGTGTTCAAAACCATTTTAGGTGTGGAGATTTTTTTTTTTTTTTCTGCACTGAGGATTCAGCACATGCTTAAAGTGTGAGACTCTGCAAATATTGGTTTAATTTGTAGTAGGAAATTTCATGTTTCTGACCAAGGATTAAGAAACAATTTTTAACTCATTTGGGTTTATGCTGCAATTGAAAGTAAATGTTTGCAATAATGTGTTCTATATTGATTCAAATCTTCGGTCCTATTCTACTGTAGCCTTTCCTCTTTCTTGCAGGACTAACCTGCACAAATTAATAAATCTTTGCATATTTAGTTCCCTTACTGTTTTCATTGGTGTGTTACATGCTTGTCTTTCTTTCTTCAAAGGAAAGAATAGCATGTTCCCTGTTTTAATTTGTACATAAAAAAAAAAAAAGACAAAATTACAGGTGTTCCTGTTATTTTATGTTTAAAAAGTGATACTGAATTCTCATTGTCTAAGTTTCCTTGCACTTGTGCTGAATTTTGTGGGAAGTTGAAGCATGACAGTCTCTTTAGGGCTAACAGCTTCCAATTACTTGTGATTACTTTTGTGATTACTTGTGACTCCAATTATTAACCTGAAGGTTAATGCAAGAAATAAAAGCAAACAAACAAACACCCCACTTCATTCTTTATTTGGTATCTTTGCATTATTTTCCCTTTTATTATTTATAGAAGTTTAATTTGTAAATCAGAGCAAGCAGATATACTTAACCACATCCCCTGGTGGTACTTTGACTACTTGTTTTGGCATTGCATGATGGAGAAAGCAGAGGCTACTTCTGCTCCCATGATGAAGTCCATGAGGACTTTATCATGCCTCTTGGTGAATCTGATCATGATGATTAGATTTCACTTGAGAACCCAAATATAGGCTAATGTTGTACATGTGTTAAAGCCTTTAGGGTACAGTCATATGTCAAACTACTTGGAGAAAGTTTTCCTCCTTCATGTGATATGATATCCTTCAGGAGAACACAGGACAATTTTTCTTTATATTCAGCTATGGACTTGTGGGTTGCAGGTTGTTCTCCAAGCTCGTTGGGGAGTTCCTGTAAATAGCAGTACTCTAGCTAAAAGCCAGGAGTGCTTGGTACAGTGTTGTTGGTTTTTTGTTTGTTTGTTTCATCCCTCTGGGAACACAGGGGCTGCTGAGCCATTTTAGAGGAGTGTACTTTTTGAAGTAATGGATGTGTCAAAGGAAAATTTGTACAGGTTTGTAATATATACATATAGTTCAAGAATAATGGAACTGTAGAAAGGTTCTTGATCTGTTAATTAGTGATAGGGGTATGATACAGGAGTTTCATATTTGTTTTCTTATTACAGAAAGGTCGAGAATATATTGTATATAATTGTCATATAAATAAAATAAGAAATACCTTATAATATAGCAGAGAATGTTGATGTCAACAACATTGTTGATGTTGATTTTCAAATCCTTCTGTCCCTCACAGCTGTAAGGCAGTCAATAAATTTCCAATGGTCAGTCAGATATTATGCAAAAAAAAAAAAAAGTGTCATATTGCTTATGCAATTTTTGTTCTAGAAATCACTTAACTACTCCTATTAAGAAAAAGCACTCAATTTCTTTTCCTATGTCATATCTGACATAGGAAAACCTATATACGGAAACCTATATATAGGAAAACCATGTATATGTCATATAATTTAATGCTGGTTAAAAACAAAACAAAAACAGCAGCAACATCATTCGATTTCTTTCTCTTCAAATGGAAATCTGTTTCTTAATTTGTCTGTTATAATCATTGAAGGAGTTAAAATCACTAATAAGCAAAGTATTAATAAATGCTTCTTAATTAGAAAATAATAGAAAGTAAGTCAAAAGACAAGTTTTGTATTCACATTCTTTTTTCTTTTAATTCTTATAACCTTATGCCAACCTCCAAGCAGAAGAGGACTCATTCATGTAAATGTTCTGAAGGCTGTATTAGTGTAGCCTACATAGAATTCTTTGGTCAGGGTGTTCTTGTATTTGATAAGTTTAAGAAAATTTGTTCTGTATTGGTGGCACTTGAAGTAATAATAGCAATACTATGTGAAATCTGAGTAAATCTGATTTCAACAAATTTTCATTGTATATTAAGCAAAGAAAGTATAAAACTATCTAGCCCAATATGAATGTGGTTCTCAATGGAGCCTGCATTTAACAAAATAAAAATTGTAATGAAAAATGAAAACATGAGCTTCCAAAAGTAGACTATGCTGTGGGACAAAGCAATTTTCTAATGAGAGGTTTTCTTGATGCAGAGGTCAGGCTCTGTTGAAAAAACAATGCTCACTTTTCTAAGTACCTTACAAGCAAATGTGATATTGCTGATTTAAGAGAATGTGTATTCTCTCCCACTACCCCCATGCAACTAAGCATTCGTTGGGTCTTGGAAACATCAGCTTTCATGAGAGACCGAGTGTATCAGCATGCTTGGAATAAAAAGAAAAGCACCTCCAGAAAAGTAATGCTTTTTTCCTTTTCCTCTCTCTGTTGTTTTCATACAGTACTAAGAGTATATAATATGTTATGCCAAAAGGGATTTGTCCTTTTTATCTAGTAAGAAAAATGCTTTTGTTATTTGCATTTCTGAATTGCTTAGCTGCCCAAGCATGCTTTATGTGTGCTGCTTGAAATGTGTCATTGAATCACGTGAGTGCTGTTCTCTAGCTGATGTTGGACTTCCTCCAACAAATATGGATTATGTTAAAGTAGGTTCTGAATTGACGAGGATATGTTAATAACTCCCAGATGGGCATCTTTGTGCAGGGAAATACAAGCAGTGTATGGCAGGAGCTAGTGTTTGGCAGGTCCATCATTCCGTCATTAAAGGCCACATTATTACTTACAACTCTGCTTGCATGACAATTGCTTGCATAAACTTAGTCTCTCAATAATAAATACACACAATTTGCTTTTAGATATGTTTTCCTCTTGCAAGGATTTTTTTTATATGCCAGCTGGTTTTTCCTCCAGTTTAAAATATGGATTTTTGAAAATGAAATAATAGCATGAAATAAACACTTAGGTTCCACAAATTCATGGTTAAGATCATTTTTTTCAGATGTATGATAGAAGCACAAAATACTTGCACCTTACTTTTTTTTTTTTCAGTCTATTATTCAAAGCTTAATGCTAACTCAAGAATTCTGATTGGATCAGCACATTTTCACTGTGTTTATTTAAATTGTATTTATAATTACAATTGGATATGCTATGTTTAAAAAAAAAAGTTTATTTCATTCTCTAAGGGGGTTTGTAGCCTTCCTATGAACAGTTAAAAATAATGTTGTTTTTCACTTAGTTGTATGGATAAAGTTGTTATGATTAGATAACTATATAGGCAACATACATGAGTATGAATTATACAATAAAAATGTTCGCTATTTGCTATGCATCTTGATCACTGCACTTGTGCTTCATTTATTAATCCATTTCACCAAAACATTCCGAAGCTCTGTTCAAAGCAAACATCTGCAAAATGTCTCTGGCTGGAAAATATTCCTTCCTTCCTTTTCCACCCAACATTTTTTTTTTTTTTTTTGCAGTTCTACCCCTCCTAAATATCAAGTCATGAACCTGAAAAGAAATGCAAAAGCCACACCAATTTTTGAGGTATCAAAAAAAAAAATAAAATTAATTGCATCTTTCACTGCTAGCTAGAAGGGGAATAAGGGCTTGGGATTTGGGAAATGGGATACTTTGGGATTCCCAGTTTCTGTTTTTATCTTCAGTCCTAGAGCCTTGATTCTGGGGGTGGAGCCTATAAAGCTGGACTTCTGGTAATGATCTGGGGAGTAGTTCCCAGGTAAGATGATATAAATAACATGGGCAATAATATAAAAAAAAAAAAAAATGTAGCGAATGTCATGAATGTTTTTATCAGTTGCCTAGGTCATTCTGCACGGAAGTCAGATCTTTACCTCATTTTAATATATTCTCAAAAGCATGCATGTATATTTTCTCACTAATGCACTTATGCTCAAACCTGGATTTTGACTGGCATATCAATGATGATGATTACTTCACCTTTTTTATTAAGAACAATGAAGTATACATTTTGCAATAATCTCATTGAGCCAGCTGATGAGAATTTGCATTTCGCAGTACATTCTGGAGAATACTGCTGTGCTGGGGCAGTATTTTCTGTTGATGACCCAAAACATCAATACCATCCAGTGTCTGGAATTGACCCAAGCAACAAAGATACTGTGAGGGCTTCACATATTTTTGTACTTCTCCAGTCTCTTTCTGCATGTTATGATATTATTACTCTCAATCTGGCACTTAATTTTCTTGGCTCTTAAAATGAGTGTTGTAAGAGCAGTTGAATGTAATATGTGGTATTTTAATATTGTGACTCTTAATGCTACATAAAACCTTTGTTTCCTACAGGTTTATTGAGCTGGTGTATTAGATTTCCTGCTGCATGAGCAAGAAGATTATGGTGGCTTACGTCTAAGTGTACTTTTGGGAGGCATTTTGTATTTTCTCTATAAATAGTCTTTCTAAAACACAATTGTGAAACTATTAATGTTTATATCGCATTATACATCTCTCTAAGTTTACTGTGCTGAGTATACAGTGTGGTAGCAAGAGGAAATCTTTTTGTCTAAGAAACATGTTCAGAATTGTCATTGTTAAAAGGCTACTAAAAGGCAGGATTGTTATATTTATCTTTTTATCTGTAGGGTGTTTTTGGCTTGTTATACTGAGCCATTCCTCTTTTCAACAATAGTAAAATTGCATCTCTTAAGGAGTTAAGCTCTTCAATAGAACTTAAAAATGTTGAACTTCCAGCAGAAGTGTGGGCATCATGGCTATTCTTTTTGTGTCGGAAAAATGTCAAATGAGTCTACTGCAATTATAAGCTCTTCACAGATAAACCTTGGACTTGGGGCTGAGAGCACGTGCATAGTATAACTTGTATTTTACACTGAATATTTTTTTTTTTCTTAAGAAAAAGAAAGCATTTATTATGTAATTTAAAGAAAAAAGCAATGGAAACATCCTTCATCCTAAAATAAATGGAAAATATATGTAGGTGGAAGGAAGCAGAGGAAGTTCATATATGTATTATATTACTGATGTATATTCTGTTTTGAGAATAATGTAATGAGCAATTTCTTCACAATTTATAAGACGATGCCACAGGCCTAACTCTGCAAGGTCCCTTGGAACCACTTATTCATCCGTATGTGAACAGCCAGTTTCATTATTTTTAAAAACAGAACATGAATGAAACAAATGGTTAGTGTCGCTCTGTCCAGCAAAATGAAAGATTATCATCTCAAGCAGTGGCTGTCAGGTGGACCAGGTCCAGCTCTGCATCCTCCTTGGGTTTAGATGCAGGGTGATGTGTGGGTAATCTGCAATTTGCTGGGGGCATCGTTAGCTGGCTCTGCCTCCAGGGTAGGATTTGAAGCAGGCCTGGAGCAGCTGTGTGCCAGGTGGGTTGGGGAGGGATGCTCGATGCCCCACCATCACCCACTGGAGGTGGTGCCAAAGCCCCGGTGACACGGAGGAGGCATTAGGTCACATGAGTTACATTAAGTGGCAAGTGATAAATTCAAGATGACAATTCAAAACAGCGGTGTTTCTCCCAGTAATTAATTCCAGTGGTGCCTGAGGCAGTGCTTAGTTGCTACAGCCATTGTGGCCAAAGCTGAGCAGCTAATGAGAAAACATTACAGTAAGGATTAGGGGCCAGTGCATTCTGGCAGGATGAGGTCACTATGATTAGAAAGTATTAATGCAGGTTTACTGTGATAAACTATGACAAAGAAACTTTGTGTTATTTGTGAGTGGTTAAAATGAAGAATTTTTTTTAGTCATTATTTTTTTCCCCTCAAACGGCTCTTACACACTGCTTGGTCCAGTGGCACCAAGCACTGCATTGGTCCTGTCACATGCAGTCCAGGCCAAAGCTAGTAAATTGCTGCAACCAGACACAAATTCTTTCTTCCCTTTCATTTGTTCTAATTACTTTTGTCAAGTAATAGTAAACACTCAGCTTAGAGGATTGAGTTTTGCTGTTGTTACCTATGATTAGAAAGAATGATGAGAAAATAACACTTCCATGTTCAGCATCCTCCTGCCCTCAGTCAGCAGTGGAGATGTGGTTGCACAGTATTGGCTAGCAAAAGCCAAGCAAGAGCTTCCTAAAACTTCCACTGTCTTAGGTATGAGGAAAGGCTGCCTAAGAATAGAGTTTTTTAGGTACAGTCCTTCACTGTTGCTGCAGCAGCACAAGTTTGACTGAGTTATTTGTGAAGAAAACTCCACAGACAGTGGAACTTAAAATAAATAAATAAATAAAATAATGTTTCTCTGAGATTTTCCCAGGCTGTTAACCCCCATAGCTGCAGATTTGCATTATGAATAACTACAAGTGCTGTGTACTATCTTAATGGAAACCCATGGGTTATAATGTGCTTATTAAACGCTTTTACCAACAGACTTGAAAAAGTGTTCTGCTAATTATGAAGTGATACTTATCTCATAACTGTTTCATGTTAATTGCAAGGATATAGATGAGATAGACTGCATGTTGTGGCATCCGCGTTTTTGTTGTCTAAAGCCTAACAGTTATTTTCACATTTTGCTTTGTTTTCTTGTTACCATATTTACGCAACAACCACTTTTCATCTGAAAGCACTGCAAATACTTCAGTACAAGTACTTCTGTAGGGCAGATAAAAATAGTATTTAATCAGAACGGTAAGACTTGATCTAGTCCCAAATGTCAAATAATATAACTAACTAGCAAGCTTGTAACCAAATCTTTATATTATCTCAGAAAATATGTTTCAAGTACTATGTACTATTAATGTTTGTACCCTACATCTTATATTAAAGTACACACCTTTATCTTTTAACATCAGTTAAAAAAAATCAGCAAGACATTATGCATTTTCTGTTGTATTTCACTCACCTAACTTGTACCTTTTATAACAATTTCCAGAATACTCATAGAAGAAAACATAATACCATATATTTTTTTCTCTCATTCAATTATTTTTATACAGCATTGAACTAATATAGTGAAAACATGCAGTCTCTGATAAAAAACAAACAAACAAAAAAACCCAACAACCTTAAAAGTGATGTTTGAGATCTACAGTTACATAAGTATATGTATATATAAAATATGAAATACATTTTCATAATCAGACTTGCAATGACACTAATATTTCTCTGATGAGCAGTGGAAGTATCATCAAGGGTAATGTGCAGTAATATGAGCTGTAATCTAGTAAGTGTCAATGGTTTCCATGGTACTAAAATCTTTTTGAACATGTTCCTATTTCTGTTTGTATAACAAGCTTGTCAGTTTGCTCAGGTTTCATTCATTTATTTGTGTAGTTGCACAGTGGACAATTATTTTATCTTCATTTTCAGGCAAAGGATAAAATATCCCATAGTTTAATCTCCGTAACACACAGACATAGAATTTTCATGAATTGGAAATTGTAGTTAAAATATATTAAATGCAACAATTAGGCCCAATTGC
The DNA here is from genome assembly GCF_047663525.1 of Anas platyrhynchos. Taxonomy (NCBI): domain Eukaryota; kingdom Metazoa; phylum Chordata; class Aves; order Anseriformes; family Anatidae; genus Anas; species Anas platyrhynchos. The sequence goes on along the minus strand of NC_092593.1, from coordinate 22,963,160 downwards.
CATTTATTTTTAATGTTTAAAACACATTTAGGCCAAAGACTTTAAGAGCAAATTAATCTCTAAGTGGGACAATTAAAACCCAGGGTTAGAGCTATTAGAGTTCTAGATAAATTCTGGAATTTCTGTAGATTCATAGAATGTTATTGCAGTGATGAAACAGTCACGTAATTATCTGTGTTTCAGAGGAAAAAATATGCCTTTCATGGAAGGCATGGGGAAAATGCTTTTTGGCTACCCATTTGAACTCGTGTTGGAGTCTGCCATTTGAAGAGAGACGAACAAATGTGTAATGGTGTTCAGATGAATAGGAGTGCATTTACCACATCAGCAGGTAAGATCTATGTAGTGCTAATTGTTAATCATTTACAACCCACATTAGATCAATTTGCTCATCGGGATTTTGTGAGCATAATAAAATGTGAGCAGGTGTAAGAAATCTTTGCGTAGGTTTTCTGTTTGCAAAATACAACTGTTGCAAGTCTTCGTTTCCATGGCAGGCATATTTGATTGTCCTATCTTATGGCTCCTGAGCCAGAATAAGGCTTCTGATAAGGCTTCTGAGACTAATATACAGTAATATTAATGTAGAAGAGAATGTCTACAGATGCCATAGTGTTTAAGAAAGAAATTGTCATGAAGATAGTTTTTTACATGTTTTTCATGTCTTTCTCTGGAATTTTATAATTAGTGGAGATAGCTATGTTTTGCTACTATTTAAATTATGAAATGCTTAGGAATGGTATTGTGAGAAATATTTCGGATAGGTTGAAGTGTTAGGCTCTAAATGGATTATAATGTTCCATATTTCATATTTTATATATTTATAAAATATATAAATATTTTTTATATATTTCTTGTTAAACTGGAGTGCCTGGAAAACAAATTGACTGCAAGTTTTTGAGAACTTTTAAAAATTATTCTAATAACCATTCCAAAATGTCTCATTAATACAACAATGATCATATCAAATAAAGCCTCAGTATCGCTTCCAGTTTTAAATATGAGTAATTAGGAACGCATTAAAAGTAATGCACATAAAAACTTTAAAAATAGATTTTCAGTATGACTGTGGGATATGTTCTCACATCAGAGGACGGCCAATGAGTCTGGGCTTTAATTCTGAAAAAAATAAGCCACAGTATAGTTTAAATACAGGCTTTTTATTGAATCCCAACTACTGAATTTCACAACATCAAAATAAATGTTTTATTCCACAGATTTAGGCAGGTTTTGGAAAGTCTGTGTCTCTTTCTGTTTTTTTTTTTGTTTGTTTGTTTGTTTGTTTGTTTGTTTTGTTTTGTTTTGTTTTGTTTGTTTTTTCCAGAACAAGCTCACAAATTTATTAATAGTTCCTACTTTGGATCCCAATGTCAAACCCATATGGTTGGTAGGAAAAGAGAAGCTTGGAAACATTTTTTGCTGTGTCATATCTCTGGTTTATGCTTACTAGTACCTACATTTTATATTCTTTTTCCATCCTTTAGTACCTGAAGCTATTTAGTGCAGTGAACGTGGGGCCGGCTGCACGCATAAACACTGAGAGATGACAGTGTTTGCTGCAGTGGGAAACCAGGGAATATATAATTGCATTGTTGTCTCTTGTTCCGTTCCCACATGTAACTTGCTTAAATGTCACTGCAAGCTGCAGGCTCTCACTCTTCCTTTCACTGTGAGCCTTATCCAACCCACGCTCAACCATTGCGAGTGCAGAGCCTGAGCCAGTGCCCAACACCCCTTGGGGATTCATATTCAGGCATCACTGATCGTTGACCTGGCTATTGTTGTTTGTGATACTTACTGGTAAACTTTTGTAATCAATACAACATCAGCCCGCTCAGCTCCTGGGAATGGAAACCTGAAGCAGCACACTTAATCTTGAGCTCCTGCTCCCTGCTCTGCTGCTAAACCAGGCGGTTGGCCTCCGTGATGCAGCATGATTGCCGCAGAGGTCAGGAGAGAGCTGGTTTGGCAAGTGCTGATGGATGGCTGCTCATGATTAAGCACCTTGTCCATCCAATGAGAGGCGTTAATAATGATGGACCATAACTGTGGGCACAAAAAAGCACATAGCTTGTTCATGGACTTGCACAGTGAGAGCTGGTGGGTGCCATGCAGTAATTTGGAGCAAGTCTTTAGGGAAACGAAGAAAAAAAAATGAAGAAAGTGAGATCTCATTAAAAGTTAGAAAAACCTTCCCATTCGTTACAAAATTGGAACATTTGCTGTAAATATGTCACTGTGCATGTATTTCCCTGCCATTCTTCTTGTGTTGGGTCTTTTCCTTGAACTTAAATAATAGTAGCTACACTGCAAATTGAAGAAAACAAGAAATGATCCTGAAGGCTACTATATTAAAATCAGAAAATACGATCTCTACAGGAATTTACTCAAATTTGTATGTTCCACTGCCAAATACCATATTTTGCCTGAAATCAGTGATAGGGGCTGAGCCCTGGTACTTTGGTATGTTTGGCAAAAATTAAATTTTTCCCCTTTAGAAAGGGGAGAAATCTCTGTGAATTAAATGGATTGTGAAAAGCTCACCTCTTACTGGAGACAGCTTTCTACTAGGTTTGTACCTTAGAAAGAAAATGCTAATGTAACCAAATAATCACTTCTGGGTACACCTAGGTGGACACATGATTTATATCATGTTATCCAGTGCTTTTATTGTACAGGTTTCCCATATCTTATCTCTTCTGTCTCCTACAGATATAGATTGCAATATCACTGCCACACCCTCAAAAAACAAAAACACCCAACAATGGAAACAAAAAACACCCAAAAACAATGAAATCTGTCACCAGTTAAATGCTAAAACCACAGGCCAGAAAGACTTCATCTTTATTGCTCTGTTTTGCAGCAGATTCAAGGAAGAGTAGTGGTGGTGTTTGTGGACCAGGATATTCACAGCCATGTAAGCACTTGCAGATGCAAAACACCCCTGGGCTTCTGCATGGGAGCACCTCTGTATTTACTTGTATTTTCAGATGCATCAAGCAGCTGTGTGTGAGTAGCTGTTGTTAATGTCTGTAGTGAGAAGGACATGAAAGCTGGTGAACTGTCTCCAACATTGTTTTTAAATTTTCCTCTTAGTTATGTTTGCAAACAAACCTAGCTGTGGAGAAAAATTTTAATTACCTATCTTAGAAATTATGATCATGCAATTTAATGTTTTACAGCTGAAAATTCAGCTATATGGTGAAGTGTCCATTTGAATCTTGATACCTTTTTGATTGTGGTATTTCATATGCTTGAAAACTGTTGTGTAGGCAGCTAGAGTTTTGCTGCAGACACCTGCAAGTTTCCTATTTCAGTCCAATAATTTGATATTCAAAACAAGACCAATTTCTCTTTTCTAAAAATAGATTGAGTTATCTGATTATTAAAATAGTACTTGTGTGATCTTCCTAGTTTTCTGCTAGTGCCACATCGATGGCTTTGTAATATTTAATATACTTTTCATGAAAATGTATCAAAATTCCCTGTTCTTCTCATTCCTAATGCATGGTGATGAGATTTTCAATAGACTTTTACACATCATTATGGGACATCTACATTTATGCAAAAGTAGCTTTATGAAAGGGAAGTGGTTGTAAGGCAGAGTTGTCTGATAAGAATTGAAACTAGACTGTTAAGACCAATTAGCTTCAGCTGAATGTAGGCCACATCATTCCTGGTCATGACTGTGCTTAGACTTGTGAGTTTCCCCCACACATCTCCAGAGTATGGCTCACTGACAGTGAGTGACTGTGCTGGTGTTTGGTATTTTTGTTTCCTTGTGCTACATGTTGGGTTTGTGTACAGGTTTTGAAAACAAATAAAAAAAAACACAATCAACAAAATACATATTTTTTTTTCAAACAACTGAATTTTGATTAACAGAATTTAGATGCTGTGTTGGGTTTTATTACTGTTATTTTTTAACAGTTCCATTTTTGTCTACGAAGGCAATGCAGACTCTTGGGGTAACCTACTGGTCACTTGAGCCAAGGTCAGAGGCATTAGCTCCACCTGTAAACTGGGAGGACAAATGGATGTGATTTAACAGGTATGGGAATCAGGAAAAAAATAAGTTTTGACCAAGGTGCTTCTGCAGCACCTTGTAGTCTCTTACTGCTTGTTCCTCCTACTGCAGCACCTCTATTCACTTAGCATAGTTGCTCTAAAATGTTTGAAAATGACCTCTTACAAAAATGTTTAAAAAAATAAAATAAAATAAATCACAGGCATCCTCCTAAGTGTGGATGATCTTGCACCATTTCTTTTCATGCTGAAATATGCTTTTCTTGATTTTTAACTAAGGCAGGAGGCAAGAGCACAATGCCAATGTGCTCTGCGAATACTTCAAGAGACTGTTAAGAACTCAGAGAGTTTTTCAGTCAGAAAATTTTAACTAGGGAGAAATTTTTGGATAATAACTGCCAACAGTTTTTAGTAAATAGCAGGCACAATCATGGGGCACATTCCTTCTTTCCGTACCATGACAGCAGTGCCCAACAGTAATGGCTGCAGTTTTTAGGCATGATATTGTTACTAAAGAGCTCTAAAGCACATTCACAAGCCCCAACCAAATGGCAAAAGCAAAAAACTTTGCTTGAAAACAAAAACGAAACAAAACAAAAAAGTAAAAAGAAAAAAAATCTGCTTCTGAAGTTGAGCTGAGGCAGGAGGTGCTGCTCTCCCTGAGGCAGGACTCCTGAGCCACCAAAACAATGCAAAAGATGCAGTGAAGCAGGAGCTCTGTACCACCATTGCCCTAAGGGAAGACATTCTTCCTGCCCAAGAGCAAAAGCAGCAGAGGGTAGAGAGCATGTCTGCAACCCATAAAAATTGGAAAGGTACAACAATTAGGGAGCATATTGGTATGGTCTTTAGGGTGAATCAAGGAAACCCAATTGGAATGAAGCTGAGTATCACAAAAATTTACCTAAGTGTAAGGTCTATTAGGTTAGGGATCAATTGTAGAAAGGAAATTGTGAAAGCCTATTTCTTAAGACTTTTAAAACTGAACAATTCAAGACCCTGGAAAATATACTGTAGATAGCATAATATAATGACAGGAGGATAGAGTTACTTTAATAGGCTTATTTCATTTCTAATTCCTGTGAGTCAGTTAAGCTATTTATGCTTAATTTTATATAGTTATGACTACAGAGTATAATCATCCAAATTGTAATAAAATCCTTATAACAGATAAAAATAAAAAAGTGATGCCTCATTTTGCTCAAATGAGCTAACCTACCTCAAAAATGAGTGACAATCCATGCTGCTGGGGCAGCAGGGGGGTCACCAATGATGCCTTTAAGTAATATTAAGTACTGTATGGAATTATACTTCTGTATTTTGTTTGTCCAGAAGCTAAATAAACCCAGTAACTAGGTGACTGGCTGGGAGGTATGTGCAAAGTGCCTGTGATGTGCCCAAATGCTTTGCTGCCAGGCGAGCACGGGGCAGAAAGGGCTGTGGGCCCATCCTTCCCCAGCAGCTGGTGATGTCTGCATCCGTTTGACCTTTGCTGCTGGGTGAGTGATAAATTAGTACAGCTCCCTTCCCTTTCCTCACAACCATAGGTATGTATAGTTTTAAAGATATGCATGTTTATATAGTTGGATTTTCATTCAACCCCAGTTTTATTCTGTGATTATTCTTCCCCAACACTTTATTACTGATTTGATTTCAGAATGGGTAAAGACTGCAAAAATGCTCACATGAGTATTTATCTTGCCTTTTCTCAAATGCAAAAACCACAAACACTCTTCTGTAGAATTGTTTACAGCTGTGTAGAGAGAGCTGCTCTTATGTGTTGCTGATTGCTTTTTAGTTGATGCTTGGATCTCAGATTTAGAACCCATTTTGTTTTTTTACAAAGCTCTGTTCTGAATTTTCTACAAGCAAAAATACACTGTTAACAATTAACATGGAAAAAGCTGCTTTGGATTTGTATTAAGAACTATTTTGGTGCTTGTAACTGTCTCATGCATTATATTTTTAATTTCCATCTGGCTAATCATACCAGTGTACAAGATGTATCATCCCATGAATGGTTATTAAATTCAGCACTAAACCACCTGATTGTGACAGGAAGAGAGAAATCTGAGCACAGTAAATTTCAGTTGGTTTAGAAATGTGTTTATTCATCACGTTTATTTTAATTAAAATGGAAAATAGTGTGAAATACCTTATTTTACAAAACAATAAAACATTACCTACTAATGGGTTAAAAATAAACAGAAGCCGTCATATAGAAGAAAAAAAAAAGAGCTAAAGAAAGAGAGAAACGGTAATGACAGTTTTGAAGTATCCAGTACCTGTTGTGACAGGAATAGCAAATTAATTGGGACTATAACGGATTCTTTGTAAAGGTGAAGTAAACACACTTGACTGTATATTTTTCACCATCAGTTAAGTCTCAATTGGTTCTAAAAATAAACAGAAGACATTGAACAGTTTTAATGGATTTTGACACCTAGGTATTATGCTGTCACTCCAGTATAAATGAATCATAACTTTAGACTGCGCCAAGGAATTACTACACATTTGGAGAAAATTTATGGTGCACCAGGCTTTGAATCATGATGTGATATCAAAACTAAAGTCACAAGAGGAAAAAGTCTGGCATAAATTATTATTTATCCAAGCCATGCATACCCACAAATGCAACAGGTACGGATTACAGGGTTAGTTGGAAATGCCACTGTATTCCTAGGTGTTTCTGCCGTCCTGAGCTCTATTTTGGTAAATCTCCCAGTAGGTTGCATCCAGAGCAGTGCTGGACAAAGTACTATGAGGACCAGAGGTTTGATGCTTCTCAGGGTTCAACTTAATCAAGGGTTTTACCAACAAAGCTAAAGGAAAGGAGAATCTCAGTAGTTGACCATATAAGTATATTAAATTTATTTTTACCTAACACAGGACTTGTAGATGAAGTTTTGACTCTGGGCTCAAAGACAAATTAAGCTGTCTATGAAGTGAAGGACATCTGCAGAGTCACTAGTTGCTGATCTCCAAACTGGCCACATCATTTGGTCTGGACTCTTATACAGGTAGGTAAACACTTAAACTATGTTATACAGGCATACATACAATATTTGATGAAACGTTCTCTTAAATACTATTTGAAAAACAAACAAAAAAAATCAAAAAACAACCACAAAAAAAAAAAAAACAACAGAATTTTTGCAGTTGCTTAAATGATGATAGCATGCTTTTGATACTGATACTTTTAAGGAACATTGGGATATATAATTATTTCTCTATCAAATTATTTCTAAAAAATTTTCCTTCATTGTTTGGATTGTATACAGTGCACAACTGTGTCGTAGTGACTTTTGTAAGTCCTTAGAAAAATATAATGTTCTTAAAAATGGCTTAATTCGTAGCAGAAATAGTTTTTAAAATATTTAATTTACAGTACTTCAGTTTCCTGTGCAGCCTTTCTTGAAAAGATCATCTGTTTGAGCATTTTTCTTTAAATCTTAGCCACTTCAGAGATTGTTACAAAATACTGTGGAGAAATGGTCTGGTTTTTAAGTCTCTATTCAGCAAAAAGGAACAAATCCAGAGAAGATTATAAACAGAGTATGTTTATATTTAGGAGTCCACAGTGTATTGGTTTAGAAAGCTTTTCTACATTCTAGCCATGGAGCTTTATAAACACGGATTGATTAATTATTTTTGATCTGCTGGAACAGTAATCATCCTCTTAATGGCTTTGGTATTCTTCCCTTCAAGCAGTGGTGTGATGCTGAACTACCTACAGCTGATCTTAAGGCCGGAGACCAAATTTATGGGTGATAAAATGTTCTATCCTTCACTGAGTCCATCCTGCTCGTACAGCCTGTTGTTACTTCATGCACTTTGGCTTTGCCTTTGCCCAGGCATTGCCCCTGCAGGTCCTGGTGCTGCAGGAGGCCAGGTGTTCATCCTTCTCTGCCCCTGTCTTCCTCTGGGGCATCTTGTCTACGGGCACCGCAGCCACTTACTAGAGCTATTGATCTGGTACAAGATCTGTTACAGTTGCTTCAGAAAGCAACTTTACGTGTGATTAACCAGGTTAGTGCCAAACATCTGTCGTTCTGAAAAGAACTATGTACAGGATGACTTTTGATGTGCTCTGTTGTTGATCTCGGGGAGAGGTTGAGGCTGGAAGGGACTTCTCAAGGTCACCTGCTCCCTGTCCATGCTCAAGAAGGGCCACCTGCAGCAGGCTACCCAGAACCATGACACTACTACAATCTTCAGTCAAGGATTTAGCCAACCTCTTTTCAGTGGTTTGTGGGGACAGGACAAGGAGTAATGGCCACAAGATGAAGCACAAGAGGTTCCACACCAGCATGCAAAAGAATTTCTTCACAGTGAGGGTGACGGAGCACTGGAACAGGCTTCCCAGGGAGATTGTGGCATTTCCTTCTCTGGAGATATTCTGGATGCTTACCTGGGCAGCCTGCTCTAAGGAACCTGCTTCGGCCAGGGGGGTTGGACTCGATGATCTCTTGAGGTCCCTTTCAACCCCTGAGATTCTGTGGTATAAAATATCCACTATCTCAAGCTGGGTCATTCTTGGATGCAGTAATGCTAGCGTGTCAGCTGCTGGTGGACAAATCTGAGAGAGCCCCCAAAATTGGTGCAGGTGGGGTTGCTGTATGATTCCCCAGCTAATGTGGTGCTGGCAGCGTCCCCCTGGATGCAATGCTATGTGGTGGAGGTCAGTATCGCAGTGTTTTGTCTCAGTCTGTAAGCAAGAGCACTGACACCCAAGAAACTCCAAGCACATTCAGTTTTGTAGCTTGTCCAAACAGCAGGAAAGGAAGAGGTGGAAGATGTGTAATGTAGCATGATGAATTTCTCCATTTACTCATTTCTAACATGAAAATGGTGTTTTTTTTTTAAAAATATTGAAAAATTCTCATTTTGAGATATTGTAATACTTAAATTCTTATGTAATTGTCTCAATTCCTACAACATTATGCAACTTATAATAATTAAGTAATGGTATTAATTAAAAAAGGGTCTTGAAAAGGAACTCAGAGCATTCTCGTGGTGTGGTTACTTTGCAGACACTCATTTTTAGGTCTTCCTTACTTCAGGCTTATTTGGGGCTTAGCAGCACAAGAGGTATGATGCATTTCTTTTTACATAGAGTGTTTTACTTAAGGGTTATCAATTAATTTTTCATGTATGTCTTCAGTTTTATCTGCAAATTGTTCTGGTAATGAAGATGTACTGTTAAGATAAGTATTTACGGACTGTTTTTCTCTAAGGGAATTTTTCCAAATTTTTTATTCTTGTGTTCTACAAACTCTAAGGTATTTTGTTTTCATAAATTATGAAAGAAAAATGTCACAAGTTATCACTATTTCTGTGCTCTGCCTTTGCTGACAGCCATATGATGCTCATTCAGTGCAGCAGATTGGGAGCTGAAAGTTTCATCAATAAATATGACTCTGATGGCTTCATGTCAGCGGTCAAGGTAATGGCCTTTTATTATCCTGGAAACACTTTCACAAGGTACATGTATATTTTTTTCTTAAATACTTCTGAGAACTTTTTTTTCAACTTATGTGCACTATTTTACTCATTATCCTATGCAAGTGATATAATGTATTTTAAACAGAAGAAATGATGTAATTATTTTTACTTTTTTTTTTTTTTTTACTATATGCTGAAGAATGAAAAATTGAGTAAGATATAATGCTGAAATGTTTTATTGTAAACTTTGTGATGAGAAGTATTATGTCTTGTACTTTATAAAAATAAAAAATAAAAGGGAAACTTGGAACTGACCTATTTGAAAAAGTAAAAAATACAGTACTGAGAGGTATGCAGTATTAAAAATCATAAAAGTGTTATTCATCTTTAGTTGGACGGGACATAGTTTTGAGTTTAGCTGATTTTTTTAGTATTGTGGTTAAAATATTGAATTTTTCATTGGATTTTCCAGTCCATTGTCCTTCTAAAGAAATTAAAGAAATTTTGTAACCCATATAGTTACCACCAGGAATAGCATACATTTATTTTGGAAAGAAATGAGCATTACAATGTTTCAAGCTTTTTTTTTTTTTTTTTTTTTTTTTTTTTAACTCTATTTGGTAATTACACATTAAATATTTCCTATTATTTAAATTGTTTTTTCCAAATTCCAGCTGTTCTTATTTTTTTTCTAAGTGATCTATTAAATATATTTATCATTAATTATCATTTAATTATATCCACAAATACTTTTTTTTCTTCACATCAGTTAGGTAATACTCGGTGCTTAGTCCTCAAGTAAATAAAAATCTAGGAAAGATGATACCTGCTTCTACAAAAACATTTGTCATGCAATGGTTGTTCTATTTTTGCTGAGTTTTAACATATAATTGGATTTATTTTAAATATCCACCTAGTTTTATGGTGTATATGATCTCAAAATGCTTTCTAATTTGCACACATTTCTGTGTAAAATACATATTCCACAGCATGTAGAAAACCAACAAATTTCAGTGAACTCCAACATCTGGATGAACTAACAGCTGCAAGTAGATTATCATGCTAGTGAAACTACTAGGAGATGCAGTTTTAGACCTACTTATATGAAGAACATGTGAAGAACACTTTTCCGTGTTAAAGCTGTGTTTCAGCCTTGGTTTCTTTTTTATCTTCATTCTATGTTTTTGTTGCTGTTGATTTTTAATTTATTAATAAATTTACTCCCAAGCATTTCAAGAAGAATGTGTAGAATATCCATGAAAACAACCCAATTTTGATCATGTGTCCTAGTCTCATCTAGTAGAACAGTAATTTCTTTGACATATTTGCATCTGTCATCCTTTTCCTAAAATGACATTTAAAATGCAAGTATCCAATCAGTGCTACTGCACCCAAATGCTGTAGGTGTAGTTGTTCCCAAGGTAAGCTCCCAGCAAGGCCCTGGGGGCTGAGCCCTTCATGCAGAGGGGATGCTCTGTTTGCAGAGGACCTGCGAGGCCCTGCAGAACTCAGGCATCAGTTTGCATTTTCCCAAGCAAATTGAGGGGTACTTAGCTAAGTACGTTATGTTAGTAGCATACATGAACTGCTATTCTCTGTAGAAAATATGAAAATACCAAAAGTGGTTTTATGAGTCAAATCTGTCTTTCCTGGTCTCTGAAGTGAACAGATCAGGACAATCCAGCTGGAGACCACCAGAATTATCTGTTGTGGTCCTGGTTCTGCAGCAGACTTGTTCTGGTTTCAGCAATGCTGAGGCAAGCTTCTTATCCTTCTGCTAGCGGCAGAATTGAGGAGTTAAAATTCCCACCCTTGCATGCTGGCTGACTCTAAAAAAAAAAAAAAAAAAAGTAGAGATATGAAGCAGATAAAGCAACATTTTACTGAAAGTTCATTCATCAAAAAGCTGCATATTTTGAAAAGGGTAAAAGTACTACTAGACCCATCAGGGATAAGTAAAGGCTATATACTATAGATTATTTTAATCCCCTTGCTAGATATAAAAGGGATAATTACATATTTGTGGTTGAAGCCATGTGGTGGAAAAATCAATACAACTTTTTTGTATGACACTTCATTAGTGTGAAAAATTTTAAAAGCTGAAAAGAACTGCCTTGCAATTAAATGCCTCTGCTACTCCAGATTCAGTAATGGGTTTGTATTATTATCTAGTTTATTTGAAATAGTGGTTGCACTATAGCAGTAATTGGAAAACATTGATTATGCACTTGTATATAGAAAACCTGGCAAATCATTACAGGGCATAGCAACAGTTAGTTAGCCTTACTAATGAAGCACTAATTGCTGTAAGTAGGTTAACATGTTAGTGAAACTATAGGGAGATACAGCCTTGGATTTTTTTTTTAATCTGTTCAGTGCTACGTATTTTTTTTAAATTGCATTTTAAGAAATCTCATTTGGCAAATGCAAACCACAAGACATTCTTGATGCTATATTTGGAATAATTTCAAAGAGATTTGTTTTTGTGTTTTATTTTTTTTTTTCCTTTGAATGTAATGTCTAGTACATTTAAGTCATATTTATGCTACTCCTATCAACATCGTGACTTTAATGTATGTAAATGGCTAACTGGAGTGAAATGCTGGTCGGCCCCATTGATTTCCTTATTCTAATGCAATTATGTCATCCATGCTATATGCTTCTTCAACAACCTCTTTTTTTTTAATTAGACTGTTCTATGTTTGAAGAGGTAGTAGTTAAAATGTTATAATAAAACGTGACCAATTGGGAAACTTCTTTTAAAAAAAAAAAAATCATATTGTGAAAATTTGAGCAGATCAAATCTATTTAGTGAAGTGTATCAGAACTAGGAATAACAATAAATAGATTATTTTATTTTATTATAACTATTGACTGAGAAAGACATTACAATTTCTTTAATTATGCTGCATTAATGCATTCTGTTTGAGAAATATAAGATACACATATTCTTATGGCAGGATTAAAAAAATAAATAAATCTAGATTTAAACAGAATGTGGATGTTTAGCCAATATGCTCCTGTAAATTTGAATTTAAAAATGAAAAAAAAAAAAATTGCTAACCATTGCTGGCATTTGAGTGGATGGCCTTCCTAAAAGATTTCCCTAAAACATATCAGTCCTGGAATGGAAGTATTTATATATCTAATGCAGAAGGTCTTATTAAGGTGACAGTATTATATGGGAAGCACTTGTTTACTATGTGGGTTATCGAGCACTGGCACAGGCTGCCCAGAGAGACTCTGGAGTCTCCTTCCTTGGAGATCCTCAGAAGGCACCCAGGGTCCTGGGCACCCTGCTCTGGGTTTCCCTGCTTGAGCAGGGGGTTGGACTGGATGACCTGCTGCCAACCTCACACTTTCTGGGATTCTGATTTTGTAGACAGATGTGTGCACACTGGAGGCGCAATATAGAGTTTGTTTATTTATCTACCTTTGTATGTAAATTGGGTGGCTCTGTCTGTTTTCAGATATGAGCTCAGGTGTCTACTTCAATGCGAGCAGCTGGTGGTGAGGCTGATACAACTTCCTAAGGGGTAAACCTGTCACAAGAGAAGAGGTTGCAAACATTTGGCATGGTTTTTGTACACTCTCTAGTCTGGCAGGAGAAGTTCCTCAATGCTAACAAATGCGTTTGACTTGCAGAGAGCTGTTGTGAGATTGCAGGTTGATTTTGAGTGAAATCAGGCAAAATCCAAGCATGAAGGTGTAGCCTGGATGACAGCAGGAGGAATGAAATCCTCACACATCCTGCAAGGCAAGGGCGCTTACTGAATCTCCACTCAACACTTCGCTTTCTGAAAGGATTCTCTGTGGCAAATCTACATGGGATAGTGCTCTCTGACCAAGAAGCAGATGAGCTGATGACCTTTGCTTGGTCTTCCTGAGATGTTTCTCTGGGAATGCAAGCAGAGAGCTTGGCTGCACAGGATGGGTTGCAGCAGCATCTACCCTTCCTGCTTCCCTCCCACCATACAGCTCAGCAGCTTCATTGCATTTTGATAGTGCTTGGCTGCGAAAGTGCAGAGCAGGATTTCCTTGTTTAAATAGGTGTTAAATTCTCTCTCAGATTCACAGGAATAAAGAGTGGCCCCCTAAGAAGTTGCATAACGACCTTGACTTATAGAACATCTTGGAACAATTCTTACATTGAAAAGTAAATGAATAACAACACATAAAGTTTACCAAGCAAGTGTTAGAAAATGTGAGTTGTGATTCTTGCCACATTCCAATTTTTTAAAAATAAGCGTGTGTTTTTTCAAAAGATTTTAAAGGGGAGGAGGGATGTTTTAAAGGGAAAACTGCTTCCAGTTGAGAGCTAACCTCAACTAGTTCTGCTTTGACTCAGCTTTCCAAAGAACTTAACAATATTATACCCCTCTGTTCATAATAATGAGCTGTTTTGTGCAAAGCAGCTCATTATTATGAATGTAAGAGCATGTTTCGACTAGTAAAGCAAATCATAAAAATTGCTGCCCATGTCACGTTTTTTCCTTCGTCAATAAAAGATTTTCCTCAGGGTCAGAAACAATTATTGAGCAGAGAAAAATCTCAAGTCTTATTTGGAAATTTTTCCCAATGAATCTGAAAGTAAGGGAGTGAAGTTATGAAACTAAAAGTATGTGTGGTGAACATTATCTGCAAGGTCTTTTATGTTAAGGAAATCATGACATCTGCCAATCTTTCAAATTCCAAAGGGTAAAGAATGAGGTCTGTTAGGCTGTCATTGAACATGACAGGCTTAATGTCAAGTTTATAACAGAAAAAGGGCAATCTTATTGTGGTTTATTCAGTTTTATGTTGCTTGTTCAGTAGAAAAGCTCATTTTTTATCTAATTTATAGCATTTGAAATACCAAACAGATTTTTTACATATCTCCTGAGCTCACAGCTCCTCTTGACTACCCCTTAGTCGTTCCTTTAGGGAGCAGTCTTAAATCCTTCCAATTTAGCATCTATGTGAGACCAGACAATTGTTTTACTTGAGCATATCCTTCAGTTGTTATAGAGCTGTTTCTAACTCCAAACATTTTAGTTTAATTACTGCTTAGAATATTTGCTATATTTTTATCTAGGTTGCCTCTCACTTGAGCCCATTGGGCTGAAGAAAGAATTACTCCCCGTGCTGTTCTGTAGCCCTTCTTGTTCAGATCTGTAATTGGCCCTGTGTTTTTGACTTTTTGCTAATAAGCAGCTTACTTGCTCTCCCACTAGACTCAACCCACCACTTTTGTTTCATGAATTTTACAAAGGATTTTAATAGATGCTTTAGGCTATGCAAAATGTTATATGAAGGAAAGCATTAATGCTCTAGCCTTGACACAAAGGACGTGTGAATGGCTGCTTATCATTACCGTCAGGTATCAAAATTTTCATTAGGAGTTCTGGAGGACAAAAGGGGAAAAAGTGTAGCTATATGAAAGAATATTAACCTATACTGTGTAACCAACCACAATTGCTTAGCATTTTACATTAACTCTCCTCAGACACTGGCTCTCATTATTTTTACACATACATAATAACTGCTTATTATAGCAGTACAGTTCACACTGATATATTGTAGATAAGGTTGTGTCAGCACTTCCATTATAAACCCTATTTTCAGAGGTTTAAAAGGCAGCTGTAAAAATTTACTCCAGACAGAAGATTGGTTTTCTAGGTTCTGCCTCGAGCAATTTTTTTTTAAACCAATTAAAAACAATTGGCTGTTTTTTTAAGCCATAGAAGTAAACAAAACAAATTAAGAGGTTTAAAGCACATTTTGCACTTCTGTAACTCACAAACTTTTATTAAAAAAAAATATATATTTAGAAAGCAATCTGTTAATATGTTATATTGCCAGTAGTTTTCTGTAAAAGAAATATATACTGGGTATTGCAACAGAGAGTTATAAATCAGGATATCACAGCTTAAAATTACTTACTCCTGAGTTCAGCAAGATGCTACTTAACAAAAACCATTTTTTTTTAGCTCTAGAATGTAAGTCCAGAGTTTGCTGTCACCAAACACCTACTTTTTCTGAAATCCTGACTCCTACAGGGGCTAAAAAGGGCCATTTCATGTTAGATTTCTCCTGGGTCTCACTGGGAAACTGAGGGGTAATTTTACACTCACATGGATCAGCAACAGACCCAAATGGTTTGGGGTGCTGGGGATCTCTCCTCAAAGCTTTCCAAGCGCCTTTGGCAAAGCACTGATCAGGAGGTGGTACTGTTTAAGAGGACTTCTGGAAATGATAACGCGAATCGTTCCCTTTCTGGTTGTCAGCAAGCCTGGCTCTTCCACCTTTGCAGAGAAGATAGAGGTTAACTCCTTTCCCTGGTTTGCATTAGGTGGTTATCTATGGAGGCAGCCTTGCTGATGAAGGGCTCACCAGGAAGAAGCTTACATAGTCAATCTCCAGGTGAATTCTGGCTTCATTTTGCCTGTATATGGCATTTCTCACCAACAGTGGTGTGAGTACATGCAAGCATTTAGGCTGGAAAGCAGCCAAAAATTCCCTGAAAGTTCCTGAGCAGAGGAGTGAAGTGTCCCCAGCTGGGTTTGAAGATGACTTTGTGACATGTTAGATACATGATGCTTCCTCCTTGCATCTTGAAGGGGAAGGTGTGGCTGTCATTTGCAGAGCTCTTCCCTTGGGTTAGTGAATTCTGTGAATGATGCCCACGTGCCATGCATGGCGGTTGGAGGAGCACTGCTGGATTTTGCTCTGTAACTGTACCTGGCAGTGAGAGGGAAAAATAACAGCACACCCATGGTTATGGAGGTTACTTGGGAGGTACCCAAATGAGTCAGTTTGATATCCCAACATTTCAGCCCATCTGTTCAAACAGGGATTTACCCACTACTGTGAATTGTGCCTTACTATCTACTGGGTAATATTATGCATTAATTTTTGCAAATGGTTTTAGGTATGACATTTCTGACAGTTGTTCAGCTGAATTGGATTAATAATGCATTTTTATAACCCTCATCTCACTTAAAAATATATTACAGTGCAATGTTTTGAGAACCTCTACAATTGAAATAAATATTTAAAATATATTTAAATAAAGTTGGCTCATTGTGTTAGACATCATCAAAAGAAAACAATCCCCATGCATGTTCTTGAAACCTTGTTGCAAATTTGGAGGTGCTTGTTATCTTTTCCCCTGACTGATGAGGGAATGCTCTGTTCCAGAAATGTGGCTGGGAAACGTCATCACTGTATCTTTTATCATAAGATCAAGAGGCCAAATTCTGAAGTTCTCTCTAAGTATTTGTTCAGTTTCCAATATGGTAAACTCCCTATTGGGGAACCAAGGAAAGTATCTGGAACTTGGAAAGAAGTATAAAGGCACTTGAAACAAAGTCAAGCTTTGATAATTGAAGTTTTTATATGACATGGTTTGACGTGACAGTTCATACAAGTCAGAAGAACATGCATGGTAAACCCAATGTTTACCTGCTTAGCTCTTTTTGGTATAACATAGTGATAACTAATCTGCTGCTTAATGAAAATAGCTTAGTAAGATACTGAAGTTCTGACACGTCACCTTCTGTTAGTTCCTCTTCTGGTCTGAAGGCAGAGACTCAGCTTCTGGTTTCAGGCAGGGAACCATTTCTGCCTGCCTTTCTGAATAGCAAGGTTAGATGAGGTGTGGAGTATCCATAATCACATCTGTCTGTCTGGCAAGGCAATAGCTACACAAGCATGAAGTGTAATAAGGAAAACACTGAAAGAAATGTGAAAAGGTAGCAAATGCATCATAATGTGGTTTCTATCTAAAGAAAAAAAGTCAAATTTTGTTCTAAATTTGAGTCAGTCTTATTTATAGAGGAGCTGATCTAAAGCTCATTAGGTATCAGCAATTTTATTTAAATCTGCATAAAAAAAAAAAAAAAAAAAAAAAAACAAAAAAACTGTGTTTGCAAACTTATAAAAGAATTGAAAATTGAGTTGAAGTCTTGGGCAGGTTTCATCTGAACCAAAGAATTCTTGCCTTGCTTCAGTGCTTTAATCTTTCTTGAAAAAGCTGTTTGGTAAGCACTTATTCAGCACCTAATGAAAATATAATATATCTTACAAATTTTATTGGACAGTGCACCAGAGTGCATGAAAATCTGAAAACCCAAAGGGTGGGTCTGCCAGCAGTAAGGAGCAGAGAAGCCCTTACTACATGTTTCTATCTCAACATGTAGATAGAAACGCAGATAGGCAGAGCTAGCTGGCAAGAACATGACGGCTGTTCCTATGGCACTGAGCGGAGAGATGTACAGCTGGTGGTGGGGCAGGGGGGAATGAAATCCTTCCCTCCAACCTCGCAAGCCAGTCCCCCAATTTTCAGTAAGTAAGGGGTGTGCTACACCCTTAAAAATTGCATTGAATGCCCACCATATTGAAAATTACCTGCCTTATGCTGGATTTTAACACAACACCCCCACTTACTACTAAATGGGAAGAACAGTGTTTGTGGTGGTCCAGAACCTGTCTCTTCTCTTCTGATTTGTAGATTACTTGCAATATTTAGTGCAAATGAGGGACCACCACTTCCCCTGCATGGCAGTGTTTCCACAATAATTTTACATAAATGAAATGGTCCAGGGTTACAATACAGGTTTCAATCATCTTGAAGCAAATAACTGTATCTTAAAATGTTGCAAAGATTTGCATTTCTTTTCCTAAAGAGATGTTTAAATTTAAAATATCTGCAAGGGAGACATGGGTACAAGTTTCTGCCAACCTTACACGTATGCTGTCTTCCACCACAAGGACAGTTCTTAGTAGTGTTCTTCACCTTATTTCCCTGAAAGCTTATGAAAGCATTATTTAAAATAGGCATTTATTTCTGTAATCGAAACAGAGAGGGCAAAAACAGTTTTTGTTTCTGTCTTTCTGGCTGAGACCAGCTACAGACGGAATATAGATGATTTATTTCAATTAACTATGGTTACATTTGAACTGCAGGGGGGTACAAGAGCAAGGTTACTAACTCTGAATGAGCAGTTCAGTTCCAGGGTTATTCCTCAAAGTGAAGACAGATGAAGTGTGTGTGTGTGACTGTTTCTCATCCTAAATAATATATTTAAGCAATTTTTTCTTCTTAGTCTTGGTTTACGTACTAGCAATAGGAAAAACATATGCATCAACTGTGGAATGTGAAACAAGGCAAGTTCTGTAGAGCACTGCTATAATGCATGTTTCTTCCAAAAACTAAAATATTCACGAAATTGCTCACTATGCAACCCTTTAAGAGTAGAAGTGGAGAAGAATTGAAGGACTGGGGTGATAAGTAAATTTAAAATACACTGAGAAACAAATAAAAACTCCTCAGTGTCCTTGATGAATATCAACAACTAAAAGATCTCCAAATACAGAGGCATGATTTGTAGAAATAATGTCATTAATGTAGAGACCTGAGAAAATTGATTTTCTCCCCTCATAAATCAGCAAAAAGTTCAGAAAAAGCAGCTGATGGTGAGTGTCTGAGAAAGGCAGACCAGCCTCAAAGAGGAATTGGAGGCAAGAGCAAAACTTTCCTAGCTCGTTACAACATTTATTATTTAACTTCACCAGATGGATCCACCTTAAGAAAGGTCCAAGGAGCTAGATGGAAACCAAATACAGCAGGAGGAAGTTGGGGATGTGGGTGTCAGGTTGTCAGTAATCTGACAGCTGTGGTAACTACCCTCTAATCCAGCGGCTCCAGCCACGCTCTCGGCTGACACCGCAAGGACTGACTGACAGCTGAAGAGCGGGCACTTCTTACAGGCAAAAGTGACATCCAGTCTATTAAGGCTGACAAGCACAAAGCAGAGATTTGCCCTGAATGGTTTGGTACTGAAGCCTAGTAAAGGGGTTATTTGAAAGGTCTTAGAGAAAGTGTCAGACTCAAGCTCAGATGATAACAATATTGTAATGATAGCACTGGACAATGAAGTGCTATGATTGCCCATACAGGCCAGGAAGATTGCATGTGGATATTGAGCTCCAGAAGCCAGTTTACAGCAGCAGATTCTCAAAAGCAAACATGCCACAGCTCTAAGACCACTCTTTGTCAGAATCTTGAAGGCATTTTTTTCCAGTGTAATGATCTACTTGTGCCTTTGCCGTTTTTGCTCTAGTGTTAAGGAAAAAAAAAAATTAGCAGTAGGAGCAATTATTGCAGGCACCCATAGAAGATGCAGATGGGGAAGCAGCGTTATCCCTGATCTGTGACTTGTAGGTTAAAACAAGATGTGCAAACTAATTTGCTTAGTGTTGAGAAGAAAATATACAGTAATAAAGGAAATAGCTGGATTTTAGTTTAATTTCAGAAGTAGTTGAGGAATCTGGGTCTGATATTGCAATGTGATGTCATGGTGCACAAAATGGGGCTGATTTTATAAATACATATATAAACATTTTGCATGGTGTAGCAGCTGAGTAGCTGGCCGGTACAGAAATTGAGAAGTTCCAGAAGGAATTGCAGACAGGAGATCATTCATAATAACAGTACCTGTACCTTCTTGAACAGAATTAAAAAGGAAACCTCTTCCTTATTCAACAAAGATTTATTATTATTTTTATTAGAATATAGCATTTAATCAAATGATGGAAGGGTTTTTGTTGTGCTTGTTTTTTTTTGTGTATGTGATTAAAAAGCTGAATTCCATAGGCGGCAGCAGCAGCTCAATCCCTCCTTTACCCAGCAACATTCATCAGATCTCTCTTCTAGTCCCTACGGCCTACAGTTTAGGCTGGCTTTCTGAGCAGCAGAAGTTGCACCATTCAACAGCTAACCCAACCTGCACCATTTACTGCATCTCAGAAATTATCATTAAAAATCTGACCAATTGTTTTCCCAATATCAAAATGATCCTGCAGTTTATTTATTTCTGGATATTTTCAGGACATTGCCTCTTTTTTTCCATTAGATTATTTTTGTAGCTCTAATGTATTAGTTGAATCTAGTCTGAAGGGGATGAGACTCAGTTTTACATCTCTTCTACATTTTCTGAGAAATGAAAGTTTGCAAACCAAGATAAACCAGTTGAGGTTTAGAAGCAATTCAGACTCTAATCAGTAAGAAACAAATATGGCTGAATCATGATTACTGCCTGGAGAAGCAAAAGAGGTGACAGAAAAAAAAAAAACAACAACAACAAAAAAAAAACTTTTAAACACTGTATCTGGTTTGTTTGCCAGTGGAAAAAATAGCCAAGGCTGGAATAACATCCAGCCATTGCTGCTGTGATTTTTTTTAATATTTAAATATTTGTCTTGAAGCAATACCATGTGCTAAGTTGTTTAACAGCAGTTTAACTCCTCCTGATGTGCATAATATCAAATAACTAATATTGTGTGCTTATAGTTGGTTAGATTTGTATTTCTGCATAGAAGCAGTAGTCATAAATTGAAAACTTGGAGAACAGCAATAAAAAAAAGACATCAGATAGACACAGAGCACTCAAAGTGACAAAATTTTGGCACTGGAGATCACTAAAAATAACTTCTGGTTGTGGCTTAGCTTAACCAGATTTTAAATACAGTGATGCAAACACTACATATGTGTTTGCATCCAGCCACATCTTCACCCAGCCTGGGCTTCTCAAAAAACTACCAGATGATATGCCATGCCATGCTGTGCTGCAAGATTTCCTGCCAGAGGACTAGGAAAGTGTGGCAATAGTGGAGGCTAAAGTGAATTCTAGGAACTTGCTTTACAGCTACTGTTTTTTTCAGGGACTTTATACTAATGATGACTTACTGCCTATTTTTCTCAGTAAAAGGGATTTGGGGTTTGTTTATGCTCACCGTAGGGTGTTATATTGTCCTTCCTCATCAACAGATGGCGAAGGCATGCACAAAAACTTGATCAGAAATAGAGATAACTCTCCAACTCTTTCCCTTTTTGCCATTTCCGAGACACAGTGATTTCAAAACACATTGCATCAGGTCCTTGGCCAAATTTTGACAAAATTAAGAGACGATGTCTTACTTAGGGTGCAGCAGCAAAGCCTCTACCATTGTTGCAAATGATTTAGTCTGAAGACAGAGAAATAATTTCAGGTGTGTGGAAAAGACAGTGCCAGTACCAATGGTAGGAGTGGGCACAGCTTTCAGCCAAGGAGCCAAGATGGAGTGAATGTGAGCTTGGATGGTCCTGGTGTGCTGTGAGCTGTGCTAACAGATGTGTTACGTGGATTGACTTAATAAGGTATGTGGATTCTGGATTGGATGGGCTTTGGACTTCTGTGGTCATTGCAATTTCTTTGCTGAAGTCCTTTATGCTACCAACAAAATTTCCTAAGAAAAAGCAAACAACAACAACAGAAACAAGTTATATTCTTAGCTGTTCAATTAACCTGTTGTTTTAATTCTTACATGTTTTCTGGATTTCTTGAACATCTAGGAAATGCAATAGGTTTCAGTTGGTTGAGCTGATAAAAGCAATGAGTAGAACTGAGTCTGAGTTAACATATGTTGTGCGAAGTTTAAACTCACTTTTACAAAAACATCCCTACCAGTAAACAGAAAATAAAGGGAAATTATGCAGCATCCCTCTGCATGTTTATTCAACTCTACTAATACATGTATATTTTTGTGTTTTATTGTCTGATGGTTTTTCTTTGTTTTGTGTATGTTTTATAATGGTTTACTTTTATTTCCTTGCCAAAATTCTTTTTTTTTTTTTTTTTTTTCCAGTTTCATGTTTTGACAGAAAATCATATGTGCTTCTGGGAAAAATTTATTTTATTTCTTTGATCTGTTTAATATTGTGTTAGGATGGTAATTTAATGCTCTTTTTCAGTACACTATGTTTTACAAAAGGCAACCAAACCCACTTGCAGATTTTATATTTCCAGAAACAGGACACCAATATATCATTTTTGGCAAGAGTTCAGTAGAAAAAATAATCTGAAACGCTGTGCCAATGTATTCAAGTATTTGCTGTCCTAAACTAAAAAACCTACTTGCTTACTGTATAGTAGCCATCTGTCATTTACAAAATGACACATCCAATTTAAAACTACTAGGAAACAAAATGTTTAATCAAAATTTTAGGAATGCTTGGTAACCATGAATCTTGGAGGTCTAATGACTTCACAGTTACTGTGCTATTTCACTGACAAGCCATGTGGTCCACTGCAGAGGACATGCAAGTCAGCTGTCACCTTGGGCAGGATGCTTTACTTGTCCTTTGCTCCTTTTTTCCAGTCTGTGAAATGGGAAACAAATATTTTACCATTTATAGGGAAGGTATTGATGGGAGAGAAAGTTCAAGTAAGCTACTTATATCTAAAATTTTCATTAGGTTTTTGTTATGTCTGCTTGCCAAAAATACTAGAAAATGCTGTAGATTTTTTGAAAATTAATTTTTAGCTTTATTTTATTGGAAGAATTATGTAAAGTGGTAGGATTTGATAGGGTAGGAAACCTGTTTTAGTTGCATGTTGCAGTGACATAACTACAAGATATGAGTACAGGCTGCAGAAATAGCAACCTTAGTGATGAAAATCTTGGCAAAAGTTTTGTATGAAGGTTGGCTACCCCTGGTCATCAAACTCAGTCCTCTTGTACATTAAATTTTGCTGTATCTTTTTTTTACTCATGTGTTGTAGTTGGTTTCTATTATTACCTTAATTTTTTGAGTTAGTTTTGCACTACATATATACACAAAGCAAAAGAAAAACCCTGCCCTGAGGAGTTCAGCCTAAACAGATGAGACAGATGGAGATGTGAAATGATTCACCCAGGATCACAGCAGAAACAGGAGGCTGGTCAGAGATGAAGGTCTACAGACTCCAAGTGGACCCAGGGAATCAGCTGCCTTGGCTCTTCTGGGCTCCTCCTTGGAGCAATGTGTCTCTCCAGCTAATGTCCCATCTATGTCCCTTCATTTCTCCAGAATAGAAAATCCAATGTGCTGTGGATATAAAGTTTTAAATATGAGTTGAGTTTATACTGGGAAAATAGAAATGCCTGATGATAAAAAACAGAAGCTGATTGCATTATATCCTGGGTGTGTGTTTCAGAAGACTGAGCTCAGATAGTATTGTAAGCTGTTGTTTAAATCATGCATGCAGCCAAGAAAAAATGTTAAATCTTTGTTAGCATCTTTCCTTTATTACGCTTTAGTATTTCCCATTAACAGTTGGATTTTAAACATGGTAAGTGAATTCCATACAGTAGTTGTGGAAAGCCTTGCAGATAAACAAAACAAAACAGAAAAAGATAAAGTGAATAAGCTCTGAAGACCTGAAAAGAGAAAAATTGGATAATAAACGTTCAATCAGTCTGAGGTATTTTGTAAATCAGAACACTTTTATTTGGATATACTATTGTTTAACAGCCAGTTTAAATTGGGACCAGCATCCTGATTCTGGACAGCATGGCTTTTATTGGAAGTCCCTGCCACTTTTAAACATCTTTAATACATTTTAAAAATAGAACTGTAAAAACCAGCAACCAGACTTCAAAGAGAAGACATGTTGTGCCAGAATTACGAAGCTGGTGCCGATTTTCACTGGTTGTAAAGCCTTGGGAGCGCCTTGCAGTCCGTCCCATGATGATGAACGCCAGGAGCACAGGCGGCTAGCGTGGGAGCACCCGCAGCGTGGCATGGCCTGGCCTTCAGGAGGGGATTGGGGTTATATACTGCATATAACTATAATCTGTGTGAGGGTGCTAGAAGAAACATGCAAGATGGGGGGGATCAATTTTTTTGTGTGACTCTGTTTTATAGGTGATACTTTTCATGTGTTAAACTGAAGGGAGATGCTCCGCTGGGTTAAATTGGCACTACCCAACTGGAGCTCTATGACCGTGAGTTGAGAACTGCAGAATTAGCCCTGAAGTTGATTTGTTTAGACATGCATTGGTGGAGGATTGGACCTGTAAGTTTTTTGACTCTGGCAGAGTGGTGGAGGCATTTCAACTGCACTGCTATCCTGGTCTGTTAGATACTGAGCTCCCCGTGTTTCCTTCAGTAGGCAGCAAGTGAGCTAAACATGCTCTAGAGAAGTTTTATCCTTGTTGGTAACCAGGTTAGTTCTCCAAACCTCTCCCATTACCTGTCTGATCGTTTCTGCCTTCCACAGACAGGTCCTTTAAAGTACTGTAATTTATCAGCCACTTTGCCGTGGTGCTATCAGTGCTACACCTCTTTCCCAGGAGAAGTCCCATGCTGGTGTGTCCATACACGGGGTCCTTCCTCAGTAGCTCTTGGCAGGGTGTGTTCAGCACTGTCAGCATTGTAGCACGGGGAAGGTATTGCGGCAGCACAGCTTCAGAAATCAGTTTGAAGTGTGAAGGCTGCGACAACTGGTTTATTGCTACCTCTAAATAGGCAGGGATGTGAAAGGGACTCTCCAGTGACATATCTGCAGAGAATGTTCACCTGGGAATGGGCTAATTGCACATTTGATGTCACTGCAAACCCACCTATGCATAACTAAAATGAGCATGTATCTGACAACTGCACTGAATTTTTAAAGAAATTTAAAAATACAGCAATTGTAGAACTCCAGGGCCCAAGATGGGTCCGCTCAACACTGAAAAATTTATTTATTAAAGATAGGCTCTATATTGATTTTTTTTTGAAAATTAAGACACAAACATGTGCTAAATGTTTAGCGAAAGAGCTTCTGGCAGAATGTAAATTCATGACTATGTTAGGAGTATCTCTGGCTATAGCTTTTGGCATGGGCTCTTTCTGATTTTCCTGTTAAAGAGAATTACAGTTTTTGTTGTGTATTACCATCTAGTCTTCAAATCCATAGGTGTTTGTTGACACCCTATGCAAAAAAAAAAAAAAAAAAAAAAAAAAGGTTCCTGTGGGTATGTTGTTCCTGCATAACTGAGCTATTTGATATTTCTGTATGACCATCATTATGGTTTCAGTTTCTCTTACAAAATTTAAATAAGGTGTCCAAATAGCCTACAGAGAGCCCTCATAGTGTTTTTTTTTTTTTTTTTCTTTCTTTCTTTCTTTAGTTGCCTTGTCTAAAGGAAGTCAGCATTGGTTACAGTTGCATTTCTTATTTTTTATTTCCCAGCAGTGCTGTATTTGTCTAAGATTTCTCCATCTTAACCGATTTAGAGTAGTAGCATTAGATCTACTGTAATTCTGGGGAGCAGGTTACCAGCTGCGCCCAGAGAGCTGGTAACAGTATGCAGTGCCCTTTGTAGCTGTGAGGAAAGGGGACCCAGCTTTCCCTGCACAAGGAGATTCGCTCCTGATGGTGCTGACCACACAGGCAGCCCCATCCCCTAACGGCTCCCAAGTTTGCAGACTCTTAGAGCTGAGCACTGCTGCCACACACCATGTATCTAGATCTTGGCAGGGGCTGAGCAGTCTTGGAAGAGATTGCTGAGTGCACACTTGGCAAAAGAGCACTTTAGGGGGAGGAGGGTGAACCTCACTGGGTCCTCTTCATTCCCCATGGAATTACTGCAGTGTTCTCTACATGGGACTGCTCTGGGATATTAAAGCTGGATGCCAGTTCTTGGGCTGCCTCATGCACCTGAGGATATACACATTAAGACTCTTCATCAGTTACAAGCAAAAAGTACAGGACAGTGGACTGCACCAGGCACTGGGAAGGCCTCTGGAGTTTCTGTTTTTCTCTGGCCTCTAATAAGTTGGGGCTAAAACCTCTGGTTTTATGAAAAGGCCAGTAGAGAATTTTACAGCTGTAGACAAATAGCTAAAAGGATTTGGCTCATTAAGCATTAGCAACAAATTGCCCAGGAATACCTGAATGTATTTTAAAAACAAATAAAGTGTAAGTTAAATACACAGAGGATTTTTCTTTCATCAGAGGATAAATTTTCTTATCTCTTGCTAAAGGCCTGCAAGTGTTAGCTATAATGGAGTTCAGGAAATGTGTGGGAACAGAGGTATGCAGCCATTACTTAGGCAACTGTTTCATCTCTGAAAGGATTCACCCCCTCACCAAACAGAGGAGAAAAAATAACGTTTTCCTGGGATCGATGGGTGATCTTAACTTTCCTCAGAACCCCATGACTCTGTATTTTTCTTTTCTGAAGAAAACAGATTAATAAAGAGGTGATGGACTTCAATGAGACCATTCCAGATGGTAAGTATTCACTTGCGGTGGGACTGAGAATGATGGATCTTGGTCCACTCAGTTTTTATCTGTCTTTTTTTTCCTATGACACTCTGTATTTTAAACTGAAATTATGACTTTATGGCAGGAATCTTACACGTCCTCATTCAGCTGTTAAAATTCTGCGCTGATAAACATCAGAGAAAATATTTATTTGTGGAAGAAATAGAATATATCTGTCTGTATGAACTGTGATGATGCTGTTAGTCCCTGGAAGTGACATATTCTCTGACATCTGGTATGTAACAACAGGACACTTCTTGCCTACCAGCATTGGAGAGTACCCTTTCTAGAATGGTTCAGCATAATAGAAAATTATAAAGTGGTGAGTTTGCATAATATACAAGTACAAATGCTTGAACAGTTTTACAACTACTTTTTTTGACAAGGTTTCAGACAAAAAAAGACACATAATGCTTAGTGTTTCCATTCAACATTTTTAAAAAAATAATTATTCAACGAAATGAAATTAAAGTATACATATATAGTCACCCTTTCACTCACTCCTGATAGCATTTTAAAAAATATGCAAGTTTTGGTAATTATGAAACAAATGCACCCTCCCTTCTGTCTCCCCTCTATATGCTTCATGGAGTTCTGCAACCGCATTACATTACTAGTTTTATATACTGGGTGTGCTCTTCAAGCATTTTAATTCATTCAGCCTACTTTTTGTTCCTGCAGAAAGCCAGTTCAATAAAGAATGCACTGCAGTTTACATCAGTAAATGCTACTTATGTATACACTGGATTTAAAAATAAATGAGGATAATCCTTATGGCTTTAACAGCCAATATTAGAGATTGATACAGTTTTGACTATAGAACAGAATATTGCCAGTATAAACTCAGTCAGAAGTCTGAGTCTTGGAATTATTAATATAAAAGTTATGCTCCCTGTATATAAATAAATACAAATTATTTACATCAACATCTTGGTTCATTTTTGTAAGACGTGGAGCCCTCTCTATAATACATTATTTGTTTCAGCAGGGTTTTCTGGAATGCTGCCCAGCACTGTTTGTTCTTACTGTAGGTAGGAATTAAAACAATATAAAGGTGCCAAAACTGAATAGAACTGATTATTCTATTTCTAGCGATTTAATCCTTTCAAATCCAAACTTTTCTCACCTAGCAGCCCTGTTTGTATGAGTAGTCTAAAGTAAGTGCCTCTCTTATTTGTCAGAAATTAACTGGAAGGTACTAACAAACTGTTTCCTCTCCTTTCACTAGAAAACTGGAGGAATTCTCTAACTTGAGGAAAACTTGCATTTCCATTTGGATGGATCCTGACTTGTAGGAGAAAGTAATTTCACTGCACTTGGGGAGCTCAGGTATGACAAAGGTCCTCACAGAGCACTTGAATTTAAGAGTGATCCTGGCTCCTATTTTTAAGTACCAGTGTTCCCCTGTGAAATGTCATAGATGTCCTACAAATATTTGTAGCAGCTGTGGCCTAAACATTGTTAAAAATTGCAGCTCCCTCTGCAAAAAAAAAAAAAAAAAGAAGAAAATTAATAGGAAAAAAAAAAGTAAAAAAAAAAAAAAAGAGAGAGTTAAAAATAAAAGATTTGTTTCTGAAGTAGCTTAAACCCCTTTTCTGCTTGGTGTGAGTTTTCTTCTGTGATTTCACAGGAGGGAGAAATATCTTACACAGGGCTGCTGTTGCCAGTGTGAAAAAAAATAATTAAAAAATCATGTTTTTGCATTTGTTTTGGAGTCTGTTTGGTGAATTTCCTTGAAATCAGCAAGGTTTGTGCAGGTCACTAATCTCAGATAATTCTGGAGTTAAGCCAGCTGCAGGGCAGCTTCTATTTCTCTTAAAGCCAGCACTGCAGCACCATGAGGGGGGGATTTGGTGACAGGTGCTCTGATGGTTGCTTCTAAGAACTGAATTTTGGGTGTTATATAAGAAAAGAATTCAAGTTAGATCCAAGCTAGAGATAGACTTACCTGGGTGAGGTCTTTATGACTGGGCTCCTTGGGAAATGATACTTCTTGTTGATGAATGCTCTCTTATACGCAGTGGTAAAGTGAGACTACCGCTTGTGCTGTAGATTTAGTTTGACCTGGAGTGAGTCTCTTTTTTTCTTCTGAAAAGGCAGAGATTCTAAGCACTTTGAAGTTTGTGCTTTATCTCTATTTTTAGAATTATTGTACACCCTTAAATGCAATTGATTTTTGGATTATTTTATGCATACTAAGAATCTGAGGATCTCTCCAGAGTCTCAGGGTAGATTACTGGAAAGGAATCTACCAGAAAAAGAGAGATTTTTCTGAAAGCACTGACCAAGGGTGTCTGACAACTGTTGAGAGGACAAGGTTGGCATTTTTTTTCAGTGGAAGCTCCAAAGAAAACCTGTGTGCAGATAAAGTTGTTGTCAGATACTTGTGCAGATGACAATAACGAACACAAGCATGTACATCAGATACAGCAGATTGAGAAAATGTTGCAGAACAAACTGTCTGTTATTGGTGACAAATCTTAACGGTACACCCATATGATGGTGTATAACTACACTAGGATATTTTCTTATCACAGAAACATGGCTCATAACTTTGTAGTGGATCAGGCTATTGTGATGTTCTCGCTCCAGTCTGTCTTGTTTGTGGTAACAATCTTTTCTTGGTAGCCTGCTGGTGGCCCTGGGATAATCACCTTTGTTAGTTAATTACTTCAGGGAGCAAACGTGGGATCAGATCATTTGTGAGTGATTAGTGGGTCTGGATGTGCTAGGAGACTGAGCACTTTCTACATGTGCACAAACACACACATGGAAGGGGAAGATTTGATCTTCAGCTCCTCTCCATCACCTATTAAACTGCCTGACATTCTTGTAGCAAAAAGCGTGACTTCAAGGCCAAAGCGATGGCTGCTTTGCCTAGTGTTGGGCATGCATAGTCAGTCATGCACAAGAGTCATTTTGCTTGCAGAGTTGTGTGGCAAGTCATCACGGCTGTTATTTCAGAAGATGGAATCGGACTCGTTAAAAATCTAGGTCTGCACCATAAGTCACCATATGGATATCACGAGAGTCTGTTCATTAGCTTGCCACACATATATTTGACCCTCCTTGAGATTTATTGAATTAGAGAGCTTCTTTTAACTGTTTATGAACAATAATGGACGTGAATTCTTCAAACTTTTTCTCATGTCTGGGTGCATACAGTGTGCATTTGTGTTGCATCTAGTAATGCTGAGGCATACGTTATTTTTGACATTCCTAATTATGGTGTGGTTAATGTACTAGCAGTATTTCTGTTGCATTAATAAACAGTGTTTGTTTCTTTATAATACATATCAGTTTGGGTCTGAATACCCATATATGCAAGTTTAAAATCCAATTTCTACCACTGCATTTCCAAGCAAAATACTTGATAGAAAGTCAACAATTAGGCATGGTAGTAGGCACATTTAGCTTCACATATGGGACAGTTGATGTCACCAACAGTTACAAATGGTCTTTGCATGTAATTAGCGTTGTGTTCAGGCCTTAATATTTCAAAGGCTTGTATACATGTTATATCAATAGAAATATTCATATATGAAAAGTTAAGTGAATGCATAAATGTCTTTGCAGAATTGGGATGTAATTAATTGGAATGTCAAAAAAATGTAAGGTTATCTACTCTGAAAGGATGCAGTATTAATGTTTTCTGTCTGTAAAGCTGGTTGTACAAGTGCCACTTTCACAAATAATTATTTCTATCTGAAAATGTGGATATTTTCTGGAAAAATCCTCAGAGGCTCGTTGAATAGATTTTTGCAGCTTTGGCTTTCAGTATGAAAATTTGCTGTTATCACATTAAATCTCACCTAAGTGAACAGTAGCAATATGCTACTATTTCAAAGTGTATGAGATTAGTGGCAGATTTTTTTCCTCAATAGCTAGGAACAGATTTCATGGTACCTCATTGAATTAAAAATATATTTAAAAAAAAAAAAAAAGCACTTTTTACTGCAGTGAGCCAGTTAGTAATTGGTATTTATTCTGAAGAGCAGGAAATTAAGTGTTCTGCTAAGGAAGTCTGGAGAAGATAGCCAAAGTTGCACTGTCAAGAGCAGAGTTGTGGTGAGGAGCCCCTCGCTACACTACTTGTCAGGTGTGCAATTTTTATGATCTTCAGTCAAACAGTGCTATACAAATGAAATCTTGTTATCTCGTATATAAGAAAGTAATAATAAGATTTCCTTTTAATACTTATTAGTCAGCTTCTTAAATGGCTATTCTGAGGCAAGCATTTCTCTCTGGTAAGTGCAAAAGATCAGCCATCAGGAAAGTATTTCCTGAAAAACAATTAGCTTTCTAGTTTAAGGAGTGGGCAATCGATTGTTGTGCACATTGTAGTTTTTTGTTTTGGTTTGTTTTTTTTTTTTTTTTTTTTTTTTCAAAAATAGGTGGTGCTATATGCTATTAATTCTGATCTGAAGGGATCTGTCTGAAGTGTTGGCTAGGCATTTCAAATACCTAAGCATTAATGATATGAACATTGCTGCTTTTCTGCTAATATCTGGGCATGTTAGACCTGTGATCTGGCCTTTCTACAGTTAAAAACTCAATGGAGATTTGACAACAGTGTTCTGTGTTTAAAATATGGCCAGCTGATGATAACAGATACTATCGCCCAATAGCTACTATTCCATCTCTGCATGGCATATTTATGCTTGTTGAAATGAATTGTCACTTGGGTTTAAAAATATTCCATTTGACAACATCATTGTGTTTCAAGATGTGTTCAAGTCCTATAATACACAGCAGTAGATAGAACATGTTATTCAAGATAAATTTAAGATGTCCTGAGCCCCCTCCTCCTGAAAAAAAAATAAATTAAAAAAAAAAAAGTTTTCCAGAGTGTGATTCTTCTGGGGAAGTTTCCCCCTAAATCTCAGAAATAAGCTCCTATTTCCCACTCCATTGCCATTACTACTACTCTGTTAGAGCTGGTTGTGAGTTCAGGCTTATGAGGTGCTGTGCAGATCTAGGATTTGTCTCAGAGACTGCCCTTTAGACAAACAAAACATATTTCCTGGGAATGGCCAGGGTTGTGGAAGTAGTTACCATTCATTTTCTTACTCAATATTTCTTTCTTTTTCTTTTTCTTTTTTTTTTTTCCCAATACCTGTAATGTTTCACTTTCATAATTTATGTAATGAAAAAATTGGTTGCCTGACCTGATTACTTATTTCAAGTAATCACTTTTATATCAACCTAATTTTAAATAATTTCACACATTTCAAATAATAAAAAAAAAAGAAAAAGAAAAACAAAATTCAAAGGATTCGTTCTTGAAAAAATATTTCAAAATCATAAAAGTTTTCAGAAGTATCAATGTGACCAAAATTGCTAGAATGCATTTCTTCAGCTCACATAAATTTAGTTATTTAATTTTAGAAATCTGAAAAACGTAACATGCAAAAGAACTGCTCTCCTAAGAGCTGCAACTCTCAGTACAGATATGTAACATTATTGTATAAGCTGATTTGAGCATGCTCAGTCAGTTTTACAAATTTAGAACCAGCGCACAAATACTCCAAGGGACTGAGAACCTACATTTCATATTTAGTACCTTTAAGTCCTATTTCCACAAATGGAAATATATCCTGGTTCATTCACAGTTTACCTTGTTGACAAAACTGCTTTTTCCGTCAGAAAATGTCAGGTCATCAAAAGAGATTTCCTATTTATGGCAATTTTCCACTTGAATTAAATGTTGTCGAAAGGATTTTGTATGGAATAGGATTTTTCTTTAGAGCAAAATGAATTAACAACATTATGAATAAGATGCCCACTGAAGAGTTAGAAAGATACCATTTTATATCTTGCTTGACTTGACTCTGTTTTGTTTTTTGCTGTAATGTTGAATAAAAATCAGTTTCAAAACCTCAACAGTTGTAACAAAACACAATTGTTTTTCAGCCCACTCAGGGTTCAAGTGCAAGAGGTATTCTCAAGCTTGTAAGACAGGAGTGAATGTGTTTATTGATGCCCTTGAGAATAACATTTTGCAGCAAGAATTGGTAAAGTGAATAATCAAAAAGTAGAAATATTTGAATGCTTGTACTAAATTCTGTGTACATATCCTCAGACTGGGCTATGGGTTTGATTGTAAGCATTGTAAACTAACTATTTCAAAATGAATTTAAACTTGATTGAATCTCAGCATGAAGATGCCAAAATTCAGATTGATTCATTAGCTGACCTGAATTCTCTGATAAATTTTACTATCTTGCACAGGCAGAGGATTTATTCTGAATGATGTTCATGTCTTTAACAGGAACTACCACTGGCAACATACATATAATTAGAGCCAAAAAAAAACCAAAACCACAAACAACCAAAACCAAACCAAACAAACAAAAAAAAAAAAGTTATTTGAAAACAAAACAAAACAAAAGCTCTGTCAGGTTATCAGGTTAAAATATTTTTTTGTTGTTGTTGTCATCACCTTTAAACCAGTATAATAGCCAGAAGGCAACACAATGGAAGTTTTTGTTGAGCAGAGTATGCTTGCTTCAAGAAGCTCGTGTGCCAACAGAGGCACACATCATGTGAAGCTAACATACTGGGTGAATTATGTGTCCCATCACACCAATGACTGCAGAGCTATAAAACCACCCTAAGTGTTCTAGTTACAATCAATTACATCATGCTTTAATCACATTTTAATGATGTATTAACCAAGATTTCAACAGCAATTAGTTTAATGGGTGTTTGCTTTTTTTAAACTATTTTAACTGTGGTTATATCCAGTAAGATTTAAAAAAAATAATAAAATAAAAAATAAAGCATTGATTGTGACCTCTTTCTTCTTCAGCAGGTTTGTGTGATGGGACTGAAGAGAGAGATTTTTCAGTTACTAAGCATTCAAAAGCCTTAAGTAATAATGTGTTTGACTTTGCCGTGCAATGATATCCTGTGAGATTTTCTCAACTAGAAAGCTTCTGCAAAATACAACATGCTGCACATGAGATGGTTAATGCATCTCCCCTCTTTCAGGGTGGGAAGTATTATGCTCTTGATGTTTAGTCAGAAATAAGAGAAACACAGAAAGAAAAATCGTTAATCATACTAATTTTTAAATAAGGGTTTAAAGAAGTTCCATGGCTTTTCATGACATTTTCATTGATGCACATTTTCCTTATAGAAAACTGACAAATGTCTCTGGGCATCCAGTTCCCTGTAAAACACTCCTAAGAATATTAACAGATAAAGAAAAGAGATTTCGCAGCAAAACCCACATAAAAACCTATATTAGGAACGATACCAAACTTAAAGAATGTTGTAAAATGAGCATGGAAAAATGTACAAAATGAATTCATGCCCATTTACATGCTTTCAGTCAGGCTACCAGATAACAAAGCCTCTGTCTTTGTGTTAACACTGCAGATTAGGTCAAGTTTTTACCCCTCTGAGCTCTTTTCCTGTAAATGACGGATTTTGATGTGAAACAAGCAACATGTCAAAGCAAGTTGAAAGATGTAGGCATTTTATGCCATGTCACAATGACAGGCCGGTGAATATTTGGGCCATTAGGGGCTTATTAGTGAATAAATGACCAGATGGTTCAGTGATGCACAGAGATGGACAGAACTGGATGCTACTAATCAGCACTGTCTGTACTTGATGTCAAATCACATGACACAGTAACCCATGGATACCGAATAAAAGTTACCATTAGCAAGTCAATTTGATATCTGTGTGGTGTAAACAGACTTATAACTGCACTTCAGAGCTGCCTGTTGTTAAGAAGAAATAATGGTAGAGTATTTAAATAAACACACGCTCCTCTTATCAAGTTATGATAAATATAAATAGAATTTCAATTCCAAAGATCTATTTTTTATTCTGAAGAGGCTGAGGAAGGTCATTTACATATTAGAACATCTACAAAGACAAAAAGGCTGAAATGCTGTAAAGAAGAAACACGAGACACTTTTTTCAAACAAGATGGTTAGCAACATAAAGTGATGCTTTATTTGTGCATTTGTCACAGAAATGCAGACTTGGAGAATAGGACCTGCTTTCTGGGGGATTGCTGTTTGTGTCTTGGTATATTTATTCTTTGATTTTACCGATGTTGATATATGTTCATTTGCCACTACCTTAAATTTTTCCCATGGGTTTTTCAAAATCCCTTGTTAGTAAGTCATTTACAAATTATAGCACTGGGGTTAGAGGCTTCGGGTGTCTGGTAAGGATCTGATCCTGATCCAGATGCAGGACTAGAATCACTATTGCAGGAGAGGCAATGCCAGGCTGCATGTAGGGTGTAAGCTAAGGCTGGGGCGAGGGCAAGAGAGGAGGCTCCACAGCTGCACTAAGTCTCAGTGGGCTTC
Source organism: Anas platyrhynchos (assembly GCF_047663525.1). Taxonomy (NCBI): domain Eukaryota; kingdom Metazoa; phylum Chordata; class Aves; order Anseriformes; family Anatidae; genus Anas; species Anas platyrhynchos. The sequence continues at coordinate 22,928,260 of NC_092593.1, read as the reverse complement.
AAATAAATTTTGTCTGGAATTCAGTACACTTGCAGACTGTAGAGGTTTAGGCTGCATCCTTCTCCCTGAGCCCATGACAAATGTGCCACTAATACACGTTCTTTAGGCAGAGATGTATGCATTTTTGAAGCACTTACTACTTCTTTCTTATGATTCTTTATAGCAAATGGGAACAAATGCAGCATTAGGACCAACAATGTTTGAGGATGTATTAATGTGATTTACAAAGTGTTTTAAAATGTTAAAGAAAGCTTGCTTGAATTTTTCCATCTGAAGAAACAGTTGTAAATGCATGTTCTGCTTTGTCTCTAAGGTCAATGATATTAGTATATGCATTTTATGTAGTGGGTGAATGTGTAATAACGTCTGGTGGCTCTAGTTATGTTTAACCATTAGTTCTCCTTCATCACGATTCTCTCTCGTGCACCTCCATTGTGGAAAGAATAGGGAATTTTGTATGAATGGTCACAGAAATTGAAAACATGATGTTCCTGTGATTAAATATAGAATCAGATTAGGGATTAGACCTGTCCTGTAAAAGAAGCACTGTTACATAAGCAATCAAAAAGATGCTGATACTGTGAGCATACTGCAAACTCAGATTAGCACAAAATACACAAGAAAGGATTAAAATTGTGGAATACATTGTCTATTAAAAAAACCCTTCTTTTAAAACCCTATGCATGCATTTTTATATGGAAGATATAAAGTTAATAAAATAGTATACGTTAAGTACCTAATCTTGTACTTCAGAGAACATATGCCACACTGCTTTTACTGTCACAATAATCACTGCAACATTGTATTTTTACACTAATATTTTTAGCTGCATTTGATCCAGTGATCATCTGAAGATGCCTGAGTACTAGGAAACTAGACATATGTCTAGGGACCCTTTGGCTGGAATTCACAGTTCTGGGGTGTTGTGAAGAATGAAAAACAAAATGGGTTGGAGAAGTATATGTAAGGGACCGAAAGTGTTGTAGAAGTTGTTAGGTGTGTATTGGCACATTTCTGTCAGTGACTTCAGTACATTTTTCTGATATTAAATTCTCCACTGATGTAATTTTAAAATCACTCTGTGGGAGAAAGTACTTTATAGCTTATCCCTTTTCCATTCTTTCTGATCCCAGACCTGAAAATGAAGCATGCCTGCAAACTTTAACAGAAGTCTGAAAAATGTAGTGGTCTACCCAAAAGTTTGACCATCCCTGAAACCTCTAACTGCATTTCAGTCTGAACTAAACTTTCAGTGAATCTAGGATAACTTTACTAATTTGAGTAGAAGCAATTATGATCTTGGTAGTTTCAGCAGACTGTGAATTAGTTTTTGCTCTGCTTCTATTAAAAAAAAAAACTTAAATTCTGGAGTCTATAAGGAGCTGAAGGTAAGTGTCACATGGACTCTTGTGGTTTTAAAAGACTTCAGTTATAACTTGATAATTCCTATCAACCAAATAAATATAGCATTTTTAAGAAAAAAAAAAAAAGCATTCCTTTTTAATGTTTGATCTTGAGTCAAAAGGAACTCTGCTGTTGGGAGCTGGATCAAGCTGTGATTGAGGTCACTGATGAATGCTTCTTTAACTATATTCATTTATTTCCTGAATACTTTGCCTTAAATGTGACCAACATGAATCTGAGGAGCAGGGGTTACTGCACAGCAGACTGATGTGGTAGCAGCTTTCCCATTCTCCTTGAGAAGGACTGCCTTTTACCTATGGTCTTCTCTTGCTCTGTGTAGACAGTTGACTATGAATTGGTAGTTCAGTTTAATTCTTTGCAGAAGTCAAGACATTCACAGGGTACTTTCTGAAAATAAGGTCCTAGTTATGTTTTCTGTTGATGGCATTGTTATTTTAAAGTAAATGCAACTTTCTTGGAGAAGCTATACCTTGTTATAAGGATCTTGTTTAAAAAAATATCATTTGGGGATGGAAATTTTTTATTATTATTTTTAAGAATTTCATGGGAAAGCTTTATGTATTAGTATATGTAATATTTGTATGAAACTAATAAGTACTTTTGGAAAGACTTGTAAAATAGTTGTTGTCATGTATTGTGGCCATTATAGCAGTTAATAGTTGTTGAGTGTAATATCCTTTAACTTTTGGTTAGCCCTGAAGTGGTCAGACAATTGGACACAATGATTTTTGTAGGTCTCGTGGCCTGAACTGTTCTACTTCTAAAGGCCCTTGGGCAAAATCGAGAGAAATACACCTCAAACCTGGGTGTCTGCAACCTCACTTACAAGATAGGTATCTGACAAATTGATGGTAAAGGGAGGATTAATGTGGATATGCACTCAGATATGACACGATGTTTTCCCTCTGACTTTCAGGATTGAACATGTACACTGATCTCTTATTGCCAGCTGAAAATTGTTTAGAGTCATAAGGAGGTCCCAGAAGACACTTTTCCCTCTCCTATCTTTTGGCGGCAGCTTTCCACCTCTTCCATACAGTTCAGGTGGAGATTTTCTCTGTGGCTTGCTGTATATGGACACGGATGCTCTGGGAACGTGAAGGACACAAGGTTTTGCTTTTCACCTTTGGGTGAAGGCTGCTTTGCTGTTCAGTTTTCTTGGCTTGCCCATAACTCAAACCAATCTAAAGTAAAATACAGTAAGTAACATATATTTGAAAGCATATCGTGTTTTCCAAATCAGATAAAAAACAAACAAACAAACAAACAAAAAAAAAAAAAAAAAAAAAAAAAAAAAAAAAAAAAAACACTTCCCTTCACTGTACAAAGAGAGACTGGGTATAAAACATTAAAATGTAATTTTTAATCTTTAATAGATATGGAAAGCCCCCACCAAGCAGTCACTTTAAAATTTTGGTTAGTAATTAACTTGCCAATAGCCAAAGATTAGACAAGAATATTGGAGGACAAATCTCATGATGTACTAACAGCTTTGGAGAAAGATTGTAAAAAAGATTGCACCACATAAGCTGCTGCTTATTTGCTAATTAATTTACCTGTGTATGTATGAATAGCTCTTTTGCAATGGTTTCCTAGCAATTCAGTTCTGATATGCATCCTTTGTTTTCAGTGACAGGATGTGTGGGTGACTGGGTGTGCATGACCATGGGCTTCCCTGTCATCAGATGTTGGGATAATTTTCATGATTACCTGTTCTTTTAGCAAATTAATTTGAGTAAGTCTCCCATTTGTCTATACCTTCAGAGGTTTGGGATTTGAGTCAAACTCCTATCAGAAAAGCAGAGCAGCTGATCGTTACATCTCTATTGCATATTTCAGTTCATTTTGTGAAGTTTATGAAGGAAGATTTTGAGCACTTTTAAAACAATGTTGACTTAATTCTGCTGTGACAGAGGGAGCATTGACTGGTGTAACTAATACAGCAACCGTTCTTCTAATCATCAAGCCCTAGTTAGGAGATGATTTCAGTATCATAACATGCATATGTGTGAGTGTTTGTAAATGTGTATATGTGCACTAGGTAAGTTGCATATGGGGAACATATAGTGCCTTCTGGTGTTATGCACTTCCACTAATGGCAGAAGGAGCATGAAGACCTGCTGCCTCCATTGTACTTGGCCCAATAGGGCAGCATTTAAACTTTTGGTAGTTAAAGTAATTCAAATGAGCAAGGAATGTTCCCTGCTTCAGGTGTTCAATCTATGTACTGCCAAGTGGTGTAGCTTTGCATGCTCTTGCAGTGATACAAAGCAGCCCATAAATGAGTGGAAGAGTCAATCTTTTGAGAGAAAAGAGAGGAATTCATGCTCCCAAACAGCCTCCCATCCTGTGAGTGCGGGGTGAGAAGTACCTTAGTTATGGATCCCCAAAGCTTCATGATATCTTATGGAAGAGTACTTCAGTAGAGATTTCTGGCATTGCTGTGCTTCACATTTTCCAGACTAATAAGTTTCAATATCAATTTTCACCCAGGCTGGGACAAAAGCAGATACTGAAAATATCAATTTCATAGAAAATAAATAAATAAATAAAATGATCAACTTTAAAAGAACAGATGAAAAAAAAAATCCCTATTTTCTCTTTCCTATCTTGTTCTTATTCTTTATCCTGTTCTGCCTTTTTTATCCCCTCAGTACTGAATTTATTTTCTCCTCAACTGACCAGAAATCATCAAGAAGCAAGTTTGACTATGGAAAGGCGTGATGCTCCCTTTCTCAGTCTCCCTGGGCAAAAAGACAAGCTGTAAGTGTGAAACATCTTCCCAGCGTGGGTAAAGATAGGATGCCTCCAGGAATCCCTGCTTTTGCCACCACTTGCAGGTGACAACCTAGTGCACTAACAAAACAGTCACCTTGTTTTCCTAATATTGCCAGTTCACGCTGGCATTCACCTTGCCTGACAAGTTCTCGGTCACCAGCTGCTAAAAGAGAGAAGCAGAGGAGAGGGGATTTTCCTTCCTGTTAATGGTGGAGACGGTGCTGTTCCAGTGCCCCTTCTGAGCTGAGCCCTCACCATGAAGCAATTCCTTTGGGTAGATAACCCAGTGCAGGAGGGCGTGAAAGGCTTACTCAGCTCTTCATGCAAATTTGTTGTCCAAAGACAAAGCAACCAGACTATCCTTGGAAGTCTGATAAATTAGATGCAAAGTAATTGTTTCTATCAGGCATCACAGCTCTTGAAGGATAGACTGAGCTATAAAAGGCTCCTCCCTTCTCACTCCATCTTTTATTCACCACATGGGTAACGCATCCAGGCTGCTTTACGATTTATTAGCATACCTCTTTCTTTCAGCAGGCATTACTAAAGAGTTTCACCTGCTCCAGTGCTTCCTAAATAAATTGAACACATGAAAACAAAAATTATCTGAAAAGATTTGAACTTCTCTGAATTTTTATTTTATGTTTCAAATGTTTAATATATATTTATATTTTAAATGTTCTATTGCTATGATGGACACTCTCATAGGGGTAGCATTGATTTCTACCTTTAAATAGCTCCTTAATTCAGAATATATTAATGTTTTAGGCAAATCTCAAAAAAAAATAAAAATATTTGCCTTCATGTAGATACTATTTCTTTCAAATATTTATTTAACTGAACCAAAGAAATATCATCACGCATTCAGTTTTATGTGATTATAATGCTTACACTGATGAGGTTGACTTTTGGTTATGTACCCATAACCAGTATCACAGCCAAAAACTAGCTTAAAATTCTGATTTATGGTGAACAAGACATCTGAATTTTAAGAAGGATTCTTGAAGTAATAAATACTCTTAACTACAATAAATCTTAAAAAAAAAAAAAAAAAAAAAAAAAAAGCCACAATCTAGTGGCAATTCATGTTAAATATGTCTAATAACTGAAAACTTCACCTTTAAAAAATTACTTAATTACTTCTGTTTTTCTTATCCAAAAAGGATAAGTAGGATTTTCCTACTCTGACAGTAAAAGAGATGCACTTTTTAGTTTTTCGGAGCTGGAGATGTCACATTAATGTTGGTAAATATTTTTTTTTTTTTTTGCGTAAGCTGACTACACTCCCCCTATCAGCAGAAACCTAGACATTGTTTCTGGGGGCAAAACTTTCTTTTGTGATTGTGTCAGACTCAAGGGAGGAAAATGCTGTGTCTTCCAGGGGTGGTGATAATGGGAACATGGAATATGACTGAAAATTAACTGCACTTTTTTTTCCTTTTGAGTTGCAAGATTGAGTGAAGAGCCTCTACACTGTTCCACATGCATCCAAAAGCAAGTTCAGGCTTCAGAGGAATCTGCAGAAGATATAATTATGCTACTGCATTTTAGAAAGGTAAAGCTACGCAAAGCAGCATATTCACACACCTTGTCTGAAGCAACTAATTTTGTTCAGAGCACTCTGGAGATGCCAGCAGCCATGCAGGAAGCTTATCTTCATACACAGGTATGTACTCTTGATGTCTAATGGAACGTGATGTCTAATGGAACATGGAAAAGAGGGCAAGATGCTGCCACTGCTTACATTCTGTTACAGAACAGAGTTGTGAACCTTGCCCATGATTATGAATGGTTTTCATCACTTTACTAAAATGGTTGTAAAAGGCCAAAGAAATACAGGGAACTAAGATGTGAAAAAAGGAATGCATATTTTTGTTGTAGAGCTGATGGAATTTTTTTGCTGTAGTGCCTCCTGTCTCTCTTCCTTCAGTTGGACACTAGTGAGTCCTTACAGCAAGTCCATCTTTGCTTACATTCTTTTTCATACAATAATTAGCTGTTATCAAAATTATTTTCTTAAAGTGCTTACCTATGATATTTTGGGTATCATCTGTGGGTGGACAGTGGAGCTGAATAAGAGCAAAGATCTTCTTTAAGGTAGAGGGGAAAAAAAAAAAAAAACACGTGTATTTTTTTTCCAAGAGAAAATATGGAATCACTTTTAAATTCAGAGGGATTTTGAGACTGAGTTTTAAAATCCTAGGGTATACGTGTGAAATAATCTATCAACTAAAAGCTATGGGCTGGTCAGCTGACCTACAACCTCTGCTACTCTGATACTCTCCAGTGTGTAGTAGTATATGATTCATATGCACTTATTTCTGACTGTGTTCATCTTTGAAATAATCACTTCATTCTAGATAAATGTATTCAGTGCTATGACTGCTCCATCCATCATATTAGGTAGGGTTGTGCAGCTGAATGCAGTTCTATTCCAAATAATGATGGTCTCTAATATTTTCCTGAAAATGTGGGTAATTTATTATCATAGGCTAATTATGCCCAATACGGCTGCAGGCTGACATTTATTGTGAGAGGTGGGCTGGAGGGAGTCAGGAGGCATTGCGTTGTCACCAGAGCAGTTTCTGGGAGGGAATTTAGCTGCTTGTCCAGCATTTCTGCCAGAGCTCAGGGAAGTGTTTCCCTCCCTGCAGAGCCTGCTGAATGCATTCTCTTCTCCCCCATTTCGGACAGGATTGATGGTTCCTGGTACTTCTCCCTGCTTAGGGATCACAAAGGCTCCTCCTCCTCTCCCCACATCAGCTCATGGGCAGGAGAAATGCAGGTGCTTTATTTCAATGGCAGGCACCTTCCCACTGAAGCTAGGTCAGTTGCTGGATTTGCAGGCCACAGATTCCTGCACCCCATGGCATTGGTTCCTTGTCCAAGTGGCAACTTCTAGCAATTCCTCCTCCTCATCTATGAATGCACAGATAGGGGATGCAGAGCAGTAAAATCCAGGTTAATGGCTGTCTCCTCATCTGAGACAGGTTCAGCCCTGGACCTTCCCAGAAAAACTCTAGATCTAGGAATTTCCTTCAACATGTGTTCTCCCAGGCAGAAAGAAGAAATGCCACCCAGCCTTTCTATTGTACTTTCACCTTTTTCTTCTCGGTGCTTCTCTTGCATTGCTGCTCTTTTTTTTTTCAGAAATTAATAGCTGAGCAAAACATTGTTTTAACACCTGTGCAATATGTTTTTGTGTGTCTTGGGATTTACTCTAGAATAGCTCTATTTCCTCCAGGGTAATGAAGTTTTTTGTTGTTGACCTGGAAGTGAAGAGTACACTTATTTTTTATTATCTATGCATGAAATAGCTCCATTCTCTGAATCCTACTTTGATCCCAGTTGTATAACATTTGTATTTCTCTTTTTCTGAATGTCTCACCACTGTGACCAAAGTATCACTAAGAATTTTATCAGAACCTTCCCATGATTTTGAAAACTTCTTTTAGGTCATATCTTTGGCTGTTATTTTCCAGGGAGAATAACTCAACTCCCTTAACCTTTTCTTACAACTTAGATTTTGGAGACCTGATATTATCTTTGTTGCCCTATGGTACATCCTTTGCAAGGCACTGCTGTGCTTTCTACATTGCAGTGCCCAGCCCGGCAAAGAGGTCTACGTAGGGTCCAAACAGGTTATAGCTATTAAGGGTCTTCTCACACAGAAGTGTATCGATGCTTGTTTACTGCTCTGTCTCCTTGCTAATACCATTTCATATCTTGCTTGCCTCCCTCCCTGTTTCTGTGCACTAGGTCAATGGTTTAATGATTTTTCTACAATAATTCCTTTAAGCCATCGACTATGGTAGGGTACCTCACCTAGGAAAGGGCTTGGCCATTTCAGCACCAGGGAATTTATGCTGGGAGGTCCTGGGGAATAAGGAAACCATATTAGTCAGAGTGTTTTGAGATTATATTACTGTTCATGAAAACAATCACTGCAGAGTGTGTAATGATTCTGGACTGCAGAATGATATTTGGGGCCAGGGAACAAAAATACATCAAGTTAGTGATTTGTTTTGACAAAAAAAAAAAAAAAAAAAAAAAAGCATTTTCCATTATTGTTGGTTGTCTTTGTAGAGCTGTTTACAAGCAGCAGGATCATCAGCAGAGAGCACAGCTTCTTTATTAGAGGTGCAGTTCAGAGGGATGTGATTTTGAGGTTTGCATACGGTGAGCAGCCAAGACAGCAGAGAACAGTCTTTGGTCTGGTAAATTGCAGAGATGTTCGGATAACTAGACAGTCAGCAAATTCTGGGGCTGTGATTAATTTACTGAGAGTTTGGACAGGATTGTTCTTTCTTAAATTACCTTTAAAGGCCAGAAATAAGCTGGAGGTTTATAAGCATGTTACATGTTTGTTTGGGGGACATGGGGATTCCTCCTTGATTTCATGATGTGTATTGGAAACCAAAAAGCATAATCATTTTTTATCCTGGTTAAGTATATTCATTTAATTATTGGAGTTCAAAGGGTTCACTGCCATCATATACAGGTTGCACCACAGCACCTGCAGTCCAGGTCCAAGTCTGGATGACTCCCTCATCTGGGAGCTGACCAAGTTCCCTTCTCCACCTTTGAAAGAAGATAAAACACATGTGAAAAAGAGAGCAAAATTGTTTTCAGCACAATTACAGAAAACGTGATTGAGGTAGGGTAAAGTTTAAGGAGGTGAAGAAGAAATGATCAAGGCCCAGAAATGATCAAGACCCAGTCAGGGCCGGGCTGGATGGAGCCTTGGCCAACCTGATCTGGTGGATAGCATCCCTGCATATGGCAGAGGTGTTGGAGTTAGATGATCTTTAAAATTCCTTCTAATCACAAACCATTCTATGATTCTATATGTTTCTATGAGAGCCCAGGTAGTTGTGGTGCTAGAATTGACACTCAAAGGCTACTACTCCCTCTCTCCTCATACTGCATTAGTTTCTTGTGTAGCACTGGGCAATACTCTTGACCTTAATTCCTTAAATTGTCAAAGGAGGAAGGAAAGCATATCTGTTTCCTAGGCTATTGGGCGATTTCGGTGGTACAGGGAGCTAAACACTTTGAATGACTTTTAAAATCTTGGCAAAATCAAGAAGTTTTGCCCATGCCAGGTAAAAGGGAGAAGAAATTACTTGAATGAAGAAAGGGGTGAGCTGTAATTACTGTATTTATATCACATAATTTTCATATGTGAGGGTGAAGCCCAGCACTCAGCCACTGGTCTGAGGCAGTATCCCTCTATGTAAGTGTCAGCTAGTGATGTGCACTCAAGACTGCTTGGGATACCCTTTGGCTTACTGTCTTTGCTGTAGATAAGGTGCAGTTTCCTGCATGATCCAAAGTACTATCCCTAAACAATCAACAGATTTGTATTAAGCCATACTGTGCAATAATTGTTAAGCATTTCTGCCTAATTGGAAAGGTTTTGTTTCCCAGTGTTGGCATGACATTTTAAGCTGCAGATGAGAAAGGATTTAGAAATATATACAAACTCATGACAAAATTTTAAGTTCTGTATCAATAAAGACATTAAGGAGGTGATGGAAAACAAGACAGACAGGAGCCCTTCTGTCTGTCCCCTGACCCAAGACTGCTGAGGCATCAATGGGTGCTGCTGTGTTTCACCATTATGCCCACACCCCCGGTGTGTTGGGATGCAGAGATGTTGTCAATCCTGAACAAAGTATTTGTTCAGCCAGCCAGCATCCTACTACAGGGTAAGACATTCAATATTACAACTACAACTAACTGCTGCTTTAAACCAGGCCCTCCTGCTTGCTCCAGGAAGCATACAGACCACTACTCACCACAAGCCTGAAAGACCCCAGGGAGGTGATGCCAGATGTGCACTGGCCTCACTTGTCCTTTGCGCTTCTCAGGCAGAGTGAAATTGCTAGGTCTCTTCTAAGCCTTCTGTGGGCATCTCAGCCTGCCCCAGCATCCTGTTGGTGCACAGAGCCTTTGGAGGTCTCTTGGTTTCGCAAAGTGTTGGGTATTTCTTGAGGAAAAGCTAATGAGATCTAAAGCACAGGTAGTTTTCAGGGTTTCCTCCTGTCTGAGATTTGTTTGCAAAATCATGAAAAAAAAACAACACACAAGATGCCTGGACATAAATGGCTTGGGACATATGTTTTTGTAATTCCTTTTTGGCCTTTATATTATTTAAAGGGTATAGAGAACACATTGTTAACAATGAGACTTGCTGGTATTCTGTCAAATTTCACGTTCTCACAGTGCAATACAAAAATCTAGCAGTGGTTGTTCCTCCACCTGCTGAAGCCATTGAAAATATTACCAACAACAGAACTTCCCTGTGGATGACCCAGAACAAAAAGTACTTGTTTATAGTCATAGGTTTGTTTGTTTGTTTTTCTTTTTTCCTGCATTGTGCTGGCAGGTAGGAAAGTCTCTCAGCTGGTGACAAATAATTGCTCTCCTGTGCCTATATTCAAATCCAGAAGTCTGACCAAGGTCTACATAACATTGCTGCTTTCTCTATATTTTTACATAAAAGACTACTACAGAAAACACCATTGCTCTGGGTAAACTACAAAAACAGACTTACACAAATTACAAATATGATAACAGTAGAGTAATTGGTTTTAGTGATAACTTCCTAAGAAATACATGTATGAATAGTTTATTTGGGTTTTGGTTAATTTAATTAATTGATTAGTTAATTAGATGTCCACAGGAAGCTTTCATTCAAAAAAAAAAAATCGAGTTTACTGCAATCCTACTTTTTTCAAATGATTTTCATTGCCATCAAGTAAAGAACATGTTTGTGTTTGTTTCCTCTGTTTAAGTTCTGCTTCCTCCTTGTGAAACTGTTAATATGGTAGAGCCCTGCTCTGAAATTGCCTACAAACTCTTAAAAACATAGTTAATTACAGATTGCCCAATTTAAAGTTTACAGCATTCTTGATACATGCAGAATATATGGAAGGTTGTTTATGCTACCCAGCAAGAAGAAATACATCCTACTGCTTCTGTGCACTCAGAGATCATGCCAGAAGGGCTCCTTCTGCTGACAGCAGCAGTGACGCTCACTAAATTCAACCAGGAAGAAAAACTTTAAAAAATTATGGTGATAATATGGATGAAATCTATTCAACTGCTGCACAGTGCAGAGTGGGGTCTTGCAGGGCTTACAATTGCAGAAAGGCCTGGATGAAGCAATTACAAGCTGCTCTGTAGGCATGTAGTATCATATTCCAACATGGTCTGCAAGTAACCTGCACCTACAGATGTTTGTTGTTTTTGTTTGTTTGCTTCAAACATGTTCTAGGAGGCTGTGAATTCTATTAATGTAAAATTACTTAGCCTGTCAACTCAAAAAAAAGCTGATGTAATTTCTATGACTCTTCCCAAGCCTGGCCAGAACTCTAAAATGTGGCCCTGTCAAACCAACCTGAGGTAAGTGCTGCCAAGGAAAGAGCAGAACAACACCTCCTGAAGTTCTGCAGTGCATCTGGGCATCGATAATATTCCAGAAGTGCATACGTACCCCTCAGAGAGGGGAGACCTGTGATGGAGACCTTTTCATTGGGTCCATCATGTTGAAAAGGTGGGTGGTTGCTCCTTGGTATGTGGATTGTGCGGGGCAAGGAGGTGCTCTCTGCTCCTTACCACTCTGACCCTGTTCCCCAGTCTCATTTTTTTGTTCTTCTTTTTGTGGGCAGGATAGAGAGGCTCACTCCAACCCCATGTGTCTGTCCCTAGGTGCCAGTCTCCAAGCTGCCAGGTCCTTCTGCTCTGTCCCAGCTCCTTGTGCCACAGAGGTTCTGCAGGCATGCTCAGAGCACCAAGTGGCATTCAGATCACCCTGAGATGCTGGAGAAGTGCAGGGACACACCAAAGATACCACTCAACGAGAAATGTGTGAGGTAAGAGATGAGGCTAGGGTGTCCTGAGCAAACAGGGGCTGTGGCTGTATCTATCTGGAGGGACATAAAATTGGAAGTTCAGAGAGTGCTGTTTGTTCTTCCAGGTAAAAAATAATTTTGGAGAGAGATGCATCTTGGTAGGGTCACCTGACATTTTCTCCAGACCTCTCAGAAGGGGAAGGAAAATGTAAAACGTTCCTATCTTGTTATATGTCATTTTTTAAGTGACAGCTGATTACATTTTAGGGATGTTTTCTCATTTTCTGAATTAAATCAGTTTGGCATTCTGTAGCAGATAGTACTCATTAACCTTTTAAGGATTGCCAAACTGGTTTGAAGCATTCAGTGGAAAGAAAGAAGAAGAAAGAAAAGATAAAAGTTAAGCATCATAGTCATTATGGTGCTTTTTGAAGCCACAGGCAGCAAAGACCACATTTTCTTGCAGTAATTTATTAGAAGTGACTCTGGTTTATGTTACCCTTGAGCAGGTTTGAAGAGGGTACTAACTATGAACCAAACTCATGACATATGGTATGAATATTATCTTAACAATATTTAATATTTAGAATGATACTGTTTTTTGTAAGCAATGATTCCATACTTACTCTTGCAGACCATTGGAAAGTCTTCTTTCTGAGCCTCAGTAAGCACACACAGCAGAAACCAGGAAAAAAGAGAATTACTTGATCTTAAATCGCTACTGCTGACAAATTCGGGAATATGTAAGTAAGAGCTAAGTGGGAAATTTACTGTTACTCTGCAGACTTCTGACTTCCCTTATCTCTCCCAGCCCTAAAAATACATTGTGGAGAGGGATTGGATGATATCCAAGCCATGACTGTTCTTAAAAAGTACATATTGGTTTGGCGAGGGAGGGAAAATATTTAAAGATGCTGATATATATATATATATATATATACACATATATATATATATATATATACACACTTATGATCTGAGTGTGTGTCTGACCAATGTCTGTGGTTTTTATGGCCTCAGACAGTGTTTCTGCAATAACTATTAGTCCTTGATATTTCAGTACTTTAAAGACTTTATAAAAATTCCACCTAAATGATGAAAAACTCAGGCAAAATAAGAAGCTAGGGCTACACAAAATATTTTTTATATTCAATTTATATCTTACACAACTATCCTGCAAACAGAAAAGGTCTGTAACAGCCTTTCCTGGTAACGTTTGTCTTCCATGCAGGGCAGCAACCCCATCACAGACTACTGCCAGTACATTATTTTTTTGTGTGTACGCGTATGTGGTGTTTTTAAAGAAAAATAGAAAAAATTCTGACACAACTTTTCTCCCATGAGAGGAGAATGGCACATGCCCTTTACTTGGGGATAGGTCATATCCTGTAGCAGGTTTATCTCTAGGAACTCCCTAGATCTGGACTTGGACTTCTCCCAGATCCACTGCTCCTGGTGGCTTTGCCACCTCGTAATGCAAAGAGCCCATCACTTGGCTCAAGGGGAGCCCATTGCTTAAAAATATGTGCCCTGGAGCTTTGATACCAGCCATCTGGTCATGATAAAACCAGCAAAGGCAAAACCAGCAAAGGGACAGGGTGCTTCTCACCTCTGTTGCAGCTCACTTTTCTTGTAGTATGGGCACCGATAGCCTGTCATGCCTGATGTGCATTGGTTTTAGACCAGATATCTCTGAAGGAAAACCTGGGGCTCCTGCCCCTCTTTGTACCTGCATATTACATGCCCAGTCAGCATGAGAGAGGGTGGGGGAGCTGAGGAGTAGCTTCCTTTATTTAATTTCTCTGCCCTACAGCACAAGATGTGCTGGATAACTTGAAGATCCTGTCAGGCAATGACTTTTCCTGAGCTCGGGTGGAGTTTCCAGGCTACCGGAACATGTCAGCTAATTAGCACTTAAACCTCTGTGTAGCAAAGGCTATACATGTATGACTATTTTATTTTATGCTTAAATTATTGCATGCATTTTTAACCCTTGAAAGTGCATTTGATATTATTTCTAAAATTTCCAGGTTCTAAAGATATGTTTTACTTAAATATATACACACAGCAGGAATATGTGTGTTTAAATTTCTCTAAAAAAGAAACACGAATGACAAAAACTCAGGAATTGTAGGGCATCAGGCTGGTAAAAGCAATGAGTGATTCAGATTATTTTGAAGCAGAGGAGCTCAGAACTGACCCTGGAAGCTGCAGGAGAAGAACTGAAAGCCCGTGGGGTGCCTGTAGGCTCCACCAGGCAGGCAGTGCCCAGCACTGCCCTGCTCACACCACTACATCCCAGTGGCTGCACTCGTACACCCTGACAAGGACATGGCTAGAGCTTGCCTCAACTTCCAGAAGACAAACCCAGTTATTTATCTAAGGTGTGGTTAGGAAACCAAACTACCCTCTTGCCTCATTCCCTAATTTTTCCATTCTGGAGCTAATTTGTGCCAACTGGGGTACACTGGGCTGCCCTCCCTGGTCCCTCCTCACCAGAGTGGGATAGCGTGGTAAGGAAGGTGAGCCTGGAGAAGCTTTAAAGAAGACGGTATCAATTTCTTAACCATGTTCCACCTTTCCTCATGTGTGGGACTTTGTAAACTGGCAGCCTTTGGATTTTGTTGGTGCTCACAGCACACCTGCGCCTGTCCACACATTAAACCTTGACTGCAGGACTCTCGTCACAAATGAACTGTCAAATCATTACTACGTTTGATGCAGCATAATCTGTCTTGAAATTAGAATTGGTCCATCCAGGCTCAAATTTCACTTGCTACTGAGGCTAATGCACTGTTTTGAATATGCATTCATGGAGATTCACATCCACTGGGATCCAGAGGGAGTACAAGTTAAGAGCAGATTTTCTGAATTAGCATGTCGAGAGGGAAGGGTCTTTCATTTAGACTGCTGCAGATGCCTCTCCCTCTTGTTCATTACAATTGCATTTCATCAGCTTTATGATGTCCACATGTCAATTGAGTGTGAGGATTTTGCACACAAAAGAGCCTCAGGGAAAACGACTTCACTAGCTAATCAGCTGATTATCATACCTCAAATGGGCTGCAGTATGCTGCTCCAAATACTATATCAGCGAGAGTGGAATTGAAGATTAAGACAGCAAAAAGAAGGCTCTACAGCCCAGTTTAAAGAAATCAAACAGGAATTTGTCAGGGATAGAAAGAAGCAAATATAGTTGGGACAAGAGCCTTTGAAATATCCTGAGGCTGATTAAAAAAAATAACAAATGCCTTTCTTCAAAAGGTGTTGGGGGGTGAAAGGTTAATTAACTGTATTATCTGCCTGTTTATGCCCAGCTGTGTAAAGCTCAATAACACAAGCTCCCACCCTGGCTTTAATATTGCATTCAAGAATCCAGACCAGTTGCAAGAACAGCCTCTCCTAATAATTGAATTAGCCTCTGAGCAAGCTGGAGGTACACAGCAAACAGACTGGCTCTCACATTGCTTCCCTCTCTGTACGTACCTCCTGTTTGGATGGGGGTCTCTAATGTGTGTTTTTTAGGATCCACTTTGATAAAATGATCAAAATAATAACAGAGGGTCCTATGGAGAGTCTCACACAATAGCTGGTGGTAGCTTGTAGGTGTGCATTTCCCCCAGCCCGAGAATGCAGATCTCTAAGAAGTAACGTTTAATGGCTAGTGTGGGCTTTTTCTTTTTGTCTGAAATTTACCAAAGTTTTATCCCAGCTCCCTGGAGCCTTCCCCAAGTCTATCTAAAATGCAGTTAGAGCAGAGGCTGTCTTTTGCTTCACAGAGCGTCTGCCTTATGCTTTCATCAGAGTAGTCTAACTCACACAGATGCACTATTTAACAATGCCATCCCCTGCTTTCATCAGAAGGGGGAAGGTTGCAGAGCTGAGCCCTGAAGAATAAGGGGGGCAGGTCCCCTGTGATCGGCGAAAGCTGAACATCGGTGCCAGTTTCCATCTGTCATGATAGCCTATCTCCGAACCTTCAATCTGTCAAAAGCTTGCTGCCTAGCTGAAGGCTCCAGGAGATTTGGTGCACTAAACACATTTGACAACAGCATTATCACTGCAAGGAGCCCAGCAAAATGCCATCAATGTGTTAATTGTAGCCGGCTATGTAAAATGTCACTTCCCATATCATTTTACAGCAGCTTTGCCTGTTTTGCAGCTCCTAATTTTCCACACTTTATAAATACATGGATCGCTCATATAGAAATGTGGTCAGCTTTTCATGTCAGCTATATTTTTGTTGTTGTTTGTTTTTTGCTTTTTTTTATTTTTAATGGAGGTTTAATTTGGGTTTAATGCTTTGCTCCAAGAAAGCTGTAGCATCTACAGAAAAATAAATAAATAAGACAGTTGTGGAAATGAATTGTCTGTACATTGCTGTTCTAATTTTATATCTGATTGGAGATTTATTTCTGGGTTTGTACATTCTTTCGTGTATAAATGATTCATTTTGCTGCTGCTGCTGCAAACTACCTTTTCAAGTGCACAGTATTTTTACATTCCTGAGAGTTTTCCTCCATCATGATGTAAGAACACTTTTGTAATGATAAACATGAGAGTACAGCATAAATAAATGAAAAATCCCCCTTGAAGATATGAATGTGCTTTTTAGCACCCAAGTAGCTAATATTCAATTTCTAGTACAACCAGTGCCAGGTGTTAAATTTCTCTAGTTACTGTCACTAATGCAAATTAGATTCTTTTTGTGCTCGTAAAAAATCAAATCCACATTAGAAATTAGCTATAAAATGTAATGACTTAAATGCTATAGTGTTTTACAAATCTCCCTGCATTTCTGTAGCAGATAATGCTATAAAACTAGGAAAGGATAATAAAATATTGTAGAAACTTGAGTTATTTAAAGGTCTTTTGTGACTGCTTACTCAGGGATTTGATGTATTATTTTGCTTTCTTTCCTTGTTGGTTGAAATAAGCATGCTTATGATTTCATTTCTTTACCAGATTAGATGTAATCAAAGTCTCCTTTGAATTTCATGCTACCCTTGCTGCAAAGGCTGTTTGTATTATTGGAAAATATCATGTGGTGAAGTTTATATCTGCAACTTTTAATCATCTGAATTGTAAATGTGTCTGACAGCTCTTAAGAAAGTTGCAGTGATCTTGTTAGTGGCTGTAGTACTGATATATATATATAGGGATCTTTGAAATTTTTCCAAACTGTTTTATTATTATTATTTTTGCCCCTCACAGAAGATCTTTAAAAAGCAAACAGGGAAAAAATGAATGTTCTGAACATAACCAGTACAATGTTCATTGAAAATGATCTTTCATATATAAGAAAAAAAAAGTCTTCAAAACTGATGATTTCAAAAGCTGTTTTTGTCAATATTTATGTTATAGCAAACATTACATACTTGGGAAAAAATGGTCATCTTTCTGTCATCTTCAGCCAACTACTTAATTTAAGGTATTAAAGCAAAATTTAAAGACTGAGGAAATTAGCATGTTTCCTGCATACTAAAGGGAGTTTTGATTAAAATTAACATTTCTTAGCTTTTCTATTATTTCGGAACAAATTTGTACTCTGTGGTTCACATCCTGCATCTTTTCCACAGGAAGCATAGAAGAAATTTCACACAACTCAGCTACAGCCACTGCCATGGGATGTGACCAGGGCACGGCACTTCTGCAGAGCTCAGGCTCCCTCTCATTTTGAAAACATTTTCTCTATTTTCTGTGTTCCTGAAAACAAAAGTTGCTGGAGACGTTAAGTACTTTGGTTACACGTACAACCTGTCGTGCATCCCAGTCTCCATTTCAACTCAGTCTTCAGTGACCACAGTACAACAATTATATCCATTATCTGCAAGCAGACACAAGGTAGGAGGGGAGTAAGTTTATATGAGCAGCTCGTTGGGTGAGTGTTTTTTAGAGAAAGACAGTTCAAGATTGAGACTACTGAAAAAAATGTTGTCTCAATGTCACTGTGAAATAGCACAACAATAATGGTCTGTTGTGTTTGAAATCTGGATCACACTGTTCCTTCTCTTCAGGTCTAGGTTTTCAGAAGTGACTAGAAAGAAGGATTAATGAGAGGTGTTGATGGTACAGTCTTCAGGTACAGTCTTTTTAGAAAGTTCTGTGGATCTTCTCTCCAAAATCCATTTGAAGTGCTTCAGGTAGAAGAAAGGAAAACGTGTTGTCTCTTGAAAATCTTGGCTCAAGGATTCATCAGGAAAATACTATCAGAGCAGAGACCTCATGCTCCTTGGATACCTGGCTGGTGAGTCTATCAAGCATTTCTTCCCCAGTCCTGGAGGTATGGGATTTAACAATCAAATCCGTCTTAAAAAATAAGCAATAATTTAAATAAAAAGACAGAGGCACTGAAATGTGAGGGGCAGTACCTGCTACGGAAGTATCTCAGCTCCAAGTCCCATTGTCACATGTGTGACCAAGAGTGGATACATTCTGCAGCTCAGTTATGTGAGGAAATCAATATTTTAGACAATGGGTATTCCTCATTTAAGTGCTTGAACCTGTCAATGAGTTGAATAAAATACAAGTGTTTTGTTGTTGTTGTTTTAGTTTGGTTTTGGGGATTTAAATATGGTCAGAAGATTTTTAGAAAAAAAAAAATAAATCACATCTTCAGATGCAGACTCTGCATTTCCACATCAGGACACTGTCAGCCAATGTCTCACTCCTACCTGTTGAGTTCAAGGACAGTTTGCAAGACTGGGCTTCATCTCACAGGCTCCTATATGAGGTACATGTGACTCCAGATTAAGTAACCAGTCATTGTACTAGGCATTCTGATTCTTCAAAAGGCAATGGGAAGCTTGGAGTTGAAATCCACAAAATGGTAAACAAATATCATTGGTGGTATACATTTTATATTTTTTTTTTCTCTGTTCTCTGTATCACCCGGTTCTGTTCAGTTAGCTGATATCAGAATTTAATGCGTTTCTGACTGCTCAACTTGAAAAAAGTGCTTGAGAAAGAGTCTGTATTTCTAGCAGAGAGAACTTCAATTTTTATTTATTTCCCTGGTAGTTTTCATTTATATACTCATCCCCTCTGAGTATCTTCAATATATAGATATGAGGCAAATTTAAAATTAAAGTAGTAGAAAGGGGACAAAAATCTCTAGCATCATCTTTACCATGGGCCTCTGCCTTAGTTATGAGATATTTCAAAGCCTTTTTGTGCATAGACTGGTTCTCTACAGAAACTGTTAGACCCAACCCAATAGCTGAAAGAAATGAGTATGCTATAGACAACATGTGCATCTCCAGGCTGCCAGTGCTAAATTTGGTCTTAAGTTACTTGAGGATGAAGGTGTCTCCACAGCTGGTTGCCTCTAGCCCACTCACCTACCAGCACAGCTGCCCCTAGGCAGGCAGAGGCTGAGGCCACTTGTGAAACTGCTGAAGGCAGCTCTTGGTTTACCAATATGGTACATGTCCATGGATGTACTGTGTAGTCCTTTACAGGACTTGGTCAGGCTTTAGTTCATGCTGCAAGAACTGGAAATTCAATTTTCCTCCCCATTGCATCTGAGCCTCCAGAAACAGTGGGATCAGAAGAGGTATTTCAGCTTTGCTATATATTTAATATGATGTCTTTCCTTTTGCAGTGTCAGAATCATGTACAATATTTCCCATGATTGTATGTGGTTAGTCCCGCAAAGACTCATATTGAATTAGTTTTTTCTTGATTTTATAGTTGTTTTAGCAGATTGACAAATAGACATACTTCTGCATGAAGGAGAGGTAAGTAAATTTTAATTGAGTCTAAAAATATATATTTTTGAAATTTAAGTAATAGTAGTAGCAGAACTCTAATTGTAAAAATTATTCCATCATAATGTGAACTGTAAAAAACAGCATGTGGCCTTTTACCCAAATAAGATGAATGAATAAGCCTTGTATTTTCAACAGCAAACATTCTGCATGTCATTTTTTCATGTATTGATAAGTTTTAGTGAATGACTTCACATAAAAAATACCTGCAATAATTGGAAGCTCTTTGAAGAATTGGCCAAACAAGGAGAAGACAACATGTGCTGAGTATTAAATGTACTGGGGATCCTTTTTTTCTGTACTGATATCACTAAGTCTATATCAAGCAGATGTGTGAAGGTCACCAAATCCTAGTTTGGTATCTGGACTGAATTAACTGTTCCACTCTGCAGAAAGCACTGGGGTGGCACATTCCTGTTCAGTGTGCCTGGCACATAGGGCTGAACTGGAAGGTTTTCATAGATCCTTCCTCTGCTAAATTCAGTGAGACTTTCATCACTGACTTCATGGGAGCAGCAGCCATTGTGGTTCTTGGATAATTTCTGAATTATTTGAAACTCAGGGAGAAAAGGGTGACCTGCTTTTCCAGGCTGGACCTAGGCTGAGTCATGGAGAGAGAGAAAGAGCCCTAGAAATCAGAGATTTGCTGTAATTTTCCAGCGGTTTTGTCGCTAAGAGCTTGTCTGCCTGCTGATCCAGCCCAGCTTACCCCTAGCTGGGCAGCCAGCACAGCACATCCCTCTTTCTGCAGCCCCTCCATGTGAGCTGGGTGACACGGCACTTCTCTTGTAAACTTCTGACATTTCATTTAATACCATGAAAAATATCTGAGCTGAATAGCAGTCAGTCAGTAATATGGCCTCACATGTTAGGTAAAATGGGAAGGCTGCTTTCTGGCATGCAGGGAGAGCCCTGGATAGTACAGAAAAGCTTTGCAAGTCTCGCAATTAGGATGAGAGTGGCACTCCGGTGGTCTTGGGCAGGATGTGGCAAACTAATGTGCTCCTTGTAACAGGCTTAATTATGCTCATCTGCTCTCTTGGGAACACCTCATCTTCACTGAAATGAGATTTTTGTATCCTATCTTCCTTCACAACTTTTCTTAATGTATTTCTACCTTGCAGAAAATGTATTCTTAAAAAAACACTAATTGATAATGTGAGAAAAAGAAGATTTCTGCTTTCAAACCTACTTATAGCTGGTTATATGATATAGCCACATACATATTAAACATCACTGCCCATGCTGCTCTTTGTTATCTGCTAAGCAGAACATGTTCTTTTTCCTGCAATGTGTAAAGCAGGCAAATGGCTGCTCATCATCTTTTTCTTTCTTTTTTTTTTTTTTTCCTCCAAGAATGTTGTACATACAATTCTCTCCTGGCTAATAGCTCCTTCTATTGTCCATGATTTATCATTGTCAGGATTCTTTACATTTTCCTCTTTACCCATTTTGCTGGAAATCTGTCCTTTTTAAAAGGAAAGCTTGGGTTTCTTTTGCCTATACAGCATATTCTAATGTAGGTTAAAGCATATGTTGTTTTGGAACATGTAAGGTATAACTTTTCACTGACACGATTTTACTCCAATACTTTCACTCTTTTATTTTTTTTTTTAAACTCTTCTAAACCATTGTAAAGTATCAAAGGTATCCTGGGTAATTAGCCATTACAGTACTGTCACAGAGGCTTCTGCAGTCAATACAGAGATAATTTGGGCAATGGTGAATGACAGCGTTGTCCAGACTTTTGGGATAATCAAGGACATATCCAGCTGTACCAGACATCTGTCAGACCCATGAATCATTTCAAGTAGCTTTGCAATAGCCAGGCAACTCGAGCAAAGATAAACACTCTGGCAGCACACAGCCACAGGAAAAATACTGCCCTGACCAGAAAACATTTACCCACTCAGCGCTGCGGGCCCATAGCTCAAAGCAGAACAGGGCTTTCTCACATCTTTGATTTTGGAGGGAGCACACCTTTGTAACATTTTCTTCTTTAGTAAGACGATGCCTGAAATGCACTACGCACACACCTTCATCAGAATTAGTGGGGTAAAAGGAGAGTGAGGCAAAAAGGTAAGCAAAAAAACAAAGACAGAAATAATCTTACTGAATGCACTGTGACCTCTTTTAAGAAAGTATTTGTATTGTTTATGTTGAACTGAACTTACTAGTTCTATGTTTTGTAGAGTTTGCATACACACGGTGAGCATGTTGTTTGCTCTAAATGTGCATCAGGATTAGCAAGGAGCTAGAGAGCTCCCTTGTACGTTCCCGTTGCTGTCGCCTCATTCATGTCCTTGTGTTGGAGACCTGAATGGAAACAAGCTGTGCTTAACATCCTGGGGAAGACCTGTGGGCTGTCTGAAGCTGTGGCTTTGCTGTGCCACTGCCACCTGTGTGGCTGTGGGCAGGCTTCCTCCAGCATGTGATCTGGGTTCCCCTTCCCCTTAGGCAGCCACACACCGACATCTGCACATCTTGCACCACACACTGATATCTGTCTGTTGGGTTAAGCTCCTGTGTATGTGGGTAGGGAGTGCTGCTTTGCCTAGCACATTGGTTTGCAAAGATGAGTGAAAAAGACAGGATAACAGAAGACAAAATTTGGTGAGTCAGTTTCCCCTCCCTGTTTGAAGTGACCACAGTCCATGGAAGGGATCAAGGAGGAGGCCAGCTTGTGTTCAGACAGCATGGGCAGGCAGCAAAACCATATGGAATTGCTTCCAATAATTACATAAAGATGCTATTATTATACTGCACAGTGATGAAGAAGATTTCTGAGTGACTGTGAGATATCTGTCATGCAAATACCTGCCAATAGACTTTGAAATGTCATTCTTCACCTGGATTTTGAAGTAGTTCAGGTGTTCCTTTGTATCATTTGGATCGCAGTGGACAGGAGAGAGAATTGTAGCAACTGGAAAGCTTTGTTAAGCTCCATCCCAGAGCACAACGGCAAAGCAGCACTGGCAGGGACCCCTGAATGTTGTCACCAGGGAGCAGAGGGGGTGGCATGGGAGGAGTTGTTGAGCTGGGGGGTGCTTAAAGCAGTTGGTGAGTCTCACAGAGCAGAGACTGATTTGCTGCAAGTGGTGTGAATGCAGCAATTGCTTTTGGAAAGCGAGAGGAAGAATTACTGGTGAGACATCAGAGGTTGTGACTGACAGATTGGTAGCTTTCCAGTGACAAACTAAGGGTCATTCAAGTATTTTGGGAGAAAGAGTGAGCCCACCACAGAGAAAATGCCATGTGTTGAGGTTGCTTCTCATTATGAAGATGAAGAATTGCATCTTGAGAAGTTGACAGAGATGTTGACAAACTGTTGCTGCGTCCTCTAAACTTACATTTGCCTTTGTCTCCTGCTTTGACCTTTTTATATCTTACCATTGCTGCTGCAGTTCAGTCCCACTATTACTTAACCTGGAAGCTTGGCTGATTTAGGAGCCTGTACTCCTTTCTTAGTAACGAAGGTCTTCCTCTCATTTTCATAAATGGTATATTTTTTGTTGTGGTACTGTAGTAGATTGCCAGCTTCTATATAGTCTTGTTTATAGAAAATACTCAGTCGGAGTAATCAAGTGCACTATAATAAAACAGTGTGCTTGAGCCTGTGTACTCTCATTTGATTTCTGAATTCTCTTGGTATCGATTTTCAGCAAAAATACTGAGCTACAGTGTATGTAAATCTGGTTCCTCATCCTTAATGCATTGCTTAATGCATTTTGATATAATGTTGATTCTTTTGTAAGTTTTTGCCTCAGTGATTAAATTCTTGAACTACACACAGGAAAACCTCAGATCCAGTTTTCCTTTTGTGGCCTGATGCGTTCTCAGGTTTGGAATTGTATGTACCGGTGGAAAACAACATCGCTGTTAGCCATCTCCGCATCCCTCCAGCTGTGTTGGTTCCTTAATGTCACCATTTGCATTGCTAAATAATCTGATCACTGATAAGAGGGAGTAGTTATTGACTGGAATAGGAAGCACTAACACTCCTCCCCCCTACATCTATTTGATTTGTAGGTTATTTCTACCATTTCAATTTCCAGAGTTTGTTTAGAAAAAAATGAGTCCAAATATCCAGTTGAAGATTTGATTTATTGTAAAGCTCTTTTTAACATCTTGTATTAATCTCTTCAGCTTGTTGCCTACCCTGTCACTCTCAAGCTTACTTTCAGTATCTTTATGGAATTGCTCAGACCCTTTTTTTGCTTTAAAATAATCGCTAGCTGGCTAATTGCAATTCATTTTCCCTGTGATATTCTTCAGGCATTTGCAGCATGTGCAGACCTCCAGAACCAGAATTCTCCCTGCGGCCAAGAGCCCTCAGCATGTTCATTATTTCTGTGCTGAAAGCACTTCACTAATTTTGCTGTGTTGCAGCAGGGAACCTTTAACTTTATTTGCTTTTATATGTGGCTTTGCACAGTCGTATCCATTCATAAATGTGAAAACTCACTTCTCTTACTTCCTTAAAGTGTACATATAATTCTTCCACTGGAAACCATTTGCAAACTGCCTGGTTATTTTTAGATCTTTATGCAAAATTACCTCCTTTAAATACATTGTTATTGTATAATAGGTTCACTAAGGCTGTTACTGTTCTCTGCTCTTGTGGTTTGTTTTCCAGCAAGTTCACTTCAAGTCAGGGGGTCAGATTCTTTGGACTGGCTGAGTACTGTCAAGTACAAATAGCAAAGGTCCTGAAGGATTCATCATCACAGGATATCCTGGAGGCCAAAATTATAGATGAGTTTTAAAAATGATTAGACAAATTCATAGATATTTGAGCAATTTGGTACTAAATGCAGTGATCCAGAAAAATATTCAATACAGCAAGTCCATAACCAGCTGGTTACTAGAAATCAGGTTAATATATTTGAAGAAAATAATTCTGCATGTATCTTATACTCTTTTCCTAATGAATGAGAGCTGTTGGAAAGTACTGACTGAAGCAGATATCTGTCCTAAACTACTTTGTACATTCAGGCAATGCTTGTAGCTCTCAGATTCTTCTAAGGTGATTTTCAGAAAAGGCTAAGTAAGGGCACATTAAATCTAACCCAAAGTATCCTAAAATATCAGAAGAGTTGCTACGACAATATGTCTTGTCTCAGCATGGAGAGTTGCATCTGCAGTAACAAAGGAGTCTCAACAGCCTAAACCCCTCCCAGTCATTACAGTAATCCTCCATCATGAACAGATTCAAAGATCTCCAGGAAACAAAAAAAAAAAAAAAGAAGAGAGAGAATATGCTTTATTAAAGCTACGTCTCTACCCCTTGAGCATACAAGAAGAATCAGGCCCTGCATCTTTAGCTTGTTTAAATCACATAAAGACTTAACTATCTGTTATTGCTTTTTCATAATCCACTTTAATTGTCATTGATTTGTATGTTCAGAAAGTGCCCTGAGCTGACCGAAGCATTTTGTGCGTATTTGTGGCTGACTACCTGATCTGTAGTCCCTGAACCACTCTATTCAGGGTCCTTGCTGAAAACCTTTCTTGGGCAAGATCTCCATAGTTTCCAGGCAGGTTTTTGCTCGCAGTGCAAGGATTACACCAGGCAGATCCCTTCTGTATGCATGTTCAGCTGTCACGTTGTTACCCTCCTCCTGGCTTGCATCCTCCAAGGTCATCTACACTTACAAAAAGAACGAATGTATTTTACCAACATGAACTAGCAAAGGGTTATTTAATCAATTATGCAGGAGCAGATTTATTACTGAGAACAATCTGGATAACTACATCACACAAAAATCACATTTAACCAAAAGGACATATAACTTACTGTTATGGAGAGAGAAATAGTGTTTAATTCCTTGAACTCTGTGAGGAGACTACTCCAGTGACAAGATCAAGAAACACTTTAACGCATGCAAATATATTTCATGTTCTGTGCTTTCCAAAAGCTTGAAACCTTTCATTTTAATTTACAGTTAAGCTGCTGGGCATTTGAATAATACACTATTTGGTGTTTCAAATGAAAGTTCCTGAGTTTGTATGTTAAAATAATAGAATACACAATAATATTTAAAAGTAAGGTATCTGGGCAAAATTTCCATTCAAATAGAGGGTGGATGAAAAGGACAGCAAAATTATTTTCTTCTAAATGTCACATGTCAGGGTGACCAGGTTGAGTTTTATCACATGCTGGCCTGATGGAGTATGCCTCCACCACAGCAGGTTTAAAACAGGGGTTATTGCCCCTGCTAAACTTCAGCAAAGATGAGGCCTCGCATGGCACAGGACAAGAAGCTGGGTACCAGCTGAATTTTAGGAAGCTAGAAGCACAGGGACTGAGTTGTTCAGGATGCTGGACAATTGGGTCTCTTGTCCTAACGAACATTTCAGGTGGTGATGGGAGTGTGTTTCACTGTTTCTACACAGAGTTGGAAATTTTCACTCCTTGGTAAAATTCTTGTTAATCTTCAAAGATTTCTCATGTAGCTACCAATGCTTCTTGTGAGACATTGAAGCCCTTTCTTTGTTCAAAATGTTTCTGCTTCATCTACTGTGGTGAATGAAAGTCACAGGTCTCAACCTCCTTCAAGGGTGTAAATCCCTTCAGAGAAAGCTGCGTTTTCATTGCTGTGACTGCTAAGCCAGGAAATCCTTCTTCTTGGCCATGTCTGGAGCATGTGCCCTCCACTGGAGGCTGTCAAAATTTACAGCCTGTTTTAGTTGTGTGAAATGGCTAGGATTCAATTTACACTTCGTCTGAGTATGCTGAGGAGCAGTGGGGCATTTTGATGAGACTGGCTCGTGGCAATTACATGCAGATGCCCAGTGCCACTCCTTTGGTCACAGATGATTGTTTGGCCAAAGGCAGTTAGGAAGAGGATGTTTCGCTTATGTCTCCAGGTGCAGAGCCTGGCCTAAAACACGAGTTGGATGCTCAGGAGCAAATAGCAGACACATCAGTGAGTGGGACTGAAGGTAATGCACATCTCAAGGAGTGAGACAAGGGAACAGCTGCAGACACCTAGCACTGAAAAATAGAGCCAGGACAGCTCATGTGCCTGAATGCCAGATTCTGCAGTAGCAGAAAAATCTCAGTAGTTCAAATCATGTGAGCCCACAAAAAACATTAATTAATGTGTTTTGATCTTATATGTGTCAAAAATAAGAAATGAAGGGAAACACTAAGAACAGAGAAAACACAATTAAATTTCTTGAGTACTGTCTGTCTTGATAAATGATATAGTTATTCTTATGACGAAGAAATCAGAAGCACAAGTACAGAATAAATAATACTAATTTATTTAGTATTATTGACAAATGCCATTTTATATTACTATTATTTTTAATATTAATAATACTACCTTATATGGGTTAGATAGAAAAATATATTGTATTTTATTTGTACAAAACAAGTTTATACGTTAGGAAAAGTAGACATTGTCTTGATTGACAGAGCTGCCTGAGAACTGGAAAAATGTTGGTTAAAACTACTGCTTTTTTGTTTCTGGATGCAATCAATATTTTTAATCTCTTACTAGTGACTTACTGGTCCTAAGAGGGTGTGTGTGTGGGGGGGGAAGAAGCACGTTACTTTTCAGAGCATTTTCCTTAACTATTTAGTAAAGACAATGCTGTGGCTATGGTGTAAGCCCAAAAATGTTTGTCAATTCAAAGATGTTGTTTAAGTTTATAATAACTACAATGGATGGATGTTGTCATTTTCACATATTTTCTAAGGACGAGTATCTCAGGCTTCCTTAGGAAATCTGAATTTAGCTCTTCACTTAATATAGTGTCATTTCATTAAAAAATAATAAATCCATGTTCTCAACGTGAACTTAATATATACTGTCTATTCATTGACCTCAGTATGAACTAAGGAGTCAGATAATCCTCAGTTTATAAGGCATTTAGGGGAGGAAAAAAAAAAAGTGTCTATATCTATCTTTTATTCTCTCTCATTTTTTTTTTTTTTTATTTTAATGGCTTTATTCTGACAATATAAATAGTGTCATCTCTACAGGCCAAATTGAACGTGTTACCCAACGTTATATCATTTGCTTTAATTAAAATAAATGGTGTTTATTTAATTAGGGCACAACAGGAGCTGAATGTGAACATCCAAGGGCAGAATTTGGATTGTAACCTGCATTTGTCCATCAGCAGGGCATGGACAATACAGAACATTCATTTACTTTGAAGGACTTACTGATATGCTGCTTGGCATGCCTTTTCATGACCCTTTGTTCCTAATGCACCCCATCCTGTGAAGGTTGTTGATAACATCCAAAACCAGACTGCATTTCTCTGAAATGAAATTAAGTTTTTGAATTCCCAAACATTTGTAGCACACAAAACTCTCTCAGTGAGTTATCTAGGAGATCATGTTCAAAATAGCAGTAGCCTTTCTTCTGTCCAGAAAAGCCTGTTGGCTTTTACAGCATGCCATTGAGTGGAATACAGAGCAGCTGCAACAAATTATTTTGTGAACACACAGCTAATCAAGAGCTGTTTCTCTATGTTGCAGCTCACTCGAGAAGATGGTTGTTTGTTTACAGACAACTCATAAACTGAATAAGAGTTAAACCATAGTTTTGTCAAGAAATATTAAGTGTTATGGCTTTGCTATGGAATAGCAATGTTTTGAGCAAAATTTGATTATGTGAAAAAAAATATATATAAACAATATATTGGTTCTAAATTCTGTAGGCAAATTATGTATCATGGAAAACAAGTTAACATCACACACAAAACAATAGAAATAGGACTAACCCCTCCCTTCTCTATATTGTAAGGCTCTTAGCTTGGTCTATGAAGATCAAGCTAAGAAAAGATGCTAGAGAAGACCCCATGGGAAAGGTCTCACATCTTCAGGTTACAGGTCTCTGAGCAGGGGCCTGACACTTTCAACGGAGCCCTCTTCTCTCTCTTGGTGAAACTGTTTCTAGGTCGGTCTGCTAAGTCCCTCAAGCAAAGCAAGGCTGGATCTTTCTTTCATGCAAATCATAAATAAGCCTGCTTTTTACAGAGGCATCTTTCCTGAAATTCATGCATGTCTGTCCCTGATTTACCAGTAAAGAATATGTTCACTTGTATACATGCAGTTGTACATTTGCATTTGTAAAAATCTGCCTCTAGTTTTCACTTAGAGTGGTGACTATTTTAAGCTATAAGTGTATAATTAATCTGCCATGGAAATTAGTTGTTTATTTATTATGTAAGTACGCCTTTTATTAAAACTGCTTTGTGAAAATCTAATTGCCACTATAGTAATATAGCATAACAGTCCCTCACATAAATACATGATTATTATGTACAGTCACTTATCTGTGAACGAGCTCTGCTACTACTTTCCTTAATTAAGGATACAAAGGGCTCCTTCATCTTTGCATATTCCCTTGCTAGGACATTGATACTCATTATTTCCTAAGTCCAAACACTGAAACTGTGTCAAGAATGCATCTATCACTAGACGGGTACTTATAGTCAGCGGAATTTTCAACTGCGTCAGCAAATTCAGCAATTTGCAATTTCTGTATGTCTGACGTGTTTTTATTGGTGAAGATCACTTTCAAATACCAAGATCATGAGAATGATTCCGTGGTTAGTCTCCTCAGCAGCTGAATGTAATGACAGTAATTAACAGCCTGTGATTAGCAGCCACTCCAGAAAGTCTTTGAATGTTAATTTGCTTCAACTAATATGCAGCACTTCTGTGTAATGAGATCTATGCTATAGGTTCACAGTGAAAGCAAATTATTTTCCAGCATTTAATCATACAAATGATTCTCAGTTAATCACTTGAACAGTAAACCTCAATGTTCTAATAAGTGACATTTGTTTTTCTGTCATTTGATTTATTACAAATATAGGCAATGGTATGGTATATCAAGCACTGTTTCTTCAAAAAAGGTCATGAACACACATGATATTTCTGTGGATCACATTGTAACCAAGGTGATATCATTTTATCAAAGCAAGCTACCTTCAGCCTTCTCTTTGTCCTCCTCTTTTTGGTTCTCTACCCTCTAGTTTCCTTTGGGGGTACCTTTCAGTACAGTATCCAAAGTATCACCCCCAAACTGTTGTCCCCTTTCTGGGCTGTAGGTTTATAGGAAAACCAAACCAATATCAATTCTAGCTTTTCTCTCGAAGTGATTGCAGAGTGTTGAAAAGGAGTGAGATAAAATGAATTTATATTGCCTGGGAATAGAAGAGACCATGAAAAAATCACAGTGCTACATTCCTTTGTGTCTCACATGTGCTAAGGATAACTGTACTCTGCTGTTAATGACGAAACTATGTCCTAGGTGGAGGAGTCCACCATGATAGAAAAAAGTGTTTACTACGAGGGTATAAACTTGAGAGCAAATGTTTTCTGGGTTCTTCCAGCTGCTTGGTCAAGTATTCATTGTGGGCAGTGATACTAAAAATTGCTTTTCTCCAAGGCTGTGTTCAGAAATCCATGAGAAGTGCAAGACTGCACACCCTACCCTTCCTGCTGCCATGAGATGAACACTAAAACTGTAGACAGCTGAGTGCCACAGGAGATACCTGCATCCCTCAGAGAGTCAGAGGGAAGGGAGTGCCATGCATAGTTGCTGGCAATGGCCATCTGATTTGGTGGTATCAGCTCAGGGCTGCTAATGGGCTGCTTGCTTTCTTCCTCTGGAGCCCTCTGCAACAGCATGGTCTCTTTGTGGGTCCTGGGGCGTTTTTATATGAAAACGAGTGCAGATTTGTCCATGCCCATTCATGATACTGTCCATCAGTACAACCTTGCTCCACACTTCCTCTTATCTAGCTCTTTGTCATGGCAGTAACACCAGCAGCTTCATTTTGAAATATTGAGTCCTGGTGTGAATATAACACCACCCTTAGGTGGAGTCAAAGCATATGCTAGCCCTAAATGTCTTAAGAAATCTGTACAATTTATTATAATTTGGCTATTTGACTGAATTTCCCTCTTGGAACCGAGATCTAAAAGCAAAGCATATGGTAGTAAGCTAGTCTATTTTATTATTTCAGACATCCTTGGCACTTTGCAGGCAACTTTGCCTGACGCTTTGTGCAGAGCATGATTCCTTGTTCGGGGAAGGGGTGAGCAGGGAGCATGGGTCTGACTCTGCAAACTGGCACCTGCCAATAGGGACAGGTTTGTAGCTTTTTTTAGCATCAGCCAGCCAGCAGAAGAACGAGAGGATTTTGAAAGTCAGCATTCCTACGGATAGGTAAAATGAAGGGGAATGGATTCTAATCTAATTGTAAATGCTCTGTTTTTAAAACACTTCTTGTCAATAAATCCTTCCATTAACAGACATGCTGACAGCCCAAAGCATGGTCAGATCAGGAGTCTGGCTGCAGTTGTGATGTATTTTCATCTTTCAACATACAAAATTTTGTAGAAAGTAATAGATTGAAATGGCTGATTTAAAAACACGTTCAGTCTTGAAGAGCTCTTTTTGGTAGAAATACACAGAATTTTCCAGACTACGGCATATTTTCTGCCTTTTATGTTGAGCTTAACACCTAAAAAAGATCCTATCCAGAAACCGATCTGGAGGTTGAGCAAAGGATTGAGACTGAGACCTTGAGCCACAATTATGCTTTTTTGATCTGGGTTATGTTACTAGCAAATTTTAACTTGTATTCTGATTACTGCTCTATGTATTTTAAACTGCTGCCAGTCATATGCAGGTAAAGAACTTTCTTAGTTTATATTACTTTACTGCCTTTCCAGCCCTGAATCTCCTTCCATTTTTCTAATTATGGACCTATACAAGCTACTGTGTCCTCTCCGGATACTGAAAATGGGTACCACATATTGCTTAATCTCTTTATTAAGCTAAGGTTTAAATAAATCTCCTGGGCCCATGTTCAGGTTAATCAAGATTAAATATTTTTCTTTTTTTTTTTCTTTCTTTTTTTTTTTTATAATTCAAAACAAAACAACAACAACAAAAAAAAGCTTTTGAAATATTCTAGCTCCTGGTGCACTTTCCTCTTGTTTCTTCTTTTCGTTTATTTCTTCCATTTATAAACTATATATTAAAAGCATGCAGCTCCATCCACTTGTAGCAGTATTCCTCCAATGCTATCATGAGATTCACTAGTGATGTTCTGTAAATGCCAGCCAAAATCTATCTGCAAGAACATCTGCTCAACAGTGCAAAACTGATGTAATTACCAACCATCATCTTTTATCCTCCTGCTGGGGCAACTGCTCCAAAGCATGACTTTTTGCCCTGAGCTAACAAGATCCAGAAACTTGCTGTTATGTACAAATCTTACTGTAGAAAACTAACACGGCTGATACACAAATTCTCACAGGATGTTTCAGTAGTAAGGGGAACAATACCCAAGTGACATGGGTCTCATGGAAACATTTCAAATTTTTTGTTTAAGATTTCTGTGTTTTTGCTGCTTTTGGTTCACATATTTTTATTCTACGGGATTAGCTTTAATGCTTGGCAATGACTGTACTAAAGAATTATTTTCAAAAAAAATATAAATATAGTAACTGAAAGGATGTCATAGATGCTCAAATTTGATTAATTAAATTATAAACGGTTGTCATCTACATGTGTGTGTAAACAGATGTCAGATACTAGAAGCTGGACATACGGTCATTAATGACTCACTGTTTTTCCTATAAGCAAATGTACTGCTTATGGCTCTGTTTGTGGATGTGATATGTTTCAGAAAGCTGCAATAGATACCCTGTACCTTTCAGCAACTTTTTTCTTTCTATGTACTAATGTCTTACTCTCTAGGAATTGCTTCCAACATTTCAAACTTCCAAAACCTTTCAATTAATTACCGTTTTGTCTCTTACGCAAGCTGATAAGAGAAATGTTTTGACTTCCCTTGTGCTATCCATCTGACTTCCGGAGAAGACACCTGCTGTTGTGCAGGTTCCACATCCAGTGTCTCTGGATGACTCTTCAGTTATCACAAGTGTAATGTGCGCCCAAAATGTAAAACCCCAAGCACCTAAGAACAGCAAAATTTATGGTTGCAGAGCCATACATTTCTCAAATTACATTGGTTTCACCTCATTCCTGGAGCTCTCTTCCTTGAGTTGGACAAGTTCTACCTCAACATTACATTGGGAAGAAGACAGGATTTTGACTGTGCCTGCATAACCTTTTACTTAAGTACCGGGAAGATCACCTAACCTATGATTTTCAGTCATACTGTTTAAAAAAAAAAAAAAAAAAAAGGAGAGAGAGAGAGAGATCTGGATTGCTGAAATGAAATCAAAACTACAAAAAAGCTATTCATGAATTGATAATACTTGATGTGCAAATGCAATGCATTGAGGATGAGGTTTCTGTTGTATTTGTACATGAGTATATTTACAAACCATAGCTAAACTTCTGGTGGAGAAACCTGGCAGCATTGCCTGCCTAAAAATGCATACCTGTGGGACTGAAGGCAGAAGTCCAGCAGCCTCTCTGCTTCTGCATGCCCATGACATCCATCCTAGAGATTTTGATCCTCCCTCAGACTTGCGTGGGACGATTTCTGCCTAGCTGAAGCAGATGGGGCTGTGCTGCAAGGGACTGTTTTCAGTCAGGTGTAGCAGGGTTCCAGACATGCAGATATGGAGCCCCTCTCAAAGGTAGTACAGGCAAATGAATACTGGTACAAAGCAGCACTTCCTGTGATGTACATAGATTTCCAAGCAGAATGGTGGGTTCTGCATGCTCTCTGCTATATTCTCACGTCGAGTTATTCATAATCAGCACATATTCTCAGTACTAATGTCAGTAGAGCTATGCTGTGCTGCACGAGCAAAGAGATTCAGCCAGGCTTGGTGACTTAAAGAAATACTTCCAAGAGCGCTTACCTCTTCACTCCATTTTCCCAGACTTTCTGTTAAACCTGTTGATATTTTTATTTCTTTGGACAGCCTTCCTATCTCTAGGTGTCTGCACTTCATCATCTGAGGAAAGATGCAATTGCAATGACAGAACTAGACCTTGTTATGCTATGAGTAATATTACACACAGTCCGGCACTTCTGGAGGGAATCTTGAGCGCTGGTGCTTTATATACATGATAAACAAGGGGAATTTGGTTTGCATTTGAGGTAATTTATTGTATACGCCGCTTCATGTGTAGCTGCTGCTGTGCTGTTCTTTTATGCCAAGATTCATTACATATAATGGCTTAGCTAACATCTCTGGGACTTCTTAGAAGATGTGTTAAAGAGCCCTAAAAGAAAAGTATGCAGATGATAGCCTCCCATGTTTTTTGTAAATGTTTTAAACATTTGGAATGTGTCATTAAAATTTTAAGAGAAGGAACAGAAGGAAATCACAGTAGTGAATATTTGCTTCTTTCTGCTCATTTTTGGATAATGAATTTTCTGCTTATTGTAGCATATTATGTCGTTCTTTGTCTGTTGACTAGCAGAGGGCTTGAACAGTTATCATATCAGTCAGTAAAAGCAGTGTCGTGTAGTACTCAATAAATATTCCAGGTAGTCCTGACTCTCTAAAATCTTTCTGCTTTGTGTTTGTTACAGAGATGGAGAGCCAAAGTAAAATGGAGATAAAAGTCCATCAGATCAGAACAGTGCATCTAGATCCTCTCAGCAGTGCCTTTGCAGAGAGGTAAGTGATAAGGAAGGGTGAGCTGGGAGAATCACATTGTAGAGACCACTGCCTACATCAGACAACTTACAGTCTGGTTATAAAAGTGAGCTAAATTCCCAGGTGCTGTGCAGCTACAGGTCTAATAAACATTGCTGGTGAGAGTTGCCTAAGTGACTGAGGAGCAGCTTTTGTTCTGAACATTGATAAACTTTAAGTGCTAGGGGACCAAACCACTTAAACCACTTGACCCCACACTGGACCTAGAGCTCCAGTTTTGAAGCATGTAGGGCAGGGACGCCTAATCTGTCTCCTTTCTACCCATGTTCGCACAACATTGTATAAATATTTTAGTGCTACTTTAAGTCCTAAGCTTAGACTCTCAGACAGGCTTGCAGCCTACCATTTGGATGTTCTGGCTATGGTCAGCTGGTGAAGCTCTGCTGCAGGCTCCATTACCAGACAGGTCATTCTGAGGTACCTCTATGCAGCATCTCTTGATTCAGGCCTGTTCTCATTTCTCTGAGCTCTTGGTATCCCCACTACCCTGCTGGCCCCATGCATGGTTACTTGCAACTTCCAAATCCAGTTTGTGTTGGGTGAGTCTATCATTCATGATCACCTGAACTCATTGTGTATGCAAAGCTACCGCTGGTAGTCCCTCTGGTGTTCCCAGCTCCCTGTGTTTTATTTGGGTTTAGAGCTAGTGATCCTTAATTTTTAGAGTGAGCCTCTGAGACTCTGCTACACAGTTCCTAATACAGGATTCAGTACTTATATTTTATTTAAAACTCAGGGCTTGTTACTACAGCGCTTTTAACATTCTAATATACACATAAAATTTTTATGGCTCACTCTCTTCCTGAGAAGTCTCAGATATAAAACAAATTTTCAAGGAGAAAAAAAAAAAAAAAAGCATACAACAGACATGCTTTGCTTTAATTTTGGGCCCAGAATGGTATCTTTCTATGTGTGATTGGTATCAGTGAAAGCAGAAAATACATCTCCAAGAACAAAGCATGAGGGTATTTTAAAAAGCAATTTATTTCCCTGCTGGCCTCAGACTGCTGGTCCCTTGCATGTCATGGGCACAATGGAGAGTCCTTTGGTCAGCACCTGGCAAAGACACGAGAGAGAAGCTCATCTCTCCTTACAGTGCTGCTAGTGTTCTTGCTTGTGCAAAGCAAGCAGGAAGCCACCAGAGCTGTCATGGCTCCCGTTCCTGCCCAGGTAGTTGTTGGCAGCAAGAATGATGGCTACAAGGTATGTACAAATGGGAATTTTACCTGGGAAATGGTGCTGTCTAATTTTTTTGTGAGTATGAAAAGCCTAAACATGCATCTAACCCGGTGGTCTTCATCATGGGTCAACCCGCATTCATCTGAGATTAGCCACAATCCAAAGTAAACCTTGGCTGAAAGTGAAGTTCAAAAGAGTTTGATCATCTGTTTGTTGTTATATTAAGATATTTCAGACAATTCTTCAGTGTTTATTTATCCACATTTTTCATCCACTTTGACAATATATCATAGTAAAAATGCTAATTATTATCATTCTTACTAGTTTGGTCTGGAAGAGTAAATAGCATGGGAAAGCTGCTTATAGCATATTTCCACATGGCTGAAACCAGGAATTACTGGAAATCTCACGTGAGAGAGATTCTTTGGCTCTTTTGGGACTTCCAGACCAAAGATATTTAGACACATTAAATTGCAACTTACAGATTTTTATATTAAAAAAACTAGGTTGGCTGAATTTTCCAAGATTTTTTCTTCACTAGAAGAACTTTGGTACAGCTCAAAATTAATTATACATGCTTATAAATATGTGGGTGAACACCTTACAAATCTATATACAGATTAGATTTATAGAGTACAATTCAATACTATTTTACAAAGCGATAAAAGCATTTGCCAATTCTCATGAAAACCAACAATATCTTTGAGTTGTAATAATGCAAATGTTTAATAAATAAGATCCAGTTATCAGCTTCATGGATAGCACAACACAAAATGTTTTCTCATGTCTCTATGTTCTATCTTTATTTTTACCAGCCTTCTCAATTCACCATTAATAGTTCTCCAGTTTTTGTTGTTGTTTTGACAGTAGACCTTGGAAAATTGTTTTACTTTTCTTACTTTGGATTTCAGGATATGTGGAAAGGCTATTTATTTTTTTTGAGGATGTCTGGCAAGGAAATGGGTGTTGTACAGTTCAGTCTATTTGCGTGTAGTATGACATTATTTATTTATTATTATTTCTTGATTGAAATAAAACCTTGTGATCTACTGTCCTGAAAAGCTGTTACAGTGGGTATTTTCCTGTATTTACTCTGGAAAAACAAAGCCAAATTTCAACTTCATATAAAAAGATGTAAAATAATCCAGTTTATTTTGCTGGATGCTTTCATACTAGACTAGTAGCTTTCACCTGCTACTTAACATCAAATGGCAACACAGTGCTTAAGGAATGATTTATTTGTCAAAGATTAGGGTTTTTTTCTTCCATAGGAGATGACATAGGGTGTAACAGCTCTAGAAGCAGGTATTGTTGATTCTAGCTACTTCATATGTGAAGTTCAAATTAACACCAAAAAGATATATATATATATTCCCCTTTGCTAGAATTCTCTCATCCTTTGACAGAATTCTTTCAAACTGCATTCCCAATTCCTCCAAGCTCCAAGGAGGAACTCATAATTCATCAGTGGCCAGACATCCATATGTGCTTATCTCAGGGCAAAGCACCTGCAGCAAACATTGCAGTGTGTGATTCTTGGTGGATTTTAAAATGCATCCAGGATTTGGAGCTGACCTGGGAGGTGAGTTACTGCCTGCTTGGCCACGTGTTGGCAGGACCATCTTCGACGTGCAGAAGACCCACCTGTGGCAGTGGCAGCAGTCCCTTTTGTAAGTAAGAATTGTGTTCTTTGAAGTTTGTTGTTGTCTTGATGTTGTATTTGGGAGCATGGATTAAGTTAAATATTGCACTGGCTTGGAGCTGATGCCACTCTGCCTCACCAGAGCCAGAAGGACAAGTGGACAGGTCGTTTTCTGCTTTGTTAAGAGATCTGAAGGTCAGAGCATCAAAATGGTAATTTCAATCAGAGCCAGCCTAGCTGCTCTGCAGTCTAACAGAGTTACTGTAGGCTGTAGGTCTTAATGCATGCGGAGACTGTGATCTAATTCTAAGCACTGCTTGTTGGGTCAGATCTGGTTGAGTCAAACCTTGATGTTTCATCCCATCAGGTCGTTCCTGAGAGGCTGCCTCCCTGCAGCAAATGAAATACAAAGAAGGACGGAAATGGAGCCCTTGCTTTGCTGAACAAGCACAAAACTTCTTGTTAAGGATTACCATTTAGAAAATAATCCACAGTTGCTTTTAGTGTAATCTCAGCAGACATACTATATTCACTATTGAAGCTTTTGCATTACTATCAAGTACCACACAAAGGCAATCCTGGCAAAAAAAAAAATGATAGGGGTAAAAAGTGGGGATTGGAAGGAAGAGGATGGATTAATTTCTTCTTGTCGCTCAATTAAGTCCAGTAATGCTAAGTAGCAGGATGTTGTTACAACAGGAGGGAGGCACTGTTGTTAAATCAGTTTTATCCTGAAACGAGAGAGGAATTCACCATGACTTGATTTCACATGTAAATAAAAGAATTTATTGTGACTGTATAATAACTAATAGTGATTTGTAGGCACTTTAAAGTACAATAGTATATTTAAAACAAATATACAGAGGCATTTAGAGCCTTAATATCACCCTCCCCTGATGCACAAGACTGTGCCCAGCGCCAGTTCACTAACACTAGCAGCAACAGCATTTATATAGCAATAGTGAGTAACATTTTTCAAGATATCATAGGTACTGTACTAGTAGAAAAACAAACAAATTAGCAAAATGAAAGCAGAGCACAGCACTTAATCACATAGTTGTCTCATTTAAATCAGTGGGTTGACTCATTTTCCTATAATTATGCATGTTTTTAAGGTATGGTTGGTATGTCACGTGTGTGTAATCTGATAATTGCTTCTATCCATTCCCCTTGGATTTGTCCTACCTTCAGGGAAAGGACTCTATTCTTTTGTTACCTGTTGTAGGGTGGCCAGCATAGGTAGGTGCAAGACAAGAGCTTGTAAGCACTACAATAGGATGCATAGTAACAGTCTTAGATTAAAACAAGTTAATTGATGCTGAAGGGATGGCAAAGTGCATAAGTTGCCTTATCACAGTGATACTGTGGCAACCTTGCAGTGAAAAGTGATGGGGTAGCAGGATAAACAGCCTCTGCCACCTTCAGTGAAACCAGTGGCAGCCAAGCCAGGTAGGCACAATTACAAGCAGGGAGCTCTGGCAAAGAGGGGGAGTGCAGGTGGTGGGGAACAGTAGTAAAATGATGTGTTTTATGTTACTGGTGTCCTGTCTTTTATTTACTTTAGTCTGCTGGCAGGATGTTTCTCTGTAAACATTACCACAAAACACTTAAACAGGAATAAAAGTAACTTTTATTGAAGGAATTTAAAAGTAGTCTCTGGAAAACATGCAAGAAACGCCATGTGGACTCCACATCTTCTTCAAAGTAGACTGAACACAGCAGGAATCTACTACTGTCACCAAAAACAAATCCAAACTGCACCTTTTAATATTTATATAATTGAAAGTACAAATCAAGATTGCTGCCTGAAAGCACTCACATTTCAAGACAGTAAAAGGGTCCAAGTCGCCTTTTCAAACTTGTAATAGAGTATGTAACACCAAATTAAGCCCATAGTTCTGGCATAAACCAGCAACATCAGGACAATAGCATTTACCACATATTGCAAAATATAACTTTCCATTCTTTGGACTAATTAGAAAGGCAGCCAGTAGCACCAGTATGGTTCTGTCAGCATTTCCACAATAAAACCCCCTTTTCAGGGCTTTATAACTCGGCTGTAAAAAATTAGCTTCAGGCTGCAGCTTGGCATGCCTTGGTTCACCCCAGCAGCACGCCGAGCCGTACATGTGGTTATGTGTGTGGTTTGTTGATTGTTTCCTAAATGCAAATTTTCATTGAAATTAGTTTTGCTACTTCTTGGAAGACAGTAATAAAAGGAACCAATGTTTAAATGAGTGCAGTTACATTCTTTGGCAGTCTCTCGCGGCGAGTTAATTGTTAAAAGTATGAATGTTTGAGGTGAGAAGCAAACAGCTTTGTGACACTTTTTTGTTTTAAATTAAACCATCTCAAGGAAAGTTTGAAAGCAGGTTTCTGCACTTGCACATTGATCTTATTTCACAGGGCGTGATCCTGACTCCAAGAGAGACACCATCCAGCAGCTTTGATGGAAAGGGCCCAACAAGAGCAGCTCAAATGAGGGTGCAGGTATTCAGGGCGTCCCTGGAACAACTGTGCCACAGGGAGGACTAGAGTATCCCCAAGCTGCAGGGGTGTCAAAGCCATGAAGTGTTCAGGTGGGGAAGTCATTGACAGTTTCCTCCACAGTGCATGTGGCGGTGACAAAGTCAGCCTCTCCGAGGCTCATGCCACAGGAGGACCTGAGGGATCTCTTATAGTTGTGGGTCATCAGCCAACGTTCATTAAATATCTGTGTTATGGACCAACACGGTCCATTGGTTAAAAGTGTGGCATACCCCAACCATGCCCACAAACTTTGAAGTGAATTGGGTAGCATCAATAATCTCATCAAAAATTCTTCTATTTCAGCCTTACTGTGGTCTGTAGAAATGCCCCAGAGTCAGGATGCCTGCTACCATGCAGCTGGAAATACTGTGGCATGGAGAGAGAAGTGGAAGTGGAAAGGAGATCAGAAAGGCTGGTAAGATGGCCATAGCTGGCTTATTTTTTTTCAGTTGTATCTTCCTCATTTTCATGTGGTTTAAATTTTTTTGATT
The DNA here is from genome assembly GCF_047663525.1 of Anas platyrhynchos. Taxonomy (NCBI): domain Eukaryota; kingdom Metazoa; phylum Chordata; class Aves; order Anseriformes; family Anatidae; genus Anas; species Anas platyrhynchos. The sequence continues at coordinate 22,887,959 of NC_092593.1, read as the reverse complement.
TTTTTAGTGTTTTTATAACAGTTGCTTATTAAAAAAAAAAATAAAAAATGCAAAAAATACTATACATAGCAGCCAGCTTCACTTCTTCCAGGACAGCAAATAAGAAAAATACTGTAAAAACACATAGGAGGTGGAAAATGTCATCAATATGCACTAACATATTCTCCAAATCATTCTTCAATGTAGTATCATGAAGAAAACTAACAATCCACATCCAGTATTCCTCAATCAATGAACAGTTGAAGATGAAAATTAATATTATAGAGTAGAATAACCAATTATAAGCCAATTCAAAAATCTATTAATCATAGACTCATTTTTGCAAGGGGTGAATGAGATTTGAAAGGGAGGGAAAGAGAGCAATTAAGCAGCCCTGAGCCAGCTCACCAGCTTCCCGAGCACAGAGCTTTGCCACCACCCCAAAAAGAGAGCTGATGGCTGGTGAACAAGTGGGATATCTGGGCTCAGCTCACCTCTCTGAGTGCAAGGAGCCAGCCGCAAGAACTAGCTCTCACACAGAGATCTCTCATGCTCAGGCTCTCCATCAGGTCAGCAGAATTTTGTTCCAGCTTTAATTTTCTCCAAGAGTAGCAAGCCTCTTTCCCTGCCAGGATATCCTTGAACACATAAACCTAATTAAGCCAAGGTAAACTGATCATTAGGCTTTCAAGTATGTGTCTGCTGATGTTTTATAAGGCTAGAGTCTACTTAAAATTTCACCTCCTGCAGCCACCCAAGGTTGACCATGGGAGTCTACTGAAACAACAGTCAAAGGCTCCCAGGTTTCTGTGAGAGCCTCTAAGTGTCTCACAATTATTGAGGCTGCCCAGACCACTGTAGCTGACATGAGGATTATACCCAGATTTCTTTTTACCCCTTCCGGCTCTGAGGGAGCCCATGCTCTGAATAGCTACTGTGACTTCAACCTACAGTCATGGGCATCCTAACAGTGTGCCAGCAAGAAAAAAAAAAGTGAAGGGGCACAGGAGACACAACATGCTGATTTAGGCACAAACTGAATTACATTTATGACCTTGAGGACCTGTTTAAATTTTTGGGGTTTCCTCCACATGCAGTAATTATCACACTCTGGCTGTGATCATGCAGTTGCTCATCAAATGCTAGCACAGAGTGGAAAGCAAACAAAATCTAGTGCTCTGTGTCCCCCTTTTCTCCCCTTCCAAACACGTCTCCCCAGCCCAGTCCCAGCACACACAGACAGCTCGCTCTTATGCAAACAGCTCCAGTCCTTCAGGAGGAAACATTGGCCCCATGACCAGACACCTTCTAAAATAAACAAACTGAATGCACTGAGTAGAGAGGGTATGCACTGCTTCCTAACCCACTGCTTTCGTGCTGACCCTATACAGGCAACTTTGGGACCACACAGTCCAAAGCTGACTTCTCCAATCCACGTTTAAGACACAACATTGGCACTGCTCATCCCAGCTTCAGCTCCTTGCAAGTTTAGTTCACGCCTAAATGTGAGGCAGGACTAGGCAGGTAGATGCATGAGAAAAGACCTGGAGGCATTATGGATTGGTTGACAGCCCTGGCCATGATTAGCCTCTGTCCGTCCTCATGCTTGTTTCCCCCTTTCTTATTAGAGACCCGGTGAGCAAGAAGACAGGTGTTTTTTTCCTGCTTTGAATGCTGCATGCATTTCTTTATGCTTTAGCAGGTCTTCTGTGATAGCAAATATCTCATGTACCATTTTGCTTGGAGAGGTATTTGATCCCATTGTGCTTTGCTCCCACAGTACTTCAGCAATACTCAACAGCCTGTGAGCTCTGGCCCTGCTTTCTTAAATTTTGGGATGTGCTGACTAAACTACAGGACTAACTACATGCAGGCAGGGACATGGTGCCCAACTCTTTGTGGCAGAAAGTTAGAAAATGAAAGGAAAGGAATGTGAAAGATTTATCACCACATCCTGCTCAAAAAAAAGATTTTAAAATGTAGCAAATGATGTATTATAATTCAGGATTATAATTTATGAAAGTCTTTTGTGCATTAGTAGGGCTTTCAGGACATCAGTATCCTTGCTATTATGCTGTCACTTCCCAGGACTGTGGCCTCCATAGCTTTGTGCACTGAATAAGCACTTCCAAGTATTTCAAGATATCCTTTGTCTGTTTGGAATCCATTTGATTTATTTTATCTGAAAGATGCTGTCTGACTTTCTTTTTCCCTTCCCTTTCCCTGCTCATGTTTTAATGAATCAAGTCTGCAGATAGCAGTTTTGATTTCAGTACTTCAGCAAGAGTCTCCTCTATGATTTCTGCAAGGTTGCACACAACCTGACTGAACAGGAACCCAAAGTCTGCTGTCAGTGGCTTTGCTGAGATCACAGGAGTAATGGAAGACAAAAATCAAACTACATCTTGGCTGCACAGTGCTGGCTGCTTGAGGAAGTGCAAGCATCAGGCTGGAATCAGAAGTGGCACAAGAGGTGAGTCAGGGCATGTACCTGTGTCTGAATGTAACTGGTCTGAATTCAGTGATCAGAACTGAAGATGGAGTCTGAAAAGGGAAATATAACAAAGAATAGGACAAAATATATTCCTTATATATTCTTCAGCTTCAAATTGTTATTAAATGTGTGCCTCACGCTGAACATGACCCAGCCTGACACAGGCTGGAAAGGGACACCACAGCCTCAGCACTGCCTGTGACTGGCCTCACCACAGCGGGGCTTGAGAAAGCTGGTAAGGAGAGAGGGGAGTTTTTAAAATGTATATATTAGTATTTAAAAATCTCATAATATTCTTCATCAGAACTGAATCACTCAAGCTACCAAGTATGCAGACGTATGTGTATATCCATATCTACAAGCAATGTGAATGTAGTTAATAATAATGCCCATTACTTCCTCGGCATATTTTAAACTAAAGACAACTTGGTGATTTGTACTATTCTGACAGCCAGCAGGAAGCAGCAGAAAATACCACATCGTGGTATTAGCGCCCTTGCCTGCCTGTGCTGAAATTTTGCACGCTTGTGCTGCACCGGCCCCATCGCCCAGCTGCCGCTGCCCACTCCCTGCGTCAGCTTGTCGCCTGTGAACGCTTCCAGGTCACCCTGGTGGAAAACAGAGACTCTGGGGAAGTTGGAGCACTGTGCTAGCTGTGGGTTTGGTCCCCTGTAAAAAGAGGTAGGCATCCTTCCTTTCCCTCTCTTTCTTTCTAACAAGAAATTTCCATCTCAAATGCAGCAACTCATACAACTCTCTTCATCTTTTTTTATCTGAAGCTCTCAGTCTCCTGATGATGAGCAAAAGCTAAATTATACAAAGCAACAGAAAGAGGATGCCAGTTATGATTAGGCTAAATTTAATGCACTCTCCCATGTATTTTAATGCTTTATGTACAGCTATGCATGCAGGTAAAGGGACAGATTGAAAATAGTCGGGAAAATGGAAGGAAATGAAGTTCATAGCAAAAGCTGTGTTTCACCAAATGGAAAGCATTTAAAGACTGGGAATTGCCTCTTTCTTTCACCCATGTCTCCCTCCCAACTCTATCAGCCAACTTTCTGCTAACCCTCCCTCTGCTTTTAGTTATCAACTTGCTTTTTTTTATCCCATTCATAGGAAAAGAAAGCAAGCAGACAAGAATGAAAACCAGAATTAGATAAATATCTGGCAATGTTTCATGAGAAGCATATCCTAGAGAGAGCAACAACAATCTCAATAAGGTTCAACTTTTCTTTTTTGCTTGTTTTAAGGACAGTTGCTTGGCAGTTCCATGTTTCCCATGTGTGCTTTGCAGTTTATATATAAATGTAAACTTCCTCCCCTGAGAATCACCCCACAAAGAAACAATAATGGGGAAAACTTTGGGGGAGATATTTGTAAATGATAAAAATCTTATGCATCTGTAGTAACATGTTTTGCATAAAGATTTTAAAAGCAACCTTTTTATTTTCATATATATGAAATTTAAAACATTACTTTTCTTGTAACCAGTAACCATACAGATAGGTATGCAGGGATGGGGAGGGACAAACAAACCTAAAGATGACAGATCTGTACAGAACATTGTTAGTATGCCAGATCTTATTACAGAGCAGTAGGAGGCCTTGTACACTACGTACCAGCTCTATGGGGACCTCCATATTTAAAACAAGATGAAAAAAATGTGATTTGAAAAGCCCCTCATGGGCAGCCTTCAAAGGCGCAGACAGGTTCTGACTGGATTAACATTTATTGACTGTTTAAGCCTGCTTTTTTGCTTCAGGACAGAGATACACGAGTTTAATTGCAGAGGCTGTTCTGCCAACTGATCACCAGAGTGGCAACCAAAGCTTTACTAATCGGTCCTTCATTAAAGAAAAGTCTCTATTACAAAACAAATTAAGCATGCTCTGATCCTAACCTGCAGGTCCAATGGCATTACAGCAAAGTTTAAGCTGTTAGAGCACTGAAAAACTTATTAAGGTTTAGCGCTGAGATAGCACTTTTGTATTGATTTTACAATACACAGGTATTATGATTTATGGAGTGCTAGTGTCACTCTAACAAGCTGAAGGACACACAATATCATCTCCAACATCATTAAAATTCAGAAGCCTCTAGAACTAACTCATCAACCACTGTACATTGTCACAGACTATAGAGCTGTATTCCACTTGTAAATGCCTTAAGCTTTCTGGACAGTTGTCTTCCTGAATCATTTAATTAAAAAACAGAGAGAGAGAGAGAGAGCACCTAAACTCCACATGCACTTTAAAAATTAACTAACTGCAAATGTTTCACACAGGTAACAGAACGGCGCTATTATTTACTATCACCTCTAGCAAAATGAGTTTTTCTGCCTTCTGTCGCTTGAATACTCGGTGAGTACCAGGTCTGCTGGAAATACCTGGCTGATCTGAGCTGAAACTGGAAGGCTTTGACACGCTAGCAGAAAGCCACGCATCGTTTTGCCTCATTCTGTAACAGGCATCTTTTATTTTGCTGAACTTCAGGTACCGAGGCTCAGACCAAAGACGGCCCTCCCTCCCAGGTGCCTACCCATAATAAATAAATAATTAAATAGGACAAAAACCCCTACTCCCCGCTCTGTCCTCCGTGGGACCCCCCGAGCAGCCGCACGGGGCTGGGACCCAACGCTGCGGCCCCGGCCCCGGCCCCGGTGCGCGGCGGTTCCGCGGTGCGCTGGAGACCCCTGTCGGCGCCTCGCCGCAAGCGGGCCTCCGAGCCGTCCCCCAGCGCAAACTTGGAGCTTTTACAGCCGGCGAGGGAAGGTGCCGAGCACAGGCACAACTTCGTGGTTCTTCTGGGGATGCTTGACCACAGGAAGCCCTCCGTGCTCGGCTTGTTGGATGCGCACAGACGATAATATCTATAGCATTGAAATGCCTCTGGTCTGGCTGAAGAAATTTGTTTTGGTAAAATCCCGGTTTGTCACCCTGAGCTGCGCTAAGTAGTTGCTGTTTGTAATTATATCGATGGGAATCCTCACGCTGCTTCTCTCCTGTGGTATAATTCACGCAGCCCACGTGTGGTCACTTAATGCCCACACTACCAAATTGCTCAAAACAAGGAATGTAGAGCTGACTGCATGACCCAGCTGAGTACCAAAACCATTTGTTTTTAATAACACAGTGTGAGATGCCCAGTGTTATATAATATGCATTCCCACTCTTTTCTTTTGCATGGCGATTGCTGGTAGCTGTTATTTCTCACCTCAGGTCATGAAAAGTATTTTATCATTACTCTATTTGCTATACAAATATAAACAAATATAGAAACACACGTTCTGCTGATGATCTTTTGTACATGCAGCTCCCCTTACAAGCCAGGGGAATGTTTCATGTGAAAGGACTTCCAAGTCAGGCGATTTGGACGCTAAGCTTATCAGAAAGCAGTGTTATCTGATGAGCTCCAGCGCGTCCTAAATTGACAGAGTCTTGTTATGTGCACAATGCTCCTGCTTAGCATATACGTATTCATTTTTCCTCGGAATTTGGAAATATCTAAACCTTTTTTTTATATCTGAGTACCCTTGACAATATCATTTAAAGTTGTTTTTTTTTTTTTTTAAATACTCCCTAAATTATTTTCTAAATAAAGCTCAACTCTAGCTTATTGATTATTTTTATCTTAAATGACCCTAAAGTTCCCCAGCTTTACCTCTTACGCTGATGTAAGTCTTAATGCAAGCAGAGCTGTCTCCTGATCACAACTTGCACTACTGCACAGTAGAAGTACAGTCAGTGTAAACAAGGTCAGCGTAAGTCCACAATATGTGAATAACACTTGGAAGTTCCTGAATGATAACCACCACAGAAGTATAAATTAGCTTTTCCGTCTGCTGGGCATTGCAGTGCCCTCCTTTCTGGATCTCTTACAAATCTACTAAATATCCTGCAGGACTCAAATGGTCCAGCAAAATGCTGCTCCACTGTGCATGGCAGAGTAAAATCTAAGATAATAATTTTTTTTTAAGTCATCTTAAAATGATTTCAACATATATATCAAAAAGATTGTATGTTTTCCAAATCAGTACAAATATATATCAGTCAATGGCTTACTAGAGCAGCTGGAGTGGTTTATATTTTGTTGCTTATATTTTTAATAGCACCTTATTTAAAAGAAAGGAGGAAAGGGCTTTTCTTCCCAACATTGCCAAAGATGCCTGATTGCAAAATCCAATCAATCCTAAAATTAAAATTAGGAGACAGGATCAGCATGAAAGCAATTGCATTATAAGGCAGCGTTAAGATGTTATTGATAGAAAAGCTAATGCAATACATTTTCCTCTGTCACACATTTCTGGCCCAAAGCAATTTGCCAACTAGCTAACCACCTCAGCATAAACACCGGGGAGCCCCTGCTGGGTCCTGGAAATCCCGCTTGTCTGCAAGTGCACAATGTACAAGGAAAATCTCCATAAAGCGCAGTGCCACAGTTGAATACAAACACTCCTCAGGTCCTGCTGTGACTTGGCATACCCCATTGGACAGCTGGAAACTGAGAGGAAAGGAGCTGCTGCCAATAACGTGTTACAAGGGATTTTCAGCGCAAAGTTTCCTGGAAACAGGCAGCGAGTGACATTATTATTTTGCTGGAGGATATTGATGTGATATATCAGATATATACAATGATATGTGTTTGCATTTGTTATATATTTGACATGATATATGGTAAAGCACAGAGTTGTTTTGATATGGTTGTGTGCTTGGGCTAAGAATTAAAACCTGAAAAAAAAGAAAAAAAAAATAGAATTTGTCCCAACCTTTCATTTTGCCTAATATAATTCTGGAAATAGATATTGCCCTAAATGACATTTTATTATGTGTATCAAAAAGATTTAGCTTGCTAAGGGTCATGAATGTGTATCTAACACCTTTGCAGCTGCAGTTTACTGTAGAGAGATTGCATACAGTAACTCTTTCATTTTTTCTTGGAACCACTTGCAATGAAGTGCTACCGGCGATCATTAAAAAAAGATTGCTCTTTTTATGTAGCTTGAATATATAAAATGGTACTTATCTGCATTCCAGTGTAAAGAATGCTTGAAAGACAATTCAAAGATATAAATGAAACAGCTAAATTAGGGCTTGGCATACTCTGTCATAATTAGTCTAATGTAACATAATTTTTAATGTAAAGAAGCTACATTTTGTAACTTGGCCTAAAAGCCCAGCATTCTCCGTGTGTTATAATAAATTAATGCAATAAAACCAGGTACACTTATCCCATAAAGCAGCTTATTAACCAGACTGCTAGTGCTGCAAAATTCGACATACAGTAAACAATACTTTTTTTGTTAGAATAATGACGTACAGTTTATTCTTTTATACTGTGCAGCACTTAGGGACCACATCCATTTACCAAAATAATACCAAATTAGTACTGCAAATATTGAAATCAGACCTTTCAGAGTAACCAGTGGCCTAATTTTCTCTTCAATCTGCTCTTAATCTCAATTCATCAATAACACTGCCTTATTATAGGACTTTGACAGCGAGCTAGGGCTTTTGATAAATTATACATCTCAAGCCAGATTTAAAATTTGAAGCTCAAGTGCTAATTATCTGTACAGGCCTAGTTAATAACGAGATTTCTTGTTAAGTATCTGATCACAGCATGGGCATCATTTGTCAAGAACCTCAAGTCTACCTTGGAGACTAGCTCTTCGAATTCTCCCTTGCCTACCATATGTAAAATTGGGATCTTTGTTTCTATAATAACCTTTTATTAGGAAGCTGACATAATGATTAAGTTCGCTGTAGACACATACAATGAGTTAGACAATTACCCTTGCTGCTTTAAACTACTCAGGCTCCTAGCAAGACAAAATAATTAATATTGAATTTTAATTTGATGTGTTCCACATTTAAACCCCAATTTGCAAAGTACACCTGGAAGGCTGCCGCTGTTTCCTTGCAGTTTGTGCTGATGAAATAAAGGCTCCTGCAGTTTGAATGTAAAAGCACAGAAGGCATGATGCACCACAATCACTTCTCAGTGGAGCAAAGAATTTTCTAGCATTAATGGGAAAGGTAATTACCTAGGTCTAACTTTATAGCCTTTTCTCTAATGAAACTATAATCTCCCAGGCCTACATGGTTTAAGCATTTACATGATTTTAACGATTTCACTGCCATAGCAGTTGTCACACATGGTAATATAAAAACTCAGTGCCTTAAAACAAAGATGCTAATTATATTTCTATATTTTTATTATTGAAATAAAACTGGACTGTGTGAAGTGACAGAGCCATAATAAAAACAACCATGCGCTGCATTGCCTAAGTAGAAGGGGGTCATACTTGTTTGCAGGGAAAAAAAGGCACCCGGGAGCTTTCCTGAACGTACCTGTTAACCAGGCTGAGCAGCCTAATTCCTCTAAGCTTTGTCAGCAGGGCAAGGTGTGCGATACACTCTGAGGGCCTTTAGTCACTCCAACAGCAGGCAAAGCTCCCATCGTACCAATGTGTAGTCACTCTTTCAGCCATCACGCCCTAGACACGTCGGGTGCACGTGTGGTATTGGTGTTGCTGCTGCGAGGTGCAGCGCAGACCTCAACGCCGTCCTGACAGCACGGCTTCTACTGCAGCTGGTGACAGCCTCCCACATGTGGATGGATTCAGGCTTTGAATATTTGAGGAAATGGGCTTGGGGAAATGGGCTTCCTGCCTGGAGGTCTGGACAGAGCAGCAATTTGCAGGGTGTAACCTGGAGCACGGTGCCGGATTTTCAGGGAAGGGCCATGCATCTGCTGGGGCTGAGGCGGGATTCCCCACCCAGCACACGTCATCTGCTGGTCTCAGCTTGTGCAGCATCCCCTCTGTGTTTCTCCACTAGCCTCTGCTTTCATCATATTAGATGGCTTGGCCACACGTAATGCCATTGGTAAAACCTGCCTTCCCAATGAGCTCAGGTCCAGGGCTGAGCCCTCAGCAGGCATGCTGCCTTGGATCGGACCTGGTAGGGAAGGACGACTGACATCAGCCTTGGCTGGTGTCTTTACCTGAGCGCCTCCCTTCTCCTAATGAGCTGAAGTCATCACTGCTACAATTTCCAGGATAATCTAATTCAATGCTCCTCATCACAATACAGCTTTATTTGCCAAAGCCTGCTCACATCTGCTAACCACAGGCAAAGTTTGGATCCATATCAAAACTGATTTCCTAAAAAGGCAGGTGTGCTCATGCCTAATGCAGATACCTCCTAATTATTATCAGCTTGTAAGTGACATGAAATTATACCTTTAAACAGAAAAATCAGGAGCCACTTTCCTAATAGGAGGGTGAGGCTCAGTGCTCATTTGAAGTGTCAGCGGGGAGCCAGAATTTCCATTTTGTGGAAGTCAGACATTTCCTCTTTACTGAAATGAAAAGACAGAAAGACAGGGGAAATAATATATATATATATATATATATATATAAAAATTATTTTTCTGGCAGAGTTGCTCCTACTTATTTCCTTTCAGCTGCTTATTACACTGACATATATTTTTCAATTATTTTTCCTATGATGTAATATATGATGAATAATTACTTTGATAAGTTTAAAAAGTTTGAGGGATATGCACTAAAATAGTCCATTCAAAATGACATATTTTCATAGTCATCTATCAAGGATTTGTGTGGGGGTGAAAATGACACACACATAAAATTTGTGCCGGTCTTCTTTCATAGTTACACAGTGGAAAAAATACAAATGTGAAGCATGAGTCGGTTTATCTAGATGGCAGCTCCTCTGCCCAAACCTCTTCTTCCTGGTGTCCCAAAGCTTATGAGAGAGGTAAGGATCAGCTGTAGGGCTTCCTGGAGCCACAGGCAGAACCTGTGTCCAGGAGCTGAGTTGACTGCCTAAAGCATGCTTCTAGGGTGGTCTGAAGAAACAACTCAGAACTAAGTAGTCCTTTTTGGCTCACAAATTCAAGTGGAAGACATTGTAAGAGATCTGGTAGAACAATCTCTAAGATGGGTGTAACAGCCCTGAAGGAAGAGGCCATGAACAAAGAGGTATCACCACTTAATGTGGTGGCTATGCATGGATTTCTACTTTTGTCCCTGTAACTATCTTTTCCCTCTGTTAATGCTCTTTGTATCAATATAACATAGACCAGACAAGACCCTTGGTTGAAACTATCAACCTATTTCTTCCCAAGGCTGAGGAGGAAAATATTATTAGCTAACCTTGCACCAAACCAAGAAGCAAATGAGAAGGTAAGCTGCGGAGGAGTGAGGAGTGCAGGGGGTGGTTGTGGGTGCCTGCGTTTCATCCCTTAGGAAAAGCAAGAATTAAAATCACCTTCTCTGTCTCATCTCAAGAGGAGCACTGCAGATCAGAAGGAGATGATTTGCCATAACAATATGTGATGATGGGAGCTAAAAGTTTATTTCATCAAAAACTTAAACATCTCAGCATCCATAGATCACCATTTACCATTACATATACATTCAGAAAGATAATTTTCCATCCTTTAGGGATTTAAAATCCGAAGGGCATCTTTGAGCTACCTACAAGGAAAAACCCTTTTATAACACATTCATGATGACTTTTTCAGCATATTCTGTGTTACAGCTGCTTTTGTTTTGTTTGCATCAGCAACAAAGTGGCATGGAATTGGTAAGGCAGTCAGCTGCCTATGTTTTCATTGGCGCTACCCAATTAAGGAAGGTCATTTACTCATCTTCTTTGACTAATGGGCAAGTTACTTGGAGCTACCTTGCATTTACAATAGAGAAAGAGTACAGTGAAGAAGGCAGGAGAACTTGGTGGGTTGTCACCAGAGAAAGTCTGTGGTGTCCTGATCCCAATGCAGCTGGGAGGTGCTTTAGCACTGCAAGGACACATCTGTGGGTCTGCGTAGAGGAGCATCTCTCACACCATGTATTACCAGATACTGGTGTGCATCACCCCAGGAAACTCATAGGCACACAGCTATTTTCAGTTACCTTGTCTGCCACCATGCACCCTCTTCTCCTAACCCTCTTCAGGTGTACCCACAAGCTGTTTATTGTGAGAAAGATTGCTATGTCCACAAAGCTTCACAGAGCTTAGTATGACTCCTTACTTCTACTGTATGTTTAGTGGTACTTTTTGGGTAAATGCACAAAGTATGATTTTCTTGAAAACATGGCAGTTGAATGACCCTCATGTGGTACAAAATTAAGAGCTAAAAACTCTTGTAATCCAAATAAGCTACAGACTCCTGCATTTTTCCCCACTAATTCGGTCACACCAGAAAGCTTTCACAAGCTGTGCTGTTCACCAGAAGACACATCTTCCACACAGATCTCTGTGTTTCCAGCTCCTAAGCTGGGCTGTATAAGGGGAAAGACCTATTTGTCTCTTTCTCTCTTAGCACTAAGAAAGAATATGCCAGGATGATGGATATTAAGGGAGAAGCCTCGCACCCCAGTTGTAAGTATGTCTGCACTGGAGAAAAAAAAAATATATATATTAATTTTATCATTAGAAGAGGTTTTATGTTATGGAATTTGTTGGTTGTTTTTTTGTTTTGCTTTGTTTTTTCATTTTAAAGCACAGATTTACAGTAATGGAGAGATACTAGAAAAGATGCAATATGAAGATGCATTATTAAGATAGTAAGCAATGACAAGTATCTTCCTTAACTACTCTATATAGCCTTGCACTAGAGACGCTGCCTAATTAGACTCCACCACTCACCCCAGGGAGGGGAAGCTCTGAGAGCTGCCGCTCTCCTGCTCCTCCTCTTCAAGACATCAGCTAAAAGCAGGCAAAGCAGCTGCTCTGAGCACTGGTTCCTTCAAAGACAGGGACTGAATGAACTCTTTCTACTGCTTACCCTTGATTTATAAATAATATAATTTTTATCATGTCATATGTATAATTTCCTCCTTATTTTCTAAAACATCTCAATTGCCATTGCTAATGAATACTTAAAGTAGTAGATTCCTGCCTTTTGAAGATGCTTTGGAAACCTTATGCATGACAGTATGAGACATATGAAAACTTCTTAGTAGATACATGATTGTCTTTGCATAGCTTTTATAGAAAGGAAAAAAATAATCTATTAATAGTGGAATTCAGAAAGGGTTATTTAGATTAGGAAATTCCTAACAAAAATAATTTGTTAGTTTTAGAAGGGGCTCCTTCCAGGGTTCCCATCACAATTAAAAATTTCTTCTGGAAGTCAAAACCAATGTCTGTTGGCACATATAAATGAGGTAATACTCATGCTTATAAAGTTAAGGTAGAACAACACTAAGGTAAAGTCTGTTTTAACTATATGAAATAATAGTAGAATTTCAACAATATGAATCAATACATGAAATCCACAAATGTTTACTAATGCACACAGGCAACACAAATCAAAGATCTGTGTTTTTCTTCAGACATGCATTGGGTTTTTCAGACATAATATTACCGTGCAATAAAAAAGGCCCAAATCACTTATCAAAAACACTGCCAATGAAAAAACAGGATTGCCACTTTGCTGGTGGTCTTAGCAGATAAAGCAAAATTGCCACTATACATCATCCTTAAAAGAAAGACAATACTGAAGGGGAAGCTGCCAGAAGGTGCCATTTTCAGATGTCAAGATAAGGGATGGATGTCTGAATTAATGCAAGACTTGTTGCATGTTGTCTGTAACAGTGGTGCCCTGCTAAAGCAGACAGTAACGCTTGTGCTTGGATGCGTTTCTAGGATGTATAACTGAAAGACCTTAAAAGAAACTTCAGAAAACAAATACTAATCTTCACAATATTCCTGTGAACAACTGCTGTGGGTTCTTGATGGTGCTGTAAGCAGGTGCTGAAGCTGTAGGGTGAAACAATGTAGAGAGCGAATCCTGGAACAGTTATTTGAAAATCCCATTAACCCTAAGAAGCCACTTATGGCCTTCCTGGGATGAGGGAGTCTAGGAGTGAATCAGTGGTGTCTTTGCAGTGAAAAGACTGTGTAAGGACTGTACTTCAGGTAGCAAAGGTGGGAATGTTGATGCCACTGTGCAGGAGAACATGGTCAGAGGGCACTGCAAGAAACAATGACAAAATTAACAGGAATGCTAAGAAGTATGGTAATCGTAAATAAGTTCTTCATTGTTGAGGGATTTTTGAAACAGCAAGGAGGCCATGACTTGCTTCAGCTGAGCAAACCAAGCTACCAGGATGACTCAGGAGTTCCCATGACGATGTTCCCATATCACCTGATTGAGGAATTAAAAATATTTTTGCCAGCAGCTGGCTTCAAGGACAAGAGCTATGTGACTGCTAATCACAAGGGGGTTGTTTTCTTGCAGGTGGGGTTGTTTTCTTGCAGTTGTTTGTCTGAGTGCTTTTGACCAATAATCTTGTGTGAGACACTATCCGCCCCTGATAAATTTGCTATAAAAGTCAGGTTATTTGGGTAATAAATGTAGAGCATGATTTGACCATATTGGTGTAAGTCATGACTTCAGCTGTGCTTCCTGCCACACTTCACGTGCAAAACAAGTGCCTGCCAGGCCTTGGCAGGTTTCAGCATATAAGGATGCACGGTTGTGTTGTATATGTATTAAGTGCCAAGATTGCAAGTGTTTGTCTACAAAGCTGGCTGTGCCCTTGGGAGCAAGGAGATAACTGCTGGGGAAGCTGTGATGCAGATCTAGGTTTGCCTGGGCTAGCAGATAGCATCACCCGAACCTCTCTGTTTGTGGCTAGTGCTTGGATTTGCTGGACATGAACGAAGATTGTCTTAAACATGAGGTGTATTTAAAGGTAGACTTGTACCTGTTGTGGACTTCAGAAAAGGGATGGGAATTAATAGATTTAGATTCCCACAGGTAAATATGCTTGGCTCAGTGTCTGATAAATTAAAATTGGTATTCCTCTAGTCATTAACCTGTCAAAGTTACTCACCAGTGAACAAACTAAAGCTTCTTGGACATATCTTTCAAGTGGAAGAGTGTGTCTATACTGCTTTCCTCCCTGAAGTCTCCACCTTGTTATGTGTTATTCCTCATTGCACAGCCACCAAAACATAGAGTCCCTTTAAACTCTCTCGGTACTTGTCCTATTTAAACACCTACAGGGTCTGGAGCAGAGCTGTTTGCCAACAGGATACCTTGGTGTCCTTGTGTAGTGTCTCGGGGCTGCTCACGCACCCTTGTCTGTGTTATCAGGGCGCTGCAGAGCCCATGGGGTGTGTGCTATAAAGACAAAACCCATTCTGACATGCCTCTGTCAAATACTCAGGCTGTTGTTTCTGTCATGCCATAACATGTTTAAAAGTAATAATAATCCAAGGAATTGACACCTGTTCCCAAGCACACATGTAAATCCAGGAAAGTCCTCTGGTACTGGGAATGGGGTTGAGGGTGTCAGTGGGACAACTGAGAGCAGAATTTCAATGTCAGTCATACTGCTTCACCTGTAATCTGACCAGGTTTTACTACCTAGAGGTAGTTGTGAGAAAAAGTGTTGTAGTGCTAAATATATGTAACTGTTAACTGTTGAACTGATTTTTCACCAGTCATATACAAAGCCTGAGTAGTACCCAAGTTACATTTCTCCTGACTTACACTCTTCACAAATGAAAGCAGGTGAGATGACTTGCTAACTGGTGCAGTAATTAATCTTCAAGAGGGTAGGAGATACAACATTAAATTGGAGCTCAGGTTACAGAGATGAAATCAAATGAACAAGTTCAGTGTCTCTAATACCTTACCACTTACTCCACAAGCTGTCTAAGTACATCAAGAGATTTAATTAATTCTGAGATCCCCTGATCAGCTGCAGAAAAAAGACAAAACACAGTGTATGGCAAAAGAGCCCTAATCAGAGTGACCTGCTATGTGGTACCAGAATTATTGGTGTACCGTACATGCGCGCTGTTGATGACAGACTGTCTCTGTGCCAGGCTGTGCAGGAGCTCGGGGCTGAACTGCAAGTTCCTGTGCTCAGAAGGGCATCTGAAGGAACACAAGGAGGGCTTAACTGATCAATTTGTCAAGGAAAAAAAAAATAAAAATTACCATTACACTTTAAATATGAAAAGAGTTTCTCTTAAGATGCAAAGCTCTTCCAGAATATACAAGCTGTTTTTGTTTTGTTTTGTTTTTTTTCTTCAGATTAGCTGAGGTCTCTGTGCAGGCCACCCACTTCCCCAACACCTCTCAAGGACAAGCCCTGTAGCTCAGGGCCAGGTGGAGGAGTGTGCAAAGTTGGAAACTGCTCCAGGTCAGGAAGGAGGGCCTTCTCCCCTTTGTGGCATTTGGCCATAGGAGAGGTTTGCTCCTTCCTCAGCCTGCAGCTCAGCACAGAGCAGTGCCACGGGGCTCCCTGCCCCAGGCAAAGCTACCTGAGCACTGTGGGTACAGCAGGATCAACCCTGGTGGAGCAGCACCTTGGGGTCCTGGCTTAAGTACCTGCATGCATGGCTACTGTGAAAGAAGGGAAGGGTTTTTGAAAGATGCCATTTTCTGAGAGAAATCACCATGTGCTGGACAGTCTAAGTGGGGCAGGGTTTATTTAATTCTCTCTTCACTGTGTAGCAGCTGGGCTCACTATCCTAACTAATTTAGGTAGGAAGCTGTTTTTTATTCCAGTTTTTATTCAACTTGCAGCATGAATGTCACCAGCCATAGCTGATAGCAGTGGCCACTGCCAGGAAGTCATCAACACTTCTGTGTTTGCAGATTCACAGCACTCCTTATTATGACTGCAGCCCACATAGCAGTGGATCCACACAATTTATTCTGGAGCGGGAGGCACTTAATGCTCCGCTGTGTTAAAAAGGCAAAGTGGAAAAAACTGACCCTGCCTCCGCAGTTCCGGCAGCGGCTGTCACTGGGGAAGGACAAATTCAGAACCTGTGGCCGTGCGTTCTGCTAAGCTGCTGGCACAAGAAGCTTCCTGAGCTTGCAGGGGAGCAGCACATCTCCAGCACATTAGCACACCTCCAGCACACCTCTCAGTCAGTCCGTGTGCATGGTGAGGTGCAAGGATCGTGCATCACTGCTCCTGGGGACTCTTTGCTCCCAGGCCGCCAAGAGAGCATGCAATCTCTGAGGCCTACACAAGTTAGCAGGATCCTACACGCTGAACGATGATTGGTATGCTTTTCACGTGCTTGGTTTTGCAAGGAGAAGATGGCAAGATCTTGATCTAAATTCTCATTGATCTTCTCATTTTAGGAGAGCTGCGGTAGCTGAGAATTTGTCCTGTTTTCTACATCAGGTTAGTTGTTTAAGGACCAGGCAGAATATTGTTTTTTTCTTTTGAGGTTGATAAGTTCAATCCTCTGAAGAAGCTGTTGACTACCATTAGTAGTGGGTTCATTTGTTCTCTGTTGGACACTGTCAGCCAGCAGGGGTTTAGGCTGTTGTGTAGCTCCCAGCTCAATTATTTCTCAGGGCTCTTTGTTTAATATAATGGGGTCAAATTCAGACTGTAGGTGGCTGATGATTTCTGGTCCAATTTAGAATAGACTGTCTGTGAGCCCACCTTGAATCCAGTTAATCTCTTTTGTGAAATAAAGTGAAAACTCTGCAAAGTATTTGGTGTTTCAATCCAATATTTAGTTTTTATAATGTGAGCTGATTAACAATTTTTCTGCTCAGAGTGTCTCTGACTATATATTTATGCAGTTATGATGATAAAGAAACTATTTTTATATCCTATATTGGGAAGTCTTTCTGCTGAAAATGCAGAAATTAAAATAGATTTAAAACTCCAGTATCTACCACTACCTATTTATGAAACTAAAGTTTACAGTTAACCAAATGATCCTGATCACTGTTAGGAGCATGATTTATTCTTTCAGAAGCCACAGTACTCAATGGTTTGGCAATGTATAGGCATTATAGCTGACCAATTTTTTTTTTATAAGGTGTATTAAATTGTCACCTTAGCTGACTCACAACCACTGAACTGTACCATGAGCCTTCACTGCTCCAGCTCAGCCCAGGTCTTACTGGCTGAAGGACACAATGACTTTAGGGTGCTCAGGGCAGGGAAGTGTGTGGCACTTATCCCCGGGGACCATGCAGAAAGCGCTGGGGTTTCCGAACTTTTGCAGAATAAATCACTCTATTTATTTATGGTATGGCTGTAACAAAAGTCCTCAATCTTACTCTGTCTAAACAGAGTTGTGATGGGACTGCTTCTCTTCTTCTGGATTAAGGCTCTCTGATCCAGACTGTACATGCACTTGCATGATACTGCTGGACAGACACTGGCTGTTTATTGTGGGGCAGGAGAAAATGGCTGACATTTTGCTGAAATTACAATGATCTGGTTTTAGTTGCTTACAAATAGAGAGGCTTCATTTTAACAGTTATATAACTTTGTGATTTAGAGATACTGTTCAGATATGAAAAACAAACAAACAAAAAAACCCTGTTACCAGAGTAAGTCTGTTTAAAAACAAAGTAATAGAAATAAAGAATTCTAAATGTATTTTGAATTTGTGTTAAAATGATGGTCCATTTGCTGACTCCACAGTTGATGTAAAAGGATAGAAAGTATTTCCTCTTTATTTCCCCTTGTAGGCATCTTGTAGGAATAGACATAACATTGATTCTTTGCTTGTGAGATAAACATTCATAGTAGCAGTAACAGATGCAACTTGAAATCCAGGAAAGGAGGTAAGTAGGGAAAAAAAATACAAAGCTTACTATTCAGAAGGAAAGTGATATTTTATCTTTGAAAGTTATCTCCCTACTGAGTAAATAAGATGTCAAAACTCACTGTAGTTCTGTGTTGGTTTCTGTTCAGTTCTTTTTGAAGAAAATTTAATAAAAAGTTGAAACTGAGAAAAGACTATGAGGACGTGAGCAGTTTGTTTAAGCTATCAGAGGGCAGCAAGCTTGGAAAAACACTCAAGAAGTTTCTAGGTGACCCTATATTTAATATTTATATTTTATGTTTCCTCATTTTTTATCTTAATTCTTATCCCTATTCCCACAGTTCTACCTTCAGCATTTGTATTTGAGTCAGGCTCTAAAAGCCTAATTTCAGAATTTTGAAGAAACAATAAAAATTTCCTTCCTTTCACTTCTTTTTTTTTTTTTTTTTTTTTTTTGTCAGATAAGTCTGCATTTGTTGTCCTCTCACTGTTCTCTGCCATATTAACTAAAAATGTACTTCTATTGAAATTGAAATTTAAACCAAGATTTTTGTGCAATCTGCACCTAAAGCATTAGAAAAATACCCACTTGATTACACAGATAGACAAGGACATTTTCTGAGCTGGAAATGCTGTTACACAAATTGGGTGGAGGTTCTATTTCTCTTATGATTATGAGATAAAGATTTTACAACTTGTTCTTCTATGAATCTCCTTTAAGGATTAGAGATTGTGCGTTCTTTTGTGTCTGCAGAGACAACTGCGAGCTTTCTCCTTGTGAAAGCACAGAGCCCAGCTCATGGGCAATGCAATAGCTCGTGCTATGCAAACACAAGCTGGTGTCAGTACTGAAAATGAAGTGGAGCTCATTAGAGTTTTGCTGGCTGCTTTTCGTGAAGGCTTGTGAGAAAAAAATAAAACTAGAGACAATACTAAGGAACTGCAAGCAGAAGTTCCAGTAAGTGATACTCAAGAAGTACATCATAGCCTTAAGGGAAGGTGAGAAAGCAGAAGGTAAAAAGCCGGAAAAATCAAGTGTGGGACTGTGAATAAAATGTATGGAACTGGCAGCTCAGCTGAGGTTTTGGTAAGGTGTCTTAAGTAAACATTAATTAATATTGCATTGGCAAAAGAATGATCAGATGAGCAAGAAACTGGTTAAATAGGAGATAATTAGCTGAGCTGAATGGGAAAGTTATTGGGAGAACGGTACTAGTTCAAAGACTGACAAAATCTAGAATTGAAAGAATGTTTTCATGACGACCTTGCCACAAAACAGATGGCTTAATGAACTTTGCAGCTGATACAAATTTGGAAGGTATTGTTGTTTTGGAACAAGACTGGAATATTATATAGGCAGAATTGGTGTGGGTTGGGGGAGCAAGCTTTAAATTAAAGTTAATGTAACATTAAAAAGTATTCTGGGTACTATTTGGGATAACAAAAGATCATGTGAAAGTCATCCTGTAATCAGCTAGTGTATACAGCCCCAGCCACTAGTGCACTAGATCTGGTAAGAATGTAAACGTTTGATGCCCTCTCTAGATTTCTGCACCTTATTGTATTTCAGAATACAGGCATGCTGCAGGTGTACAAGGCTTGGCTAGCCTAGTAATAATAAAGCTGATGAGGATATATGATAGTGGCTTTGCATACAGAAAAGAAATAGAAAGAGGAAAAAGAGATGCTAATAGAAAGAGATTACTTTGGGCCTAGTTAAATTCAAATAGGAAGTTAGAAGGTCCATGCAATTCACTAGAAATCTGAGTTTTTAAACAACATTTTGCAAAGGGAGGAAGAAAGAGTACGGGAAACACGCACAATTTTCAGATGGATCAGTTACAATGACATGATTATTTCTGATATTACAGAACTGGCTTCAAAGCACTCTCAGTGAAATTTCTCTTAATTTAGCAGTTTGGTTAAATAGCAGAAGAATCTTTTGCTTAGGTGCTGTCTTCAGCTCCTATCAGAAATAAAAACTGACCAGTAAAAAGTATCCTAAAAGGATTGCAAAAAATCTTCCATCTGTGCACTGACTGGTATTAATTTTCTGAAGCCTTTCAATCTGCCTTGTCTCATAAATGCAATTCTTGAGTTACTAGTTCTACCTTTGGGATCCTCTACTTGTCTACCTTTAAGGCAGGGAGAATAGGGCTTTCTTGACTTCTAGATTTCAGTGTACTTTTTGAGAATGCTTAGGCAAACTATCTGTGTCGCTGTTTTTATTCATAGATACTCATGAGCTGCCAGACCTGTACTGCCCAGAGCTGTTCTTGGCAGGCACCTGAGAATGTCTCTTACTGTATACCATGGCTCTAGGGTAGAAAACATTCCCATGGGATTTCATATTTTTTTCACTGGTTTCTTTCTAGATGTTTGAAGAAGTGACAACGTCAAATAGCCAAAGAAAGTATTGATTCTGCAGGACTAGTATGGAGATAGTAGGCTACCCAAGGTGCCTTCAGCTTGGTAAAACCCTCCTGCCATTTAACTAATGGATATCCCCTTAGAAGAATGAGCATAGAAAGATGATATAGAAACTTTTATTTATTTATTTATTTTATTTTTATATTGTCAGCCACTTTAAAAAACAAACAAACAAAAACCACCTGTCATTCATATGAATCACTGAGTCACCATTCAGGCACTTAGTGGAGATAAACTTCTCAACTATCAGAAAAACTGCTGGACCTTTTGGTAGAGAAGATCATCCTCTTAAGGATACTTAATGGCTGGGTAGCAGTCTCCTGTGTGAATGTATCCAAGTAATTATAGCTTAAAGTTATACTAATCACTCCTAATAGAGATGGACTGTTCCTCCTGCTGTGTCCCTCACTGCTCCCAGATGAGAACTATCCCAACAATTTGGGATTAGCAAAAACACTTGTTATACTATTAGCTTCATAACTTTATTAATCTTTGATTATAGAACAGATGGATGAATCTTAATCATTCTATAATAGAAGATTAAATAGCTTAAATTATATCAGTCATATTTAAGTCTTTACTTAATAAAACAATAATTTAAGTTGGGTCATCAGTAGGGCTTGAACCCAGGGTCTTCAGATTAGCAGCCAAGACTTCCTCCATTAAAAGAGTAAACCCATTAACTGCTTGCAGTTGTACACTTGTATCCATGTACACTGGGCATTAAAATATATGACACACGCTGTGCCAGTGGATTACACATTGAATTTTGGGATTAAGAATTCCTAGGTTGCATTTGTGCCTCTCAAAAGGAGTTTTGTCCCTGATATATAGTAGACAATGGGAAATGGGTCAGCTGGTGATAGCATTTAGCTATATATTTGCATGAAGCTTCAGTAAGAGTTCTTGTTTCAAGAGACATTATATAAATGACTGATTCAGGTATATTTGGTTTAAAGACATAAAAGAGCCTAGCATTTGGATTTGGTGTATGTACTTTGAGATCCAGAAGAAAAAGTTATAGACTCCCATCCTGTCATTAGGGGCTGAAGGTAGCTATGGGAATACAGTAAAAACTGGAGGGATTGATCAGAGTATACTATTTCTTTCCTCATTTATTTCAAGTAAACTGGTTTACTGCAAGCAAAAGATTTTATACTTTTTTTCTCTGCATCATTTTTGTTGTGCTACCTAAACCTCAGGTAACCTCAGATACTGTTCGTGACCTTGGGGTTAACGCTGATTTGTACTGACCCAGAATCCTAACTGCAGCTTGTTAATGCCCTTTATCTGACACCTTATCCGTTGCCTTGTCAGAGACAACACAAAACTTTACTGAGGGTGGCAAATGATATCACTGACTGCAGAGAAGATGTATTATTCTCTGATTATTTAATGAAAGATCCAGTAGAGAAAGGTTCAACAAATTTCATGTGAAAAAGAGATCCTCAACCTTAACTGAATTTGAATGCAATATATTTATTATGCCAGCATTCGGCAAGCTTTACCTCAGTGACTGTGTGCACAGAATGCATTTGTTCATTTTTGTAAACAGTTTTGGACTAACAGAAAATGCGTGGCTATTGCTTGGCACTGTCAACATAGAGCTGCAACTCCAAGACTGAAGGTTGAAGCATGGTAAATTAAAGACCATCCACTGACAGGGACTTTCAGAATATCACCTCCAAAAGCAAAAATTCCAAGAACACCCTAAGGAATGTGTTTGGCCCTAGCTTAGTGGGACAGAAACTACTAATTCCTCATCAAAAATGCTCCGTGTCACATCATGTGGCTTCCTTGGGGCACCTAAAGGCAGGTCAAGCTCTAGTTAACTCTGGAAAACTCACAACAAAAGGTACAATTGCACAATAGCTCCATAGCTGTATATTAAGTGCTCTAATTCTGCAAACTATGCAACTTTACCTATCAATCTTCCTCAAAACTTTACCTACATACTTAAGATTAAAATTTTATCTGGAGATGTCATTTTATTTTGCTGTGAATCAGTACATCAGCTCTTCTATATGTGCACTCAGTTGCTCCCTGAAGAGAGAGAAACTTAGCAGTAGTGTTTATATTTCCTCCTCATTACACTGTAAAAACCCTTGGAGAACTGATACATTGATTAGCACAAGTCAGAAGTGCATCTTTGACTTGATCAATACATTTGTGTGTTGCGGACTGGCTAATGGCAAGTGTCAGAGTGCCCACCTGTTTGAAATAATTGCAGGATAGAAGCATTAACCTATTGAAAGAGTGCATTTATTGGGCACAAAGAAAAATTTATGATCTTCAACTATACAGTCTGTGCAATAACACTGACTGCCAAGTAGAGAAGAGATAGTTCAGCTATATTAAAATAGCAGGTAAATCTGGAGTCTGGGGTTTGCTCCAGGTATTTAAAGACCTGAGCAGAGCATAATGAAGGAACAGATGTACCACTTCAAGCCAGTATGGTACATGAGTAGCCTCAAAGGAGTGTTGGAACACAAAATGAAAAAGGTACAACTGTGATCAAAAATATATATCCAAATGTTCAGAAGATACACATGCCTGCTTAAAAACACCCCCTCTATAACATCTCCAAAGCTTGATATATACGAACTATAGATTTATTTCATGTCACTCACAAAGGATAGGGTACATTTTTATAGCCTTGTAAATTATTTTATTTTTAAAATAGCTTTTTCGGTTGACCTGAAACACTTTGTGGATTGTTTTTAAATATTCTTATACTTCTGACTGGCCGTGTTTCTCATTTTGAAGTCACAAAATGGAGGAGGAACGCTTTTATTTATTTATTTATAAATCCTGTAGACCAGTAGCTAAAATTCTCACGAGATTGTTACATTCCCTTATTGGCACTCAAGAATGTTTTCCAGGAAAGCACCTAACCATCACTGTAAGGTTGTTCTGAGATGAACTGTTTGCTGCTGCTTCTATTCTATTCCAAATGGACTATTTATATTCTCTAAAGGAGATAACTATTGTCCGGTGGTTCGACATTGCATTTGTAGAAGTAATGTCTAATTTCTGGTACACACTCCAAGAAAAAAATACACATGACCTTCAAAGCAGAACAAAAAATGCTCAGAGCAGGAAAGCTGCACAGAGCCCTGAGGTACTTGGCCCACCAGGCCTCCCCACTGGCTTTACGTGGAGGGGATGAGATGTCCAAATGTTTCCTGCCATACAGAGATGGAAAGGGAATGACTTCCAGCAACAGCTAGCTTATGTTGGACTGAGCTACCATAGATATTATACCTTGGTTTTAGGGCTGAGTCCTGCAATTCTAGAGCTGCCAAAGCTGTATCACTACAGCCTGGGAAACACAGATTGCAAGAAACTAGCCACCTCAGGGAAGTGCACAGTTCAGTGCTTGCACCCTGAGTGGGTGTCCTAACTTCCTTCAGAGGGGTCTGACCCATAAACGTTGAGCTGTTTGATCTGAAATCAACTCCATTTGCCTTGCTGCAAGGGGATCTCTTTCCATTTTGGAGCAGCTAAGCTAATTTTTTCCATAGTCTGTTCAAGACTTGGCTCAGAGACCATAAAGTTGTGGCTTTCTTCTGGTGTAATCAGCTGGATCACCTTACCACTACAGGACAGAAAGACTAGGCCTTGAGCAACTACCTCCATTTTCAGTTTGAGTATCAACAGAACTTAGCTCTTAATTTTGTCACATGCCTTTGAATAAGTGACAGACATGAGTATTTGAGGTCACTCCCTAGAACCTGATGCACTGAGGTTTTGTACTGGTTCCATGGAGATGGAGGTAAAACCTGGTCTTGGGAGGAGCTGTCTTAGAGGTTAAGTGCTGCCACCTGACTTCAGACACAGCACCTTTCCATTTACACCTTGAGATAAGTGAAGGAGTAACAGGGAGTTTCTCCTGCTCAGTATGTGCAGTGTTGAGTTGACAGAAGATGTGTACTTTTCAGGAGTTTTGGGAAGTGCTTTTAAATGTTTCTAACATGCCTGGAAGAGTCTGAAAGCATTTTATTTATTGAGGACTAAGATTGGTAAGGGTGTTTTTTGTTGTTTAATTCCACAAGTTATCCTATATTCTTTTCATCCTTTTTAAAATTTCTTATAGTCTTGCTAAAGCTAGCTGTATAATTAAGAGAAACTTACCCTAACGTTATATTTTAAAAGAATACTAAAGGAAAAGATGCTACTGTTGTAACACAGAAAATCAACATAGGGCTATTATTAACAGCATGTAGTACTCCTGCAACCCACAAAGGTTAAGAAAAAAAAAAAAAAAGATTTAAAAAGATGGACTTCAAACAATGATTAAAGGAGAGCACTGAACTGATAAAGCAACCAAGTGATTTTTTTCCTCCTTAATTTGGCTGCTTATGTGAGAAACCTCTTAAATACTAGTGTTAATCTCACTCTCTTTTCACTAGCTGTAGGCTGATGCATTCATTATTAAGCAAAAGCCATCCCTTTAGCAGTGCTGTGGCAAGTGCCCCTATTAATTGAAAAGTGCCCTTTGGGAC
Organism: Anas platyrhynchos; assembly: GCF_047663525.1. Classification (NCBI taxonomy): domain Eukaryota; kingdom Metazoa; phylum Chordata; class Aves; order Anseriformes; family Anatidae; genus Anas; species Anas platyrhynchos. The sequence goes on along the minus strand of NC_092593.1, from coordinate 22,862,967 downwards.
TCGCTCTCAGTACAACACCAACTGGTTGCCCCCGGTAAAAAGGAGAGCTCCAGGGTTTGACGTTGCCTTTAATTAAGTGTAAAAACATTTCAGGAAGGTGGTGATAAGTGGCCAAAAGCAACTACATCCTGGGCTTCATCACTGAGCTAGATATGCCCATACACGTTGAAAGGCCTTCTTGTGCATTCAAGAAGAGCAGTGTAAGGTAAGATGCTGGGTCTTTTGAAGTGTTCATCCTTTGTCTTCGTAGTAGCATATCTAATGCATAAGTTGTAATACTGGCTTAAGATACAGTTGCTTCTATGAAGTTCAATACTTCTTGGATGTTCTGCCTTACAGTAATAACTTCAGATGGGAGCTACGTTGTACCAGCAGCTGTAGAATCTGTGATGCATCTCCTGTGTCTCAGCAGTTTTCACAAACTTAATAAAACCTGGCACTGATTACAAGGATAGAAAGCTCTGAGCCTAGAAGGTGTGGTTCCTAATTAGAATATGCCCATTCTTTCCTCAAATAAGAGGAGATGGCTTTCAGTTTGTCACGTATGCACCCTTTGGTTGTGTTTCTCTGGTTGCCTCTGCAGTTTGGTATGTGCACACTGGCATCATGTAGTGCCTGGTGAAGACCCTGACAGTCCATGTTGGAAAGCAGTAAAGTGTACAGGGAATTGTAGCTTAAAAACTAAGTTTAGAAAAAGCATGGTGTAAAACACTGAAATGCCCATTTTATTGGTGACCATGGGTAATATCAGTCCAAGGTTTGTCAGTGCATGGACACGGCCCCTAGAGCTTGTGGGAAGGTGGAAAGGGTACTTGAAACCTCTTCTTCAAGAACAGGAAGATGTTACCAGTTTGATGAACACTGGCTATGGAAAGGTATATTACACACGATGAAACTCCTATGTAGATATCTATGCTCTATGTATTTAGTGTTTGCCTATAGCACTTAGCTGTTCACATTCTCCTGAAGTTAGTGTATACAGCTGGAAGTTGGTGATGTACATATGGTAAACTTCACTCTTTCTCAGCCTGTGCCATGTAGTAGAACCTTATATTGTAACATTTCATGATGCTTTCTTACATACGCCTTGTGTGACTCCCTAATATCACTGGATGGATGGTTCCAAGGAACCACGATGAAGGTTCGGTGTCACTTTTATCCTTGCCATTTGTTGTGTGAGCAATTGTCAGTCTGCATGATGTTCACCTGAACTGAATAAGGAATCATTGTCATAGGGATTTTAGAGCATTACAACTTATTACTGCTATTATATTCATACTGTAAATCTGATCCTTTTTGGATGTGTCCTATATAATAGAATCTTTCACTACATTATTTCACATAACTTCTAAGCAGAACCCCAATCCTACTGGGTGGATGTTTCCTAAGGAACTGGGGCAAGTGCTTATAAAGACTGCCATAGGAGTTTTATAGAGTTACCGGTGGCTGTTGTTAATGTGTTCAGCTTCAAAATTGCCTTTAAACTATATATGTGGATAGGCTAATAGAAGGGAGATCAAATCTGAATTAATTTTTGAACACTTCAGAAATGTCATTCTCAGAAAATGTGGAGTACTTCTCTCTAAGCAAACCTTTGGAAAGACTTAAACTCTTTAAAGTACTGCTGGAGCATCAATTATTTAAGCTGCAAGATACTTCTGAAGTATGTGTTCATGAGGATTATTTTTCTGTTTACGCGTGAGAGTACAATGAAAAAATGAAGAGACTTATTGAGGAGAATACAATAAACACATACCAAAAGCTCAAATTTAACCTCAAGACTTCCTATTCCTGGCACTTCCTGCTCTTCTTGCAAATCTTTTGGCTCAAACTGTACATATATCTAACACCTTTGGAATCTGCATGGTTTCTGACCTGGAAAAACTGAAAAGTGATGAACAAAAATTTTTGTTTACTTGTGAAATTTTGTTTTTCAATGAGTCATTTGCATTGTTGCTGAGATTACCAGCAAACTGAGAATGGAGTATGTCACATGCAACTGTATTAACTGTGAGACCATGCTCTTCAATAATTTTGTAGAAAACTTAATCCAGGTTTTGTAGGGAATCAGATATTCTCTAAATGTTGTCTACTGCACAGTTTGGCAGAGATGTCCTAGCATAGGTCATGCCTGTAAGAATTCATGTATATATAATTTATTTTTTAAAAAAAAAAAAGATGGACTCAATATTTCACATTTTTTTTTCTCTCTTAAATTAAGCAGCAAATGGACTGCTTGAGCCAGATGTTTCTCTGATCAAAACATATACTATAAGATTTTTTTTTTTTTAAAAAGGTGCTATAAGTGAGACTATTTCTGCACACAGTAGAGAAATAGATTTATCATGTACAAACAATTTCTCTTTCCCGATTTCCATGTGTTTTTTTTAGCTTCTGAGCTAAAATATTGACCAGACTGAACATGAGGCATGCACTCTTGGTCACGCTTCTAGATCCAAGGAGGAATGGAACAGTTGAAAGTCTAGAATGAAAATTAGATGCTTTACCCCTTCTCAATCATCAAAAGCTACTTGAGTTTTGTAGAATATGCTGCATGGGCTGCAGCAGATCTGGAGACAGTGGAAGCTTAAAATAAAGGGCCTATGATGTCTGTGCCCTATCTTTTACCAGGTGAGCTGCTCTGCCAGGGTTAACTTCAAGCTTTTAACATGGATGAGGACAACCTACCTCAAAGCTGTAGAATAAAGGGGGTGGCTGAACTGTTTTTTTGTTTGTTTTTGGTGGTGTGGTGTTTTGTGTTTTTTTTTTTTTCTTTTTTTTTTTGTTTGTTTTGTTTTTGTGTGTGTGTTTTGGGTTGTTTGTTTGTTTGTTTGTTTAGGTGATGGAGCCTAGTTGTTAAATGTCCAGCTACCAATATAACTCACTGGAGCCTTAGAGAGGGGTGACTGCAAATGCAGGTACCCATCAGTCTGGTCTCACAGGCTTACTGGAAGAGCTTGGTCCCATCCTCAGGATAACTGTACGCTAAGGTGATACCATTCCTTAGGAAAATTTATTTTTCAGGCAAAGATCCGTTTTAGGTCTGCCACTCTGGTTTGGTTTTGTTTCTTTTTCACCCAAGGCCATTTTCAGCCCAGCCATAGCAACTCTGAAGTAAGCTGCTTGAAAAATAGATGATGGCAAATGTTCTCCTGGATAACCTTGGTCAGAGATACAAATTGGCAGTGCTGTTCTTGTTGGCAGGACTTCCAGTTGGTGCTAGCTATCACTGGGAATTTTCCTCTCTGCTGTGCTCCAGTGTTACATTCTGTGCAGTGGTAGGGCTATCAGTCGCAATTCTATTTCCATTTCTCCCCAGCATGAGAGAAACAACCAGAATCCTAGCTTGCAATCTGTCTCACTAATGCTTAAGCTGGTGTTCACAGCCCTAAGGGCTTGTAGGTGATTTAATTACATTCATTTCATAATTTCAAGTGATGGTATTTTGTAAACATTTTTAATGCATCATCATTAATATGCTAAGGAAAGAAATCTATTTCTGCCAGGAAAGAGGAAATAAATCTTCACTATCTCTTTGGTCCACTAGTTTACATTTAGAATAGAACACCTTTTCTGAAAAGCTGTTGGAGACATATGCTCCCATTATTATCTCACAGTGATTTATCACTAACTCTAAAATAAACATTATATCCAAGTTACCTGCTTGCTACTGCCCTTCCTATGCTGTTTCAGAATATCTTAAAGGACCAGCATATGTACACTGATGTGGGATTCTTGTGTTTTTTCCTTTATTTTTGGTCTGCACTCAATTTTTGTATTGCTGCCACTCTTTTTTCAGCAAATTGTATGAAGTAAGACAGAGGGAAACAAAATTGCTAACTGCAATCCTTGGTAGAGAAGGTGAAGTGCTGCATAGAAAACACTTCTGAAATGTCCTGATTAGAAGGATGTTGAGCCAAAAAACTTTCATGCTGCAGGGGAAAGGAAAAACTCACTGAAATATAAGGTGTACTATGCTGTTAAGGCTGAGAGGATCTTGTTGTCTGCGTATTTGGAGCTGGGTGAGTTGGTGTAGCTCTCAATAGCTTGGAACAGGCACAGACTATGGTCTAAATTGTAATTCTGCTGTAAACTGCCCAGAATCTCTGTTTGCAATCTGGGGCATCTACTTCTCAGCCATTTGTGCAAGTAGTGAATAGCACTGTTTCCAGTGGCGGTAAGAAGGCAGCATTTTCTTGTAGCTGGAAGAGTTTTTTTGAGGTTAAGCAAGACAGAGCAACAGAAAGTGTGAGGTTGGAGAACTTATACAATTGTGTGGTTACATTTTAAAAGGAGATGACCTCTTGAGTACTCCCTGAAGAATGAATCTTTTTTTTAATTTTGTTTTTACAAGTTCCAAATGGCAAATCTTCTAGTTCTTGCACCCTGTCCACAATTAGAGCTCAGCTGAGGAATTTGGTCAAAATATGCATCATTGTTCCAACCTGAACAATGAGAGGAAGGAGGCAGAAAGGTCACTACTCAGCCCTTCATTACTGTCCTGTTAGCTCCTTTGTTTCTGGTGATCACTACTGCAGTAAAATTTGTTAATAGCTATATGAGAGAAGCTAGCCAAGCCAAGGCATCTCTGCTCTTTCACTAAAACCTTCATCCAATGTCAGTAACTTTCCCTTTAAGCCTGTTTGTTAAATGTCTTAGGCAGTGGATTAATCCTGAACACTTAAGATAAGTGTCTTCCTTTTGGAAAGGCTGACTTAGAATCACAAATATTTGTCTCTGCATGAAACTACTAAATCGTGTTATATTCTGTGCCTCCTGTGGTTATTTGGAGATTGTGCAGTAGCAAGACTGTACAGAAATTCTGATTGAAATATATCATCAGGTATAAAATGTTCATTGACTACAATGGAGACTACTGCTTTAGAACTATGGAGTAGCACTTCTTGGTCTTATAACATAAAGAATTCTTTTTCTTTTCTTTTTTTTTTAACCTTGTCTATAAACTGATGTATACGTGAATTCAAAGTGAATTAATGAAGAATTGCTTAGATATTTGCAAAATACAGAGTCATGAATGTTATATGGTCCGAGAACAATGTTGTGTCTCATTCATGGAAGTAAGCCTTGTATTGCGCATATATATATTTTTCTTCAATTTTTTTATTTTTTCAACATCTCTTTAGTTATTTTATCTGTTAACTGCTTAATATAAAATACAGACACCCAGTACAGAATACTGCAATAGTTTTTCCTGGCAAAAACACATGTATCATGCTAGAGGAGATGAGCTGAGGTTAAAAATAGTTAGCATGTGGCAGTGCAAGATGGGGGTTTGGGGCTCTAAGATCCACTCTAATTATTCACTAGGCCAGTATGCTTCTGTCATCTTCACCAATTCAGAATATCACTTGAAAAAACAAGTGACCCTCACTATCATACATAATGTGGCAGCTTAATTGGCAAGAAGGGGTGAAAAGTAGGCTAGGAAAACCCTTTGAGACTGATGGAGCATATTTCAGTGGCTTCATCAAGGTAATGTTCCCCAGGTGATTGGAGGCAGCAAATATTTCATGAGGAAAAATATAAAGGTGCTTCAGCTACAGAATCCAAAACAAATTATTACAAACATGGTTTTTAAGAGTTTTTCATATGCCAAGTATCTGGGGGAGGGAGGGATGATTAATTTTAATAACAATAATGATGGTGTTAGAGTACCTAAAATTGCTACCTAATACTTGCTTGCAGTGGGAGTTAACTAAAATAGGCTTCCAGTTGTAAAACACATTTGATCTAATCAAAGGAGAGAGGCATTCAATATGCATTTTCTTGTACATGTTAGCACATAGCATGCATGCTGTTTTGCACATGTGCCTAAACCAGAAACAATACTGACGTACCTTTAATTTCATGGTCACAGAGCCTATTGAAATCCATCTGGCTCATAAAAGCTCTCACTTTTTCAACATTCAATTTACAGTTCAATTCTATATACACTTTTAAGTGGAAAACAATGTAGTTGCTATAGGAAGAATTTAAACTAAAAAGTATCTCAAATTGAAGGAAGACATCTTTATTTTCTGTTATGTCTGGCTTTCTGGATAGCATACTAAAACTACGTAGAAAGGAGCTTCTAGAGTTTCTGGGACAAGTATTTTAATTCTGTAATGTAAAAGCACTAAAATGAAGAACACTTAAGTAGTCAAAGCTTTACTCTAAATCAGGTGTCCTTGTGTATGCCCTAAGCAGAGGCAGTTCAGTAGTTGAATGGACATGGCCAGAGTATTGTTCGTTTTTTATGATAGGACTATGAAAATCTGAACAAAGATAATGTCTATGTTACTGGAAAAAAAAAAAAAAAAGAGGAATTTGATCACACATCCATGGAGGGGAAAAAAATAAAAATAGAAGTTTTAGCTGATATTTATGATTAGTGGGCTCTGTCCTGATGTATCTGAAATATTTATGCCTTCTATGACTGGTTGTCATATTTTTCTTTCTTTCAGGCCAAAGCTTTAGGTATTTAGGAGTGTCATTACAGCAGGCCATGCAAAATCAGAGGTCTCCTCCTAGAGTTTGTCTTCCTAGAGTTTGTTCTTCTAATAGTTTTCAATACTGATATTTTTTTTCCTGAATCCAATAAATAAAAAGTACGAGGGAATGTTTCAATTACACAGGTCTGTCAGATTCCACAAAGAACTGAACATTTCTTAAACTGACTGCTGTGCTATATGTTAATTACTTATCACCAGAGAATGAAAGGCTCCATTAGCATCATCTCATGTGCACCTGCCTGCTAAAGGAATATGTATGCACAGGTTCTTGAGTCTAACCATCTTATTTGCAATCTGTTACTGAGCTGGAATTTAGTTAAACATTTTGAAGATGTACGAAATAGCTTGTAGAGGAGGCACTGGTTCTTAAGTAATTGGCAGCAGCTCTAGCTCATTAGAATAGCCTCTCGTCTGACATGCCAAATGTGCCCTGTGTTGAGCTGTTCAATAATCAACAACCAATCGTTTCTCTTCTCACATCACTCAGCATGACAAATCAGTGATATTAACCACATGGGTTAAGGCCAATGCCAGTCATTGTTTACATCTCAGGTTAGCCAATTCTCTTTCAATCAATACAATGTCTCTAAAAATACAATACGAATAGACTGGTGTTGTAGTCTTCATAAAAATCATATGACTTCCCCACATCTTAAATAGAAAATGCAAATGGTGATATGAAAACAGTTATGTTTAACTTGAAGAATGGTGGGGGAGAGATTGGGTTGTTGAAAGGAACCAGTTTTCTGATACCCCACTTACAGGAGATGCCAAAGCCTAGAGTTTCAGAGTGTGTGGTTAAGAGGCACATGGGGAGGAAGTCCCCTAGCTTTTATCACACAGAGTCAGCTTGTTGTTCACTAAGTGACCGGTGTTAAATAGCACAATGCTCAAAGAACTGCTCTGCATCTGTTGCTTCCCACTGGTGAGCACTGATTTTAATCTGCTGTTGTGTATCTCCTATTCAGTTAGGTTCCTGTCAACCTCACAGCCTTTTCTGGTCTTTAATAAGCTGCATAATTTAGTCATTTTATCACCTCAGTGTTTGCCTGTGCTCAACATACTGGGAAGTATGGTAGGTGACACAATAGTCTTCAGGCAGTACTGTATGCTGCCTTGCTGTGCCACCGTTAGCTGTGAGAGCAAACATCTGCTTGCTCCTACACACAGCATACTCCTTGTTGTCTTTCAGTTTTGATGTAGAACAACTGTGCTTTTCGTTCTTTCATTTCCTAACTTCAGCAAAAGCATATTGTAATAATGCAGCAATGAATCAGAGAGAAATATTTATCAGAGGCCACTCAATTCCTGCATTCTCCTTATCTTATTGCTACTTTTGTAAGCAGTTCTGATGGAAATCCAGAAAGAACTGTGACTATCACAAACTTAAAATGCTTGCTGGTGATATGCCTGTATATGTTAAGCATACCAAACGCTGCTGATTCTGTTTAGAGAGAGCTGTAGGCTGAGTGGAGCAGGGTGATGCACTCTGAAGATGGTTGGAAGGACTTGAGTCACATTTTTGAAGAGGGAGGGTGGAGGAAAAAAATAAGGAAAAGTAGCTGGTAATGCTAGGAATTACTTGATTGCTCTGTTCCTAAGCAATGTGTAAGACCTGACAAAGAGGTGTTTCTCTTGTTCTACGTGGGACTACCTGGTCAATCAGCAGGAGCCCCTCACTGAAGCTCAGGGTCCCTTTTTCCCTCTTCTCTCCCTTTCTCCCTCTGTGTTTTATATAGGCATAGGAACTTCATTTCAGATGTTTTGGTAGTGTCATGCTTTGTCTGAATTTTGACTTTATCTCCTGCTTCATTTGTGGTATGAAAAGGTTTTGTTATGCTGGTTTTGGTCACTTTTTTTTTTTTTTTTTTTAATACAGAAGTTGGTAAACATCTACACACTATATTCAAATTGTATATATTTCTATAGTGTAGACACTAGATAAATTAAAGGACAGAATACAGGACACTCACAAGATTTAGTAAATATGCTTAATGTCAGTCATTAAATATATATTTATCCAGACTCCCTCTGGTCTGTCTAGGCATAGCTCGAGGCTGTCTTGTGCAGTACACACCGTACTGCTCTAGGCCAACACAGTGGGGGTGAAGTTATTCACTTATTATGGGAATTGCAAAATATAGCTATCCTGACCATCTCAGTATATATTTTCCTGTGCCTTGGCAGGCTTGGTCATTTAAATGTCTAACCATTTTTTTTCTCTTAATGGCTCATTTTATATACAGTACATCATTGTGCCACTGACCTTTTCTGTTCTGACTTGCACTGATGACATCACAAAAATGACAAGATTACCAGTAGTGATGGAAATAGGTGCTTATTATTGTACAAATTAGCAAAGAGCTGGCAGCAACTGGAACAACATGATAGGCAACTGTCTGCTCTAGTACATACGAGGAGACTGCGTCCCAGCCATTGAAAATTGGGGATCAGAATTCAGTGACAAAAGGCTGTTTGCCCAGGAGCCAGCCACCCTCGCTGTGGAAGCATCTAGATGAAAATGTCTGATTATCATCTATTAAAACATGGAGTTAGAGCTATTAAATAGCCAATATTTACCAAATTCAGTAGATAAACAGCCTGTTTGTGACAAATACCTCCTGTTTTAAATGTGTTTATTCATGTTTTCTAGATTGAACTTCAGTCCTGACTTCTGTGTGGAACCTTTCCACTCATTTTAATTCCTTTATTTAATTTGTATATTATAGTAGGTTCTGACATGCTCTAACTGTATTTCATAATGGTTTTAAACTTCTAATAAGATTATAGTAGTTTTTCACTTTTAATTGAAATACATTGGTACTCCTGAGACTTTAATGTTGACTTGCTATAGTAATTTTATTAGGCCTGTAGCAGAGTTTTAGTATATACACACACTCCTTTTTAAAGATAAGCATATTCTTAGTGCCATACTGAATTGGGGTTTTGGATTCATAACTATCCAGCTTTACTAGCACAGAGCTGTACAGTGACTAAAACAGTTAAATGGATGTCAGGTTAGAGATATGAAAGCTCACAGAAATGAGTAACTGTGTAATCATGCTCTGTGGTGAGAATGAAAAAGATAAAGTTGCTACTCATATAACTATTTCTACAAAATATATACCTGTGATGGTATCTGTGACTACCTTTCTGTCAAGTTGACGTGCCCATTTCTATCCACTTTTTTTGATCCTAATGGAGTGGATGGAACATAGTAACCTTAAACATCACTCAGAAATATACGGACTTAGTGATGGCCTTCATAACAGTGTGCCATGCCATGTTTCTCCTACTGCTTCTGGTGCTCTGAAGATACCAGAAGTATCTATCAGTATCTACAGTCACCCTACCTAGGTTGGTATCTCCTTGAGAGACATCTTTGTACAGCTGCTCAAATGAATGTATTATATGTCAATGACATATGCAACAAGGAAGAAAGCAAGGGGTTTTTGGAGAGACCAGCTTTAATGTAGACAGATTCATCTTTTCCCTAGTCAGTGAAAATGGAGAGTTATCTTCCATGTTTAGTTCCTATTTCTCAAGCTGTTAAGTGAATATTTCAGGAGTCTCAATTCTCCATGAGTTTTCCATTATTTTTTCCTTACCCTTCAGATAAAAATTTGCTAACTGTGACTATGCAAGAGACGATGAATTATTTTTTTTAATACAGAAGATGGTAAACATCTTGTTAGTCTTATTGCTAACAAGACTGGTAAGACCAAACAGGGAATTGCTATGAATCATCAGAGTACTATAGCTAAATGCAAGGTGTAATCCCCAAATTTCTGAAAGCTAATAACTTCCAGAATATGATTCCAGTCTCCATACCTGTCTTCCTGAACTCAGTCAGAGTTGCTCTCAGTTAAAGTATTTAAAATAGCATGTGTGGAAATATTTTAATGCTAAGTACTTCAGCCTTTCATTCTATATCTGACAAGAGATATTTGTTTGTGGCTGTGTTTCTCCAACATGCTCTATCTAGGCAGCCTGAACAGGCTCGTTTCTCAGGCTAGCACTAGGCTTGGAGATCCCTCATTGTATTTATGTCTTGTGAAAATCCTATTGCACTGTCAGCACTTAACACCATATAATAACTCTGAAGCCAGGCACTCCCATCATGGGCCAGAAGTCACCTCTATTGATTTCAAATACAGTGCTTTTATCTTTGCTCCATTCAGGAAAGAGTGTGGCTGGGTCACCCTTACTATGTATATCATTTGAGTTATACAGGGAAAGTAACATGTTGGAGGAAACTCTTGTACACAGGGAACATTGTTTTATATTCTTCGAGCAGTGCGCATAAAAATAAGAATGTTTTTCCCTTTGAAAATGAAATAATAGTCCCATTGAAATGATAGACATATTGTCACTACCTTAAATGTGGGTGGGAGATGATACATTTTCCTACTCAATTTGTAAGTGGATTGAGCAGCTGGTTAATAGATACTAGCTTTCATTAATGGAAACTAGTTAATAATTAAGTCTTAACCCCAAATAAACCATATGCAAAGTAAGCAAACAAGTTCAGTGATGAAGACAGTCTTTAACAAGTCTAGTTTGACCAGGTAGAGTTAGCAACAGATTCCATGCATTGAGGCTATTGAGGACAGCAGATATTTGACATTGCACCTAGCTTGCTTTTCAATCAATCTGCCTGAAGTACTTGACTAGATTAAAGATGGGAGGTGTTATTAAAATAAATTAATAAAAACAAAAGGAAAGACATCAATGTAGCAGTAGAACCTTAAGTCACAGGCAGGCATTAGGCATGGCTGCTCATATCAGGACCCAGATGCCAAACTAGAAGATTCACAGTGATTCCCACAGCAGCATCTGGCTTTTTGGCAGCCTATGCACTTGGGCATCAATGACTACGGATTTGCTTCTTAGTCTTCCAAACTGTTGGACAGCAGTGGCCCTTGGCAAAACCATAGAACCCTTTCCTCCATAGCATATTTCACATAGCATTTTCCTTTTCCTAAATAAACTCCTCACTGCCACATAAGCAAAAAATAACACTGCCTAGTCCATTAATACAAAAAAATAATTCAATGTTGTAAAAAGGAGGACCTTTTTATAGCTTGCTTCTGTCCTGTCTCTGTGTGCATGTTGCAGATCAGCCACTGATCATGACTGTTTAGAATGACTTGGGAAATATCCAGTGCAAGTATGCCCTGCCTGTAAATGAGAAAAGGGCTCAAAGTGCATACATATCTTGCATTTACTTAATGGATTTAAGCTAGTAGTATGTCAAAGGAAAATATGTTATGCTGATATATAATGAAGCTCTCTCCTAAAGCAAGTTACAGTAAAGGAGGGAATCACTATATTTTCATTCTATACCTTTCACCAAAGGCTTTTACAATGATATTAAATATTAACTCTGTATAGGTTTAATCCCAAGCCACAGCAGCAGCCTTAAGGTTAATAGTCCTTTTAATTAAAGGATAAGTCAGTTATTGAACACAGAAGCTAATCACGAAAGGATTACCACTGAAAATGAACATAGTCTGTGCAATTAGTCTGATAATTAAGACTTAAGTACTGGACAGAGATCAAAGTGCTTGTAATCTGCAATAAAGTTCCTAGAGTTGTAAGGATTTTCAAAATGTTAGCTTGTGCTTTATTGCACCTTCCATTTATTGTGTACCCATGATAGCAGCAAACACATTTTCCCAATGGATATCAGCATGTATAACTGCAACAGCTGTTACTACATAAGCCTGGTGTTTCTCACAATATGATTACTCTGTCAACGACTACCATAAAAGGTGGCATCTGTATTCATCAAACAGAGTTATCAATAAATGTAAAGCCATACAACAATTAGAGATCTCCAAGGAAGAACAAATCCACCCGCCCCCCCCCCCCCAAAAAAAAATGTCAACTACACTATTTAATTACTAAGATTGTTAATCAATAAAACGCCTTCATAACTTTTAATTAAATTTTTATTTGAACTGGATGTTTAGAGAATCTGATTCTTTGTTTTCGTTTCATTTAACAGTTGTGCTACTAAAGTACTGGTGGCATCTGCGAGCAACCGGCCTCGGGGGGACACTCCACGTCTGTAATTGCATTTTGTCACCTACAGAGGGTGTTAAGAATCTTGTTAAAAATAAAGGAAATAGTTAAGAGACATCTCACTGTAGCCATTATTATAGTGCAAATTACCAGGTAGAGCAATCCAGAAGCTGTCAGGAAAGGTTAGTAAGAAAGAGTGTCAGGAAATCAACCATTCAGCAATTCATCATGGCCTAACGCTAGCTCTAAAATGAAAGCTTTAAAACAGCATTGTTTTATGAAGTAAGGGACATTATCTTTTTTTTTTTTCTTTACAGCAGTGAATAAAGATAACAAGGAGAGTGGTTCTCTTATGAAAGATATAAAGACATAATGATGAAAAATGACGATTATTTTATCACACAAATTTGCAGGCAAGGTAAAAATGAGAGAGGTTGTTACAACTGAAGGAGGCCATTGCTGTATATTATGTCTCCTTTATTTTTATTTTAATTTTCTAATATGAACCTGATTTTGCAGCCTTCGTTAAGGCAAAAACTGGCAGGCTTTCCAGGTCACTAGTCTGGTTTCTGAAGGCTCTGTAAGACGTCACAAAAACAGAATAAATTTGCTTTGCAGAAAATTTTAAAAGCATAGTATTGATACTGGTTGTAACAAAGATTACCTTTGTTAGGGGTTACTGGAAGAGTTTGCTAGCACTTGTCTCACTAACAAATAAATGTCATCTCCCTCTTCCTTTGACTTCAGGACCTAGCTAGTCAGTCAACATCTTTTGATGTTGACTATTGAAGATGTGGACTGCTCTGCCACAGCTTCCTGCACACCCCTCAACATGGGCAGAGTGACTAATCCCCAGTGGGAATACTCATGTATCTTCTGATTGTAGCTGGAGGCACTAACTCCTGTTGTGTGTTGGAGGAGATAGTGCCAGTAAAGCTGGAAATCAGAAAATGTATCCGTGTTTCTCAGCAGGGAAAAAAAAAAAGAAAAAAAAAAAGGCTACCTAGATGTTGTTTCTACCTCTCCCTAAAGCTTCCATGACTCCAGTAGGACTGTGATGGTGCAGGGAGTAATGATACTGAGACTGATGTTTCAACTGCAGGTCTCTAGAGCTGAAATCAGGACGGTGCAAGAATCCCTACCACTTCACGTCCAATCAGTGGCCCTATGTGAAATGATTTTGTGCTGTAACCGCTTTACTGCTAGGATTGTGGATATGCAGTCAACATCTTGAGTTGCACAAATTAAAATAATTTGTCCCCTAATTTAAGATTAAATGATTTAAAATTACTCTTAAACTAATATATACATAAGCACACGTATATCTTGATACTTTGGGAACAAATGTGTTTAGGATCTCTTACTTTAACTATGCTGACACTAGAATATCTATGGGTTGCTTTACGGATTTTTCTCAACTTACCATGATGTGAAATAAGGCAAAATTGAATATGTAATTTATAATCTAGTTCTATTGTTTCTGTGAAACAAAGGGCATCAGCTTAAAGATGTTATACCTCAATCCCCTTACTACTGATTCCTACTCCTCTTCAGTGGTGGAAGTTAGGCTCTTTGTCAACAATTCTGTTTTGATCTTGTGGCCAAATCTATTTGCCACTAACGTTGATGGCAGTGTTTTTATTGATATCTATAGGAGCAGAAGTTTACGCTAAATGTTAGCATTCATTTAATAGCCATACCTAAAGCTTACTTTTGCTAAGAGAAAAAGCAGAGAGGCATATTCAGTGACCTGGTCACTTGCCAGCATTCACATAGCTCTACAATAACTTTTTAATACGTAACTGTAGAAGCAGAAATCCTGCAGATGATCAAAAATGTCCTTGTTTTCCATATGAAAATGTCACAAGAACCACCAGCAGAAAGGCATTACATTGGACTTCAACAGTAACTGATTTATTTTACTTTATTAATTTAAGACAATTGTCTCAGATTGAGGGCATCCTGTAACTTTAAAGTGGTAGATGGAAGGTGCATGAAGATGATAAACAAAAATACTAACAAGCAAAAGATGGTATGAGATGGCATGTTGAGGCACTATGCACTCGACTGAAGCCTCTGAAAGCTTTTGGTGTGCTGCATTGTCCTATGCAAAATGATGTGGAAGAATAATGTAATTATCACTTAAGTTTTTTAAATGGAGATGATTGCCTGATGTTTAAATGGCATAAGATTTAATTACAAGCACAAACTCACAGCAAGTTTGCACTGATGAAAAAGGGTTGTGTTTATATGCCGCCTTAATGCATTACCAAGAGCTAGTATTCATTTGTAATGCTAGTGATATTCACTGAAGACTTGTCAGAATCAAGCACTCACTTCTCATAGATATAAAAATATCCTTAAGAACAGATAATAGCATCAATCACTTTTAGTATTTGGATGTCAGACATGTATGAAAACCCTGCTAACTACCTTCAATAAAGAATTTTTTAAATTACTCCTCAAAATATATATACATGTATTTTAATTCACAGGAGGACAGATTAAAAGAATGCTCTTTCCATGACACATTGGATGAGAATCTGTCTTGTTGCAATGCTAAAAATTCTCAATCCATCAATTAAATGCAGATTCAGGGCACCATCTCATATTTCCTTGTCAAATAAATTATGTCTTACATCAAAGACCACACAGAGTCCTGCTCAACAAAACAGGGGTATGTCTGAGCATATCATAAATGTGAAATATGAAAGAGAACAAAATGAGACAGCCAATAAAATGTAAGATTTGTTAGATAGCATATACCTTAGAAAATACTATTACCAGTGCTCAGAATTTGATTAAAGAAATATTTTTAATATCACTAATTTTCCCCACAGACTGAACTTTTTACAACACAAAACAGCAAATATCTGTGAGAAATTAAAAGAAGAAAAGTAGCAGATTAAATGATGTTAAAATGGATACATTTCTATCATACCATTAAGGAAAAAAAAAAGATTTCTCTTTTTTTCTCTCCCTATCTCTTTTCAACAAAATGTGGAGTTGGAAAAGGATGTATATTGTCAAATGACAAATTTTGAAGATGATATAAAATTTTGCAGGGTAGTCAAAACTAAAGCCATAAGTAGAAATTGCCTATGACTTTCATAATAACTGTCTGGGCAATAAAATTGTAGCTGAAATTCGCATTGCTAGGTGCAAAATAACACGGTAAAAAAGTTTATGGAGAAATCAGCTCTAAGCAAGCTACTGCCACTCAAGAAAGAGAACTCACTGGGTAGCTTTATTAAAACGTGAACTTGGTATTTCTCAGCTTCCATAAAGTAAATGCTGTCAAGAATAATTCCAAAAGAAATTTCAAACAAAACAGCAAACTGATTAGATGTGCCCATAATTTGAATGCAGCTTATTGTTCTGGTACAACAGAAAATTACAGCAGAATTACAAGGTAATGGAAGTACAGTAGGATGATCAGACACAGGGCAGTGCCATGCAAATAACTGACTAGATGAGGACTTCTACATTTTTTAATTCTTTATAAAAGTGTTTTGTGTGTTGTTGTTTTTGTTTTTTTTTTAAGGTACCTTAAAAGATGGCTGAAGAAAGTCTACAAGTATTCATATATTTTTATAAATATATTCATATATAGTCTAAAAATATATTACAAAGGAAGCACAGTTTGTTCATATTGCTCATAACAGGAAGACTAGGCAGCCTATATTGAAACAGGGAGATGGCCCATTTGAAATAGGCAATAAAAACAAGTTGAATTGTGAATTCCTTACCATGGCATGTTGCACAGTCCAAAAGATTAAACAGACTCAAAAAGGGGTTAGACAATTTGCAAAAGAGAAACCCACTGGAGTCTAGGAAATATGATGATCTAGATGCATTCGCCAGGTCATACATCTAGATCGGCCTGCCATGTGACAGATCACAAATATCTCCTGTGAACAGCCAGAGCAGTAGAATTTGTGGTGAAACTTCGGTGTGATCCAAGAGGGTCCTACTTTTATTCTGACGGACCAGTTGCAGATTGACTAAGCTGTCAAAGGGTCAACATAAAACCAGTTAAATTAATCACATAATTATAAAATATTATTATACATGGCTGTTTTCATATATCTGTATGTGTGTATGTATATAAAGAAACTTTTCTCAACCTAAGTTTCACTGACAACCCTGATCTCCAATGACTTTTCAAGGAACAAAGCCCTGAGCTCTAATCGAAATAAAAATGCATTGATACCACATATTTTGCTTCCATAATGCATGTTGCTCCTTTATTCTCCATTTATTAGGAGGTCAGTGTATCAAAGCAGCTTTCACAGATGAAAACTGTCCAAATAACAACCAGCTAGGAGGTGACATTTTTAAGGTATGTAAGTAATTAGTTTCGGGCTGTTGTCATTGTTTTTAAATGGACTAGGCAAAATGGTGCACTTTATGGACATTATCTCCTGCCAATAGACTTTCATGTTGATGCGAAGAATAGGTCAGTGTGTACCTTGTTTTCTGATTTAAAAAGAAGTTTTACTGGCTATAACTGACCCAATGCTTCATTAAGAAAAAAAAATAAACATCCTCAAAATCTTTTGTTAATCGTGATATGGATAGATAGTCCCTAGCTCATTCTCTAGGAGCTCACCCTTAACAATGATCACAAGCTTCTATTAATCCTACAGCAACCTTCCATTGATCTGGTATTACCTGTACTGGATGAAATGGGCAGTAGAAATTCACCTCACAATCTATGCATCAAGTTTCTAAGTTTTTGGAAAGCTATTTTGTTTCTTTAGACAAATATTAAGCATGATATAAAATCTTCAGATAAAGATGCATCTACCACGTGGAAATAGCTGTAGTAGATAAATAACCTTTGCACTTTGTTCTTGCTCTAAATGTGTCTCCCTGTCTTTTTTCCAATCACTATATCTTGCTATGGATATTTCACCAACTTAACTGTTTTATAGTAGCAAATCTCTCCAACTGTAGGTAACTATGGATCATGACCAAACTATCTCTTATCTAACTGCAGTTAAAATAAATAGATTGAATTTATTCCAAATTGCTACGGAAATGCAGGTTCCCACTTCTCTCTCTCTTTCTTTTTTTCTTTTCTTTTTTCTTTTCTTTTTTTTTTCTTTTTTTTTTTTCTTTTTGCTCAGAGGTTTTCTGATATGTCAACACATTTCCAAAGCATAGGTATATCCCATGCGGAATGCCCTATCTCAGAAATAGACTTCATGCCATGTATATCACTATTATTGTGAACTTCCACATTTTTCTCTGTATTTCCATCTACACCCTGAAGAATTATGTTAGGTCTGTTTTTGGAGATCTGAGAGATCCTTTCTGGATCCTTTCTCCTGGTCTGCAGTCATATCTTCCAAATCTTTGTAGCCCCCACTTTCCAGGATGCTGTTATCCACCCTTCTAACAACTGGTGCAGTAGTGGTGTATTAGCCATGTCTCTTCACTATTTCCTTTGTTTCTTTTCCCCATTAATCCATATATCAAAGTAGATATTGGGGGGATGGGGGGTGACACAAACTTTCTGCAAATAAAAATAAATCAATATGTGATATTTGCCCTCACTCGTTGAAACATGATCAGAATTTCTATCTACCTCCATCAGCACAGTGATATCTTTCAGATAAGGAGGAGGCATGATATAAAATATATATATATACATTATGAGATTAAAAAAAAAAAAAAAAAAAAAAAAAAAAAAAAACACTTCTTAATTACGCTGTGAACTTTTTCTGCAGTTGACAATTTTCCTCCCAAGAGAAATAGCTAGCATATGACATGCTGTGCCTAGCTAGATGAGCAAACACAGCATACATATATTCACAAACATGGGAGAAGCATATGAATTGTAATAATTACAGTGGCAGTGGGAATATAAAGGGGATGGCAGTTCATGACATGGATTCATTAATCAAAACTGGTTGAGCTCACATCCATGTGAACTTGCAAAATATAGGCCTCTTCTGGCCATCTGATTATACTATAATCTTCATGTAAGAAATGGGTGAACTGTTTTCCCCAATCTGATACCAGACATCAGTGATAAGGATTTAAATACCTTTTAATAAGGCTGTTATTAAATTTACAACAGTAATACCATAATATTGATGAGGACGAATGAATGAAACAGATAAATGCTTCAGCAAAGTATGCTATGTCAGTCTGATATTTTCAATCATATCAAAGAAATTCAAAGTCTTTTGCCTTGAAAGGCAGTAATACGCTCTCACATGTGACAGAGGTGAAAGCAGCAGGGTGCGTGGTTACGTAACTTCCAATTTAGTTTACGGTATAACCCACATGTACTATTTTAGGAGCTGGTTGCCTGTAGGTCAGTCAGCTGCAGCCTGTTTACAGGCCAGAGAGAGATACCATGTTCTCTTAGAGGCTTTATTTCTGTTCCTGTGCTTTATCTCTAACCTGGAGTTAAAGTCGCTGTGCTGATAGAGAAAGCCAAATTTCTTCTGTGGGGAAAAATATGACTGAAAACATAAGAACTTAATTGTGATTTGGTGAAAGCCCTATCTCATCAGCTGCAAGAGAAGCTAAACTTATAAAGAACTTTTACATAAAAGGAACTTTCCTCCAGCTGTATAAAGTATTATTGTAGATAACATCCCCTGTGTTCAGCAGCTTCTAGTAAAGCCCTGACAGTGTTTTCTTTCTCTGCCCATTTTCACAAATTGAAACACACAGGTAATCTATTTTACATGTTCACTATTCTTCAGGGAAGATGAAAAGCTGAAAGCAGTGGCAAAACTCTTGACCATTCAGGGGGCACCACATTTCAGCCATCACTCCTGTGTGGATGCAAACATACCCCACCCATGGATCCACAGAAGACTTTAAAATAGTACATTTTGTCATGAGAGACTAATACTCAGGAGGACATTTTTCTCTATTCCTACATTTTGAAAGTGAATTGTAACCCCCACCCCCAACTAGGTTTGTAAATATATATTTGTGAAATAGTATGGAACCATTTAAAATAATTCAGTGTGTCCTATTTGGTTTCTGGGAGTGCGGTTTCCCTGCTTTTAATGCTGTAGTCACTGCCTGTAGGATTGCTGGCATGGCTGCACCTTCCTGACTGCCATTTTGTGACACAGCTGCACAGACTGGTGCTTGGCACCACCCACCAACATGGCCGGGCCTATGCAGAATTCACCGCAGTTGCAAACAAAGAATAAACTGCTCTACATTTCCCATTCCTAATTAGATTATCTGTGCACAGTGTGCTGGACTTCTATTTTTTCCCATACCTAATAGTAACATTTCCCTTAAATAAATAAATAAATAAATAAATAAAAATAAATAAAAATATATTAAAAAATCTTTTGACAAGAAAAGTCAATTAATCTGCAAAATAATTCAGAGTAGATTCCCTCTGAATACCCAGTGGGCTTCAAGCAGCTAATCTGTGTAATCTACAGTGGGACATCTCTTTTTGTCAGCATAGTGGCTTTTCTGTAGTGGCACTACCACAGTTTTCTTTGTTACTGTTGAGTTGCTGTAATGTGGGGCAGGAAGGTACAGGGGCTCACATCTGTCCATAATGGATGCATTTTCACAGTGCGATAGCCTCACACAAAACACTCTTCTCAGAGGAGGAATCTCAGTTTCTGCTGTCTTCCAAGTATAAACTGAAAACTGTCTCTGAGGTTTTTATATCTCATAGAAAAGGGAGGTTGATAAAAGAGACAAAAACAAGAAAATCTCAGGTTTGTTTGTAAAACCTCTCTCTGTTTTGGATTTTTTTTTTTTTTTTTTGAGGATTTCCTCATCTAAAAATTTTACATTATCATCCAAACCAAAGTAGATCCTTAAATTGGTTTTGAGTGCTCCTAACACCAATATAAACAGTCTTTTGTTTTAGTTTGTTTTCCATTTGGGGCCTGTCCTGAGGAAAGAAAAGTATGGCTGCTATGCTTCCTGCTTTTCTTTTTCCACCAAGGCCAGTAAGCTGTACTTTCTGCCTCTTCTTTAATTGTTAAATGTCATATTACTGCTGATAATTTCATTAAAGGCTTAACTAGTGAAATTAGAAAAATAACTCAAACACTTTGTCTTTTATTTATTCCTTTCTTTGCCACATACTTTGCTCATTGTATGTAGGCCAAGAAGAATGGCTTTGCATAAAAATCTGCTGAAATACTAGCCCAGAACTACCCAGATGCACAATCTGGCTAAATCACAGATACATGATGCTTCCTAAAATCTTAAAGGACATCCATTCTGTCAATATTTTTAAGTTTTCTGGAAAGAATGTCATTAAGCCATGAACCACTTAGGAGTAAAGGTGAGAAGGAATATCCAACAAAGCCGAATAGATGTTCTTTCTTTGTGAGTAGGCCTTGATAAAATTATACATTTAGGCTTGGAAATCTACTGTTTTGTTTTGAAGTATTTAGTCTACAATTAAAAATAATGTAATATGGTGTTCCCATCATATAGTGCTGAATTGTAGAATAGCAGGAGTAGGAAAGAAATATCTGGATCAATCTTGCTGTTGCTTCTGAATCCTGACTACTATTAGCTTCCATATTATTAATAAAAATAAAGGAGATGGCAAAGACTGTGGTGGAAAATACGCTGATACCATTTTAGCATCAGTTTCCCAGAATAATTATATTTATTTATTGATTCTAAGGTATCACATAGGCAGGTTTCCTTGTGGTTGAGTATGTACCAAAGAACATAGACCAAGGAGATGGCTGAATTAGCAGCCAGTGTGTCAGAAGGTCTTTGGGAGTGTGTACCATTGTGTTTTTCTGCATTGGTATTTACAGTATAAGTATGTTAGACCATGATTATATGCATTGCTGAAAAATAACTGTAGGCCTGCTAAAAATAACTGTAGGCCTGCTGTGGACTGACATATTCTTGCACTTGAAGTACGAGTGCTACCAGCACTGTAGGACGTCTTTCTGCTCTCTTAGGACTGTGAAGAGAATGAGCAACTATAGATCTGAGGATTGGCTGAATATTTGTAAAAGGTATTAACGCTCCAGTTTTATGAGAAATCTCAAAGGAACATGATAGATTCCCTGAATCATATAAGTCTAAGATTTAGGTTTTCAAAGAAGCCAGAATTTGTTAATGCCTAACTCTTTGGGGCTCCACTGAAAATTCCAATTCAAGAAAAGGTACAGATTCCATTTCATGATATCTCTGCTAAGACCATATGCAAAGTTAATTACTTGATTTAGTGATCACTGAAACATGGACATACAGTCAAGCACACTGGAATATTCATCAATAAAATAGGTAAATACTATTCAAAAAATATATCAAAAAGCTCTCAGAGACTATGGCAGTGTGCAGAACTAACCACTTGCTAATTAAATTTTCCATAGCTGGTCTTTTGAAAGCTATCAACAAGCATCCTTCAGCATTTGCTAGAGTTTTTGTTTTTCTGTGAAGTGTGATAAGGGAATTAAGTGGAATTTTAAGAAATTATTTTAGCAAGTGGAGATAGAAATAGCAAAGCAGTTTTCTTATATTACTCAACTCTGTTACAGAATTGTTCCCATTATATTTTGTTTGTTTGGATTTTTCTGCATATTAACAATTAATGACAATATATCACTCAAGTAATTTGAAATCTGTGACATTTTAGCTAGAAGTAATATTATGTTAGAGAAACCCCATCACCTGTGGATTCATTGTAGACCACTGCCTACATGGACTTGGAGGACAGTGAGCCTTAAAACTAATAATAATTAGGACTCCTGGCCGAGGTGAAAAGCTATTGCCTCATGGAACTATTTTCCAATCATCCTCTTTCCAGCTGAGCTGGACTAGTGACACTATAAACTGGCAATTAAAAGACTCAAGTTTAAAAATACCTTCAGCTTCCCAGGTCCCACAATGGCAAAGGTTAAGTGGATTATATGGAGATAATTCACTCAGCTCCAAGGGGAGGGTGCTGATTGCCTCGGCTGTTGGTTACCTCCCTCCTCACTTGTTGAAGCAATGATTGCTATGGTGGTGTCACCTTTTCCAAGGTAAGACAAGGGGGAGAGGAAAGGCCTAGAAAACTTTCCCAAGGGATACAGCAATTACTATCAGACAGTAAATAATACTTGCAAATTTTACTTTGATACGTCCTTGAAAACTGAACAAGGAAGTGGTCACTACTCCTCAACTAATACCTTAATGCTGCTAAATGTTGACATTCATGCAGATCTTCCAGGAAGTACTCCCTGCTTATTCAAGGGAAAAGAAATACGAATAAGATTGCTGGCCTTAATGTGAATGGCTACTATCCCCCATGCTCCAGCTGAATTAAAACCACCAGTTACACCTCTAGTTGTGTGGCAACACCTACACAGTGTTTCCAATTAACTTTGTAAGTTTTTAATCAGTGACAAATGCATTTTTGTAAATTCAATTTGCCTTTTATTGCAGCACCTATAAAATGTCTTGCAGCATTCCGGAACTTTGTGAAGGTTTTACTTGCTACTGACATAACACAGCTGTCGGACCTACAACAAAGGCTAAGGTTTATGAGCAACTTGAATTAGGCTGTAGGTTAAGCAATTAAAGTTCAAGGAGGGGGAGGGAGAGAGAACTTTCCAAAATTTGCACTTGCCAATGTGGAAAAAGCACACCAAAACCACTGCATACCAGGACAAGCAAAGCTAAAGAGGCTGAAGAAGCTATACTGCACTTTAAATTCATTATTTTGGGAGAGTTCCTTATGTGAAAAGGTCACGCAGATTTCATTAATAAATCTGCACTGCTATTTGTTTCTTTTTTTAATCAAACTCAAATGCATCCTGTTAAAGGGCTGAATGATTAGATCATAAATCTGAATGTCCTTGAAGATGATGAAGAAACTGCTTATCTGTAAAGCAATCATCATACTGCCAGTTCTATCATTTACACATTTTTACAGGTGTGAGGAAAACGGTTTAATTTTAAATCATTTTCTTGAACTGCTAGCTAAGAAAATAATGCTCACAGAACTTACAGTTAAAAAAGCAACTGGTTTACTTGTGACATATGGAAACAACCCATTACATCTCATTTTCTGTAGCTAAGTTCAGGGTATTAAAACAATCAACATTCAAAATAAGCATGAATTAATATTTCATCTCAGTGAAACAACACTCAGTACATTAACTTCTGCTTCCAGTTATATGATGCAATGCTCCTAAATTCAACAACTCTGAAATTAGTGGGTTTTAATGGGGCCAGAGTATAAATTTGCCTCACTAGGTTTTAAAAGTAAAGCCAGTACAAATAAGATTTGTAACTCTGTTTTTGATATATTAATGCATGGATATCCTTACTCTGAGGGGTTGAGACCAGTACATACTGTGCTAGATTTCTTCTTCTTTGTTACTTTTTGTTTTCCTTATTTCTTGATTTTTCTTAATTTCTCAAGTATTTATTCAATACTTTTGGCAGTATATTCTTCTGTTGTAAGCATAATTAGGGTGTTGCTGCAATTTCTCCTTTGTGCGTTGTGGGTTATAGAGCTGATCTGTCACAATGTCTGAAATCAGACTGGCTATGGCCAACACCAGCAGCATGTATTGCTGTTGTAGTGCCAGAAGGAGGTTGGGAAATTAATGTCTCTTTGGAACTTTATTAAAACAATGAATGTGGAAAATAAGTTTTTGGATTTATATACATTCTTACAAAAGGAATGAGATATGGAGCAATATTTTGAGGTGGGTAAAACACATTTTGCAATTTCTTGGCTGAATACATGACCTTTTTTCATTTTAACCTAAATCCCATCCAGTTTGATTAAATAGAGAACTTTTGATTTCCGGAGACTTTTGATCCATAGAAGTTAAGAGCTGCAAGAGCATCATCTATGGCACTGGTGCTAGTGCCAAAATCTAGCTCAGTGGAAGTTATTTCACTGACTT
Organism: Anas platyrhynchos; assembly: GCF_047663525.1. Taxonomy (NCBI): domain Eukaryota; kingdom Metazoa; phylum Chordata; class Aves; order Anseriformes; family Anatidae; genus Anas; species Anas platyrhynchos. The sequence continues at coordinate 22,838,546 of NC_092593.1, read as the reverse complement.
AGATCAATGGACATTATCTGATGACAGTGGAAGTGTTGCATAATTTACTGCATAGAATGTCTACCCTTCAAAGATTTATGTGTTTGTTTAACTTTGTTCTGTCTAGTTAATTAATTGAAGTCATTGAGATATTCATATGCATAGACTGTTTTATTTTCAAAATATTTTTAAAATTATTTGCTAGATTGTTCACTAGTTGAAAAGGCATTCTGATCAAAGTTTATTGCACTTTGCAAAGGTTTAAGGTTCCTAAATTGTTTTCCCCACTGATCCTAGTGAGCAGAGGGAGTAACAGTATCATTAAATCAGATGCATCAAACTTTACTTCACACAGTTTTCTTTAAATGACATATTTGGTTTGTTGTAGATCCTGCAATTTCTTGCTCATAAACACAAACAATAACTTAAAATTGAGCTCGGTGAGCCGGTTTTGAACTGCATGCAGAGAAGATTAAAAGAAATAGTACCAAATCCTCTCCTAGGAAAGATCAAATGGTTACTAAAATGAAAGCATCCTAAAAACAGAGTTTAGCCTGGGGTAGGGGGCAGGGAATTGGACATTTAGCTATAATTAACATCTTCTACTTATAATCTCCAGTCTTTCAAACAGACTGTTTCCCACTATGTGTAGTTTCTTGGGAGACTGAAATCATTGTGATTTAAAAAATAAGTAAAATCTGAAAAGTTTCTGTTAACTTGTATAGCTGTATACAAGGGTTCACTCTTCAGGCTGTAATTCTGTAATCTTCAGACTTCTATAGACAGTCATAAATCCATCAAACATTAAATTCATATACAAATATTTCTGTGCGATTGTGTGATAGTAGAGAAAATACAACTTTACCCTACTTTCTAAAGAACATGTGCGGAAGTTTTGCTTGGGCAGGGACTGTATTAGTTTATCTGAAGCTTGAGATTAGCAACTTTATCCAGGAAAAATGCCTGTAAGGTTCTTGGTGCTATTTCTTCATTCCTCCATTATTTCAGCCCATGTTGCTTAAAAAAATATCCCCAAGCTATTACCTGGTAGCTCTTCTTTCTTTCTATTCGTCTTAAATAAAGTGCCAAAAGAAAGAATAATAAAAGAAGCTGAAAAGGGTTCTTATTTGGCTTTCAGAGACTACTTGGTGTTTTTGGTGTATCGCTTGCTGGAATCTGAAATACATGTACATCTTATTTCCTCTCCCTCTCTTCCATCAGAAATGTATCCCTGCCGGGACAGTGACTGCAGATCATTCAGTCCCTCAGTCTGTTTCCACAAAAGTCCTTACTGTTTCCCCTAAATAGTAAATACATTGGTACTCCTTATAAGCTGATCTAAAGAAAGATATTTCCTGGCTTTATGAACTCTGACTTGTATGTTGCTGCTACTATGCTCCTTTGGCATTTATAAATTCATATCCTGTGTAGGTTCATATCCTGCCCTTCTAATGCATTGCAGTTTCTTAACATACTGTTTAAACTTGTGGAGATAAACACAGGTAGTAGTATATCAGTAAAAATAAATTCTGGTTTATATGTGTATTAAAGAAAATATAATCTGTGTATTCCAAGATAAGAAGAGCCAGTGGAATTGGCTCTGAAACTCTTCTAGCTGTAGACATGCCTCAAAGTAACCACGTACCATTTTCTTTCTCATACTGTGGTGTACAAGGAACCTGAAAAGCATGAACACACAGAGCAAATATACCCTTTTGCGTTCACTACTCACAGCTGCTCTACCCCTCTGCAACCTACCTGGTAATTCTGACAAAGTTTTATGCACAAACTCATGCACAAATCAGATTATGAATGTTTCCTGTGTTAGGCTAAGACCTGAAATACCAGAAGTTCTGGGAGGATACAGTGAGTAAGAAGGATTAGCAGACAGCAGTTTACTCAGTGATTTCAGTGGACTATGGTAGTGCATCATCAAGGATTTTGGTGTGTAAGGTGTTTAAGAAAGAAGATGCTGAATTGAAGATTGTAAGATTGGGTCCCTTCTTCTCTGAGATGTGAGATAATTGTCTCCAGTTTTTTTGTTTTGTTTCTAAATAAAGTTGTTTTTTTGTTGTTGTTGTTTTGTTTGTTTGTTTGTTTGTTTTTATGATAAACTCATTTGAAACAATTCCTTTTTCTGCAGATAAGGTTAGTGCTTTCTGTCTAACTTGCTCTTTCATGCCTAAGGGGTGTAACACATATGGTAAGTAACAATAAAATAAGGATCTGACTGTACAACTTTATGAAGGGCATGTGAGACTAAAACCTGAGCAATAAAATTTCCTTTCCTGCTCAGACAGAATTGTGTATGCCTGTCATATTTTATTGGTTGTTAAATGGCACATACATTTATGGATCACAACAAAAAACAGGCAATCTACAGTATCATTCTCTATTTGTTATTTTCAATGAAATCATTGGGCAAATTAGACTATAGGAAGTAAAAAAATACTTATGCATATGTATTCATGTAAAGCATGAATAAACCATGCTCTAACTATTCAGTATTAGTGGCAAAAAATGTTTCTGTATTTCTGATTTAGCTAAGGAGAGTGACACACCCCATGATCAGAAAGCAATGTTGTAGAGCAGTGCATTTTTAAGAGAAATAGTCTTTTTGGAAAGCAGACAAAAATAGTTTATATATTGAACAATTCAGACTGCTGTAAAGGGAATCCCGTTTTAGCTACGTTAGTAAATATAATGCAATTAACATCCAGTGACATGAGCTGTCTGAAAGAGAAATATTCAATATTAAAGTTACTCCATTACAATACTGAGCCACTCACTTGATTAGCCATGAGAATTCTGAAATTGTTGCTTCTTTCTGCTTTGCTTTCTTTTTGCATGGTGAACAATCTTGATAAATGATAGAAATGATAAATAATTTTCAGAAGGAATCAGATATAGCAAAATGGAAAATGTATGTGTCAAATACACAGTGAAAATATGCCCAAAGTTACCTTTTCAAAGAATCCAGTGACAAAGTGCTTTTGAGTATGAATGCATATGTATTAATGATATTGCATGCTGCAAACCAAATTGCACTGCTGTTTTCAGGAATATCTTTTCCAAAAAGTGTGAACATTTAATTAATTAGACTAAGAATGAGTAAGTATTGTAAAGGTGGTAAACAGAAAACACACTCCAATTACATTGCTAATCAGTTCTCTGCCCTTTCTTCAAAGCTAGCTAAAATGATATTAATAAAGCCTCCTGCTTTTGCTTAGTCCATGCAGCAGTACAGCACATTGAATAAGCCCTTTGGACACAGTAACATTGACCTTTCTCAGAGAAACTTTTGGTGGGGGGAAAATATGAATGTTCGAGTTTGTTCTTTGCAGGTGCAATGTACAGCCTTCAACCAGATAAATAACTGGTAAGACTATGCAGCCTGGATATTGACGAGTGGTTTGTCATTCTAATGCCACCTGAGGTAAGAAGATTTAATTTTGTCATAATTCTTGACATCAATCAGCAAGTGAAGAGTACAGGAGTCACCACAGCATGTAGACAAAAAAGGAGTGTGGACTGGATTTTGGTGACTAAGTATAGTTTATACAACACTGGATGCTTCAGACAGCTTGTGTCCACCTCCCACGTGCCAGGCATTTTAACTGGATCCTTAGTGGATTATATAGGCTGAGACTAACATGCAGGAATGTTTTTGGGCACTTTCTCTAAAGCTAGATGCATGATAATATGGTGATGGGGGGAACTCACAAAGACTCTGGGATCCCTCACTTTTTTCAAGCAAGACCACCAGCAAAACTCTGGATCTCGTCTGCCTGTAACATGAAGTCTCCATAGCTGCCGTTTTTCTCAGTTTTACTGCTCTGCATCCATTAGGAATCATGTAGTAAAAGTCAGGCTAATGATCGCAGTTAGGTTTTCAGCTTTCGGCATCTGTCATTGAGAGGAACTGCTATAAAACCTTACCTGCTAATATAAGCAGGTAAGGTTTTGTAAAGAGAGAGAGTATCTTCGATTAGAGTGGCTGATAGGGCTGAAGGAAAAAGGTTGCATGTGCACAGACTCCTCAACCAGTGTGAAATGTCTTTGTTGGGTTGGATATGTTGGCTGAACGTATACATTGGCCTAGCTCTCAAATTCTTCACTATTAGGTACTTCTGCTGTTGTGAAAAAATATGGGAGAATAAGCTTAAATCCCAGCTGATGTAAGATTTTTTTTTTTTCTATGTTTGTAGCTATGTATATTACTTTATAGGAAATGGCAACAGTATAGGTGTCCAGATTTGGTAAAAATGGCTGCTGAAATGAGTAAAACCTGCCATGTTCTCTGACATATTAAGACTAAATGCTCAGAGTTCTTTAACAGAGATTCTCTATGCTGCTTTACTCCAGGAAAAAAAAAAAAAAAAAAAAAAAAAAAAAAAAAAGTAAAAAATAAATATTGAGCTCTGGAGGTGAGCTAGACTGCTTTATATCCAGTCATCTTTTACATATTTTTTCAACAGCTGTGAAGTCCTTTTTTTTTTTCCTTTTTTTTTTTTTTTTTTTTCCTGGTAGATTTGATGACTGAATGAAAATGCTAAAACATCTGTTAAGGACTGATATAATAATTCTGACACTTTTACATACTGTCTGAAATTCAGTATGGTATATTAGACAATTGCAACGCATGGTAACTTTGAAATGAATTCCAGTGTCTTTCAAAATCTCAGCTTGAGTAACCATAGTTTTTGTATTTGAAATGTGCTTTCCCACAAAGCTATTGTTTACATTTCAAAATAAGAAACAGAGCTTGCTAAACATCTTTGGAGCATGCCTTCAGCTTCCAAAATTTGATGTCCATGGTTTGCATAGCCAGGTCTCAAATCTTATTCCAAATACCACTCCTGTGTGGCATTTATTTTTCTGGGTGGACAAGGGTTTATTTTGAAGAATGTATAAATATTTCGTCGCACGTAAGGATCACTCGTAGCCTCAGATATCTTTCCTCAGTTCCTGCTGCCAGCACCCGAACTTCTACCTGGGTGTCTGCAGGCAGAATTTGGCCGGGGGAGGATGTGGAGTGCATCACTGTGCAAAGCCTTCGAGCTTCGCGCAGCTTTGTCACTGGTGCTCCCTCTGCTGGTCGTGAGGGAGAAAAGCAAAGTTGCAATCTATGTCATGGATTTATGACTGTTCCGTAATATTAAAAGAAAATATTCCCAGATCAGATATGTAAATTATCTAATACCCACGATATTATTATTTTTGCATCATAATGAGATATGTTTCACCTGACTTGTTCAGTGTGTCAATGCCATCATCTATTTTCAAAAACAATAATTTTTATAAAGTACCATACTATCTAACATAAATAGATAGATAGATATAGATATAGATATCCATATTTTGAAGCAAACACTAGATCAAGTTCAGGATGTAAACTAGCGTCCATGAGGGATTCTGCCCAAAACTTTGTGAATGTATGACCACTGTCCTTTTCCTAGCAGAAGTTGTTCAGGGTACAATAAGTGAAACCACAAACACCGTATTCAGGAGATATATGCGTTGAAACCTACATTGTGTTCATATGTGTTTCCATCCAAGGTGATTCTATACCTCCTGCTAAATCTGCCTTTATACCATGAGTGAAAGGTCTTCTTTTCATCATAACATTAATAACATAAAAAGCTAAAGCACTGAATTAGTTTGTTGAGAATTCTCTGAAGTAAAATTATCTGCCAAGGTAAATGGATGCAATACCATATTATTTTAGCATATAAGTCTGTGTATGCAACTTCCACTGACTACTGTAGGAGTTTCATGTATGTATATGAAAGGAGAATCTGATCCTGAGCATAGTGTTTGTCACGCAGCTGGTATTTACACGTTCATATTACAGTGTAAGTTTTGATAATTCAAATCTAAGGCGGGTACCACTATGTTGCCCTGTCATTATTCTCTAACCAGGAGAAGATACGTAACTACAGCTGAATGCCTTTAGATCACAAGAAAATGTGTTTCCTCTCATTTTATTTTTTTACAGATAAGTGACATTTCAGGAAAATGTAACAGCAAAGGTAAAACTGAAGATCTTGGTCCACTTAATGTACCTAAGTGAAATGGGTTTCTTGGTCTCACATCAGCGCATATTACAGAAACATTTCAACTCATTTGATAGTCTCTATTGAGGATGAACATTTCGGACTGAAACAATACACAAACCTACAGACTAAATTACTTTCACCCCAAGAAATATTTATGGCTCTGATCTGTCAAGGGTACAGTTGAATACAGTGGCATGATAATAGGAGTGCTGACTATACAATTGCATGCGGGTACCTAAGGAGCCAGTATTAGATTAGTGATGTGAGCTACTAACATTAAAATACAGTTTTTTGACAAATACAAAAAGACTTTCCAATGACTCATAAATCTTATATTAGTACTCCAGCACAAAACACCACCAGCAGCAGTGACAGCATTTTTGAAAAGGAATACAATGAAAGTGATAGCATAATTCCAGCTTCTTGACTTTTCCTCTTATAAGAAAGAACAACATGAACCTAATTCAAATGCAATTTCCACGTGGGCAGTGATCCTCAAAGGGAGCATTTTCACAATCAGAGAAGAATGCCAGACACTAAAGAAACAATAAATAAGATTAACTGATGTTAAACCTTTAGCATAATAAACGTTACTTCACATGTTGTTTTTTTTTTTCATGGTAAAATATTTATCAACAATTCAAAACCACCTACTCCTTTACCAGAATAAACCAAAATTATAAAAGCTTGAAGACAGTTTTCTGCATGTTATTTAGGAGTGGAACTTAGACCAATCTTGCTGAATCTGATCATTCTTGTGTAATAGAAAAAAGGAAAAAAAAAAAAGAGAGAGAATACTATGAAAGTGATCTTTCCTCTGTTGTACTCTGGACTAAGACACAGCTTTACCGTAATGCCTGTTAGGCAGAGTTTGTATTTTTGTCAATCCATTAGTTTATCTCACTGGGGAAGAAATTTCCACAGTTTGGCTAAGACACTGAGGAAAAAACTTCCCATAAATCTTCATGTCATGCAGCTTTGCACACCTGAACTCTAATTAGATGTCAATCTCTATGTACTTTTTGTAAATGAATAAATAAAACCAACTTTACTTCCTCAGCAGACTGAACAGTCCTGTTCATAGTAGGAGACCACCTTATCTCAATTCTGAATGTATCTTATCTCCTTTTACAGGGGAAGGCCACGAGAAACTGGATGAAGTTTTCTCCTTTGGACAAAATGTTAAGTATTTTCATATTGGAGACAGGATTTTCAGGAGTGCGTAGGGAAATCACTCATTTCAATGAAAGCTGAATTCCTTGGATTCTTAACCCTTAACGATGTAAAATTGACTTTTTATACAGTTCTTGAACAGCAAGATGACTTACAAGCAGATGGATGTTTGTGATATACAGAAATGTGAGTTATGAATGGAACCCCGTGCTAGCAATGGGAGGGGCAGGATATTTTGCACTCCAAGAATGATGCTTCTGAAGATGAATCCTTAAGGTTGAAAATGTTCCAGTTATAATCCCACAGAGTAATGCTTCCTGAGTGAAGTCATGGTATTACCTCAGGGAGCATTTCTGCCCCGGAACTTGGTCATTTTACTGTTTTAAATTAGATGAGTCTATTTCTTTAGCACACTTTTACTGTGACTGCTGTTTATGTGTTTCCAGAACGTTAGTGATCAGTTATTTCTGACATTTACTAAATGCCTGTTTGTAGTTAAACACATTTTATATTTATTCTGTGTCGAGTTATCATGGAAACACATAGGAAAAATGAGAAAATGTCAGGGATATGGACTCCTCTGTAAAGAAGCCAATAGTTATATGCAGTAGGAAGGGCTGGCTCTGTTCTAACTCCTGCAGAAAGGCTAGTCTGTCTTTTGTACCCTCTGGGTCATGACAGGTCTTCCTACTCATTCCTAGCTCCTGCCTCACTCAGCCATCCTGCACAGCATCCTATATACTCCTGGCCACCTGTGCCAGGCAGTGCTCTTGCTGCAAGCTCCTCATCCAGGGAGAAAACAAGGGAGGCTAATTTCTCAAAATGGAAGAAAAACCTGGCTTCCCTCTAGGCAGGCACCTGGGCCAAATTTAGTAATTGCTTTTGCAATCTAGTAATTAAATGCAAGATGATTCTATTGTATGACATGCAGTTTAATGACTTCAGCCTTTTTTCCACACTGCATGGATACATTTGGTGAAGATTTTAAAACACTAACAGCTTCTGCTCAACATTAAAAATGCAAAGCATAATATAAGGGTAACTGGTGCAAAAACAGTTCTTTAATGTTCTTGTGTTCTTCATGAGTTAGGTGGGTGCAGTATAATCAGTGCCTGTGAGCTTCCAGTGCAATATAGCAGTGTAACTTCCACTTATGGACTCTGGCAGCAGCAGTGCTCTGTCAGCTAGACATTTTTCTCTAACGTTGTTTCTTCTGAGGAGAATGGATTTGCTGTGCTCTGTATTTCTCTCAGCTAGTACTATAGTTTGGGTTTCTGTTCCTCAGAAAAGCTTTCTGCATGGAAACTAAATGCAAATGTCATGCTGATAAAAACTGTTTCTTACTGCTACCACAAAGTAGAAAGACGCCATATAGCAAGGAAACTTCTTCCATATTGGGCCTGTTAGTCTACTTCTCCTCATAAAGTATAAATTAGCATTAGATTTTTTTAATTTACTTTCTTTAAACTCCATCGGTGTGCTTGTATGTTGCATGCTTCAATTAATGTTTCCTGATAAGCAGAGACATTAATTATGTCATGTCCTTAAGTAGTTATGGATTGCCAAAGGAGGTCCTCCCTAAATTTGTCTAGTGGACATATCCATTGGTCTGTAACAGTAACAGTGCATTTAATGTTACCTATTAAATGTCTTCCCCGACCAACGTTAGCTGGAACAAATACAGACAACTGATTGTCTCATCCTCACAGGTGTGCAGTAAAGTGTAGTGCATTGCATTGTCTAGTTTCCAATGACTGAATCCCCTAGTTTTCCATTGTTTCCAGTTTGTAGTAAAGTCCATTGCTTTGAATTTCCATTTCCTATTCAAATTAAATTAACAATTTCTCACTTTTATTATAGCACATCACTGAACTCTCAGAAAAAAAAATAAAATATATATATATATATATATATGTGTGTGTGTATATATATATATATAAATTTTGATTGGTTTTGTTTTGGGGTGATTTTTTTTTTCTTTTTAATTTTAGTTAACTGTATACCTGCAAAGCTTCTCTAAAGCTTTGTTTTTACCTTATTTTTCTGATTTGTCAATTATACGCTCAGTGCTTCCCAGGATGACTACCTCTTTAAAGTTATCAGAAAATGTGGGGAATGTCCTAAGTGGACATTTCTGAAGGATGATGAACTCAAATGCTCCATACTAAACCATGAAATTAATAGATTAAAAATAGATTTGAATATTTCGGCAGCACATAATTGTCCCAGGTCCCCTGCCTAAAGTAAAAGCAAGTGTTGGTCCTAAACAGTTTTTAAATGGAGTGAAAACATAGAAAGGAAGACAGAATTTGGAAGGTAAGCAAAGTAATTACCATGTACAGTTTAATGAGCTTGCCAAGTTCGTTGGTGTTTGATTTCTCCGTCTGATTATCTGAAGTATAGATTATCCTTTAGAAAAGATTTCAAGGCTTGAAGCTGACATAGAAGTTTTCAGCACCACAGAGTAGCCACCAACTCCTTGAAATTCAATATTGTAAATGAAAAGAAGCTCACTAAGATGACAAAGCTGATGTCCATTATTCAGGAATAAAATTATGTCTTATAGCCACTCATTGTCTGTGAATACATTAGAAGCTGGTTAAAGAAAAATAGAAAAAGAAATAGTATACTGTTAAAATTGCTGGAGATTGCAGGCTGATGGAGAATGCTTCTGGATGGCTAATACTTGCCTTAATTATTTCTAAAAATCTATAGATATATTTTTAAATATAAATGCTAATAAATGCAATAGAAACAGATTAATGTACATTTCATGATAGACAGGTTCTAAAAACAAATATGTAAACATACATATGGTTTTCTATTCATCTTACAGCACACATAAAAATCACTTTCTAAATTAAAATCCAAACCTCACTTAGGAATTTCACTTTCTATGAAAACTATTAAGGATACCCATGGGTCACATGCATAGCTTTCTTCTAGCACAGAGCTATAATGTAAAGAAAGTTTCCTCCACTCTTCAGGGACTGGTTCTCTCCTGAAGCCTGGAGAAAATCACTCCGATAGCACCTGAAGGATCAGTAGAGGATAGCACTTCAATTACAGGCAAGAAGCTGGTCCAAGAAGGAGCTCTCGTAATTCTCAGAGTGCTCATTACCTTTGGCTTTCTGCCTTAACAACTGGTGTATGCTATATCAGGTGTATAAATGTTCTGTGCAGTTGTTACATATTCTCCATGCTTTGACTTGGCAGTCCTCTGCCGCTCCCCCCATCTACCCCTCACGCTCCCTTTCACCTTCTGAAATCATTACAGCATTTACATTTAGGTAAAGCCAATCCAAGCCACTTCCAAGCTACAATTCCCCTCTATGGCACCCTCCTTGCAAAGGTGTCAGTGGACACACGTGGGGCAAGGAAACAGAACCAGGATTTCTAAGCCATAATTGTCTTGGTTTTCATAGTGCCAGTGTTTTAACAAAAGTTGTGCAGCTGGAACAAAGGCTGGTGAGGGCTCTGCATTGTGCTCTTTGCATGAGCTTATAGAAATGGCCTTTGTGTCAGCTCACCACTGAAAAATGTTTCTATCTATAAATGGCACAAATTGGAGAATTCCAAAGGAAAAATTCAGACAGCATTCTGCTTTTGCATCTGGCTTATACTAGTCAATAGTATATAACATGACAGTATAATAGAAGTAAAGAGTGTATGGAGGGATTCTAGCACTCAGTTACCACATCTGTCTCTCTACATTATCATCATTATAGTGTTTAGATGCAATTTATCTCCCGTTCCATGTGAAAGATTCATGTTCCTTCCTGCGAGCTGGGCACCAGCCCAACCATGATGGGTTGTGTCCGTGGGGGAACGCCTTCACTTCAACACCTGCTATTAGCCATCATCAGCCCAGCAAGCTCTATTTTGATCATTTATATGTTTGCAGTCCTTAGCCAAGCAGGGAAGGAAATGGTGAGTGTTTCTCTGATGTGGAAACAGGAGAGGGAAGTAGGGGAGAAAAAAAATATAGGTATGTCCACTTTTCCACAGCTGACAGATTTTACAGCTGAGACATATGGAAATTCAGCAAAGCTGGGCTCTGCTGCCATTTTAATTAAATATAAATAGAGAAGAAGGATGGTGCTGGGGCTAAGGCCGTTGGCTAAGGCACAAGAGATCAGGAGTGAGTCACTAGCAACTGCCACAGCCTGACACTGGGCAAATCAACCTCTTGTGTCCCAGATTTACAAAATAGCTTGAGTATTTAGACTTCACGTTCCTTTGGGCAGAGAATGGCTTTTATGACATTTTTCCCAGCATCTAGTACCCTGAGGCCCTGATCTCAGTGAGGTCATCCAGTTATTATCATAACACAAACAGGCCCATCTACGCTTCTGCTCTCTGGCTTAGATCTTACCCAAAGAAGCTGCATGTAAAAAGAAACCGAGGAAAAATACTTAGCTGAAGAACAGAAAATTTTCCTTTCCAGTCAAAATTTTAAGCAAAGTGTCATGGCTATTTCTGTTATATTATAACCACATTGCTCGCCGTTAATGAAGGTGTAACGGGAAGAAGTGGAGATAAAGCAGCTCCCTTTGTTGTCCAGCTTCCAGGCATCCGTGGCCAAGGGAAAGAGCACTAAAGTGATCACAACGCCCTTATAATTGAGTTCTCTCTCATTTAAAACAATAAAAAATTGGGCAGGGTGTACTACTGTAGTGCATACTTTGTCATATCTGGTACCCTCTTTTGGAGGTGGTTCTTGATACGTCCTTTGGAAGAAGGTGCAGGGATCCCTGTTTTCTCAGTCCTGCACCAGGGAGGAAACTGCAGGATGCTCTGAGCTTCTGCTGGGCTCATCTTTCTGGGGTGCGTAGGTGGTGTGATGCCTGCAGCAGGCTCAGGCATTCTCACGCGAGCCCTAATCCGGAATCTCCCCTACACAGGCTACAGTGACACATCCAGTTGCAGCACATGCAGATGTTGGATACAAAAGAAGCCTGATTTGATTCATGAGATCTGGGATCTGTTAGTAGCTCTGCTACATATTTCCTGTATTGCTCTAGGCAAGGCATTCAGGGCCTGATCCAGCCTCTACTTAATTCAGCAGCAATCTTTCCTCTGGCAGCACTGTGAGCTGGATTCAGCCTCTAGCCCATCACTTTCCCAGGCTCTCCATATTCCTCAGTGGTGCAATAATACCTGTGCACTCCATGGGTATCTGATATGGCTTAAACCATTTGCTTGTAAAGCGATTTGCTACTTAGGCATAGCATGAATGTGCAATTGAATTAAATTCTTGATTCAGCAAAATGTCCAAACCCGTAATAGGCTTAAATCAAGTAAATACATACTGGAGAATTTCAGGTTCTATGGCATTAGGTGTTGATACATAGTCTTAAACGCGTGAGGAGGTAAATAACTGCAGGGGAAGTCCTCGGGGGCCTAATATTAAGCACATGCCAAGTACCTCACTGCACACGGTGTTATTGTTAGCCCTACCCATCTGCTTAAAGTTAAGTGTCTGCTTAAGTGCATTGCTCAAGCCATCCCTAAAAACATAACAGTCATATGCTTTCTAGCTCAGCTTATAGAAACATGGCAGCCTAGAGACTGGTAAAGATTATTTGCATTCAATTATAGAAAGTGACACAAATTATTGCTTTTTTTATTTCCAATACATCTAAAGGAACACAGCAACTCAGGGCTGTAGAGCCCATGCTAATTTCCAGGAATCTTGCTTACCCTGTAACCCTTTGCTTTTACATAGTATTGAAATCACAACACGGATGTGTATTTTGAACTAATTGTGTTGGTGGTCCCTTCATGCTTTCTGAACATCTAACAGTTAGCTAAGCAAACACACGTGACTGATTAAAAGAAGAAAGGGAACTATTTTTACAGGAACCATTAAACTTTAACTACCATCTGGCAGGGAATGATTAGAGAAGATCAAAATTAAGGCAGTCAACACAAATACTGTGTGGATACCTCAGGGAATTAATGTGGATAGAAGACGGTGGACTTGTGGCTATGCTAAGAGACAGACAGAGAAGGAAGTGGTGAACACATCCTTTATGACTGCTGCCCTAATGGCCACATACACAGCAACAGGAGCAGAGAAAGAAGAAACCAGGAGCACCTGGGAATAATCAGACGCTTGCTGTCATAAAAGAGAAAGTTAAAGCATTATACAAGAGCCACACCATTTTTGCTCCCCAACAAGTCAGGAAGGAAATTTTTATTGTGGAGGTGTGTTGAAGTTGGCAGGTAGTTAATATTCAAATTAGCCTACTATCTTTACGCAGGCGTTTTAAACAGGGTCAGTAATAAATCTTTTAATTGAATGACCTTCTGGAGCACGGACCTGTGGTTGATCTGACTGAACACTGGATGTCACTATTTATACACACTATTAGTCATTTTGGAGGCATCAAAAGCACAACCCAGCCATGAATCTGAACAAGCCAGCCATGCCTTTTTCAAATTAGCAAGCATATGTATCTCTAATTACTGGTGTTCCTCAGACAGCAGTTTCAATGAGGCAATGCTCAGAGGCTGTTCACTTCTCCTGGTGGTCCCCCACCCACCCAGCCTGCATTGCCATTAGGTGCTCCCTAGCAGGAGTGCCACGGCCCACCTCATATCTGGTGGGAAAAAGCCAAGGTTTGGGTGGAGGGATAACGGGCTGGATGCTCACTGCAGCCTCTCACAGCTGAGAGCTTACTGGGGAGCTGCAGCATCGTTTATTTGCTGTTGTGGCTGGTGCTGAACAAGCAGAACGGCTCACCCAGAAGGATGGCAGATCCCTCCGCAGGACAGGTAACCTCCACGGAACACATTAAGCAAGAGTACTACTGGATGGGACACTGCTGGGAAGAGCACTTCCTAACTGTGGTACCAATGCTACCCCTATAGAGGGATACAAAATAAGTAACTGCAGGCTAATTAACAGTTGAGCGTAGCATTGACCAGCATGTGTGGCAGGTCTCATTAACAGTGAATGCCAACAACTGTGAGGAGGCCAGTCCATTACAGTACTGTGAGAGAGTGTTTTTAGGAGCTAGGGGGGGGGAAGAAAAGATGAGTATCTCTGAGTTCAAGGGGTATGGAAAGCAAATCAAAGCTAGGTTAATTGCCAAAAAGACTAAGGACAGAAGACAGGTAAGAGGAAATAAAGATTAGGGTACAACAATGTGCTCAGAAATGAGACTGACTATTTTTGTTCCTTGAGCTTAACATAGTATTTTGGTCTTTCACTTCTCAATACCATAGGAAAAGCATGTTACATATGCTTAAAAGCCTTTGAAATCTTGTGAACTCTACCTGATTTCAAAAATTTACATTAAAGAAAATATGATCAGAAATACACACTACTACTCTGAAATGTGCTCCTACAAAAGCTTAGTAATTTTAGACCTTGATTCTCAACAGGATTTTCCAGTGTATTCAGGTGTCTACCTGTCACTTCGCATCCTTAAAAAGGCTGGGACCTTTAAAATGTTGTCTCTTCTGCACATTCTTAAATTCCATGTTCTTTCAGAGAGATGTAAAATTTATTTTTAAGTAGCCTACAGTGCTTTGCTAGTGTAAAAAAAAAAAAAAAAAAAAAAAAAAAAAAACAAACTTTGTTGTTGTTATTTCTTTTTTTGTTGTTTTTATTTTTTTTGGTTGGTTGGTTGTTTTTTGGTTGGTTGGTTGGTTGGTTGTTTTTTTGTTTTGTTTTGTTTTATTTTTTTTCCCCCCAAGATCCTGCCTGGACAGCAAAATGTCTAAAACTCAGTAGCTATGACTGGAAATGTCCAGTTGGAAATTATCTGTCCCAAATCTTATTTTATTCCCAGTATTTCAAATATTTTTTTGAGAATTCTGGGCAAAACATTCTTAGCTACAAAATTATATTTTAAATTTGAGAACAGTGATCTGTTGAGGTGAAGCTTGGGAACAGATTTTGCTCTTTCCTAAGCCATTTCTGGGTTTATATACAGAGTAGTTCTGCTAACACATGTAATCTGTTCCGTGGGGCAAACAGGAGTCAAGTGCAGCTATAATTTATTAATATGGTATTAATGTTGTTTTTATCATACATTATTATGGTATTTATAGATCATATACAGACCTCTTGTATATAATGTTTACTAAGTAGCATTAATTTTGCCTTACTTCTATGCCACTTTGGAATTGGGTAGGGGCCAAATATGCCTTTTGCACAAATCTATTCAGAATCTGGAAAGGCAAAAGCCACAGTGCAAAAAAGGCAATGTTCTGTCATCTTCTTCTCAGACACAAAGCAGTCGAGGGCCACCTGAAAAAGCAGTGCTAAAATCCTGTAGTCTGCTGCCTCGGCTTTCATGCAGAGACCTGTTAAGACTGCTCACAGTATGTAACAGCCGATGGCTCTCTCCCACTAACAAGGTGCAGAGCATTCGTTCTCCACATGCAAAATTCCAAGCACCAAGCCAAACTGAAAGAGAAATACACTACACATTTGTTGATTTTTTTTTTTTTATAATGCCCACAAGCATCTACAGATGTGATCCCATGTAATGAAGCACGTGGCCTTAAGCTGGAATTATTTGCAAACAGCAGGATTTGCTGGCAAAAGGGATGGCACTCGCTGTGTTATGAAAGCTGTCCCTCTAAAACCATGTTTGGTTAGCACCTATGCCCTGCTGAAATTGGCATAGCTAATTCTGAGTGGGAATGGCGCCAGCACAGCAGATGGGAATGAGTGCAGGCGTGCCAGAGAGCCAGCGTGTTCATCAGGTCTGACTGCTGGGGACAGAGCTGCGCCATGGCAGGCTGTCCAGAGCTTCTGGGCTCTAGGTGCAGAGCATAAGAATACACAATCTCCTCTGTAACCATGAGTAAAATTAATTATAGTAATTTAAAAATAGCTTGCCTGAGACATGCAAAGTGTGGCATTCACCACCTGACTTGGAAGAGCTATTTCCCTGGGTTCTGACTGTCACCGGGTCTGGGAGGGCAGGACCTGGCACGGGCTTGGTGCCTTCCCACAGGCTTTCTGCTGAGCATGGCAGACCAAGGAGCTCCAGGATGATAATGGATGTTCTGTGTTTATACTGAGCCTTTTGGGCAGTGATCCCAAAGCAATTTGCAAGTGTGTGAGAATTTAGACTCACACTTGGAAGGTACATCACTTACAATTAAACAGATGAATCTTGCATGTATTAATGGCTATGGTTCCATCTCTCCCCACCCCCCAGAGACTACAAACTGGATCTATAGTCTCTCCAGAGAGGGTAGAGGAAGAAAAAGTCCTTCTGCCACAGTCCTGGCATACATATATGTACCCTGCATTTGCTCTTTACAAGGCACAAACAGCCAGTTAAATAAATAAATAAATAAATAAATAAATAAATAAATAAATAAATAAATAAATAAATAAATCACCCCCCCAAAAAAAATCAGTAAATCCTATGTTTTTATGAGCACCGGACAGCTACCTTTTCTATTTCTCTTTGCAGCTTGTCAACAGCCAAATATAGTTCCCACAAGGACTTGCCCAGAACCACTTACATGATTCTAAGAAACAAAAAGTCCAAAAATCTCATGAACATAGCTTAGGTACTAGTGTTTAAACACCATGAATCTTGGTGTTGCCATTCCCCTTGCACAAAAAGCCTGTGCTTTCAGAAGAGGCCACTAACAAAGCATCCCTCCATTTGGGGTGTCTTTGACTTCAGCTACCAAGGCTTATGGGTATTTCTTGAAATGATGGTTCTACTGTGGCCAAAGTCTTGGTTGTCTGTGCAGTTCTCTGGATGTCTGTTTTAGCAGGAAGTGTGTATTGTGTGAACAGTGTTGTAATTGCATTGCCAGCTGTGTGCTCTAAACAGTGCAGCCAATGTGGTCAACCTCCAGCTGAACACTGTTTTCTGTTAGAAAAGGTGTTTAATGCTGTTAATTAGAATAAAGACCATTGCTGAATTTATTCTAATTTAATCTCTCTCAGTGATATTCTGTAAACTAACAATGTCTGTGTGTGCTATCCGATTGCCTGACTGATCATTTCAGGTATTGGCTGTTCTTTGCAACACAGCACAGAGACCACCTGAACCAGCCATGGGAAACATGAATCATCTGAGTAAAACACCTCGCTCACGGGAGTTCAGTTTCTTAAGTAACAAATGAAGAGGTACTCTAATTCCCCAGGTTCTGTATTTTCTGTGTGTTTATAATAAATAATTTGATTAAGCATCAATAGATTTTTTCATTACTGCTTTTTCTCAAAAATCTATTTCCAAAAAGTATTGGGGTAGATACTTAACAATGCTTAAATACATGGAAACTCGTCCTGAAGGTGGCGATCGTAGCACATGCGGCTATAGATGGGAAACATAAAGCGAAACTATTTGTGAATCTGTCAAGCATTTCATTTTATATTGCAAATGCAAATAAATTATAAATTAAATGTAGCATCTGTTGTTTTTGTGTTTTTTTTTTTTTTTTCTTCAGAAGATTGATAATTTTTCCTGAAATAGAAAATAAATTTCAAAAACAGAAGATTGTCTTTGACCTCATATCATTCTGGACTTCACAAAAGAGTGGATATATTACTACATATTTACACTGTTGTGTAACATCCTGAAACCAGCCAGCAGAACCTGAACACTGGACAACAGGGCTTTGTTATCCAGAATGAGAGTGATTCTACTTGTCTTTCCTGACAGGGCTGCTTTGGAGCCTTGGTCTTGCTTTCCTCCAGAATCCAGTAGCTAGGATGAAGATGAGAATGCCTCCTTCCCTCGCTTAATTTTTGCCATAGGGGAGTAGTTTCCCTAATGATAATACTCCAGTTTTGATGTATAACGGCTATCGTAGTAGTAGAACATATGCATATAATCATTCTGTTATTTAAAACAGATCTTAGAGACCCAAAATTGATACGGCAGGGATTACCACGATTTTTGCTTCAAATCACATCAAAAGTCTCCATAGTATCTGCATACCTTCAGAGTTTTGCTAAGTGCAGACATGGTCTGCTGTTTGTCTCTGTGGTTAATGCCATCAGTTTCTAGGACTTGGGTGTTAAAATAATCAATGGATAGTTGAGCAGAATGCTCTATAGACTAAATTAGTCCTATGTGGTTAACTGCCTTCAGCTCTTTACTGAACGGAGACTAAAAGAAAATGAATCTGAGCAAAAAATAGCTTGGGTAAGTACTCTGGGGGACAAAGATCACTCAAGAAACAGATTCTCCCCTTTCCCCTGTAAAAGACAACTTTACAATGATGAGAAAAAGGCTTCCGTCATCTGCTTTCCTGTAAAGCATCACATGCAATGCAGCCAAGTCAGCAATTAAAATTTCCGATGTTACTTATAGCAAGATTTGCCAACTACCAATAATCAATAAGACAAACAGGTATGAAGAGTGTACTCCTCAAAGCAGAGACATAACTATAGCTTCATTCCTTCTTTCCAAAGCTAAATCAGTTTAAATATTGTAAAGCTTATTAATTCTGCTCTATATACATGTAGCTTCTTCCCACAAGCAATTGCTCCAGTTATCTGGTCGTCGTGATTGGGAAGAGTCAGCCATGCAGCAGTGAATGGGAGAGGTGCATGATATTCTGTGCTGAAACGTGGCCCAGGCAGTGGAAAACACTGACAGACCCTGACTTTGTAAATCAATATCAATCAATGCCCTGCAAAGTACAGCATAAATCTGGAAGTTCTGGAGAGCTAACCCTGAGGTAATAACACCACTCTACGTTTTAAAGCATTTCAAAAACATTAGGACATTCTCAGGGGGCTTTTGATCCAATTTCACCCCCTTTGGGGCTCTTCCAAGAACTAAGGGTTATTGGAATATATTGGTTTTCCAGACATATCTCCTCTTCAAAACAGAACGTTTAGAAACACTAGTGTGAGTGTGTGATATGCTTGGAGGTACTAATCCTCTTCTGGGAAGTAAAATTCAGCCTGAAAGAATAGGTTTTGATCTAGGAGAACTATCTATTTAGACTTTGAATAATGGGATTCTCCTGATTAGCTAAGATTTCTCTGTCAGCAAATACAGAACATATAGTCATCTTTTACGAGTTATTCATAATGAATATAGAATACTGACAGAGCCTTTGGTGCAAAGCACTCTGGACAGAGACATTTATTCATTGTTGTACAGTGTTTTATTTGTTGCATTTCTAGATATATTATTGCCCAAATTCATCTCTGTCTGAAGAAAGACCAACCTACACATAGCAGATAGAAATGCCATTTTACAAGTACCATGACCAGCTTCCTTATTACATGATTCCTGCATGGCAAACTGAGCAGGCAGAAATGCTTGCCAGACCTCTTCAGGAAGTCACCAGAAAAATTCTGTCTGTACACCATGTGTGTTCTGCCAACACTCACGTTGTGTGACAGTCACGGTCTGAAATGCGCAGATACCAAACCACTGAGGGCCTCAAAGTGAGACTGGGCCTTCCCGTGGTGTACCTAAAAACACAGACACGGTGACCAGAAGTCTTTGTGGTTTGAGTTGAAGGGGCCTAACTGGCCCTCTCTGGGAGAGACCCCTGGAAAGCCAGGAATCTCTTTCAGGAGATTTTGTGAGTGTGAGACGACATTCTCAGTTGAACTTAAGTTTCAGGTACATGGTGAGCAATTCACGTCAGTGCCTGGTAATATTATGGAGAGGATTATCCTTGAAGTTACTGAAGGGCACCTGTGGGACAATGCAGTCTTTAGTCCCAGCCAACGTGGGTTCATGAAGAGTAGGTCCCGTTGACTAACTAGATTTCCTTTTATGATAATATCACCATCTAGTTGATCAAAGGAAATCAGCCAATGTGATATTTTTGGATTTCAGTCAAGCTTTTGACACAGTTTCCCATAGGAACCGTATCCTGGGGTGCCTCAGGCACAGCACTGCTAGTTGGTCGAGGGAGGTGATTTCCCACCCTACTCTGCGCTGTTGCGGCCTCACAAGTGCTGTGTGCAATTCTGGGCACCACAGCACAAAAAGGAAGTGAAACTGTTGGAGAGTATCCAGAGAAGGGCTACAAAGATGGTGAAGCGCCGAGAGGGGAAGACGTATGAGGAGTGGCTGAGGGCACTGGGCCTGTTCAGCCTGGAGAAGAGGAGGCTGAGGGGAGACTCATGGCGGCCTCATGAGGGGGAGTGGAGGGGCAGGTGCTGATCTGTTCTCTTTAGTGACCAGTGATAGGACCCAAGTGAATGGTGTCAGGCTGCGACAGGGGAAGTTCAGGCTGGCTATCAGGAAGAGGTTCTTCACCAAGAGGGTGGTTGTGCACTGGAACAGGCTCCCCAGGGACATAGTCACTGCACCGAGCCTGTTGGAGTTTAAGAAGCATTTGGACTGTGCTCTTAGTCATATGGTCTGAATTTTTGGGTAGATCTGTGTGGAGCCAGGAGTTGGACTCAATGATCCTTATGAGTCCCATCCAACTTGGGATATTCTACGATTCTATGAGTTGGAAATTACACCATTCCTTAGAGCACCAATGAACTTCTCTGGGGACCTAGCAGCAGGTCAAACCAATAGGAAATAGAGTGAGATTAACAGAAGTCTTTCTTTATGAAGAACTGCTTGAATTAAGCTGAACATGGTCCCCAGAGATCAATAACTGTGCTTCTGACTCCTCCTAAAAGCAACAACTGAGTTGCATGTAAAATATAATATCAGCTGTTATGCCTTAAGAGCAACAATAAACAAGTGTTTAATGGTGGTTTTTTATGTTGCTCAGACCAAACAGCTTGTGAATGCATTTTTGCAAAGCATTCCAGAGCAGGAATCATGACAGAAAATGCACAACACTCCTGAGACTCCAGGTTGATTTTAGGAACTGACAGGAAAATATGTGACTTGAGAACAAAAAGCACAGTCTGTTAGGGCATGTGAGATCACCCTGGCAAAGATGCAGAAGACAGATATAAAATGTACATTTGGATGGGTAATAAATACATTTATTTTGAGGTGAATAGAATTTAAATATTCACTGGTATGCCTTTGGTAGGGTGGTGTTGATCAGCAGTACAGCAGCGTGTAAGGAATTCCACCAGGGCAGCACCCACACTTACTTTATGTTTTTTTTATTCGTGGTGCTGGAAAGGTTCGTTACCACAGCGGCGTGTGGGTGGATTCTCAATTTTTTTCAACAAGAGAAGTTCTGACAAACTGGTAAAGGTTTTGCCACTGTCACGTATATCTTCCTCGATGTTTGCGCATGTACTTCTGTTCCCAAACCATGGGTGCAAAGTGTGAAGTAGAAAAAAAAAAAAAAAAAAAAAAAAAAAAAAAAAAGAGCTATATCTTTTCCTAGCCTGAAGGCCAGGCAAGGCCACAAACGCCCTCCCACCCCGCGGCCCAATGGAGGCTCCGTGTAGGACAGGGCGGGGGCGGGGCCGAGCGCGGGGGCGGGGCCACTCGGGGGCGGCCCCCTCCGCACCGCCCCCCGGCGCTGCCAATGGCGCCGGCACAAAGTGACCTTGGCGGCTCCCCCCCGCCCCTTCCGCCGCGCTGCATCCGGGCGCCCGCCGCCGGCCCCGCCGCGCCTGCGCAGAGCCCGCCCCTCCCGCAGCGCCAGCCCCAGCCCGTCGGCCCTGAGGAGCGGCAGCCGCAGCCGGAGCCGGGTGAGTGGCGGCGCCGCCATCCGCCCCCATCCGCCCCCATCCGCCCGCCCGCCCGCCGCCACCCGCCCGGCCGCCCCCTCACCCTCTCGCTCTCCCCGCAGAGACACCGGATTGTGGCCCCCGGGGACGCCGCCCGCCGAGATGTTCGCCTGCGCCAAGCTCGCCGCCTCGCCCGCCCTGGTGAGCGCGGCGCCCCCGGCCCGCGGAGAGGCCCCGGCCGCTCCTCACCGCGCCCCCCCGGGGCCGGGCGGCGGCCGCGGGGCAGCGGGGGCCGGGAGGGGCCCTGGGGCTGCCCTAGGACGAGCCCCGGGGGACGTGGGGGGTGGTAGGGGGGCGGCGGGGCCGGGGGCTGCCTCGGTTGGGGCCGGGGTCCTCGTCAAGGTGAGGGGCCCCTTGGGGCGGGCAGGGCCGCGCAGCGCCCGGCGGCTGGGCCTGGTGCGCAGCGCCTCGCTGTAGGTCAAACTCCAGGCAGTGCCCGGCCTGCGCGGGGCGGGGGATTCTTGCCCTTGTGGAGACAAGGGGCTGACCTCCTTCCAAACGTCCTCTCTGGCCTGCGGAACAGCCCCTCTCGCAAGCAGCGGGCACGGCACGGCCTGCAGGAAGAGCTTTGTGCGAGAGCAGGGATGACCTTAGGCGGCTGGAAGCCCAAGGACATACGCAGGCCTCTCGTGAAGGAGGATTCATTCATTGGTGCCTTGCTAGGCTTCAATGTCTACGCTACGTCCTTGCGTTTAGCAACCTGGGAATTCATTTTGGAATCTTGTATTTTCTCATTTTAAAACGCATATCGCTGCCACCTGGTCTGTTTTCCCTTTACTTGGTCGCTGTTTTGTTACGTTTCCTGTCAGCAGGAATAGCTTCATTGAATAATCTAGCTATTCATAAAATGTCATCTGAAAACGGCGCTATCAAATTGCGCGGCAGCATTTGTTTCCATATAATCTACTGTATATCCAGCAGTGCAAAGATTTCTGTCTTTCTGTTAAGACAAATGGGTTAGCAGATGATAGTCTTAAAACCTTAAATAAGACTTTACAGGAACAACTGTAATCAGGTGTTTCTTCTTTATAACTTTTTCCCTCCTTTTCCAGATCCGTGCCGGATCAAGAATCTTGTACAGACCAATTTCGGCATCTGTGTTCTCTAGGCCAGAGGTCAGGACTGGAGAGGTACCTTATATACAAAATTCTGTATCTTCCTAAATTACCTGGTGAGCCTGAATGTTCTCAGCCTAGAGTTCACTTGTACTAACTCAAAAATCTCTGCTTTGAAACCCGCTTTATATCAAACCTCTAATAACACTTGTTGCTGTCCTGCTGTTTCCCCCTGAGAGAAGTCCTTTGTGTTTGACATTGATTGCTTTCAGCTGAATGGGTAACATTCTGAAGTCTTTAACTCTTGGTTATAGTCTCATCCCTTGCAAGAGTAACTAGGCTGTGGTTCTAATGTAACTTTTTTATAACTGCAGAATAACACTGTATCAAGCTGGTCATGGAAAATGATCTGTGTCTGAATATAATGTTTTCTCATGTTTTGTTTTCTTAGGGCAACTCAACACTTAATGGGGCCCAAAACACTGTCTCCCAACTAGCACTTAGAGAATTCCAGACTAGTGCTATCAGCAGGGACATTGACACTGCTGCCAAATTTATTGGTGCTGGTGCTGCCACAGTAGGTGTGGCTGGTTCTGGTGCTGGTATTGGAACAGTCTTCGGTAGTCTAATCATTGGCTATGCCAGGTAATCACTCTCTCTCATATAAAAGTCATATGTGCATATGTATCTTGATGCAGCATTTACAGATAAGCTAAGTTGTAGTAAGGATCATGGAACTGTAATAAATTCTGTTAATAATTACTAGTGTTAAACACAGATAAATAGCGTGACACTGCAATATATTCAGCAGGATGGCTCTGATAAATTCAGAACTTGGTACAGTTTCCCTGGAGAAGTGACATGGAAGAAATAAAATCATTAGAGTGGGTCAGCGTGTTGGTCACTGAAGTTCAGTGTTCCAGCATTCCGTTCCAGAATGGAATTCAAAATCTAACCTGGATCTTTTTCCATAAGAGGGGAGAATTTCTAAAGAGAAACTGAATGAAACAGGCATAAAATAAGCTTTACTTCATTACTCTTTCAACCACTGAAGACTTGATTATATCTTATTTCTTAATAAAGAAAAGGAGGCTTACCTACGTGAAGAAGCATAAGTGTTTTCCAAACAAAGCTAAAGTGTTTGGGGTTTTTTTGGTTTTGGCATGAACATGTCAATAGAGGTTGTGGAATATTATTTAATGATACTGTGATGGTTTTCCTGCCTCTCCAACATCACTGCCACCACTTCACGTAGGGATAATTCATTGGCTTTTTGTAACAAACTGCTCCATACTTGTTTCTTTGCTCTACGTGGTTTCAGTTCTTCAATTTCTTTGTGAGCTACTTAATGTTGTAGACATAAACTATTTGGAATAGAGTTCTAATGTTACAGATAGTAAATAGATGTATAAACCATAATGGTTCCTGCATGGGAGGCAAAGTAAATTCCAAGACTGAATATAGTCATAAAAGCTATGTTCTTATGGAATATATAGTCTGCATAACCCGAATTTAGTCTTAATTGCCAAGACAGTTGTCTTCAATGAAATCCTTGCTAAAAAATATAACAATTTGTGCATGGATTTCCTGTTATAGAATCTGTGGAAGGGAAGTATGAGCTTTTGGATTTGTCAGGTACATTAAACTGTGTATGAAAAATATCTTGAACATAAAGATAAAAAGGTCTTACACCTTCGCTTTCTTTTAGAAATCCTTCTCTGAAGCAGCAGCTGTTCTCATATGCTATCCTGGGATTCGCCCTGTCTGAAGCTATGGGTCTCTTCTGTCTGATGGTTGCTTTCTTGATCCTATTTGCCATGTGAAAGGAGATCTGCCTATAATACTGGCATTGGAATGTAACTGCATATTTTATGGGACTCCCAAAATGTTGGTGTCATGGAAATTGATGCTATTTCCAAAGTCATTTCATTAAAGATAACAACTTTAACAACTGTCAACCTGTCGCTTGCATTTATTATCTTTCTCATTAGGATGTCTGGAAGACAGCATCTTGTTTTTCAGACCCTGGGGATTTGTCCTGTTAATGACATATCACGTAGGACCCTTAAAACAATGACTTAAAGTCAAACATTTTAATGTATGTGGGAGCGGTATGTGTTTGTAAAAATAAACCAGTATACACTGACACAGCACGAAAAGCTATATTGCTGGCCTTGTTCCTTTACCTGTTTCAAATTTACCCAGAGCTGTTTCTGTGCACAATGTGTTTTTTTTTTCCTCAGACTAGCTAGCATACAGTATATTTTTGCACTGCTTGATAGAAGGAGCCAAGCAATCCACAGTCATAGGAACGTTCTGTTTACCTTTGTTCCCAGTTACATGATGAATTTTGATCACCCTAGAACAAATTTTCTGCTTGGTTCTGACCACTATCCAGGTTGAATTAAACTGCTGGTCAAAGGCATTTAATTGTGGCTAATAAATGTTATTTTCTTACTTAGAGCATTCTTAGCATCACCTAATTAAAACAGAACTTCCAGCTTCCTAATTTTGTAAAGGCAGCATTGTGTTTTCTTCTAAACTTTTTTAATAGCAGTAGGATCAAGGCAATTTAACAAAATGTCTGCAGTATCAGCCCTTGCTTCTCACAGCATCTGTCTTCTAATAACCTAAATGCATTTAAGTTATCTACATATACAGCAACATACTATGTGCTCTTACATACTAACTTGGTGGGGAGCTTTGAACATTAAATAATAGATCTGATCTTTCAAATATAGAGTGGACTTTGGAAGAAGGTGAGTAGGTTTATGAGCTGCCTTGTCCTGCTGTTACTTGAATTGAGGGAACTGGTGTGACCTGTAAGTATACTGTCCTTCAGGAAATGGAGAAACTTGCTCACAGCTCTTAGACTGGTGTGATATGCAGGTAAGGCCTTTGTTTTAATCTGAATTTAAATACGGTGTTCATGTAGCCTAACTTGAACCTAGCATAAGAGGCTACTTCTCCTGTATTTTCTTTGGAGAGAACAGTCATGTCTGCAAAAGGATTAAACATTACTCTAGAAATACGGAAAGCAACCTTTTATTTAACTGCAAGTTTGAGTGTAAGATGTGTGATATCTTCAAGTATTCAGATCTAGCGTATTAGTAGTGCCCTTTGTGATGATGTCTAGAAATGGTTCTCTGGGGATTTTTGCCCTAGACATAGGGCAAATAATGATCACTGGAATTAAAGCTTAAAGCTCATCTGTGTACTGCTGTCCTTCTGGCAGTAGTTACATCTACTTATCTGTATTTCTTTGTTCTCCCTGAATCTTAATCTTCTGTTCTTTCAGTGCTGTAGAAATCTCTGCAGGCCTCCAAGGTTGGTAGTCTGCATTTGCCAATATCTTGGACTGGTCTAGGCTGATAGGGAAGCTGAATTACACTCCCAGCTCTACCTAAATGCCAGATAAAAATTAAATTCGTGGATTTAAATATATTTGTGTGTGTGTGTGTATATATATTCTATGGTATTTAGAGCTAACTGGAAATTCCTCTCTAATTTCTGCTCTCCAATGGAGAATATAATGAGCTAAGAATTCAGTGAGTTTTTTCTCATCACTTCAGACTTGGGTAATTGTTTTAACTCTACATGTAACTGCTAGTCTGTTATACAGTCATTAACAAGAATTGTGTTGAAGTTGCATTTAATTAA
The DNA here is from genome assembly GCF_047663525.1 of Anas platyrhynchos. Taxonomy (NCBI): domain Eukaryota; kingdom Metazoa; phylum Chordata; class Aves; order Anseriformes; family Anatidae; genus Anas; species Anas platyrhynchos. Next base: position 22,812,000 of record NC_092593.1, on the reverse strand, counting down.
TAGCACTCTAATTTCAATGAGAGCACTTAATTCAGGTTTCAGATTTCTTTATCTAGGTTCCAGGTTTATCAGATTTCTTTAGCTAGGTTAAGCCTAGCTCTGGATCAGTTAATAATACTTAGAAGTTGGTCTACATATGAAATAGCTCTGCTGAGTTACGATTGTGTGCTTGGTGTACGGAGTTCTGGCTAGCAGCTGTTCTGGAACCTCGATAAGAAAGCTGAGTGACCACAATTACTGGACTTGTATCCAGTCCTTTCCTTTGTGGTTCACTTCTGTCAACATGTAGTCTTCTCTTTACGGTCAGCCTTGTTTGAAAGGCAGCACATAAACAGATTTCACACCTGACATATCTTAGTAGTAGCATCTCCCCAAGCTTGACACGTTTTAAATCACTCCACTCACTGGTTAACATGGTTCAAAACCAAGCAAAATTGCTGTTAAGTTGTGCTAACTTCGGAAGAATTGGATGTCAGTGTTACAGATAAAGACTAACCCAGCTCTTTCAAAACATGGAGGCAAACCTTCAGGCAGGGAGGGTTATCCTCCTTATAGACAATAAGAGGCTTAGCCAATGAGGAATGGGTGGGTTTTTCACATCCTAGGGCACATGGACTCCCTTTATTCCTTTATTTTCCATGTTCTTGAAAAACAGTGTGGTTTCGCTGGTTGTTGGAGCACTTAAACAGCTCAGTTAAGTTTGGGTGGTCTTCCAAAAAGATAGTGTGTTCCTAAAAATGCTCACAAAAGAGATAACTGTAAAAACCATTTATTTGTCTGCATGTTACAAAGATATATATATATATATTAGTGACTGGATAGCAGTGATCTGTCTAAAAGGACTTGACCACCTCCATAGGAGCTTACATCAAGAAACATTTCTCGTAGGTCAAAGAAAACATATATAAAGTCCCGTGAAGCAACAGTAGGCTTCACTTTTCCTGAAACCTTTGTTGTGCTTTCAATTTGGGAAGACTGATATCCTCCAAACTAAGGACTCTGTTCTTGGATGAAGCTAGCTGCAGCAGAGATCTCCACTGTCTCTGAAGTGCTCTGCCTGCTGTTCCAGTAGCTTCAGCATCATTCCACCTCTGAAAGTGATGTGCACAAGTGTTATCCTAATGTGTGGTGAAAGAAATGTTTATTTTAACCAGTTATGTTATTATGTTTTTGCTGCAGGCGAGTGATTCATGCTTCCAGACCTGCTTTTTTCTTTTTTTTTTTTTTTTGTTCTTCCCTGCTTATACTCTGTAGGTGTTCTCTGCAGCAGTTTGAGGCTAAAGGCAAAGAACTTGCAGTTGAGCCTTCTGCTCAGACTCAGGATGGATGCCATGTAAAGGTAAATCTGAAACCGAAGAATACCTGTTTCAGATGCAGCTCTTAGTTGCTCTGTGCAAGAGGTTTAGAACTGTGCATAGATTTTTGTTCCTTTCTGCAATATCTCTTGTTTGAGCCTTTCACGACATACTTAGTAAAGAAGAATTCAAATTAATTAAACAGGTTTATCCCACTTTATCGTGAAGGCACAATACAGCACTTCTGTGAAGTTCTACCAAAGCACTTGACAAGAAATGAGGCATACCATGTTGACTTCTGCAAGTTCAGGGAAACAGGCGATGCCATTTACATAGTGTAGAATTGGCTTATGCTACTGGAACTAATACTGTATTTTAGAAGATTTTTTTTGTTGTTCATACTCTCAGGTCGAGATTTTGATCAGTCTCAGGAGAAAGGATTGGTAGTTCAAAATTTCATCCATGGCTGGGAGCACATACCAGCTAAACTGTGCTGATGTCTATGATTAGGGTATTTTTGAATTCATCCAAAATGTTTCCGATTCCTTCTGTGTAAAAAAAATTAGGTGAAGCTGCTTATGTTTTATGTTCTTTGTGCTTCGCTGCAGTGTTTTTGGTGGAGTGGTAAGTTGGAGGTGTTCAGCAGAGCTGTGGCCTCAGGCAGGAGGCAGCTCCTGCCCACCGGGCTCCCCTGCGGGCAGGGCTGTGGTGTGTGGCGGAGCGGGGAGCTCAAGGAACGTAGCCTGGGCTGAGCAACATGGATGTGACGTGACTCAAGCAGAGCCCCCAGCACTTCGGGGCCACCCTGCAGCAGCAGGGCCGGGGCTGTGCCGCAGCTCCTCATCAGCACTTCTACACGAGCCCTCCCCTCCCTGAGTGGTTTTACCCCGAGTGCAGGAGGAGGCACGGATCTCACAGGGCTTGGCTCCCAGGCCTGAATTGTACAAGATGTGGCCAGGGAAGCCTCAGGGCAGGCATTTAAGATCCCTGGCGAGGCAGAGATGGTGTTTAACTGCCCTTAGTAGTAGGCAGCCGCCTAACGACCTGCTGTGACGGGCCCTGACTGCCCAGCAGGCAGCGCCTCGCCGCCGGCCCTTGTGGTCACCCATCCACGCGCAACCCGCGCGATGCCCGCTTAGCTTCGGCGGCGCCGCGGCCACACCCAGCCGCGCGGCGCTTCCGGCCACACAGGCACCCTCCTCCCCCCCCTCCCCACGGCCCCGACCGCCCCGCCGGCGGCGCCCAATCGGCGTCGCGCGCCGCCCCTCGGCGCCACGTGACCCGCGCTCCTCCGCCGCCCGCGGAGATGTCGGCGGCGCTCTCGCGAGAGGCGACGGAAGCCTGTGGGGGACCCGGCCGTTAACGCGCGCTGCGGGCCCGGTGAGTTTGTAAACAGCGGCTCCGGGCCCCTCACGGCACCTCCCGGCCCGCAGCGGGGCCCCGGGCCCGGCCGGGAGCGGCTCCGCCGCCGCGCGCCGTGCGGGGGCTGCCCGGGAGGCGGTAACATGGCGGCGCCGCTCCGCTCCGCGGCCGCCCCCTCCCCCACCGCGGCCTGCGGCTCCCGCCGCCCCTAGAGCCGGGCGGGGCCGGCACCGGGGCCGCAGCGCCGCAGGTAGGGGCGGGGGCGGCCTCCCGGGGCTGCCCTGCCCTGCCCTGCCCTGCCCTGCCCTGCCCCGGGGCTGCGCGGCGCGGAGGGCCCGGGCCGTGCCCCGCTGCAGGCGAGAGGCGTGGGCCCGCCCCGCATCGAGCGGCTCCCGGGGCGCCGCCGTAACGGGTGCGGGTGGCTGCGCGGGGCCTCGGCGCGGGGGGGTTATCCCCGCGGTGTGGGGCATGGGGGGGATGGAGGGGATGGAGGGGGTGTTGCCGTGCTGCTCCTGCGGTTTTGTCCCCCCGCAGCCCCGTTCGTGCAGTGGGAGCCGGGAGTGCGTCTCCGTGCCCCAGCCTCAGGCTCTGACACTCGCTTTTCTTTATGTTGCCTTCTCCCAGGAATGATCGTTCTCCTCCTCAAATGAAGGTAGCCACCTGTTTCTTCATGCTAGAGCGCAAAATTCTGATAGGGATAGAAATTCTGATTCATCCGCTGCCTTGCAAATAACTAACTCAGACTGAATTTTTTATTTCACCTTCTAAAGTACTATCTTTATCCTCATCTTGTCTCATCTATTCTGTTCACAGCTGTGAAGGGCCTTTCCCAAGCTCTTGCTGGGTGTAAAGCTACATATGGTTGCCATTTGCTTTTTATTAAAAAAAAAAGGCTAATGTTGCTGAACATAAGTTTAAGTTACTGCTGTGTCTACATGAGATGGCATTAAATGCTAAATTCAACATTCGTTTCAAGGATGAGTAAAACTTTTCTTTGTGGTCCAGGGCTTCTAGTAAGTGTTTTGGATGCATCTTCAACTTCTCATTGAAACCTACACGGCTGCCCATTGATGGAACTCCAGCTGTAGGCGTAATTGACAAGCTATTGTCAGGTTAGGCATTCACTTGGATTCTCCAATCTAAGTTGGAAGAATCAAAGTTGGAAACTGCAATATTAAGAGAAGCAATAATTTTGACATGTTGTCATGAACTGCTTGTTATAAACATGCATCGAAAGAAATGTGAAATAAAAATAATTCCATGTGCATGTGGGGTGAAGGTGCTTTTAAAAAAATTCATTATGAGTTTGTTTTACTACTGACGTGCCATGCTAATATTTAATCAACTATTTGAGTCTGTGATCTTCTTCACTGTGCAGTCATATTTCTGTCCTGATTTAAATTCTAGAAATCTGAACATCTTTGGTACATCTTTTTCCAGAAACTTCTTGACTGTGCAACATGTAACATAAGGTGCTTTCAGGTCCTAAATTTAATCATGCATACTTCTATGAATAATGTTTGTTATCATGCTGCTACTGTGTTTTTGTGACAGCACTGAGTGGCCTGAAATATGCTGTTCTTTTGAATTCTATTAATTAAATTTGGGTGCCTCTATTGCCTAACATTCCTCTCTCGTCAGCTATTCTTTTTCTCCACAAACCATTAACTAAACTTACATTTTTACATGTAAATGCATGTTTACATTTAAAGTGTATCTGTTATTTCTAATATGAACATTTTTATGATGTCTTAAAATGATCTTGAAGTAACATTACCTATTTTCAGTGGAATAAACATGATTAAATAGTACTAACTTCTCTTTCTAATAATGAATTGCCTTTAAATTATCATGTCCTCCTGCATAACTTAAGCAGGTTTGTTTCAAATCAATAAGGTGCACTCTAAGAAGACGCTGAGTAAAGTTAGTGATAGAAATATGAGCTGATATTTAATAGCTATACAGTAGCTCGTATTTTTACAAGTTGGTGCCACGCTGTTTCCAATTGTATTCTCTGTCAGTTGCAGTTTAGCAGGAACTCAACCTGCAAATTTTTCTGTTAGCTTCAGTTCAGATTTGTGTTTGTCTTCAGTAAGTTATTTCGAGCAGTGCAGTGTGGTTCCATTTCTGGGTAAATGCCAACGGTCACTTACTTTGTTGCTTATAGGGGGGAAAATCAGTAAATCTCAATGAGCAACGGGAGTCCTGTAGGGAGATGATCCTAATATTTTAAGGATTTTTGTTCTCACTTGAATTCTAAATTATTACACTCAGTGTTTGTTAGGTTGATGGACAGTACTAAAACATTCACACCTAGGAAACTGAGCTGATGAAAGTAAGTCCTAGTATCTCACTAAGCAAATCGTGAAAAGATCAGGGGAATATTAACTCTATATTTCTTCTCTGAGGCTCACTGGCTTTTGACTTCTTTTTAAGAGCTATGTTCACATAGCATGAACTTCCACTAATCAAGGCAGGAGCTGCCCTCCAGAAGTGTTAGGCCTAGGGACCTTTCTTTATTCAGTCAGTGCTCCCTGTCTACCAGAATTGTACCTCCTTATGCAGAAAGCCTGATCCTTCAGCAAAACCAAAGTAACTTCATTGTTTTGTTTCTGTACACGTGACTCTCTGGCCAGTGGACTTCTTGTTCTCATTTGAACTTGTTGAGTCAATTGGTCCTCGCTTCTCACACATTTTTCCTCTTACACAGTTGCTGCCTTCTTGTTTATTGTAAGTTAATTTCATACCTTCCTCAGTTTGTCTTAGATGTCAGTTACAAATACATAACTTAGGGCATCAGGAAAAAGTGTTCAGCATTAGGCTTTTTAAAGAAGAAATCAGCTGTGTGCTGCAGGTTTTGCATTCTTCCTTATTGTTCCCTAGAACTCTGAAACTGACCATGTGTCTTCTAGGAAATGGAACAGCCACTCTAGTAAGCAGCGGAGTGGCAGTAGTGAAGAAGTTGTTCCTGTTTTCCTCTTTGCCAGTTTTTGGGGCTTACAGCCTTCAAATGTTCTGGACTACGACCATCTGCAACATTCTCTTGCAGAATCTACCGAGTCACTTTCTGGTGATTCTGCTTCCTTTATGAGGAGGAAAATTTGATTTTTTCCAGTTTTTTTCTCCTTCAGTCTACATTATTCATTTTTTGTTTGTTTGTTTGGTTGGTTTTTGTTTTTTACAAAAAATTCTATGGTGGCATTACCAAAATACAGTTGGTAAGAACACTTTTGAAAGTGGTCTCTAATGGTGAAGTATTAATTACTTTTGATTCATCTTTCTTCTTTTGCATTACAGGAAAGTGAAAAGATAACAAAAAGCTGTTCCAGTCTCTCTGGGTAAGTGGAATGACGGCTTTTTCTTCTAAAATGGAGTTGTTGATTTTATTTACTTTATTTCTTGTTAAAGTATTACTTTTACTTATTCACTTTACATCTTGTAAGTGATGTATTCTACATGTAAACATCTGATTTTTACTGAAAGTAAAACTTGTAAGGTTGACTGCCTCCATAGGAATGAAGATCAAATATGGGAAGTGATTAAAATTTATGCTGTACAATGCTGTATTCAAGTATTGCAAATATAAAAGGTACTCTGTTTATTTTGATTTGCATTGACTAGTTTGGCTGCATGAGAAAGCCAGCGCTTTTAATTTTGGAGTGGTTACATTTGGAAAACAAAAATAGCTTTTCTTTTTCTCATCTAAAGAGGCATCTCTGTCAAAATTCCTACATAGAGCCAAACGAATCGCTAAATGTAGTTCTGCAGGTAACTGTTACTGTTGCTCTTGACTGTGACAAATATATTCAGTCCGCTTGACTTTAGTTAAAAGTGAATGTGGAGATGAAAGAGTTACGCGCTTCAAGTAGAAATTGTAGATTGATAAAGACTTTGAAAATCTTTGACCTTGTCCTTTTATGTTACAATTTTGTTTTATAAGATGGAACTTTTAGAGTACGATCTAAAAAATCTTATGCTATTAACTTCAAGCAATTGATGATTGAAGCTATGATGGGGGCTACGTTAAAGCTTACAGAGGGTTAATAACTATACACTAAGAGTTTATGGTGCAATAAAAAGGGGCACAATCCCAGATCAAATGTAAAGAATAAAAAAAAATGTTGCATGTACATGGTTAGTCTTGAGAAAATGCAAGCGTTGGAAAAATACATCACTGATGGTCTAACTTAAGCACTCTGTGATGTACAGACATAAGAGAGACTTAATGCTAACAGACTACCATAATTCTGATCTGTGTCCAAAATCTAATACATTTTTTTTAATCCCACTTGCTCATTGTGTTTTCTAACCAGAATATGTAGATGTGTCTATAAGTGGTCAGCCTAGCTGCAAAACCTGGGTTTGCAACACATGTAAGATGGCAGACTCAGTCTGTCCTCTATGGACTGTCCAGTTCAGGCATGTGTGTGGCAGCGTGACACTCGTGAGAATGTCTGCTCTTTCTTGCTTGCAGGCCAGCAGAGGAATGCTGGAGGAATAGAAAAATTCTAAGGGGCTTTGGTGCTTTTGTTTGTTTCTTTGTTTTGTTTTTCCTTCCAGATTTTGTCTGTTTATAGTTGTCTGTCTTCTCAGTAGATCCCATCCTTTTATGTTCAGTTCAGGTTGTTTTCTTCTGTGCTGTTTGTGTCAACTCCAAAATTGCAGGTTGCTACAGGGTTTAATGTAAGAAATTACAGACTAAGGCTGCATAGTCCAGGAACAAGTTAAGGCATAAAGGTCTTTTGGCATATAGCATGTTTGATGCTGATAAAGTGTTCAGAGGTTTTAGGAGCAAGTCTGACAAGTATTAATAGGTATGTGTAAATTATTTTTCTCAGCAAATTTGGAGATGTTTTTACAGGATTTATTAATATACCTGCATACGTTTTAAACAGCTATTTAAATGTTTAATAGAATAAATTTAAAATGAGGTGTCAGCTGGGTTTTCCATGCTTCTGACATGTAGGGAGTTAAGAGAAAACAGAACATTTACCAGTAAAATAAGCCAACAAGACATTGGCTAAGCATACTATTCTCTTCTTTTACAAGTTGTCTACAGGAATGTATTTTACAAGCAAGCCTCGGAGGATGCAGTAATAGTTTCCAGAAAGTGTACTTCAGATGTTTAATTGAAGTCTTATAAAAATATACAAATGATTGTTGAAGCTATTTTTGTGGTACACATAGATGAACTCTAGTGTGGTGTGTCATAGAAACACCTTTACTTTTTAAGTAAGCACGCTGTCTTAAATATTAGTAAAATGTTTTCAAACCGTACTGTTATTGTTTCTCTCTGTATTTAAACATGTATACATACTTGCAGGTATATAGTTTACTGTGCTGTTTGCCTTCCAGATTATGAGTGATGAGGCATGTGACATTTTAAAGTACTTTCACTTCAATCTGTTTTTTCTTTGTACTGTAAATACAGAGTAAATGAACACCAAAAATGTTAGATGGCGTTCTGGTTTTAGTATCAAAATTGATTATACTGCTGAGCTTATTTGATGCTTTTCCTGTTCAGCTCTGATTCTGTTTCTCACTGAGAATTGCAGTGAGAATTTATAGGTTTCTTTATGCTACTAAAAGAGGTTAGGATTGGAAGGCTTGTAGAAGAAAGCTGTACTTCAGTGGATTGTAATAATCATTATTTCACTGAAGTATTTGGTTTATCTGAAGAGAAAAAGTTAAGGCTAGACTTTGATTTTCAGATGGAATTGCTTCGAGAGCTATCTTTTTCTTCTGGGTGACAAGGTGTTTGCTTGTTACTTGGTTAACGAAGATGTGTAAAGTTTATCTGTAGCGTTTGGATTGGAAGTTCGCGTGGGTTGGGAGAGTAACGTTTTTTTCAAGATGCCATTTATCTGTCCTCTGTATAATAACACATAATGTAGTGTGAGAGAGAAAGAAACTAGGTCCTTCCTTAGCTTTCTTTCTCCAGGCTGAACAAACTTTTCTCCGTGCTACTCCTCTTGTATGCAGTAGTCCAGCCCCCTAACTATTTTGGTGGGGCCCCAGCTGGTTTCTCTACAGTTTGTCATCTGCTGTGTTTTTAAGGGCTCAAAGCTGGACACAGTACTACAGCTGTAGCATCATGAGTGCCAAATAAAGGAGAATAATCACTTCCCTTGATCTGCTTGCACTGCTCTTGCTAATTCAGCCCAAGATGCTGTTAGCTTTCAATGCTGCAAGTGACATGCTGCTGAATCGAGTTCAGTTTGTTGTCCTCCAGGAGTTACAGGTTCTGCCCCAAAGCTGCTTGACAATCATTTGGCCCTCAGCCTGTAGTATTGCATGGAATTATTTTGTTCTAGGTGTGAGCTTTGCATTTGTCTTTGTAATAGGTAAATACAATCCTTACTGATGTGGCTAGACTAATGAATGTGAGCCCTTTGTTTTCCCATCCTGTCAGATCCGGTTTCTATTTAGATTTATAATGTCCAAGGTCTTGTTGGAATGCGTGCGTGAACTCTTTAAAGTGCAAAAGCTTTAGTGCTTCAAGGGACTTTTTTTTTCCTCAGATGTTAACTGGAATCCCTTTACAAGGCAGTATCTCACCAAGTTCCTTGTGGTCTGCAGTCGAGTAATATTAGAAAGTTCAGGACACGAATCTGTCTCCAACTTTTTTCCACTAAGTTATCCAGCAGGACAACACTTTTTTTTTTTTTTTTCTTTATAAACAGGATATTCAAAATTCACAAGCTTCACAAACTAAAACATGAAACCAGGTAACTACTTCATATGCAAATGCATGCTTTGGTAATATTTGTTTAAAAGAGAAAATGGACAGACAGGAAAAGTTCATCTTTATAGATTGTGACCTAAGAAAAATGCTAACAGTGTGGGTGTTGTAGATTTTTATGGCTGATACTATGCACTTGTCAAAGACTCAGAGCAAGCTATATTAACAGATATAATGCTTTGTGAGCAATTTTGTTAATTCAAATCTTCATCCTTTGGAATAAAAAAATAATCATCTTCAGCCATTTCTGATAAAGATATAGCTCTTCTGTTCATCGTGTATATCCATATGTGTGTATTGCAGCCATATTTCACTATATGGTGCCCCACGATCAAGATTTAACAAAGCTAATTCCTTTTGAGACCTAAAGGAGACTGACCCTGCTATTTTTGAACCTGCATTAAAAAAATAATCTGCTTTGCATAGCTGAACAATGCCAGTGCTTATGGAATGGCTTTTAAGTGTCCGTGGAGTTTGAAATAATGTACAGTAATTAGGGTGGAATCCTAAAGCTTCATTGAGAAGAACCTTAGTTTTTATCCTAAAGCTTTAGTTATGAGTATTATATATGACATTGTTAATATTCTTTAATAGTGGTAGTACCAAGTTCATAGTTTTAACAGTTCACAAAATACTGCACCTTTTCAGAAACTTGAGACAGGTTATGGACTCTCTGCAAAGAACAGCAGAGCAATCTCCATCCCTGACTTGCTTTGGCATCCTGTCTGCAGGACATAAATGTTTCCCTGAGCTGTCAGTGCCAAAGACTCTAAAGTTTCTGGCAGCCATTCATCTCTTCTTGGTTTGTGATCTCAGTCTCAGTATCCTCGTTCTGTTGAATGTATATATTTAGAAGTGACACTGGAATCTCCCCCCGATGTTTTGCTTCTTTGCTATTTGGTGTCCATGGCCAAGGACACTGGGCTCTCCTTCTCCTTGAAGTAATACCCTTTGCAGCTGTTTTTACCGTACAGTCTTAGAGAAAAGGATCAGGTAATATATGCCCTGCAGATATGAATCTCTGAGGTATTACGTCTTAAATGGTTTGCTTAGGCTTATTTGAGCTGTTTTGTGCTTAGTGCTAAATGGTGTATATTCTTAGTATAGTTAGGCAGCTTTCAAAAGCCTTACAACTTTTCATGACTACTCTTTTGGGGGAGAGATGGATTTATTCTGCTTATGATCGTTAATCACAAAGACATCTTCATACATCAAGCCAAGCTGAGGTCAGAACTAACACTGTTAGATCTACATACTTAGATCTCCATGCTTAGAGATGAATGTGTTTCCTCCAGAGTAAACCTTCAGATGGGTTAAGAGTGCTTGTCATCTCCTGGCTAATTAGATAAATTTGTGCTTTTTTTTTCCCCTCCCGTTACTTGACCTCAAAATGAGATAACTTTAGTGATTAGTTACTCATCACTGTTGGGTTTACTGATGTGACAGTATCATAATTTTATGTTTGCTGTACCAGTACTTCATTATTTTTAGTTGTTGATGTCACTCTATCTACATATTACTATTATGCTTGTCTAGCACAGCTTGACCCAATCCCATGCATGCTCTTTCTCTTCCCAAAGTGGCCTGATACTACCTTGCTTGTAGAATGAGAGTGTGACTGAGAAATGCGCTCTCCTTTCTCTTCTTCCACCCTCTCTCATTCTTCCTAACCCAGAAAACAGAGCCAGCGGATTCATTTTGCTTTGCTGGAACCCAAAAAAGGAAGGGGCTGAGGGAAAGGCTCATGCTACAGTAAGGTCCACTAACCAGGAAAGTATTAAAAAGCAGTAGAACCCAGTATGAACTTGAGAGATCTTGCAGCCAAATGATTCAGGAACAGAAAGCTCAAAATTACGAGATGAGGGACAGTTACACCTCCTGGCCACAGCTTCTTAAAACCACCTTATTCAAAAAATTAGTACAATATCATTGAAATGTCATAGAATTGCAAGGCTTTTTTGTACTGGTATCATGAAAAATTCAAATAAGTCACCACATTGGTACCCAGGCATATGGTACAGATGTGCCCTGGTCTTACCAAGGTGGAAGGGGAGGGTGAGACAGCAGACCTGCATGAATTTTTTTCCTTGCTCTGCTATAGGAACAAACAATGTTTTTCTTTTCATTCTCTACTTTACCTGAAGCTTCCTTGCATAATTTAGAATATTTTACCTAAGTTCGAGCATCAGAACTGAAAAGACCTTATTTGCATGTAAAAACTTCTGTGATGCAACAATTTGTTGCAGGCATTTATTAATTAATAAATTAATTGGAAAAAAATCTGTAGTTCTTCAGTATTTTAATTCTTCTTGGTGGTATCCTTGAAACTTTATTAGTGTAGTTGTTGCCCTCACTGAACTTTACAGATAATACGAGGGCTGATTTTTTTCGCTTTTGTACAAGAGTTCACACTTCAAAAATGAGAGGTACTGGAATTTTTTATTAGAAGAATATGAATGAAGTAGTTTGTCCAAAAGAATTAATAGTAGAAGCACCTTTTTCTTTCTGAGAGAGGCAAACTTAATTGGTGGATCTGGTGAGGTAAACAGTTTCTTCAAAAAAACTGTTGTATTTCATTATAGCATGTCATTTGTCATTACAAAATCATGGATTGTTGCATATTTAACAGGCATAGTAATTAATATCTACTTTCAATTGCAGTTCATTGCCATGAAAAGGAGGATATGGTAGCTTGCCCTATGAAACAGGTTTATATGTGATATCTGGCAGGTATGTGTATCAGTATGTGTGGTAAGTATGCAAATCAGCACAAAATATAAGAGTGTTAGTATTTATTACTTCATTCTTAAATGTTTTTAGTCTGTTAGTAATTCAGTTGTATGGCTGTGATGTTACTAAAGTACACATTTTTGTAGTTATGTTTGTAAAAGATGACATAAAGGACATCTGCTAACTTTGCATTACAGATTATGAATAAAAAAAATACAGAATCAATCACTTTCATCTGTTGGCAGTGTATGCTTGAGTACTCAGTATTATCCGCTGCTTTGTTCTTTTTGGGGGCAGCGAATTGGGTAGTGATCACAGTGTATTTTCATTTCAGTAGCAAGCTGTCTTACGGTGTTTTCAGGTATCTTCTGCAATTGATCATTTTGCACACAAATACTTGCCTTTCTGACTGAGATGCACAGTTTAGACCTGCTGTGTTTCTGTTTGGTCCAGATGTTACTTATGTCCTGCGTATTTAGATTCTTACCACAGCTAAAAGGCAGAGGTTGTAGAATATTAAAATCTCCTGTGGATGTTAATGTATTGATAACTTGTTGCGATATTTATAAAACGCTTTCCACTCTTCTTAATACAGGTAGCACAACGACCTGTGGAATATGAGTGATGACAAACCCTTCTTATGCACTGCCCCTGGATGTGGCCAGGTAACGGTCTGACTTGAACTTAATAACATTGATCAAGTAAAAGTAAAACAGTGAAACGTATTTTGAGGGACTGAAGAAAAGGGGGTTTATGATGATTGGTAGAAAGTATCCTGCTTTCCAGTTTTGCTGAAAAGCAGATGACAGCAAGAAGTTCTAGCATTTTAATTGTGTTTATTCAGAAAAATATTATCCATACAAGGAAAAGATAATTAAATTACCCTTTCTGAGCTGAACGCAATTTCATTTGTTAATCTTGCCTTATTTGTTTTCATGAAAATGTACATATACATTTTCATATTCACTAAATGTAATTTGTATTAGGTAAGCTGCATTTTTCAGAATATTACGATGTTAGTGGGAAACTTATTGTGAAGTTTGCAGGCATTCTTTGTTTAAGTCTATGAAAAATGTCAATTTTTTTCACTTCAAAGTAGTTTATTACTTTGATTAATCTTCACATCTGTGGTGACTGCAGATATAATATAGCTCTTATTTATGTATGTTTTTGTTGATGGGAGGTGCTAGAAGTATACATGCCACAAAATGTGTTTCAAATCCCATAGTGCTTGTAACATACTCTGTTAAATAGCATTAGTAGATATAGCACTGAGTGAGCAGAAAATAAAAAATACTAATAATGAATGCTTTAACAGATGGTCACTTAAAAGGAAGCAGTCTTAACACTTTTAATTTAGTAACCTGAAAATTAATGAATTTACATTTATCTGCTGCATGAAATTGGCATCCCTGCTGCCTTTTTAGAGAACTAATTTCTTAAGCTGGATTTTTTCCATTATATTAGTGCACTTGGATTTATTTGGATTTTGAGTTCAAAATATTTCTATTCTTATTCTGAAAACAGTTTCTGTGATGACTGACAGTGTTAATGTTATATTAATGGAACATTTTGTATTTAAATCTGGAAAGAACTAAGATTTCTTATGTCATATATGTTCAGAGACATGAAAAGTAACAGAAGAGGACTGCCTTCTCCTAAGCAACGTTTGTCCTCATTCTATTTGAATCTCATTTTAATGTAAGCTCTGTCAGAAGTGTTTTGGCAACTAAATCTCATATAAGAAGCATCATGGGGCTACAGCAATCCTCAATTGAATTGAAGGAGAAGTTTATGTCCCAGAGAATGGGCAAAGCTTCTCAAGATGCCAGATCGTGCTAGATCTGAGAGAGGCAGTCTGAATATGGAGAACCTGTTCCCTCCAAAGGAGCCTTTCCATCACATAGTGCAGACAGATGTATTTGAGACTTACTATGATAAACAACGTTTGTGGTTTATGTTATATCTAGGCATAAGTCGTAGGAGCTATGGATAATCGGACATTTAGTCCTTGGCAAGGGGAGTTCTAATTAATAAAAAAAAAAAGTGTCTGGCCTGTATTATACTGCCTTTCACTAATCTTACATTTTTAAATCGCCTTTCAGCTCAATGTGTACATGTCCTTTCTCACAGAAATATTTTGGATAACTGTGCTGTGAGGTCAACTAAGCTTTCCATTTTGTTTTCCAAAAAATATGTTTCATGGGTATCATACGGGACGTATGTGGAGTGACTTGAATGATTGGGGAAAATTCAGAAACATAATTTGGGTCCCAAATGCTCATAAAGGAAAGTAAGAGAATATTTTGTAGACCTGTTCTTTTTAGGAAGCCTGTATGTGGGGAAACCTTTTTTTTTTTTCTTTTTTTTTTTAGGTTATCTCAATTGAAACACTAACTTTACCTAAAATTACAGAGAAATAGTGAATTGTAGGTTAATAGAAGTAAGACTCTTCAGCACATAGTTTGTCTACCTACTGCTTCTTTCAGAGTATACCCCAAATTTTGGAGGAATTATGCAAAAAACTGCTGGGATGCATCTGAAAACTTGAGAGTTCTTAAATTGCTTTTTAGATTGCTGATAAGTTCATTCACAGCCTTTCAGTTGTCTGATGTTCCAGTGTTTCCTATTCTGTCTGCCTCTTAAATTATATAGTAAGCTGTTAGGAGCAAGAGATTACTTTATTTCGGTTTTATGCTATTAAATACAGTAAGAGTGTGTTTCTGATGATCTGATTACAGATCATTCTTTTTATTGTGATAATACGAACAATACAGAATTGAAATAGTGATAATCAAAACAGAGTAAAAACTGTTTTACATGTTGTCAAAATGTCTTTCTGTAGAGTTGTGTTTGCTGTGTTCACATTCAAAATTACAACTGTTTCTTAAAACTTTCTGCCACAGCGTTTTACCAATGAGGATCATTTGGCTGTCCATAAACATAAACATGAGATGACACTGAAATTTGGTCCGGCTCGTAATGATAGTGTCATTGTGGCTGGTTAGTATATACTTTTATAACTAGTTTATTCACTTTTCTGGTGGAATGTGCATACGTTTTATGTATTTTCTGTATTTAATGCATAGACTTCCATTAAGACACTATGCAATATTTTCTTCAATGTAGTTGTCTGCATCATGTTTAGTAAATGTTTTCTCACATAATTTTGTTAAAAATCTGAAGCCAGTTATTCTACCTAAGTAACTTTATTTATATCTGATACAAGATTAAGTATTTTTCAATAACCAGTTCTTTAAGAATTAATTAAATTGTGTAGTAAGCATTCAGTAAGAACACTCTAATAAAGGCTACACCTAACAGGGTCTGTAACTAGGTTATGCCATATTTAAGGTTTACTTTCTCATTGAGATTACATGTCTCCTAAATTTTAAAATACCTGGAGTTTTTACATACTGTGATGACATTCATAGGATCATAGAATCATAGAATATCAGAATTGGAAGGGACCCACAAGGATCATCGAGTCCAACTCCTGCCACCACACAGGTCTACCCAAAAATTCAGAGCATATGACTAAGAGCACAGTCCAAACATTTCTTAAACTCTGACTGGCTTGGTGCTGTGACTACGTCCCTGCGGAGCCTGTTCCAGTGTGTGACAGCCCCTCTTGGTGAAGAACCTCTTCCTGATACACAGCCTGAACCTCCCCTGTAGCAGCCTGACACCATCCCTCGGGTCCTATCACTGGTCACGAAAGAGAACAGATTGGCGTCTGCCCCTCCACTCATCAATTAGGATATTAAGAGAATGAATAAATAAATGAATTATTATCTTTGAATAAAATAGTAGAAGAAAAATAACAATTTTGGTTTTAATTATTTGAAGTATTTTTTATTTTAAATTCCAACTACTTTTATTGTATTTCCACCTCTGAATTCATAGCGTATTCTTGGTCATTTGTAAGTACTATTTTTTGTCAGGGATCAGAAGTAATTTCTAATGGATCATTGCAATCTATGCTTCAAAGCTCTTCAATGAAGATAGCACGTGCTATCTTCATGCCAAAGTTATAGTCGAAGTGTTTTTTTTGTTTGTTTTCAGTGGTGGAAGAGCCTAAACAAACTTGCAGAGGTTTTCACATATCTTCAGAACATTTTTCTTTTATATGGGTAACTTGCTAGGATGAACAGACAAAAATGAAGTTACTCTTAAGCCAGCAGTTACATTTTTTAAAGTTTTAAATGTGATCCTCAACGATTAAACCATAAGGAAGGGACCTTGTCAATAATTGCAAGAGGATGAAACAATGGCATCATTCCAACTTTTTGCAACCATGTTCTAGTGTATAATCTGTAGTCATAAATGCTACATTATGTTAGTGAAGATGAGTATAGTACCACTTAGGATATTTCAAATACAGTTACTTTGCAGCAAATACGGTTATCTTTGACCAGATAATAATAGTGAAATGAGGGGGTTTTACATAGTACCAAAAATTTCATAGAAAGACCTTTTTGAAAATGTCTTGGCAGTAATCAGCAAAATACCAAAGTTCTTCTGATTCCAGCTCAGTGGTATGGCCATCTTAGGAGCCAGTACAGTCTTGGGTGCAATATCACGCTTCTTTTTAGTGTGTTCCACACACTTCAGAGTAATCACTGCTGTTTTCACAATATGAGAAGAAAAATGCAAAACTTTAAATACATTTTTGTTTTTATTAAAGCCTTCATGTAAGCATTATGTTTGTAACTAGAACCTGCTAGCTCACCAAAGTGCTCTGCTATGCTAGACTAGGCACTTGAGAATAGCTCCCTCTGGTCGCTGGACATGGTCGGAAGAAAAGCTTTGTTAACCATCCAGCACTGTAAGGGACTTGCTTAGTGGTTTTCAGACTTGAATTGCTTGTCTCCAGCAGGTGGAGTAGGGCTTGTGGTCGGTTTTCCTGCAAGACAGAAAAGAGTGTGTTTTCAAGACAAAACAGAATTCTTAACCATGTCATTTTTCTTTCCCCCATATCTGTATTTTTCAAAAGGAGACAGTTTTCTCTGTATCTGAGAGTCTAGTTGTCTATCAACATGACTAATGAATGTCAGCTTACAAAAATTAAGAATATTAACGTAAATGCCATATATTACTATGTTTTATAATGAATGTGATCTTTCACTTCTCTCTGTTAGCTGCTTTTTATTAATATCTAGATGGTTTTTGCTGGCTAAGAGACCAGATAATTCTGTCTGAAATGGGCAAATTTTATGAAAGGCTGATGGGGAGAAAAAAAAAAGAACAGCCATTCTATCACAACTGTAGGATTTGGGGTTTATTACTTTCATTACAGGTTTATGACTTTAATTCCACGTAGGTGCACTGAAGTACTTTGATAAAGAATTTTTGTTGGCATTCTTTTCATTGTGTAGTTATCTTTTGAGAATGTTACTATCATGAGAAAATCAAAACAAATCTGTTAAGTATTAACTTTAAGGTTTTCTTCTTTTAACCAGTCTTCAAAATATGTAGCTGATTAACATTTTACAAGAAAATGGAATGTAGGAGCACCCCAAACATTCAAAAATACTTACTTAGTTTTCTACACTTAGTTTTCTGAAGAAAGTGAAGTAATTTTGAAGTCAATTGCTAAAGATCTTCAAGTGTTAATACTCACACTGATCCACTATAAAGTCACTTAGAGTAAGTAATTAACTGTGTTGATACCATCTTTGTGTAGGCTAAATACAGGTTTCTTAAATTTGAAGGTTACCTTGCTATGATTACGTTATTTTTAAATTAAGTTAAAGGAAATCCTTTATAACATAAAATTCACTTTATTCAGATGTTTTTTTGACTGTTCCTTAGTTAGCTTGGGTTAGTTTTAATGAGAGTTACTGATATGTAATTATATGAATACGTATCTTGATAGTATACTGGTGCTCTCTGCTTTTACTCTGAAAAAAAAAAATACAATATATATGTTGTTCACCATATATTTAAAAATAAAATTTTGGGTTTTTTGTAAACTTCATTTCAGATCAGACACCAACACCAACTCGATTCTTGAAGAACTGTGAAGAAGTTGGCTTATTCAATGAATTAGCAAGTCCTTTTGAAAATGAGTTTAAAAAGGCTTCTGAAGATGATATTAAGAAAGTATGTTCAAATACTTTTTCTTTTCAGGGCTTCTGCTGCTTTTATATCACAAGTTCCATTTAAGAAAGAGAGCAAACTTGACTTATATATATATATCTTTTAAAACTATACCAGTAATCATTGTCCAGCTGCTTATGTGTTCTGTGGAGAGAATACGAATTTAAGAATCCCTTCTGAAGATTGGTTTACCTGAATTTACGTAGATAGAATGGACAGTGGGGCATAATGACTTTGTCTTACTTCTTCAAGAATCTAGTCTATCTGTTTAAGTTAATTATTAGCTTGATTGAAATTTCATTAGTCCCTAAATAAGCAAAAAAATTTGAAAAGAAATGAGTTTTTGGAGAAAGAAAAATATTTGAGAAGAAAAAAGTGAAAAGAGTAGTACGTGAACACTGACTATTTTGAATGTGCTTAGATTTAAAATAGCAATGTTATTCTCAGAATCAGTAATAACAATAATGAGATTAAGCACTGACAAAGTTCAGCAAAAACACTAAATTTAGAGGTGTCAGTGATTTGGTTATGATTTTATTCACTTTGTCAGTTAAGTAAACATTTTAACCTAGAAATTACTTATAACGATTTAAACATCTACAATTCTTTTTTTTTACTTCAGATTAAAATAGAAGCAAGATTTGTTCTGTATCTGTTCAACAATTTCATGTTTTTGTGAGGAACTTCCCATATGTTTAAATGTGTTTTATTCTATGTATTTTAGCACTTCCTAATTATAACTGGTTTAGGGCCCAAACACTTTAACAGTTCTGCAAATGAAAAATTTTTATTCAATATCTCCTATAAGTAATTCTACCTTTGGTCGATTACCTGGTTGATTCCCATAGACAGTGATATAAAACAAAACAACCCCCCCCTTTCTTTTTTTTTTTAAATATTCGTATGTACAGATTTTGTAGAATCTGTCTCTATCTATTTTTTCTGTTTCAGTGAAGATTTTAGTATGCACTTACAAATAAGATGTATGTTTGGTCATTTGGTATTTTACATATAAGATGTATATTTGGTCATTCCTGACCAAAACAAAACCAAAACAAAAAAACCCCACAGCTCACCTGTGCTTTGTTCCTACAGCTATGCCAAACAACGATATTTTTTTTACTGTGGCATTATAGCTTTTCTTAAACCTATACATATGATAATACCAGTTCTAGTACCAATACTGTATTTTCTGTGTACTTCACCATTGTCTTAGAGGAGGTTGTAGGTATCACAGAGTATTTAAAACATTACGACAACTATTTGAATTGATACTCATTATCCAAGCTGACCAGAAGAAACACAGTCACACCATGTATCTCTGGTTGATTAACGTAAATAAGCAAACATTGCTAGGGGTGGAAAATTTGCCATAATAACACATTTCCTAGGGGTTGTTTTTTTTTTTTGAGGGGGAAGAAGAGGGTGACTTCAGCTTTTTCTGTAGTGTTTCATATTCAGCTGTAGTGTGAAAAGAGGTTCCACCTTTAACAATCTTCCCTCTTTAACAACATATTCAGTAGGAAAACTAGGGATTAAGTAGAAAAAGCATCTGGAAGAATATAAATGGAAGATGAGCTTTGGGGGAACTTTCTTCCAAAGGTATTTGGACAGTAAATTAGACAGCAGAACAGGCCTTCAAATCTATAGTGTTGCTTAAGTATTTTTATAACTCAATTTCTCTGTGGCGTTTCAGATGTCCTGGTGGATTTTAGCTGTGTAGCAATACAAAACTTGCTTTTTTAGTAATTATTTGCTGCTCTAAGCTTGAAATGACTAGTCCACAGTAGCTTTTCTACTTTGAAAGTGAAGTTAAATTTTTGTGCTTTGTAGCATGTGATACAATTTGTATAAGGATAACATCTTAAGTGTATCTTTTAAGCATAGCATAGTTCTTCCTCAGTTATAATTTGCCTTTGAAACTTGGAAAATACAAACTCTAAGAGGGATTTTAATTCTCAAAAAGAATTACTTTATCTAGCAATGGATATTGAAAGGCAAAGTCTTACTGAAGATTGGTATTCATGCAGGTGCTGGAAAAATTAGGCTTGACTGGTAATGTACCTGTATCAAGATCTTACAAATATCAGCACCTTCTTGTTATCATAAGACTGATTTTTTCCTTAGTTACTTATGTTTTTTTTTTTATATATTTGAATTTCTTAGTAATTAACTAATTTTGTTTTATACTATTGATCTTAGATGCCTCTAGATCTGTCTCCTCTTGCAACACCAATTATAAGAAATAAAATTGAAGAACCTTCTGTTGTAGAAACAACTCATCAAGATAGTCCTTTACCTCACCCAGAGTCTACTACCAGTGATGAAAAGGTCAGAGAATGCTTTTTTTTCCCGAGTTCATTATCTGAATCAGGTGGTCTGTAGGTTTATTGTACCTGTTTATACCCACACTACTTAAGTAGTTGTAAGTAAAAGACTTCCTGTTAACCAGATTTGTTGGATACTTACTTACTTTGTTCAATTCTTTAGTTAGCTTTGCCCAGCACAATTATTTCTTTAACCCACACTGGTCATCCAGTAAACCTAGAAAGAAAATAAAAATTAATATTCGCACTATTTTAAAAAAGGCTAACAGGGCTCTTTGTTCTGTTTTATGCATCATCAGGTTGTATTCATGAAAAAAACAAAAAGTGTAGTTTCTCTATTTTTTTTAATAATTTCAACAGTTTGAGACTCTTTACGTGTACTTTTTTGTGTTCATTCTATGTTTTCTCATAAATGTTTTGTACAACATAAGGGGAAGTTCTACAAAAAATGCACATGGATGAATGGGCTGTCTTTCACGATTAAGCATGAAATAATTTTGTTTCAAGATTGATAACCTACAAAGCTGATAGGCTTCAGCAGTATGTCCAAAAGTGGTGATCATGAGCAGTTTCTTGTATAATGTTTACTTGAGTATCACGGAGGGATGGATTCCTGGGGTATTGTCTGTCACTAGAGGACATCATGATAAAACTAATTTTCGAATTACTGCTCTGGTAGTACTAGAAATAAATGTTTTAATAAGTTCAATATGTGACTTGCAGTATTTTCATCAAATGGAGTTCTCTTAGAAAACACAAAACCAAGCAAAAACAGTGAAACATTAATTATTTCTGTTTCTACATCAATAAAAAAAAAATATTAGCAGAGAGTAGTAAGCAATATGGTTGCTCTAGTCAGTTTTTCTATGTACATCATTAATGGTCAATCTGCATTTGAGGAACTCAGATACCTTATTCCCAAAATTAGCAGGACTTTTCAGGGTCACAGGATAATTCATGTTGGAGGATGTTTCTCATCCAGCTTCCTGCTCAAAGCAGAGTTTAGCTTTGAGATCAGACCAAGAAACTCAAGGATTTGTGCGTTCACTGTCTTTGGAGGTTTCAAAGTTAGACTATACAATGTCTATGCAACACGTTCTAATGCCAGACTGTCCTTGTGAGGGAAATGTTTTTCTTGGTATCCAGTGTGAACCTCTTCTGTTTGAACTTGCTTCTCTTGTCCTCTCAACAGGCACCAGTTGGGAAGAGCCTTAAGTGTGTGACAAGAAAATCGAGGGAGTTTCAGTTTAGATTTGTCTTCAGAAAGCTGTACTGAGTTTTGTAAGTTAGCAAAGATGAGGAATCATAGCTAATCAAGGCAATCACATAGTAAAATAGTAAAAATGGTTTAAAAATACGTGTAAAGAGCTTCTTTGATCTAGCAAATCACAGTCCAAATCTTAAATCTATATTTCATAGTTTGGAGAGGTTAGTTTGTTTTTCTCTGCAAATATGTATTCTAAGTACTCAGATTTTGGCAAGAGAAAATATTTTTCAGTAGTGGTTCAGTATCTCATTAGCATCGTTACAAGTTAAAATTGTATCTAAATGCTTGGCAGTGCTTATAAACTTATTCATGGTGTAATTTCAGTGTTGTCACTGTAACAGTGCTGAAGTGAAAAGCTGCTGCTGCTTATTGCTGTTCTGATGTCTGATTGTAGAGACAAGCTGAGCAAGGATGAGGGTGCTGCTTGGAGTGTGCTGCTGCTGCTGAATGTGGCCTGCAGAAGTTGAGAAATGTGAGCAGAGTGTTGCTGTTTTCTCAGTTAGATTTTTATATTCTCCTTCTATAGGTGTATTGAAGGAGGGAAAGTTTCTGTTTGTCTTCTTTTCAGGGCATAACTGGTTTTAAAATATATATGCCTCTGTAACTATTTTATTGGCTGAATATGTTTTAGTAGCCTTAAATGATTACAGCCTGTTCAAGTATGTGTAAGAAGGTTCTCATTTTCTTTGTAGTTGTCAAAGGAATATATTAGAGATGTTAAAATGATGCTTAATTCTTTTCTTAGTTTTCTGCTAGAGTTCTCTTAGTTCCATTGGGCTTCATGATGTTCTGCTTGGAATAGACCAAGATATCATTGGAATTTTATAAAGCCTTTTAGCTGTAAAATAATAAGCAATCGAATCCTCATTTTTTGTTGAGAGTTTTCAAGCTCATCCTGGTTTCTTATTAACAATATTTTAGAAGAGAACCCTCAGAATTTCACAAGTTGTTGCTTAGTTGTTGCCAGATAGCCAATTCCCTAAGTTAATTATTTTAAAACCAATTGTTTTTTTACAATAGCAGTCAATTGCAGTAACAGTCCTGTCAACATTCACTTCTGTGTAAAGAATTCCATGTGTTCATTGATTGCATTTGGAAGTTATTACATGATCCTTGCTTTTAGATGCAAAATACTTGCAAATATACATCTCTGAAAACAAATATAAAAATGTAACTATCATCTTCCATAAAATATTTTCTGAACTTATGTGGTTATTAGTTTCAAGAATAAAAGGATTGGAGAGGTTCTTTCAGTAAGTTTTTAATATCTTTGAACAGGCTTAAGCTTCTGTCTTGTAAAGGTAAGGTCAGTTAGGGTCATGATTCTGCCAATTTATCTTTTTTTTTTTTTTTTTGTCCTTGTTCTGTAGCAGAATATATTTGCAAACTACTTGATTTTAGACAAAACGTACACTTTCATAAGAACAATTATTTGACCAATCTTTATTAGACTGGTGTACATGTTGGCTTTTACATGTTAATAAAATGATACTTTACAGTGGAGTACTTTAGATCCAGTACTACTTAAATCTGCAGCTTATGTTAATGCCACATTGTTGAAATAATTAGCACATGCATACATTTCCAGAGTGTAGCATACAGCAAGGTAGTATAAGAAAAGGAAGCTGAAAATGATTTGTTTTCAACTGCGTAAGCACTCGTCAGTAAACGTGTTATTCCTTTGATGTTTGGAGATCATTTTTATTCTAAACAAAATGCAAATGCTGTATTTAATAAAAACAGAAAAAAAGTGTATTCATGTGAAGATTTTCTTTTCAAAATACTACAAAATGAAGTTATGTTACTGCGCTAATCTTCTGACAGTCACTGAAATATGCTTACCATATGCTTCATGTCCAAGTTGCAAACTACTTTTCTCCAAATGGGGGGTCTAGCCAGGGACAGACTCAGTTCAAAGGCAAGATTAATTAGAACACTCAGTAATGAAGCTCTTGTTATTCATAGCCCATAAGTATTCACACAGCACTGTAACTTATGCATAGTTACCTGGTTGAAGCAAAAGTTGAAAGGCCAATCCCAGCTGTTTGCTCAGAGGTGGGAGGTTGTGCTGACATGACAGTTCTAGGTAGGTATTTGGAAAGTCCTTAAGTGGGTCCCTTCTTTCATCAAGTCTGTATATATTCTTGTAGTCTTGGCTTGCACATAGCAGCCACCGTGTTCTTGGATGCTATTGGAATGATACAGCGTGTTGATTGCGTGTATGCACACTGGTGACTATGTACATATTCAGCTGCTGTTCAGAGTTTTTGCATTGTTGCAAATTCAAAAGGGCCCTTTTTCACTGGAACTTAACAGTTCTTGGGAGACTTTCACATGCTGCCTCTCAGCACATGCTTCTCTCTTTGGCCTTCTCTATTCTAGTTGCTATTGTAATTTCTGCTCACACAGGCGCTTACAAAAGCTGCTCACACAAACCCATAAAGAAGGGGCTGTGTTGGCATTACTGTTGTTGAGAATGTATGAATGTCTGGTTAGTTGACATTTTTGTCTTAAAGCTATTACACACATGGTTTTGTGGCTGCTGTTAGCTAACTAGGTTTTCCACCTTTTTATATAAAGTAGCGTTACTGTGTCATGGATATTCAATTTGTCGTATTCACATATCTACATCTATTTTTATACATATGTATGTGGTTGCCACATGTATGAAAATATTTCACGTGAAAGGAAGAACAAAAAAAAAAGCTCTTGTAACTATGTTGGCCCTGGTAGGGGTAAACATGGGTGTTCCCGTGTCAGATCCCTACAACGGGAATGGACTTTCTGATGGCTATGCGAACCTACTTGGTTGCAGTAACAATAACAGGTAATAGTGGCAAACAGCAGAAAGGAAAGGGTGAAGCTGGAACTAATGAAGAATGGCACAATACTCATTTCTCAATTAACTATTGCTAAAGTAGATTCAGAGCAAATATTCTCCCCATATGCCTTCCTCTTAATTTCTCAGTCATGAAGTTTAGTCTCCTTTATGTTTTTCTTGTTGACTCTTCTCATGGAGTAAGACCTGTCTAGCTGTTACACCAGATTTCTTATTTGCAAAGGAGTGTTTAATCCTGTCCTAAGAATGTGCTGTAGTCACCTCTCTAATTTTTTTTTCTGCAATTCCATGCTGTATTTCTTCTGTTGACTATATGCTCATCCATAATCCTAGGTACTGTGTTCAAATGTTATAACGTATAATTTTGCTAGATTGATACTGAAGAAATAATTCTTGGCTTTCTCTGTTACTCTCCAAAAGCTCTATTCACTGTAAATAGAATCTTTTAGATCCTTGGGGAAAAACCCTGAAAAAACTGATAAACCTTAATGACAGATCTAGCCTCTGAACTTCTGAGGGGAACAAGTTTTATCAGCTCAAGTCCTATATTTTTTAAAGCCCAGAATTTGCCAGCCTATTTACACTTCTATGGAGTGCTCAGAGGAGCTTGTTCATTTTCCAGTGGATATCTGCAAGATAGCTAAGATCCTACTACTTAAAGCTTTGTTGATGAATATTCAAAAATACTCAAAACTTGTGTTTAATTCAGTACAAAGGTAGTCGAGGTAGACTTGTGTTACAGGTATGAGATGCTCCATTTGAAATCAGAGAATCACAGAATTATCTAGGTTGGAAGAGACCTCCAAGATTACCTAGTCCAACCTCTGCCATGACACAAGTTCTCCGTTAAACCATATCACTAAGTTCAACATGTAAACGTCTTTTAAAGACCTCCAGGGATGGTGACTCAACCACTTCCCTGGGCAGCCCATTCCATTGCCTAACAACCCTTTCAGTAAAGAAGTTCTTCCTGATATCCAACCTAAACCTCTTGGCAGGATATTAGGAAAATTAGGAAAATGCTAATTGGAAATAATTAGGAAAATGATTGGAAAATGCTGTTTAACAATAGAACAACTAAAACTGCTAGTCTCAAGATTGTAGCTCTGTACCTTTGATTGCAGTAGTTAGTGTCAAAAGACTAAATAACTTGGAAAAAATCCTTTCTGAAGGTAAATCTGAAGTCTGTCAATTTGAAGGGTTTCCTGAGAAGGAAAGCATTGTTTTTAGTAAGGCATTAATAGGCTTTCAGAAACAGCAAATACAGGTACTAGATTCAAATTTATATTGTACTTCACCTGATTGCTGAGCTAAGAATTATAGTCGGTTTTGTCTACTCTTTAGTTGCAACTTAGGAAATTCAGTTTCTGTACTCACGTCATTTCTGCTGTATGACGATAACCAGACATTTTGCAAAGTTATCACTCTTAGCATTGGTTACTTAATAGCACTCTAGTTATGTATACAAGTTAGGGTTACAGATTTAAAGAAGAGAGATTTTTTTTTCCTTTTTACTGAAAATTAAACCTATTTTGTTTTTGTTTAAATGTACAACAATGGACTGAAACCGGAATGTACATAAAGACACGATAAAATGTTTTCTTTGTTCAGTTTGGGTAGCCGTGATGGTGCAAATAGTGCCACGGGTTTCTTGGCATTAAAAAATCTTAATATCTGATCAAAATGGAATTGTTAGTAACAGTAGCCTTATTATAAATTGAATCAGGGTTGGTCATAAAACTAAAATAACACAAACAATTTCATTTTGGTGGCTTAAATGATTCTTCCAAAAGTTTTTTTTTATTTTTTTTTTTAATTGTATAACTGATTTTGCATGTTGTTATACATTTGTTCTATTGTTTCCTTGAATTGCCATTTAATAATTGTATTTTACAAACTCATTGATCTTTGTTTTTTCCTCAGGAAGTGTCACTACAGCAGACTGCACAGCCTACATCAACAATAGTTCGTCCAGCATCGCTACAGGTTCCTAATGTACTGCTTACAAGTTCTGACTCAAGTGTTATTATTCAGCAGGCAATACCATCACCAACATCTAGTACTGTTATTACCCAGGCTCCATCCTCTAACAGACCAATAGTGTAAGTTACATAAATCTCAGTCAAGTTTCTTACAGCTTCTGAAACTATTTTGTCTTGTTTACTGTCCGTTACTGTTTCTAGAGTTAATGTACAACTTTGAGGTGCTTTAGTGTAATGTGGTGCTTCACAACATACAAAATATACAACTTTCACTACATGTGAAATATAATTCCATGTTCTCCACATCACTAAGTTCATATTTTTAATTGCTAAATAAATATTACATTAGAACTGTTTTAAAATAGATATATACATATATAATATAAAAGCTTTTTCTCTTCTCAGGATAAGTTTTCTTTTATATACATCATTCCTTTTTCAGTCCAGTTCCAGGTCCTTTTCCTCTGCTGTTACATCTTCCTAATGGACAAACCATGCCTGTTGCTATTCCTGCATCTATCACAAATTCTAATGTGCATGTCCCTGCTGCAGTTCCAGTAAGTAAGCATGATGCTATATTAATTTGAAAGTTTAGCAGGTTTGCATAAGTGCAGCATAGAACTTTAAACAGCTGTTTTGGCTTCAGAGGGTAGTGGTGTCATATGCTCTGTATTATGATAACATACTCAGGTTTTCTTCATTTTTATACTTTATCTGGTCAGCTTGTTAGACCTGTCACCATGGTGCCTAGTATCCCAGGAATCCCAGGGCCTTCCTCCCCACAGCCAGTGCAGTCTGAGGCTAAATTGGTAAGTGAAAAACTCCATTATTCCTCAAGAAGACTAACTTGAGAAATTAATTAAATTCTTTTGCTTTTTAAGAATGGCTTTAGTTTTCTTTTGTTAGTCTAAAGTCTGCAAGTACAAATTTAATAAAAACAGAAAAATACCTGCAGTTATTTTATAGTTATTTCAGATTCCAGCATGTTCTGTTGCTAACAGTCATTTTGGTCTTTTTTTTTTTTTTATTCTTTTAAGTGAACTAGATTTTCAACTGAACTCGTTCTTGCTTTTTGTATAAAAGGGTAGGAAACAGTTAAAATAAAGACAAGATAAGTAGCTTTTCAGTGATGAACGTCACCTTCAAAGAAGCAGAATATAGTTGATCCTAAATAATGTGATGTTTAAAAAAAAAAGGAAAAGAAAGTTTTATGGTTTTTGGTCTGTATTTTTATCTCAAATATAGATCATTTGGCAAGTTTTTTTCTGTGATTAGCATTACTGGCATACTTAAGAAATTGTGTTGTGTGGAAGTTGTTTCTGTGGGGTATTGAGTAATTTGGTAAAATCATGACTAAAACAGGCAGAGGTTTTTAAAAAAAAAAAGTTAGTGATCACGTAAGGTGGTAATTTGAATTAATTTGAAAAAAAAATGCTACATTAAGTAGTTGCTTTGCTGTTTATTGCTGTCTTTTTTTTCTTTTTGCTTGTTCCAACTTTTCAGAAGCAATAGAAAACTATTATTAAACAATATCAACAAAAACGTATCAACAAAATGCTTGTATCTGTTCTCTGGAGTAATGGGGTTCCAGTGTAGTGGGAACACTAGTCCACATTCACCACGTACTGAAAGTATTATGAAGAGCTAGTCATCAGTGCACTGACTCTTCCTAATTCTGTCAGGTTATCCTTCATTTTCTTCCTCAGTTGAACTTTTAAAATAGTGTAGAGAGGGACAGAAAGGATAAAGGTCTGTTTCTGTGCATCCTTGTAATCCTTGGGCTGGAGTGAGGAATATCTTCATAGCTGAGAAAATGTAAATGTAACCAGGTCTGAAGGGGTGAATTTATCTTAAATGTGGGAGAGAAGAATGTAAGAAAGTGAAAATGAGAACCCTGCCCTGCCCTGCCCTACCCCTGTTGGCCAGAAATTGCACATTTAGAGTTAGACATGCATTAAGTTTTACTTTGTGAAATTAAGGAGAAAATAGCGTCTCCTAAGTTGGGAAGGAAATTAGGTTCATACTGAGTGGTCTGTTCTTATGGAGCTTTAAAGAGGAGAAGGAGACACATGCATGTGGTAAATACTTTGATCTCACGTTGGAAGAATCAGTCACTCAAATGCAAAGAAAAACAAAGATCATTAGACTTAAAATTTGACAGTCTCATTAGTCGACTCGTTAGAATTTAGCTAATATATGCACTTCAGTGATTGCCTATCTTTTTTTAAATGAGACTGTAAAAAGTGTATTTGCAGTATTTCTTATTTCCCTCCTTGTCTCCTAATAGAGAACATGAACAGAATTCAAGAATATCAGAATTATGTGTATTTCTTATGCTCATTTACTTTTATATAGTGCCTATTCACAAAAATAAAAAACTTAATTTCTTATCACTACTAAAATAAAAGCAATTTAATGAGAAACTTAATGTTTATGCAGAAAAGCTTCCAAAAGAAAGACTAACTCACTATGCCATGTAATACGTTGTTCGTATATATGTCATGGTTTATTAACTGCAAAGTTCCATTTAATCTTAAAAATTAAACTTTTGGTGATGCCAAATCCATTTTTTTCACATACCTCTTGAAAAAAATTTTGCTTGCTACATACTAAGTTCTGCAAAGCTGTGGTAATCAGTTTCATTTTCATTTGTGCTCTTGGCTATGTCAAAAGAAGGCATCTTTTTTTTGCAGCTGCTTGTTTGCTTTTTATTTCATTAATAATTCACTTCTGAAGGTGAAATAAAAGCTATTTTATTGAATTAAATTTAATAACCAAACGAACGATGTATTGACTGATGGAATAGATGTTCCATCTATGTAGAGGAGACTGTAATTTTGGACTTACTGGTATGCTTTAAACAAAGACAAGGCGGGAACACTTCTTACATTCTTTGGTGTACCATATTCTCCCTTCTGCTTTATTTTGGGAAGAAGTCCATCAGCTTAGTGTTCTTATTGTCTTTTGAGGAGAGAACTGAATGGAGGGAGCTGTGATGTTCCTTTCTCAGTGATCAAGGCCCAGGAGTCAGGACTTTATAGATCTTTGAAATTGACTTGGATGTTGCATTTTTATTTATTATTTATTAGTTGGAGATTTTCTGCTGTTCCTTAAAGATACGTATTTTTAGTCTCAGATTTTTTTTCATATTGCATTATCAAATGTTGAAATAGAATATGCAACAAATATATATACACAAAAACCATTCTCAGACAGTTTCCTAACGTCCTCAGATGTTCAGGTAAGA
Organism: Anas platyrhynchos; assembly: GCF_047663525.1. Classification (NCBI taxonomy): domain Eukaryota; kingdom Metazoa; phylum Chordata; class Aves; order Anseriformes; family Anatidae; genus Anas; species Anas platyrhynchos. Next base: position 22,782,107 of record NC_092593.1, on the reverse strand, counting down.
TTTATAATATAGGGGATACAAAATTTGTAAAGGTTATGAGTTGTGTGTGTTTGTTTGTTTTTAACTCCAGAGGGTTTTGTGATACACACTTCTGGTCATCATTGTTTGCATCCTTCCTTTCTCTCAAGACTATACTTTCCTATATACACTTTTCCTATATTACTATATACAGTATTCTGCATTTCCTGCTGTCACATGTGTGACAATACTATTTCAAGGTATTCTTAAGACAGATCTACCTGCTTCAGAGATTCTGAGTAAAGTTCTTGAACCACTTAAAACAACATTTATTTATTTTTTTTTTTTTAACTTGAAGATGCAGTTACCCCAGATAGCTCTATATCTGGCAACAATCCAGCAGTTATAAGTAGGAGTCACAAGTCTGTATGTTTTGGATGAAATACCAGGTACAAACCAAGAAGGGAAACAGATACTTACCTTTGTTTGTACCTTGTGCCTTTCTTTACAGAAGCCATCTCTGCAGTTCATTTCTTGCATGACTCTTCAAGGAACTAACATATTTTAGTTTTGTTATCAGAAGAGTAACCTGTACTTTGATTTCATTCCTCATCTCAGTTATGTTTCTCTCTTACCTGTTTACAAAAGGCTACTGTAATATAGACAAAAGTTTTTTTTCTTTAAGGTGAAGGCAGGAACTTTGACCTTTACAAAAATAAAATTAGAGATTGCAGTGCTATTATTTTCTAATAGTTATGGTGATTAATTATTTGAATGTGGGTTTGGGCAACATAATCTCTACATTTTTATTAATGGAAAAATATCAATTTTCTTTCATATTGATGAATTACTTGTGAATTACTTGTGAATTACTATATATATACCAAATTGTATATATATAACACCCTGCGGTTCTATATTTAAAACCATGAGTGAACTTCAGTAAAAACAAATTGACATTACAATTTCTGAAAGCTAAAGCGTAAAATAACTGGCAGACTTGTTTGGTAATGGGCATAGGACACCTTCCTGGAGCACATTTTCAGGCACTGTTAACTACAGTTTTGAAAGTGTTTGGATCCTTTTCCTCCTGTTGCTTGCAGAATTCAAGTGAAATATGATTAGAGATTTCATTCAGGCACAACTGTCTTTTACTGGTATTATTTTGAAAATATCTTTATATCTCGTACTGAGAGTGGCACAGAATAGGAGTGAAAATGAGTTTCAGACTTTTTCAGAACACTTAAAATAAGTTATCTGTTTTTATCACTATTCTTTATTTCTTGTGTCATAGATACTAAATTCTACATACTTTATTAAAATCAAACACACAGATCAGTTTTGTGGTATTTTAGAGAGACTCAAAAGTAAATGTAATAGTTCTGTTTAACAAAAATGTTTTCCGATAAGGAGGGGATGGTCAGGAATTGGAACAGATGATTTTTAAAGGTCCCTTCCAACCCGGATCATTCTGTGATAAGGATGCATAATTCTAGGTATTACAGACTTGCTTCTAATCAGTTTGTAAGAAGATCTGCTTTCCATATATGAGCTATGAACTATTCCTAGTTGTAACACATCCCTGTTTTTTGAATGTATGGATTGTGGATGCAAGCTTAACATTCAGACCCTTCTGCATGGATTGCAGAAGTTTCTTAAGAAATTAAAAAAATGTTTTAACTTACACTGAGTGTTCCCCCTGCCTTCTCTTCCCCATATAAAACCTTTTGTCACAAACTGAGAAATACTTTGCACACAGTGGGCAACCCAGAGGCTTTCTGCAGGAGGTTTCTACTGAGAACTGACAGAGGGCAGCTTGGCAAATGTTCAGAAACCTACATTAACTTGCTTGAGCCTGGCATGGGACCTTGTGTTCAGCAGAATTCTTCTGACCTGTCTCTCTGCATGCCGAGCTAATCAGCAAACACCTAATGAGCCTACTCTAAAGAAACAGACCCTCTCACAACCTACTTCATTTTCATATGTTCTCTGGGGGTGGAGAGACAAGACTTCATAAGGACTGATGATGCTGCAAAGACCACAATAATGATAATTAACTTGCTGAATTTAGAAGATTATGCTGTTAATTAGTTGCAAAATAAAGATAAGTAATAGAGCAGCAGATGGTAGGATAACACCCAGGAGAAGGAGGGTTATTACTCTGATGAGCTTTTGTGGCAGATATGAAATATGGATCTGAGTTTTTCATAAATTGTTTCTGGAGAATATTGTCTTGTTTCTGTGAGCTCTTGATGGAATGATCTAGCCCTACCAAATTTTGACAGATGCAGTGAGGATTTGTTTTCAAGGATATATATGAACAATAAAACTTTGCTAATAAAGACTTTAAAAGCTATTAAGTTATCTGAAAATACCGCTTTTAGTTTGCCTCTAATAGGCAAATAATGTCAAGCTTTGGTTATCATAATTTCCTCGCATATTAATCATTACATACTTTTATTCTAATATTTGTTTCAATATACTTGATTTATAAAACTGAGATTTCCATAGTGCTTGTGTGAATATCTCCCAACTCACAGGAAGCACAACATCCATGTAGTATTTTACTACAGCATTGTCTTCTGCAATAGGAATCTTTTAAAATGCATTCGTTTAATATCTTCTTGTGAGAATCTGTAAAAATGTTTGATTTTCACAGTATTTCCATATTTGTGGTTAGTTCTAATCGTAACTATTGAAACTTCAAGTTTGAAACTGTGATATAAAACTAAAGCCAATTATTTTGCATTAGTTTCCAGAGAACCTACACTTAGATTTAACAATCTAATTTTCAAAATGAGTTTATTTACTTTGAAATGTACAAAACTGTATTTTTAAAATGTTATCATTAGTGTGGAAAGTCCTATCTCAGCTGTTTGCACATCCATTATGCCTGATATGTGTTAATAATGTTAATAGTATCGTGGTATTGCCTTCACTTCTGCTACTTCCAAATTAAACGTACAATAGATACATTTAATAGCATTGAATTCCTAATTTTTTTTCTTTAACTTTACAAATACTTTTGTAATGCAGAAAGGGAGAGGTAGAAAGAATGGACCTAGACAATAAGTTACTTGCCATATTTGGGGAAAATGAAAAAGCAAAGTCAAAAACCACCCAAGTGCTAATTTTATTTCATCTCCCAAATTTTCTGAATTGGACACTCTTTTGCTAAGGAAATGGACATGAAGAATGAAACGTTCTAAAATAGCTGGCTTTAAGTAAATACTATAAAGTATTTCTAACAGTTCATGTACTTTGTTATTGTTGTGGAGGATGCTTTTATCAAGGCTTGCTCATAGAGCCACAGGCAGAGTTGAACAGGCACACTTGGCTGTACTGATGTGGTGTAAATGTTTGTGCTCCAGTGCCATGAAGTTAGAAGTTAGCCTGTTGTTACTGAATTTACGTTATCTAGCCCATTAAATTGGATGGAATCTACTCTTTTTACTTCTCATGGCAGTGGAAGAGAAGACTGCCTGTATATAATAAGTTGCTATGTCGTGGCTGCGTAATTTTTGGTAGATGTAACTTTTCAGAACCTGTTGATGTCGTGGCTTGAAATAGAAAGCATGCCCTTAAAAGCCCTAGTAGAAGTTGAAATACAGACAACATAACTAATTTGTTATAACTCCCTAGTCTTTATTTTGACTGTATGCTTTTTGTGTCCTGCTAAAGGGCAAGTTGTGATGCAAGAAATACAGCTGAAGTAATTCAGATAGTAAATGAAAATATATTGTGAAAAAAACAGGTGCTAACTTATGGAAAGGATATTCAACAAAACATTAAATACATTATATTTCCTTTTTTTTAAAAAAAAAAAAAAACAAAAAAAAAGTGATTTGCAAGTGGTGTGTCTCTGTGGTAGTCTTGGTAGTAATTATGGAAATTACGCCATTTAATGACCAGAATTAGTTTGAATTCTAAAAGGCAAGAAATCATCAAATCAACCTTTCCATTTTTGTACTTAGATCATAGAGCTTGGGTTTAGTAATTTTGATTAAAAAGAAAGCACTTGGTCCTTTCCGCTCTTGTTTAGCTGAAGACAGGGACTGAGCTTTTTGTTAGGCGTTTTTCTGAGGTGAGTTAGGAAGGTACAAGGAAGGTATAAGTTGAATGCTGTGAGTTTGCTTTACTGCAGTAAAGAAAGGTTATGAGGTATCTGTAGCATTAGGAATTTCAGTGTACTGTTTGCATGCTAAGAATTTCAGTTGTTTGGTTTTTTTTAAATACATTTTTATTATCAATCTTTTAAAAATTTTTAACCATCTTTTAAAATGGTGCTGTCTTACCCTAAAGTCTGCAACTATTCTAAATTCCTTTAGTTCAAGTTGAGCACTGGGGGAGTTGCTGTAAATTTCTTGTGTTTGTTTCTTGTTCTTGGAAATTTACAAAGGTGATACAAAGTGAAGTGTGGAACAAGACTTAATTAACACTGAATTTTTATGTACATGTGTGTATTCAGAATTATTTCAGTGCTTCTGCAAGGTCAATTATTACAAACATTTCAGTGTTTAGAAACTGCCATCATTGTGAGTTACACACATAATGTACACCTGTTCTCTTTTCCTATGTATGTTAAGTCCCAACCAGCATTATTTAAGAAAGTTTTGGCAAGTCCGTAGACAAACTAATGTCTTATCCCATCAAAAAACAAACAAAAAAACCTCCCACAACCTTACTGCCTCTATACTTCTATATTGTTGGCTTTGTTTGAAAACCTAAGTTGTTTGAAAACCAAAATTCTCACAATGCATGGGGAAAAGTGACCTATAGAAGTCACTGTCTGAAGCTTCCATACCAGCAAGCCACCAGAGGAATTTTAGAATTTTAATGATTCTCTGTGTAGTCTTCAAATGGGACGTCTGCTAGTGGGTGATTACATGCACCTTTCAAATATAGAGAGTCAATTTTCCATATCACAGACACAGGTTTTTTGCAGTTCTGGCAGAGGTGGATTTGCAATCTGTTGTTTTAATTGTAAAACAGGAGCCAGGGAAACCTGTCATGGTAGGAGAGAGCTGTCACAGTATTCCAGTGGCTTAATTGCTGAGAGCTGTTGGAATGCTGTAGTTGATAGGGTGTATCTACATAAATGGATGCAAAGTCCTCTGCTTATTTTGAGCTGGCCAAATGCAGCCTAGCTCTAGCACTATCAAGACGCTCTATTAATAGTTAGTACTTTGTCAATGTTTTGTTCATACTCTAAAACATGAGGACACAGAAGTACATCAAAAGAACAGTTAAATGTTGCTGTTAATTAAAACTACTCACAAATGTATTTGGCGTAAAGGATGTGGTAGAAAATGATTATTGAATTCTCAAAAATTAAAGTAAGGAATTGAAATTTGTTAGTCAGCTTCAAACCAAAGTATCATGGCTTACTGAGTACTATGCTGGTATTCCTGCTACCTTCAGGGTTTCAGGTAATTTTTATGCATGTCATTGCAAGCGTAATACCAGTTTCAACAATTATTTGTTCTTTGCTTTCAAGTCACCTCTTTGTGGGCACAATTCATCACAAAGGCAGTTTTCTGTTTATTTCTCCATGCAGCATACAGTCCTCTTCTTTCTGAGATGCTTTCATGATGCTTGCAAGTTGTCATCTGCTAGTAGGTGTATGTCTAGGTCACTGTTGAAAGCCTGTAAAAAGGCATACAGCTATTTTAAAGATGGAGCCCCTGTTGGCAAAGTGAAAATAACTAGTAACTAACATACATCATAACTCCTCAAGTGATGCTATAATTGTTAGAGTATTTCCATGATGTGGGGGAAAAAATGTGTTTTGTTTTTTTTTTCTTTCAGAGATTGAAAGCAGCCTTGACCCAGCAGCACCCTCAGGTAACAAATGGAGATACTGCCAAGGGACATCCAAGTGGGCTGGTTAGGACTCAGTCAGAGGAACCACGACCACAATCACTACAACAACCTGCAACTTCAACAACTGAAACACCGGTATGACAACACAGTGCACGTGTACTTTCTGCCTCCTTCACTGTATGGAAAATAGATCTTTTTGCTAAAATGTTGGCAGAATCTCAGTGTGTAGTTATGCAGCAGACTGTTTTTTCTTGGTGTATTTTATCTGTTTATGACTATACATAATTTCGAGAGGTTGGTAAATCTATACTGTGTGTGTGTTATGCTAGTGTATTACATCAATATTTCTGTAGCAATAGGATGTTTGTTGTATGTCCTTAAATATTTCTAGAACGTGTCATTCAAGGTGACAATTTCGAAATAGTTGTTATCTGTTTGTTTAGATTTAGAACTGACTCCTGATTTCTGGATTGCATTAACAGGAAATCTTGTGGTAACTGAAAACTGTACAGCTGGTTGATATATAATTGAAGAAAACTTAATTTATTTTGCATTTATATTGCATCTGTCTAGTATTTTATGTCATAAACATTCTTAGTGTTTGTTTTTGTTTTTTTTTTTAACTGCCTCAGTGATCATGGTTGTGTTACTTTGCTTGAAGGATCTTTTCTGCTCTGCTACAAGAATAGTTTCAGTACGTCCTTCCAGGTGCTGAAAGGAGGGTTGTGAGGCTAGGGATGGTAGTCTTCTCCTTTTGGGGTGATAGATGAGAACAGGAGAATTAAGGACAACAGCTCTGACTCAGAGTAGAAGTGGGAACCCTGCTGTAGAAAAGAGCTATTTCCAGGAGCGAATCCTGGAGGACTGCAGCTGTTCTGCTTCTAAGAAACTTGTTGGAAAAGTGTTTCCTTAAAAAAGTAAATGGGTAACAGTAGAAGTAGTCACTCTTCCTAAATAAAAGGCCAGTAGGACAAACGTGAAAGGTGTCAGTGTCTTTTCTCAGGTGACAAGTGATAGGATGCTAGGAAACAGCCTCAAGTTCCACCAGGAGAGGTGTAGGTTGGACATTTGGAAGAATTTATTCAAAGAAAGGATGGATAGGCATTGGAAGGGGCTGCCCAGGGAAGTGGTGAGTTGCCATTCCGGGAGATATTTAAGAGACATGTGGATGTGGTGCCAAAGAACATGGTTTAGTGGTGGACTTGTAGTCTTAGGCTGATGTTCAGATTTGATGATCTTAAGAACCTTTTCCAACCTATGGTTCCCAATGATTCTCTAATACCAATTTTGTAAAACCCGTATATACTTGGCCCAGAAACCAAAGGACCGAACCTGTTTATGCCTGTAGCCATGGGTGTAAATTGCAGCTGCAGGGAAAGCATTTAGATTCTGAGATTGGTCAGTGTAATCAAATAATATATCAAAACAAATGTTTGGAGCAAAAGAGAGAAAAATACTAGCCATTGGAAGATGATTTTCTTCATGCTATTTTCCCCTACTACCTGAAGTTTTTTAAAAGACTATTGTCATAATACTTTGAAGCAGCATTTTCAAAATGAAAAGATTGTTATTCACTTATTTTTTTGTTACTTAATATCTAGTATTAAAAAAATATGCAAGTGTGCTATTCCTAAAAATCTAATAGGAGTTCCCAGATTTTTTGTTATCTGTCTAGAATTTATGACAAATTGGTATGCCAGATGCTGTATCTGTGGGTTTGGTTTTTTAAGTTAAAACTGTAACTTTCTTACTGTGCTGTACTGAATGTACAGGTGTACACGTACAGCTGTGAAGATACCGTATAGACAATTATGTTGTGTCTGTCCTATCTGTTGAAAGAATTTTAAGATCCATTATGTTGTTACCGTAATTCATTAAATCCTTGTCTAGGGTCTCTCTACACCTATGAAGGGAGTATAATGTATAGTCTAAGGTAATGAAATACTTTGATCCTGTCACTGTGTGTGGGTGGATATAAGGGAGGTTGGTGTGCAGTGGTGAGAACATTACATTAACAAATAGGAAATTGCTGTTTGGAGATCTAGGGATCAGTAACTATCAGCACAGAGAGCATTTGTCAGGCAGTTTCTGTGTACTGGAAATAAATAATTCTGTGATATTTCAATTGTGATTAAGTTTTAGTGAAGGGTATTTGGGAAGAGTAAAGAGTAGAGAATATATTTCCTACCAAATCTGACTTTTCAAATTTATTATGGGTGAAAGGCTTCTAAGAAGTTGACTGTTTGTGAAGACTTTGTCATCATGTGTCATCAAAATTGGTAAAGAGAGAGACCATCTAAAGTGGTGTTGTTTCTGTGCTTTATTCGTATGTAAACGTCACATGAATTCAGCTTCGTGAAGTGATTGACATTTTAGTGCAATTTTAAACCAAAAATAAAGCCATAATTAAAATGTTAAATGTTAATGTTGCATGGTAAGTAAAGAGTGTAAATACAGTGTAAATAAGTTTTTAAACCTTAGTTGTGACAGTAAATTACATAGCTTTCCACAAAAGAAATCTGTATAACATGAATGTATGTAGAAGCGTTGTAAAGGCTTTTCTCAAGATGTGCTGTGTATTTTTACTTGTGCTGCAGTTTGAGTTGTGAGTAGTATTACACTGACAGCTTCTTTAATACTTCTTACTGTTTTTAGGCATCACCAGCTCAGCCTACGCCACAAACGCCAAATACAGGTGGTCGGCGAAGAAGAGCTGCTAATGAAGACCCTGATGAAAAAAGAAGGAAATTTCTGGAACGAAACCGGGCTGCTGCTTCCAGATGCCGACAGAAGCGGAAAGTCTGGGTACAGTCATTGGAGAAAAAAGCTGAGGACTTGAGCTCACTAAATGGCCAGTTACAGGTATGCTTTTTATTACAAGTAAAAATTATTAAACTTTACTATACTTGGACAGTGATTCTGGATCAATGGAACTTAAACTTTGCACAAAATCTGAAATATAAATGGCTTTATGGGTCGCATAAGAATTGAAAATTCAGTATTAAATTGAATATACCAACAAAATAAGAATATAAAAGAATATTCAGATTTTTAAGATGTGTAAACTTTAGGATCATGCCCATTTATCCTTTATTCAATTTTAAATAACTTCCAGACGGTGATACTAAATTAGGATGACAAGATCTGTTGGAGAAAAGGCTTAATAGCCTACTTACCATTTTTACCTTAAAAAATGCCTTGCTCCTAACAATTTCTATCACAGTCTGAGTTATTTAAATATATTTGGTTTGATTTCCTTTGGTTCTTTTTAACTTCACTGTTTTTTCCTTTAAAGTGAATGTAGTGCTCGTGAAAGGTGCCAGATTGACATCACTGGAAACTGAAGGCCTCTTTTGTGCACAGAACAGGTACAGCACAGGCAGTGGCAGTGCAAATCTCAGCACACTGCCCTCTGAGTGTGCATAAATCCTATAGGGAGGGATGTATACTGTAAGATAGTCTAGTGTATGTTGCCAGTCATTTTTCTACCTCTTCTGAGGTTATCAGTCGTTGGAAAGCTGTCATGTGGACACATTTTTCTCTGTTTCAAACAATCCGTGACCCTTTTGTTTAAATTAAGAAAATATGTTTTAACATTTAGTAGTAATGTTTTCCAGCAGCACACAAGAATTGGCACAATGTATTGTTTCAAAATAAAAAATCTAAAAGCTTTATTTTGAGAATTAAAGAAAGGGACACTGATGTCATTTCCTAAATGAAGCATCCATTTAGAAAATGTAGTGGAAAGTATTTTTGATATTTTAAAGTTTACCTTGCTGTTTCATCAGAGTTGTTCGGTGAGTCAAATTCATAGGTCTTCTGTATTAAAATCTTTCTTTCATGCTCTTTGATGAAGATGTCCCAGGTCAACCAACTGGGAGAGTAGGGCCTGCAAGATTACTTTTCATTGTGTAACCACAATTACTACGCATCAATCATCTTTAGCTTTCTGAATAGACTAGAATAATCCAGTGGGAAGGGACCTGCAGACACCAAGTCCAACTGGCTGACCACTTCAGGGCTAACCGAAAGTTAAACCATGTTATTGAGGGTGTTATCCAAATGCCTTTTGAACATTGACAGGCCTGGTGCACCAACCACTTCACTAGGAAGCCTGTTCCAATATTTACTCTAAGGCCTAGCCTTAGAGTAAAGAAATTTTTCATAATATCTAGTCTATCTTTAAAACTACTCAGCATCCCAATCTGTAAAACACAAGAAATTCATACCTAAGTACACAAGGTGAAATCATTTCCTGTGTTCTAAGAACCATGACCTTTGACATGACATCACAGCATTGCTTAAATTACTTGCAAATACATGGTCTTCTCATACCTGTTCACAGTCTGTGGACCTTTCCTTTAATGTAGTCACAGCCCTCACTGTAAATCCATTAATTACAAAATGATATGTAGCACTATAACGTAAATCTAAGAAACAAGTGAAGGTAGACTTACAGGAAGAAAAGCAAAGAACAACAAAGATCGGCTATATTTCAGCTTTCTTAGTGGAAGTAGTTTCTGGTAAGATAGGAGCTGCCCTTAACTTATGAATATCTATTTTTTTTAATTGAAAATGATTTAAGTACTGTATTGTAATGGATAACAAATTGTCACACACCTTATTTACTATAGCTGTTACTGTAATACCAATATTAATATTGTTTAGTTACAAAATTGCATAGTAGTCTTTTGCTTCTAATTAGCGGGAAAGAATCCTGCTTTTTAATACTGTGTGTGTTCAAACACCCACTTATTGGATGAAATATAGAATTAGGGTTGTTTGTAGATATTTTAATACAATGCAGTCATCTAGAGGTATGCAAATTTACTATCTGATAATGACAAGGAAGAAAGTTAATGTATTTTATTTAAGAAATGCAGTAGCAGCACTAATAGCACAGGAAAAAAGAAAACAACAAAAAAACCTTTGTCCCATAAAGAAGGCCATAGATTTTCTCCTCTATAACAGTTGTGCTTTTTCTAAATTACTGTTGCTGTTTGTAGCAGGTACTGTTTTTGTGGTTTGTTTGTGGTTTTGTGTTTTTGTTTTTGTTTTTTTTTTTGTTATGCTGACAGTCAGGGTCAGCACTCCTGGCCACATCCCCTCCCAACTTCTTGTGCACCCCTAGCCTCCTCGGTGGCAGGGCAGCAAACTTTTAGTGTAACTGGCTGTCCATGTAACATATTGTTGTATTTAACAGTGTACATTGCTTAAACCTATAGTTGCATCTAAATTTTGATTGTGGTTTTTAATTATTTGTTTACGTATCTGGAATCCAAAAGATACCCAGATTTCAAAGCATTAATTAAGTAATAGTTAACTGAAAAAAAAAAGATTTTTTTTTGCAGTCTGCCAAAAGCAAGGCTGTTAACTGTGAAGAACAGAATGACTTGTAAAGATGTTGAATGTCAGAGAAATAATTAAATTGTATTTTATGTGAAAACATTAATCAATCTTCTATTTCCGTAATAATTCTTCACTTGACAGGCTAGTACAGCTGATCAGCATAGTGGGCAGTAATGACCCATGCTTGCTTACTTATGTTATATTTAATAGTAAATTTAATAAGTTTGGAGTTTTGCCTTAGTACAGTTTTATGGACTGAGTGTTAGGGTTTAGCAGTTCATATTTTGTTTAATATCTAAACGACCTGCTCAGCTGAATTTGCTGAGATGTTGTATTTCCAGAAGTAGGTTAATACAAAAATGACTAGAAATTGCATTGCAGTGCTTCACACAATGTTTCTGACTTTTTTCAACACAGTAGATTTCTTGTAATGTCTGTGTCAAAGGTTCTAAGGTAAACATCAAGATTTTTAAGACTGGAAGTTCTCTAATGGTACATAACAATTTTGAAGAGCCTTATGTGATTTATGTATATTCTTCTGTTCCATAGTTTTCAGCTTTCTGTAGATGAACTTCTGTATGAGAAAAGTGTAGCTCCTTCAATTTTTTTGAATGTAACTTTCTCTTTAGACATTTTTTTGTTTAAAAGATAATTTCAATCAATTATATCCTGTCAATAGCGTATGTAGGTTAGATTGGCCTTTATTGGTCTTTACTATACATTAGATAAGTTACTTCATGCTTTCAACTTTTTCAGATTTTACTGTTTGCTTTTTGTGGACTGTTTTCTATTCATATGTTGATTTGTTTATGGATCTTAAATTTTATATACCCTCTTGTTTTGCTTTTGTGCAAGATATGGTATGCTATATATAACACGTTCTTAACGAACTGTTGGCAATGTGTCCCCAGAGACCACCCACTTGTATTGCAGTGTCAGATACTGAAGTTTGTAACATGGTCTCTATTTGGTCACTGTTGCTTTAGTAAATTTAGAGGGCAAAGTATTAGTTATTGTTACTTCAGTGTTGTAGAAGAATGTCCTGTCTTCCTTAGGAGATCTTTTTAGGTTTTAGAAGACCTCTGTTATCACCAGTCAGTGGTGGTTTGTACCAATGCTGCAGAAGCTGCTTTAGGAAAGCTAGGTTAAGAAAGAAATGCACTTAAGTAAAGGTCCTTTCCCACACAACGGTATCTTGTTGAAGAAACAGTCTTTCCTGTTTCTTCTTTTTTTTTTCAAAAAGAAACAGGAAGACTGGTGTTTAACTCGGGTGCAGATGATCCACTGTCCCCGTATCTGCCTGTCTCTGGTAACAGTCTCGGTAAATATACCTCAAAATGTTACCCAACACCTTGCTTAGTGTAAGGATTAAACTGGTTCCAAGTGCATTTTGAATCCAGAAAATAAAGGCAGATACAAAGAACATATTGTACACAGCGTGGTGTACCTTAGATTGCAGTAGGGAAAATATTTTATGGAAAACATAGTACGGGTAAAAATAGATATGCTTTCCTCCAGAAACCTGCCTTATAATGTTAACATGCTGTTGAAACGTGTGAACATAAAAATTCCTTTAGTATGTGAGGTGTATTTCATGCTTGTTTAAAGAAACATTAATGACTACTCTTGACTTGATTTCTGAAAAATGAAGGGGACTATTTGTCCTGCGCAAAAACTACATCTTTCTTCATGCAAAGTGTTGAATTGTTTATTCCATATGCTGCTTCTTGTTAGCCTGTTTTCTGTAAAGAAGATCACATTAATTTATTTTGAATGAGTTGGAGAGGTTAAATATTGTCACATACATGATGAGAAAACTGCAAAGTATATGTAAGTTGGTTCTGTCAACATCATTTTATGACCCATGAAAAGTGGCCCGTGCTGGTGACATGTACATGGCAACCATTGACTTGCCTTTCTGTGGGATTGCATGTACCTTGTGTCTTTGCTTCTACTTTCAGGAATCATTTGTGAATTGATTATGGCACTATTGGCACACAGTGTTCATGTTGCTAACAGTGTCCTAGCTATGTATTTAATGAGTATACCTCAACACTTTAACTTCGTATAGCAATGCTGTTCCATTTTTTTTTTCAAATTTGCTTTAATGTAAGATAATACACTTGCTTTTTATGTTCTTGTTAGCAAAGTTCTTAGTATTTGTAATACAACTGAGATTAATCTATAAGCTGCCTTTTCAACCATTTTTCATAATTACTAGATTTATTTGCAGTGGTAAACAGCCACTTCATTTTTATATATCCTGTTGTGTATAAAATTCTCCCTTAAATGGGAGAGATGAAGGTAGAAACTTTCTGAATTTTTTTTCCTGATTTGGTCATTTATTTTGCCAATGTTCCTATAAACTAACAGAAGTATATTTCATATTCTTGGACTTTGCTGCTCCTGTACATTATTAAGAAGTGTCTCAAAACTACATCAGCATTTTTTTTCTTTGTCAGTTCTGTGCAGCTGCCTGCATGGCACCCAGAGTTGTGGCTCCTCAGTAAATAATATGGTGAACTAAGATGAGACTGAGAGCTGGAGGTACAAGTAGACTGCTTCCTTAACAGCCCAAGATTTCAGGATATGTAATTACAGCTGGTAGAGATTTTGGGGGTGGGGGAGTTTTCCTGGTTTTTTTTTTTTTCATTATGACTTTTTTTGTTTGTAATCACAGTTCTCTTTTATTAGAAATATCAGTGAAGTCAGATTTTTGGCTCTCTTTCAGCTCTTGTTTTTGTTTTAAATATAAAGTTTTGACAAGGGATATTTGGCACAATAAAATGACTGAACAGAAAATTAGCCCTTAATAGTTTTTTAAGAGGACTTTGCAAGTACAAAGGCTTGACATTTTTGTCCTCTAAATTGAGGGAGAGGACATGAAGAGAAGCTTTGTCTTGAAAATCTGGTAGTTCAGTTACAGTATTTGTAAATCATTTTACATAGTGTAAGTAAACCAAATAAATTCTGTTCTTAAAAGTATTTTCATTATTTTAGAATCTTTTTAGTTATCCTTTTTTCTACATAATTTTATTTGCAATCCAATTATTTTATGTTTATTTTTCTTTAAATTGCTCCCTAATGTATAAACATATGTATTTACCAGTTATGTTACGTGTGGTATGTATTACACTCATGTAATACAAGTTTTCTTACAGTTTAAGTAACTTTAAGTATTTCATACCAATGGAAAAGACTTGGATTTAAAAGAAATTAACCCGTGAAAAGCATATATCATGATAAGATATGGGGATCAAAAAGCATTACAGATAACCTGATTCTATAGATATCTAAAGCTTTTCTACTGTTCTAAATGAAAATGAATCTATCACAATGCCATACTGTTCTCAGTTTGGATTGTCAATGTGGTTATATACTGTTTCCCATCCATAGATATCAAACAGCTTTACAGGGCAGGTAAGTATCATCCTCTGTTTTACAAATGGAAAAACTGAAGTGCCAAGAAGAAAAATGACCTTGCTCAAGGTCACCCGGTAGTGGAAAGGCACAGCCTGGGCATGAGTCCTGTCGCTAGATTCTGCAAGTGCTGTCTCCTAGATTACACTCCATTTTAGTGGTATTAACTGACACTTCAGGGTTTTGTCATCATTATTAATTTTTCCTTCATACAACACTTGGTTTATGCATGGTTGCCAAAGAGAAATGTAAAAATCAACAGACATTTTCCAAATTCTTCTCCACTACTTGAGATTTTTTTTCCAAAGTACAAGTATATTTCCCAAAAACAATTCTGCATTGGCTGATTTTTTTTTAACTTTTTTTTTTTTTTTTTATCATTGGCTGTGGCATCTGTTAAAATGTGGCTAGCTAAATCTAGGCTTACTCTGATTAGAATTCATAAAACCCTATAGAAGAGTCTTACAGTAGCTGGATCATGTGAATGAGACTATTTGTAGACTCTGCATCTGCAAACTGTAAATGTTGTATTTTCCATAAAAGCATTTCCTAATTTAAAAAAAAATCATAAAATAAAGTTAGTCAAGATTCAGATAAGATGTAATATTCTAAGATAAAAGAAACGTATACATTTTTGCTATATATAGACTAAATGGAAACTTCTTGAATTTTATTTACCCCTAAGTGAACAACTGAAAATCTTATAAAACTTAATACTTACCTTCAAAATGTATGTAGTTTGAGCCTGGTGAAGTACATAACTTTCTTCTCCTCTAGAATGAAGTCACCCTGCTGAGAAATGAAGTGGCACAGCTGAAACAGCTTCTTCTGGCTCATAAAGATTGCCCTGTAACCGCCATGCAGAAGAAATCTGGCTATCATAGTGAGTAATGTTCCATTACCTATAGCCTTAGGCTGCATCAATGAAATACTGCCAAAGTGAACCGAATGAGCATTAAAAATGAGAAGTGCGGTTCTAATATTACATTAAAGATTTAAAAAAAAAATCTCAAAGGTTACTGCGAGGCAGGAATGAATATGGGATATTTAGAAATGTATTTTTAAATCATCTCAGTTGACGTGTTATATATCATTGAAGATTTTATGTTGGCTTAATAAATGCATATGGTAATTAGCATTTATGGACTATAGGTTACTACACCTGTTTTGGAAAATATGATTAAAGTATTAAGAGCACATGATAAAGCTTTTTTTTTTTTTATATTTAGCCTAGTACAGTGAAAGGTCCTTGTGGTTTTTTTCTTTATCGTAATGAGATTTCAGTAGAGGTAATATAACAGCTGTCCTCATTTACCATAACATCCAGGATCAGTCAAGCTATTAAAATAATCAGATGCAGGTTCATGGCTCCTACTGTACAATGTCTTCTAGGTTGTTTTTATTTCCGCATTAAGCATCTACTTTTCTATATACAGGGTATTTTAAAAAGCAGTTGCAATACTGAAGGGAATATGGAGAATTTCAGTAGCACTTCTTTTCTCATACATATTTTTACTGAAAGTTGGTCATTTGATTTTTATCCTTCCAGCATTTTAAAGGTTAATTATGCTTTCCTGACTTGTAACTTCGTTTTTGGATATGATACACAGTGCCAGAACCAGCTGCTGCTGCTGTAGAATAAATGGCCAATTTTGTCCATTGTACACAAATTTGTTACAAATAACTGAGCCGGGAATGCATTAGGCAACATTCATAATATATAACCCACAGCTTTCGTTTTTATGATTTAGTGATATTTCAGGATATTTGTAAATGTGAAGATTGTTTCTGCCATATGTAGCCACTTCATTTTAATTTGCTAGTGTCAGTAATTCAGGAGAATAAAGGAACATTTTGTATTGCATGCAAACAGATCCTCAGGTGCTTGCGATAAAACTTAATGGCCACCATCTTTACTTGTAGTCATTGTAAGCAGTTTCATCAGAATGGGCAATATTTTTTAATTTAAAAGATTCAGGAGATTTAGCAACTCTCTATTGCCATATATATTTAGAATACTGATTTTGTCAGTTTTGAGCATATAAATCTTGGTCCTTTGATCTCCAGTCATTTTGACAAGACAGAAAATAGCATCTTGGAGTAAATTGGAACAGTATAGAAATATGTTTGGGATTTATATTAACAATGATTGCTGCAGGGATGAGGCCATTATGGCTCCCATCTGACAGAACAACATAATTTCATACAGAAGCTACAAGGAATAACATTATACATGCAAGGGTTTCTTTTTTTTTTTTTTTTTTTTTTTTAAATAAAAAATGCAGGTTTCTTGAACGTTGATGTTTGGAGGATACGTGTTCCTGAATTTGCATAAAAAATATTTAAACATAAGTCTGGCAAGCTAATTATATGCTGAGGATTTCTTTGTTGAAGTACTAATGGCAGACATTTTAGTAATAGTGTTTATTTTCTGCCCTTAGAAAAGGATTATGACATTCCTAATTTACTGAGGAAAGCAAAATGAATAAGTATTAAAATCCATATTGCTGGGAAAAGCCTATATTTTAGAAAACAATAATAGTAAGCAACAAAATTGGAGGCATAGCTCACCTAGTTTTTTAAAACCTTTTGAAAGTCAAAGTTCAGCACAAGTGATAGTTGCAATGACATCCCTCTGGAAGAATCCTGTCACATCGTCTTCATGTGAATACTATTAGGAAAACATGTTGGCTGACTGATTTACCCACAGTACAATTTATGAGAGGAAATAATAGTTTCAGCTAATGCATTTATGAAAATACAGTTGAAAGAAAGTATTTTTAAATAAAGATACTATGTTCATATGTCATGTAAGTCCAGTTGCTTCGGAAAAGTACCAAGTGGTTTAACAGTCTCTGTGGAAGAAACTGAAGACACCAGATTACAGAGCTCCTGCAGTGCTGAATATTGTGCACTGCTGAGACTGTGCTAGTTTATACCATGCAGACTGTCTTTTAGCAGCTAAGTCCACACTTTAATGGGGTTTCAGTTATGATGCAGTTAAATAGGAAGAAATAATCTATTGCTTTGCAGGGTATTTTTGGCACCTACTTACACAACTTTCAAGATTTTTTGGATTTTCCAAGCATGTTTTGCCTCAGGGCAAGTAAAAAGTACAACAGTGAAGATATCCTTTCTTTGAAAACCATTCTTGGAGTCATATTTTCATTATTTCAAAAGCCTGCTTCAAAAAAGTGCATCATCAGGACAGGAGGAAAAAAAAAAAAAAGAGAGAGAAATGGTTATTGCACTTTGAAGCAGTATGAATGAAATTCTGTAGCAGGTCTTCAGTTTTCAGATAGTTTAATTTTTTTATTTCCCAAAGAAGAATGGTACTGGTTCTGAATTTATTATTTTTTAACACTTTTTTGGGGGGGGTGAGGGGGAGTGTCATGTAATATGTAGGAGGCATCTGAATGCTGTTCATTTATTTTTGAGTTCTTCGATACCAGATTATTTCTAAAATTCATCTGCCATAGTCAGTTTTTTCTCATTTTTTTCTGGACTCAGAGGAGGAAGACTGTGAAAACTTGTGAAAATTCCGGTTGAAAAAAAAATGGTTTAGATATTTTTCAAAAGGACATCATAATCTTCAAGAACAGGTGTACAAAACTGAATATAAAGGAAGATAAATAGAGGCTGTAGTGCAGGTGGTATTATATAAGTGCTTTTGTGTTCTTTCCCTAGTTAAAGAAACAGTAGAAGTTCACTAACCAGTTTCAGACCTCAGGTAGCTCAAACGACTGTGTTCCTACAGCCTGTTCTGGATAGGCGACAGTCCTTCAACTGCAAGGAGTATTCACAAAAGCCAACTCAAGCCTAGAAATGTAAATTTCCCAGTGAGTCCCTCTGTAATCCCTCGATAGCTGACAATTATCATGGGGCTTCCTTTCTAGAGGTATTAGGGGACCAAAAGGAGTTGTGGATCCCATTATGTCAGTGCTTGGTGTTATACATGTATATTCAAATGCAGTTTTGTATTCAGTTTTTGGCTGCTGTTCCTGTAAACTTAGGACTATGAAGGAAATCACACTAGCTATTCTTTAGGGTAGCACCTTGTTTCTAAATATTACTTTGCATTCATTGCAAGTATTTACACTTTCAGTCAAACCCATTAATATAGACTAGTGTTAAGTCTGTATCTCATATAGTCATTTGCCTGCTGTAAGCTCACCACCACAACCCCAGCACCTGAAAATATATGAATGACGTGATTTTGTCTCTTCAGCACAGTATGTTCATCTGCTTCATGATACAAAATCTTCTGTTGTACGTTGGTGATCATGAGTATTCTCATAACTGTTTCTTCTGCTGTCTGTATGGTCTTCCGGAGCCCAGCACAATCAGGAAGTCAAGCCCTTTTCACATTTGTTGTCATTGTGATGTTATTACAAATCTTTCTGTTTTGGTAGTAATTTATATGTTGAAGGATATAGAATAATGGAAGATCTTTCTTCTCTGGCTGAATGGTGATCTACCACTTCCTCTCTGCCTTCTGGCTTACAGTATTTAAACCTCATCTTTTTTTGAGGATAAGGATGATATTGCCAACAAGAATCAGGGAGGGGAGGGGTGGAAAGCAAAAAACAGCTAGGTTGAGATTCATAGAAGAAGAAAAGAAAAAAAACTGAAGAGGAGGAAAAGGTGTGACAGCAGGGAGACTGATACACAATTTCCCACTCAGTGCTTTTTCTTTCTGTCTTAAGGGAAGAATATGCTGCTCTCATAGTGATTCATTATTTTTCAGGAAGTGGCACTAGAGTTCTTCTGTTCTTAAGAAAGTTTGTCTGTGTTCCTTTTTATTTATTTTCACATCAGATCCTGCAGAACTCAGTAGAAGTGTAGCAAACGAGAAATCCCATTGAATAATGTGAGCTGAATTGGCACTCATTTATATTCTTTCTATTCTTGAATGGATAAATCCTACTAAGGATTACAAACATATTTCAGCAGTAATTTGGTTTTGTTCTTGCTGTATTCAGTTGCTATGTTAATCTTAAGGTTTAGTAATTGTCAGCAGACCTAGCTCAGTATCATCTATCTAATGCATATGAAGTTTGAAAGATTTTGGGGGAGAAAAAAAAAAATCTGTAAAATAGCTAGCCTTGTGGATAAGAATAGCATGACGTTTTCAAATTATTACGTACTTGCCCTTGTAATAGGGCTGTAAGAGAAATTGTTACCTTGTCCATCTAGGCAGTAGTCCTCCAAAAGAAATACGCCGTTTCGCTGACTAACAAATCCTCTTTGACCTTACCATTCTTTTCCAGAAACAGTCAATAATAGAACTGTTACTTTCAGGCTATGATGAGGAGTGGGTTCTTAGTATGCATGGGGTTGCTTCAAAGATCTTTATGTTGGGGACTTGAGTGATTTTTCTGGTATGACGTACAAACCTCAGTACATCATAAACTTCATTTCATCATTGTATGTTCATGCTTTGTATGCAGTTCAGTTACTGCTATTAGCCAGGTTTTATATGGAAATGAGGCTATGATAGCTTTTAGTGTTAGTGTCATCCTTTCCCTTCTCTTCTTCACTGGATACCTTGAGCTTGTAGGCCAATCTCAAGCAAACCTGAGAGGGTTTGCAAAGACTGGTATAGTCTCCCATTGCTGTAGTGACAAGTGTAGTGTTCCAAGCTGTGTTCTATTGCTGTGTCACCAGCAGCGGTTCGTGCTTCTCCTGGCTATGTCTGTGTGTCTTTCTATGTTGTATTATACAGTGGACAGTGGTGTCTTAAAAAGGACTTCATCTTCCATCTATATATTTGGTTTAAGTATTTTTCACAAAAGTTTTATACACTGACTTGAAAAATACTAAGTAGCATAAAGCAATACAGAAAACTTAAATCAGGTGTTCAGATTTAATTTTGAGTGAAAAGCGGTGTGCTTCTTTCTGCTTTTTAGTCTTTAATTCAGAGTTCTGCTCATCAATGTTTGCATAATGCCTTGGCTAGCTTTTGCAATTCTCAGGTTGGGCAAAAAAGGATAAGATGTGCTAGCATGGCTAGGACATTTGTGTGAGAGACAATTATGCTAACTTTGTAAATTATAATTCCATAGAGTAAGAATTTTTTTTTTTTTATCTGTTTACCCTCTTGTCATGAGGAAACGTGATGGAACTGAAGGGCTAATTCATTTCAGTTTTGTGGCGAAAACCTTCATAAAGATATTATAACTTTAATTTTAAAAATAATTTTAAATCTTACTGAAAGACATTTGTATATTAAACAAGTTACTGAACTTTTACTGTGGTACAAGAATGTGGGTTGAAAACTTGCAGAAGTAGTGTCCACCTAATAACAATGCTATAAATGACTTCTTTCCAGAGGTGGTATTCACAATCTCAAGTATTATTGAACATAGAATTAGCCTCTTATCTATAAATATTGCTTATTGTCATGAGTATTCACCATGAGAATTAGGCGTTGCACCCATGAGCTGATTGATTGATGTACTAGGCGGGACATCAGACAACATTAGTTGTGATGTTGACGATGTGAAAATGTTCTTGTTTCCTGAATACCCCAAAATGTAATCCATACTTTTGCTTTTGTAGTAGTGTTTTCGGGGGGTGGGGGGAAAAGATTGTTTTGCAATTTGCTGCACTACGTCATACTGTGAGTATGAATTACTTGAATTATTTGGGAGGTGTTTGCTGTTATGTTGGAAGTAGTGTGCATTGTGAGGGGGCAAAAATAAACAACTCTTTCTTCTTAAGCTGCAGATAAAGATGACAGTTCAGAAGACATATCGGTGCCAAGCAGTCCACACACGGAAGCTATTCAGCACAGTTCTGTCAGCACCTCCAATGGCGTAAGCTCCACTTCCAAGGCTGAAGCGGTGGCCACCTCCGTTCTCACCCAGATGGCGGACCAGAGCACAGAGCCAGTGCTTTCCCAGATCGTCATGGCGCCTCCCTCCCAGTCGCAGCCGTCAGGAAGTTGATTAAAAACTTGCATTGCAGCAGTTTCTTAGATACACGTTTGTGACTTTAAAGGGAAATCAACAAAAGACCAGTCTCCTTCTAGGAGAAATTGTAGCTTAAAATTAGTCATTTTTAAAAATCAAACCCAAATTTGGCTTTAACGATTGGCAGGTGAAGGTGAGACAGAACACCAGTTACTAGTCTCTTTGCAAAGACTTTTTTTTTTTTTTTTAAGTATTAGGTTTACTAGTTATTTTTTGTGCTTAATGTGTAAAGTGTGTGTACAGTACAACGTGGTTTATTTCATTTTTAATTTGGTATTATTTCAACAAACATTGGGGTGAAATACTAAAGGTCATCCCCCAGACTGTGATAGTAATATTATGTGACATTTTATACCAAAGTTCTGCATAGTCCCTATTGACTTTGCAATGCAAGCAAGGTCATAAAGCACTAGGCAAGAGAAAGACAGTAACAGTAAATTTGCTTTTATTCTTTTTGCCTTTTTGTTGTTTTGCACATTATGAGAGGAAGAACATTGGGAGAAAAATGTTTGGGTTGTTTTATGTATAGCATTTTGGTTGACTTTTTAACCGTTGGGGTTTTTAATTTGTTTAATAGGGCCAGTACAGTATATGAGATACAGTACTCTTATGCACATACCTATCTTAGGTGAGGATCATTACTAAATAGATTTTTTCTTTTTTTTTTTTTAAATTGATGTCAGGTTATTTTTTCTCCTCCAACACTTTCATTATGGGAGGAGGAGAGCTTTATTTCTCCAGTTAGCTAGATATCTGTAACTACCCTTTGTTGCTAGGCTGAAACCAGTAAGCAAGCATATTGTAAAATACAGGGTTATCAAATATGGAATACTTAGTATTCCAAGGTAGGTTGATATTTTGTGGATTTTTGAGTTGCAGACTGAGTTTACTCATGGTTTTGGATGCCAGAAAAGCCTAAAATCCTTCTTCAGACAACTCAAGACTTTTTTTTGTCATTGTCTTGTATTTGCAAGCTAACTTGTACTTAATTCTTGTGTAAGCACTGTCATCTTTTAGTAGCAAAAATTTTGATACCTTTCTTGTGGAAAAAAAAATCAGTATCTACCGTATCTTGGAAACAATGTAATTATAATGTGGTGTGTGTGGTGTGTGCGTGAGAATGGTTCAGTAGTTAATGCCAGCAGTCTTTTGCTTGAATGTTTAAAGATGCCTTCAATGTGATGCTGGCTGATAGGTGATTGCAGTTTTAAAATGTTATTTACTGTGCGAACTTGGATAACTAACATTCCATGATGTAGTTTGTTTCTGATGAAATGATTGTAGGTACACTTTTTCTCATTATCCAATCATCTGTAGGATATTGAGTTTTTTAAATGTGCCATTATCTATTTTGATTCTGTACTCATGTTCAAAATACAGTACAATATTTTACAATAGATTAAGTTGTTTAAAAAAATTAGATGTGTGCTTTCGGGTCGGAAAACTTTGTATAATAGCAAAAACAGATGCATAGTAGCAACTGGCAGTAAAGCAGGATTCCATTATGTATATAACAAAGATTTAATGCATTTATAATGGGTTGTGTAGTTCATTTGCTCTTCCTTCTCCACACTATACTATGTGTTTTTAAGTGTCAGTGCCATCAGATTTCTATTTGATTCAATTTCAAATCAAAAAAGTGTAATTGATCCACAGGAAAAATCATAATTTCTACAATATATATATACAACCATACTATAATGAAAACTGGACAAAGAAATATCTAGGTCATATATGTATCATTGCAGGGCTTTAAGCATGCAAATAATAAGGATTCTAAATATTTTGTATTTTAAAACAAAGTTGAGTTGATAACCTTGTGTGTTTAAAAGTCTTATGTTCCCAATTTCAAGAAAAAAAACTATAACACTTGAGTGTTTCGGGGATGGTAAAACACAATGGACATCTTGTGAGAAGGAAATTAATTGCAAAGGCACAAAATGTGAATTCTGCAAGAAAGCTATACAGTCACTTTTCATTGTAGTTCTGGTGGACTAGATAAGGCCTCATTGATTATGCTATAATTTGCTCTCCTAAACACAAAGGCTTTTTAAACCATATTTATATAAGTGGATTTTTTTTTTTATAACAAAGCTGTCGCGCTTGTATAATAAGTACATAAGTGTATAGGAGACGTGTAAACAGTTAATGACTTTAACAGTGGGGCTGGAAAAAGAACCATTAAAATCTGTGTTCAGCAAATAGAGAAAAGTTATTAGTCGTACTACCATGGATTCCGTTTCGAGACGTATGTCACACTACTTCTGTACTTAGCATTTTGGGTCTTTACATTGGACATGTTTCACAAACTGTACTGTTTTCTTCTATGTGCAGTTTGCATGAGTAAATCATCAAAGAGAATAAAATCTATCTTTAAGTTATGTTCCTATTTTAATGAAATTATAATTGTTCTAAAAGGCAGCACTGTCTTCAGACTTCTTTGTTCATCATTGCAATTACCAGCATTTTTCTGGAAGTCATTACTATAATGTAAAAAATAACATGATGTGCGTAAAAACACGTATGATTCTTTAGAAATTGAGCCAAATTCCATTGCTCTGCAGTTGAGATCCAGCAGCTTCTGAGGAGTTAGCCGTGTATCTTCAGGTCCGGGAGCCTAAGGTAATCTACAGAAGGAGTTCACAAACAGCTTGGTGATCACAGGCTTTGCTCAGCCATTTCTGATTGCAATGAGTGCCACAGCAAAAGTGTTGTGTGTAATCAACTTTTCCAGCTAACTTTCAAAGTATCTTAACCTTGTATGAATGTAGATGAAACTAGGAAATTACAGATGCAGTCAGATGAACTGCTTGTATTTTTGTTGAAAGGTTGAGAAGAAATCGTGCCCTTGTGTTTGTTAGAATATTAAAAGTAGTTTGGTCTTATTTGTGAATGTAGGAAGCATGATCTATGGGGCGCCTCATCCTGTTATCATTTGAAAAGCTCTAGACTGGGCTCTGGTGTGGAGGATTTGGGGTTTAAAAAAAAAAAAGGTAAAGTTGTGTACTTGCAAATTATTGCATGTGTTGACCAAAGGAAATTAAATTTAAACTTCACACAACTTTAAGGCCAATACAAGAATAGTGTCCAAGCCCCTCTTCCTTCATTATTTTCTTTTCCTAACTATATTCCATTTTGAGGAAAAAAGCTTGAAGGCTATATAACAGGGCAGCAGGGGAAGAAAACAACCTACCATCTCCACTGTGTAAAAAACAAAACAAACAAACAAACAAAAAACTCATTTTATATGTAAATATCTGATCCAAGTAAGCTTTTTCTCTTTAAAATGCTAATATAGGCCGGGCAAATAAAGATATGAAGATATTACACTGATGGAACTAGATGACAAGTGTTGGATGAGTGGTGATTTCAGCTACTGGAATTACAGAAGTAATTTGCTTAGAGACAGACACAAACATTTTAATTGGTCATCATAAATGATAATGAGGGGAAAACATAGTGAAATTAAGTGCATCCTAATAAAGTAAGGTATGTTAAATTATGCTGAAGGAAACTCCAGCAATGCTTCTTGACATGATTAATATACTCATGACAATGTGTCTAATGAAGGTTGTTTGCATTTATGTGCTGCCTGTTGCCTCCCTCAGTGGAGAAATAATTTGAACTACACTCATTTACATTGCAGAGCAGTAAGTGTAAGATACCTTGGAGTAGTATTTTCTTTACATTTATTTTTAACCACTGTGCCAACAGTGGTACAGGTATGATTTATTTAACCTGTCTTATATAACACTGTGTAGGGATAGATCTAGATGATACTGTCATGAAAAAAATTGGATTTACATTAATCATGGATTTTATTGGTTTTTAAATTAAATTAAAAAAAAAAAAAAAAGGTTCTTGTCCTTTCAACTCCAACTTTTAATGTGACTTTTTTTCTCCCAAAATTTAAGATCATGACCTTTCTTGTTCTTCGTTTGCTTCCTCTCCAAAATATTGTTCTGTTTGGTGAGCTCAGGAAAGTGTGTGTGTGTGTATATATATATACACACACATACATATATATATTTATATATATTTAGTGTATATATATATATGTATGTATGTATATATATATATATATATATTTAGTGTGGAATGTCATGGTTTTGCATGTTGCTTTCTTCCTGGTTATGTTTGCTTTCTATGGCAACCTTTATTTCCAGAAGTTAGTAGTGAGGAAAGCAGTTTCCGCATGCTGTGTATCACAGCTAAAAAGATTATGAAATCTTGACATCTTCCTAGAATTAAGTATATTACAAAACCTGTATTTAGATCTGGAAGGACTTCCTGAATTTCCAGCAATGTGGAATGTTTGGTGTTGCCCAAGTCATCATTAGAGATGCTCTGCAGAAGTCAGGAGCGCTACTGAGGAGCACAGGGTGTATGCTGATGGCTTCATAATTGTGCAAAGTGCAACTGCCTTCAGAGCTTCCCATTTCCTAGGCAGGGGGTTAGTTACAGTCTGATTGCAGGGCTGTCAGTAGAATAACAAGACAGGCAAACTTGATACAGTTTAAACCTTACTCAAAGTCTCTGTCCATCTACTGTTAATCATTTTTATACTGATGCATGTTTCTCCAAGCCCTTTTTTTTCCTATTCATTTTTGGGGAAGAGGAGAGGGAAGGTTCTTAAGTTTTACAGTGAACTACATATAGCAGAATTTAATCTAGGAATTAATACTTAATCATAAAAGTCTTGTGATTATGGAAGTATATTTGTTACTTTTTTTTTTTCCTGATGTGTGCACCTATCAGATAAGGGTGCACACACCCACAGAACAGAAATGGCTGTTAAAATATGCCAGGCACCAAGAGCTCAAGATACCAAGGATCTTGTCTGCCTAAGAAAGCGTCACTACTTTGACATGGTTAAACTGGCACAAACACGCAGCTTTAGAGAACGTAAACTTTTGTTTTGATGTCTACTGGTTTATTTCAGTCCAGCTCATGTTTCCTGAGAATGATAGTATTAAGCTACATTTTAAAATAAACAAATAAGTATATCATTATCTTACAATATTTAACTTAAACTAAAGCACCTTCTGTAATCAGGCTTTCCCAAATAAGAGAACAGAATCTGATTTAGCTGGCTGCTAATCACCATCTATGCCTCTGTCTTGCTGGTAAACAATAATTTAGTCAAAGACAATGTGAGTGTAAACGACTATTTCTGTGTATTGTGACCTACTGATCATATGTCTTTTTTCTTTTTTTCTTGTAACCCAATACTGCATCTTTCCAAGGCTGAAGTTGTTCCTCTGAAGGCATTGTCAAACCTAGTACCTTGCAGTAGCTTAGACTAACAGGGAAGCTTTTTCCTGAATATTTTCTCAATTTAGATCTTCAGCTGCTCAAAAATCTATGCTGTTAGTGTTCATTGGTTCTCTGAATGCTGCCATAAGGCTCCGCCCTGAAATGTATGGAGAACTTGCCTGATTTAGCCACAGCCATTCAGACCCTTCCTTGTCTGTAGCAAGCAGCGATTACTGTGGCTGTTGCCAGTGGAGCTGAAGAGCTGTTAACAGCAAGACACCTTGGTGTGAGACGTAGACTTGAGATACATTGAGCATATATCAAAAAACACCTGAGACTTAAGTGTTCCGGAAGCGTTTTGGTATGCAATTTTACATCACACAGGAACCTCACTTTTTTTATACAGAGTATGTGTGGAATATCTTTCAGGTTTTGTCTGGGGATTTTTGGGGCTGGCTTTTCTTCCAGAATGCCAATGGAAGATGATGTTAACTACAGAAAAAGGACTAGGAACCATGCTGACCAGGAGACAATTCTATGGGGCTGATGCGCAGCCCTGGGGAGGGACAATGGGCGTAAGAAGGATGTAAAACGTGCCTAGGCAGGTCTTTACAGTGTGGAGAACCTGGGCTTTGGTCTTCACCATGCTTATGTAGTAGATAGAGAGTTTGGCTTGGGGATTGCTTTATGCTCAAAATGCTTTGTATCCAGAAAATGATTTTTTATTTTTTTTTTCTCCTAATTTTGCCTGGTAACTTATTGCAGCCTAGCTAGTTCTGGGCTTCCAGCGGCAGCCCTCCTGTTCCTGTCCTGTGCTGCATTTCTTTCCTTTGTGGGTTCTGCGTCATCAAATGGCTCTCCTCCAGCAGTGCTCGTGCTACACTGCAGAGGTAGGGGCAAAGACTTCCTGAGAATCTTTTCCAAAGTTTCTCTGACCTTTCTAGAGCTCTGTCAGTGTGCTGGCCTTCATACTGAATCCTCTTGTTTGGTTTCACAACGATCAGAATCCAGGTGCTTGGGAAAACACTAACTTGAAAATAACTTCTTAAAAAATAAAAAATAATAATAAAAAAAAAAAAAAAAAAAAAAAAAAAAAAAAAAAAAAAAAAAACAACTACAATTTCAGTTGGCTATCTCACAACATGTACCAAGAAAAATCTTGTAGTTCAAGCTAAGTACTGTGCACTGATCACCGCACAAGTATTTCACAGAAGTGTAAAAGCTGGCACAGGGCAGTAAACCATAAACAAAGAAGCTTAAATAGGATGCAAATATATTTTCTAGTCTTGTCATCTCTGTAATTGTGCAAGAGCCATCTCAAAACAGCTTCTCTAGACATACAAGTCTCCAGTCTCTTCAGCATTTAGCTGCAAGTAGCACAGGTTGTGCCTCTTGTATGCAAACATGCTAATGCAGATCACCCTGTCAATGTGCAATCCCATTTTTGACCCTGCAGTACTCCTTAGAAAATGGAAATAATGGTATTTCGTTTTGTTCTTACATGGATGGTTTTCACACATTTTCTCATAGAAGTGCTGGGTGTTACGTTGCTATTCAGATTGTGAATTTTGCTCTGATGAACTGTTGAACAGGTTCCTATGTACTCAGAGCAGTGGTACTTAAGATCATCTAATGAGAAAAAAAAATTCACATACATAGATTTGTATAAATGCAAAATTAAATAAGTATGTTTATTGGAGCTGTTTTGACTTTCCATGAGTAAAAATTAACTGTGCTCTAGTCTCTTACTCCTTAGAAGTTAATGGTTCACCTCTCAGCCTTCCATTTTGCTGCGCAGTAAGGGAAATCCTGTTTGTTTTGCTCTCATCCAGCACCAAGCAGCTTGTGGATGCTAAACAAGACACCTCTGTACAACTCCAGGGTGTGCACAGTAGAACTCGATTGCACCTTGGAGTATGGTGTGACAAAGAATGGAAATGTCATCATGTACATCACAGCTTGCCTGTACATGTTGAAATTAAAATGTCCCAGCACAAAGTATAATATCCATAACTGGGGCTTCTAACAGCTCTAGTCCTGATTGGGAATTATTTTTTTCTACTGCAGCCTGTACTGAGGGTTTATCCAAAAATAGCACAGGAAATACAGTGCACAGTTACTGGAGCAAAGCATTTCTGGCAGTTGTCCATGGCACGCTCCAAGTCTGTGAACTGCCTCACATTTGTCTTTCATTTAAAAATGTGAAGACGACTTTGGTAAGTGCTGACTGCAGCTCAGCTCCCTGCCTACTGAGCAGGGGGCTGGAGAGAGGAGTTGCAATCTATAGTTAAACAAGGGGGATTTATAAGTTGGCAAGTAAAATTATCCTGTGTTAGTGATGTCTTGCTTATACAAGACAATGGATAATAAATTATTAACGGAGTGAGGTAATTCCATTTTATACTATTTCCTGCTGTCTGTAAAGAGTAATTCAAAATCTGGGGGTTTCCAGTTTCTCAGGAACGAAATGCCATCTAGTGGTAACTGCTAAATGTTTTGAGCAAGTACATTCTTTACATTATCATAAAACGTGTAGGTATTCGTGCTGATATCCTGCATTTTACAGCACATTGAGCTGTAAAAGCGCTTGAGAGAGGAAGATGGAGAGGCTGGGGAAAGGCGCAGCTCCCATGAGTCTGCTCCTGCATCCCCCGTTGTGCAGCGCTGCTGAAAACTCCCTTCTTTCCTCTGCTCCTGGTGCAGGCAGCCGGGCTTTCCCCTGCCAGGGGCTGGACAAACTTTCAGACGAGCTGGCAGGCGGCTGCGTCTCGCCGTTAGCTAGTAGTAGCAGACAAAAACATTAATTTGGCTGATGCTGTATGAAGGGAAGCTGAAAGCTGCCTTCGCCAACTCCGTGCTCGCCTGTCCCTCTCCTGGTAGGGGGCTTTTCCCTCTGGTTCTTCATTCCCAACGGAGGTAAGGGGAAACTGTTCCCTCTTAGTTGCACAAGCCCCTTCATAGCACGATTTGCTTATATTCTCCGTAGAGAATATACATGTAAGCTTTAAAACACATCAAAATTGAATTTGGCCTCTCAAATACACTCCTGGAAGAAGTTGCTGCCATGAACTAGCTGCTGTGCTTTGCTTCCACAGCACAAAAAAAAAAAAAAAAAAAAAAAAAAAAAAAAAAAAATCCTGAGATTATTTTTAAATGCATTTGTGAATGTGAGCTGGGAGTTGGGCCCAGCAGTCACACCCTGCTTGTGATTTGAGCCCCCTGGTGGGGTACTCCCGTGTTAGAAGCAGAGCTGACTGAAGGCAGAGCTGCGCTCTCATCTGCCTGTGGTTTTGTGCTTCATTGTGACTGGGGCATGTTCTGCTTTTGTTAATGCATCTGCTTTTTTCCACAGTTTGAATAGCTCTATCTACTGGTTCATGCTACCCTGTCTCAACACAAGATGATCACAGCATCTGCCTCACCAACCGTGCTTTGCCCAAACTTTCTGTTAGCAGTGTGTTCTGGATGTAGCCGCAGGCCTGAGGTTGGTGCAGCGATTTGCAGATCACCAGACCAGCTGTGCAAGCCGATCTCTGACTTGGCTTCAATTAAAACTGCCACATGCACAGCTGTAAAGAGGATCCAGCTGCATCTCATCCTGTCCACCTGCAGTGTGAGGAGCTCCGTCCTGCATGGAGTTAACTCAGCTGCACTTTAGGAATTCCCTGACAAAGGAGCAAAACTAGGTGACTTTGGGGGCAGGGCTGCCTTTGCAAGGAACCTGCAGACACACGGTGACCTCTTGCTGTCAGCATCCCAGCCCAGCAGTACGCCAAATGGCTGCCGAATTCAGGGAAAACCTCGGACTTCACCTCATGAGCCACGTGAACGGCAAAGTGGGTTCAGAACAAAAAACAGCCCCAACAGTGCTGAAGGCACAGGGTAAGGTGGGAGATGAGCTTCTTTAGGCCTGCCAACAGAAGAGCTAGTGCCTGCTGTGTGTTTTAGTTCTCCCTGCCAATCAACACGACCATCACCCAGGTATGGGGTCCAATTTCCTGGCATGCCAGAGGGGAGTTCAGGTCAGAGGAGCAGTGCCTGGTGATGACAGAGCTGGAGAGAGCTGAGGGCTCAGGATCTCCGTGTGGGAGATGGAAGGTCATTTATAGGCAACGGGGTTTCAGGCAACCAGGATTTCAGCTTAAGGGGTGGGGGGTGGGGGGAGTCCTACCTTTCCTTCCCTATTCTCTGCTTGTATGGACTCATTTCTCACCTCTGTTTCCTCCTTCTCTGGTGATTTTTCAGGTAGAAAGCAAGCTGTGTTAGAAAAAGCAGGCACATGGCATTTTCTTGGCTCCTGGCAGTAATGGCTGATGAGAGTCAAAGTACTCCGCTCTGAGGGGTCTGTCCTAGCCCCATACCACACCTTCCCTTCCACCCACACGAGCTTTGCAATCGCAGTGCAAAGGTCCAGTAAGCTTCAGCTGCAGAGCTGAACTTGATTCAGCTGCCACCTGCAGTGCTGGGGTGGGCGTTACTTGGTTGCGTTGGTCCCCACATGTCGTACCTTGGATAAAAGGACCAGGCTTCTAGCACAACTCCACCTCCTTTGAAAGAGCGAGGTTGATCAGTTTATAGGGACGGATGCTAGTTACAAGGCTTGCTTGTAGCATAGCGCATTGCTTTGACACCTTGGAACAGAAACCCCCAGGTTCTTTAGCAATTCTGGTGACGCACAGACCGTCACAGCAATAGCCAGCTGTTCTTGCACCTTACAACAAGCTTGCTTTCCTCACTGTGTATAGAGCTGTCCAAGTAACTGATACATTTTATAGTCCTATAAAGAGAATCAATAACACACCAAGTCTTAGTAATTGTCTCTGGCACTGCCAATTTAGGACCTGGATATCTGTTAATTTAGTTCTGCTTTGCGAGGAGCTTTTCACATGTCTTAGTTGACAATAAGCAAAACATTCACAGTCAAGGGATGCAAGTGTTTTATTGTTAAAGGAAGGGGAAATAACGCTTCTTTCTCCCCTTTCTCTGCCCTCCTCTCCCCAGCAAAATGGTGGCATCAGTTACAGCTGATGTTACAGCTACAGTAAAGTTTCTCTCTATGGAAAGCACATAATAAATCGTGCCTTTTGGCACAGATAAAAGGGCTTAGAAGGGATCAGGTAATTCTGTCCTTTCATAAGGAATCATTGCTGTAAACTCACCTTCACTAGAACTATTTTGAGACTGGCAGATCAATTAATGAATAGTGAAAATCTAAAATCCTAATTAAATCCCACTATTACTTCCAAGGGTGGTTTGTCTCCTCTCCAGGAATACTTGATTTAAACAGCTTGTTTGTTTAACAGGAAAAGCTATTGATCCCTTCAATAACACTTTAAAATCATTAAGAGAAAAACTTTAATCTGTTTCAGCTCTTTGAAGTTGCTTTGGTTAATGTCATCTCCCTGTGATCCTGAAGAGCTAATGCTGGTCTTGAAAGCTATTTCCAGTGTTACTCCGTGCTTCTCTTTGTGCTCTGCTGCTGTTACCTGAGTGCTTGCAGAGCTGGCTGTGATAAGTGCAGTAAAGCTGAATGGTACCAGCAGTGCGTGTGTTTGCTCGCTCAGTTTGAAAGGTTTTATGTTCTCCTTCGGAAGTCTTCCTGGCAGAAGGCACGGGAAACATGGCTGAGCTGCAAAGCAGTTACCTAAGGCTTTTGTTATCTAAACACTCTGAGATTTGAACTTGGGAGCATCTTCAGCCCATCAAAGTTCATTCTACAAGGGCAGTTGCACGTTTCCACTTGACAACTAGATTGCATATGTCAATAGAGTGGGAAATTCTCAGAACATTCCTAAAGTTCAATTCTTACTGATATAGCCCACTTCCTAAATTTTTGCAAAAACTGCATTAGATCAGGAGCTGAATTTTGC
The DNA here is from genome assembly GCF_047663525.1 of Anas platyrhynchos. Classification (NCBI taxonomy): domain Eukaryota; kingdom Metazoa; phylum Chordata; class Aves; order Anseriformes; family Anatidae; genus Anas; species Anas platyrhynchos. Next base: position 22,749,457 of record NC_092593.1, on the reverse strand, counting down.
CTTACCGGTGCCTATCCACCCTTACTCATACAAAGCAAGTTACTGAGCTTTAAAATACCCTTACAAATTTCATGTGCTTTTAAGCTTGAACATTTTTTCAAAGAAAACTAAGTAGCCTAGATGATGCAGCTCTGAGAAGCAAGATGCGTGAGAACTGCCAGATAACTAACTCCCTGATTAAAAACATTCTGTTTTTATTTTTGAATGGCTTCGGTAATATTGGATTATCTAAGAATGTAGAAATAATTTAGAGGGCTCTGGTATTAGAAAATCAAATAATTGCACTAAGAGAGAAGTATTTTAAAGAATGTGGTCTTAAAGTAGTTAAAGAGTAAACAGAATTTTTCATTATTTATTGGGAATAGAAGCTGCAAGTTGAAGATCTGGTACATAATAATTCTCCCTTGCGGATGTTTTACGCAGCAGCTCTTTAGAACTGCAGGTCTGGGTTGCTTATGAGAAAGTTTAATATCTTTAGCAATTCTTCAAAGCCATGCAGTGGATCTAGAAGCCTTGATTTACTGCACTGAGACCACCGCTGATTCTGTGGCATAGTTTATGGCGTCGAGTAGGAGCTCATCTGCTTGGGGTTAAAGATGTTCTGAAAATCAAGACTAGAAATATCTCGAAGATTTTTTGATGGCTTGCTTGTTCTTGGTTTCCAGTGTTTATGGATAAAATTATATTCATAACAGTTTATTCCCAAGACTGTTTGGCAAATGGCTTGCCTTATGCTTTTTAAATTGTAATTACCAGATTTTTTCAAATACATACAAGCTCTATTTCAACTAATGCCTTAATATGTATTTTTAAACATGGTGTAAAAAGGAAATATTATGAAAGTTAAATAGAAGCTACAAGCTGCATTTTAGAGGCAATATAAACACACTTGGGTGTTTTACAGCCAACAGTATTATCTCCTTTGACACTTGAGGCTTGTCCCTAGGAGACAGAAAGCAGAAACTTCCTGGAATTTCTTTAATTACCCTGTTCATTTCACTTAATAAAACAAGCAATCAAAAACATATTGTGGGTTTTGTATGCAGAACTCTTAAAAACGTAACTTGGAGTGCATGCCAGTGTACATACAACTGAGCAAAAGTGCAAGCAATTTTGAATTTTCCTAATATTTTATTAACTTCATGAATAATTGATCGTGCATTAGAGGTAGCTGATGATAGGACACGCTAGTAAGAGTACACACAAGCAATAAGAAAGCTTGCTGCAAGTCTAGCATTAAAGGACATTTAGACCACAAATAAAAATACTATTTAGCAGTTCTAAGTGGTTTGGTCACTTGCCCGTTCTCATACCGCTTGCTCTCAGTGTCACCTGGAAACTGGTGTGGGAGGGAAGCTCCAAGTGCCACCGTCGGTCCTTCAGGGCTCCAAGGACCAACACTCTGCGTGACCGTAATCCCCAGTGGGAGCTCTGGCACCTCGTTTGTGTGCTCACACCCGCAGGAAGATCACACCCTAATGGGAGGTAAGTCTCACTTAGTTTTGGTCACATCTAGCACTCTATGCAATAGCAACTATAAAAGAAATGTGGGTAGCTCGGGGTAGCTCATATAGCACACTTTGTTTTCCAATGCTTTTCCAGCTCCTGCTCTTAGAAAGAGCCATCTTTCCTTTGCAGGGCTTTAGTATTGGAAGTACTTTTACATTCACGTTTGAAAGTATTTGAGGAGTTTGGGTGAGGTTTATTGAATAAAGAGACCAAAAACGCTTAGACCGTTTTAGGATTCTGCCTCATTAATTCCTTTGTATGACAATCACCTTTAATTTCACCCCTACAGCACTCTTAAAATCAGATGGACTAAAGGTGTGAAATCTTGGGGAAAAAATGGGAATGAGGCTGTTCTTGATATGAAAACGACCTTTGAACTGGACAACAGGGAAGAATTACCTATCTGAGAAGCTTCAGGTAGCCACCTAATTCAGAGCAAAAAAAAGGAATACTTTGGATGTAGCCAGCCTAGCATCTTCAGTGGTCCAGCGTCAGCAGTGTTAGAGCAAAGAGGGGGCAAAGGCAGGTATTCTTGTAAGGTGTTGCATGGGAAAAGCTGGCTATGAAGAGTAATTTGGGTGCAGCCTTTCTTTTTAAAGGAAATTACATCAAAGATTAAGATCATAGGATTTTCTCAAGATCCGTAGATCATATCTACTATCGGTATTATCTGTTCATGTTGTATTTCTCATCACATTTGTGTAGATGCCTTAGAAATCCCATTTAGTGGGAGCCATAATGTGAAAGTCTTTAAGAATTATTTTGAAAAGGGTTTTGCTCCGGCAGCATAGAGAAGAGTGAGCTTTTTTTCTTTTGATGCTGTCAAAGTCAGTCAAAAACGGCATGATGTCTCATAGCAGCAATCTAAACACAGCAAATAGTTTTGATGTTAAGCAAACAGCTTTAGTTGAGTCTTGAAATTAGGATCATGTTCCTGTGCTGCTTTCCCCTAGATCTTGGGGCATTCACTTCTAGGGTAACCAGAAAAAAAAAAAAAAAAATAGTTCTAAAGGTTGCTGATGTCACTTTGTCTGTTAAACATTTCTCATGACCCAGAGAGCAAAAAGCAGTCCTGTTAAGCTCATTTTTCACTTCCCTGATGACATCACCCACTGTAAAGTTGTTAGGAGATACAGTGCAATGCCTACTGATCAGGACAGGACGCCAAATGTGATCTTATAATGTTGTGGTTGTGATTTAAAACAGAAAGAATGGTGGATATGGTGCACGTATCTTGCTTTCCTTGGCAATGATCATCAAAACCAACGAGTAGGTTTCTCCCTGTAGCTGCTACTTTGCTCACCTGCACCCTGCAGATAAAAGAAAAAATGTCTTGACAGCTTAAAAAGGAAAAAAGATTTTATTGCCGCAGAAATCTACAGACTGGCGCAAATCTGAGCAGGGTGCTGAATACGTCTGGTTCGCAAAGGTTGCTCGTGGCTGCTGTGCTTGGTGCAGGGATTCTGGCTCCCCCTGTGCCTGTACAGCATTGGACAATGCTAGGTTTAAATGACTTCGCCATTAGTAATGAACACCAGTGGCATCAAAAGGCTGGTAACATGCAATGCCAGTTCTGTACTTGGTGATGGGCTTGATGTTACACCGAAGTAGCTGTCGCTTACACAAACATTAATTTCAACCAGAAAGCTTATGAAAGCTTGGTAGTCAGTCTTCCAACTTTTTATTGATGACTTCTAAATTAGATAGAACAATTGAATTTATCTTACTGAGCAAGTGGTAGAAATCTGCCTCACCGTTTTCCAGGGAGTAAATGTTGCGTTGCAAATAAGAGGAACTGGAAGGGTGCTCGGTAACACAGCCGCTGGCTGCTCCCCGCCTGCTCCAGGCACTCCCAGCAATTACACATTAGAAACTAAATTAAATTCTGCATATGACAAGGCTTCTATGGAGCTGTTTTCCTGCTGTCAAGGGGGTCTGTTGCATGAAGACAGTAACTGTGATGAGATACTACCCCTATTCAGGTAACATTTCACCATGTCTTCATTTTTACTATTTCCCATTAATACTGGACAGCTTTAATTTATGTGCTTTCTTTTTTTTCCTTCACACAATATTATATTTACAAACTGGAAACCTTTCTTTACAGTTGTGTATAAATCTTTATAAATGTCAGTAATTAATTTTAAAATCTCATTTATCAACATATGATTAGTGAATTAGTTAAGGTTTGAAGAATAAATGTCTGGTAATTAGAAGCAATTTTGTACCAGACCCTCAGACAAGGTGATGGATCAAAGGAAGACCACAGTGGGTAGCAGGCCACTGCGCTCTGCGCTCAGCAGCAAAAGTGAGGGTGCAAAAGGACAGGGGCCAAAATGAAGACCTAAACACTGGAAAGCAGCCCTAAATCCCAGGAAGGAAATTTAACACAGGGAGTGAAGCAGTAGAAACTGCCTGTGGGATTTAAAGAGCCATGAGGCTTAGGGGACAAGGCAAGAAACCAACTGAAAGACAACAAGCAGACCAGAGAATAGCATCTTACATCTCTATTACTCTTCTGCAGACTTTCTTCTTAGGTACAATCTCAGTAAATGCACCCCCAGAACATTCCTACCAGGTGGCAAGTGTAATGCTTTTCCCAGAGGATGTGATGCTAACAAACCTATTTTTAAAAGGAGGGCTCTTCAAGGACTACAGATCGAGGGGAACAGAATACCAACGTTGTCCTTGCTTCTACTTAAATCAGTGGCAAACTACTCGGTAGTGCCAAACTGGGTCCTCTTCTGCATGAGGGAGCAGCAGGAGGGGGCCTTGTGCTGGTCGCTCCAGCGTTTCCTCCCTCCTCACCCCAGCAGCAGACGGCAAGTGAGTTGAGCTCCAGCTCTCTAATGAAATTCCCAGGCTTGTTGAAACGTTATTACGGGTGCACTAAGATGTGCTGGCCTGGCGAGGCACGATGTAGTTTTAGGACAGTGTTGTGTGCACGCCGCCTGTGCCACCACCTACCAGGGCAGGTGGGGAGCTCTGGGTACAAGGCTGACCACAAAGTCCCTTCCAAAGCCACTGCTGTTCTTCGCACGCCAAAGCACACTCCTGAGCCATGCAAATAATTTAATAAGAAATAATGATCCAGCTCAGTTTGTTTTGAAAACTCAGATCAGCTGCAGAACTCTTCCTGGCAGAGTAAAATATGATGATAGCAACTAAGTGTGGAATGACCAACACACTTCCTTAAATCTTAGCCATAACTGCATTAATACCAAAGACTTGATTAGACAATTGAAATGACTGTTAAGGTCAGCCTGAGTAATTTGATCAACTGCAGTATTGATAATGCTTATTATGAAAAACACTATTACTTTCTCTGGACAAGAAAACATTTCTAATGTAAACAAGTAGTTCGCTATATAGTGATAAAGATTTTGGAGTAGTAGAAGAATAAAAGCTGGTTATCTAATTCAGGGACGTTAAAGGGAAAGGTTGCTATTTAATTCCAGGAAATGTAGGGGGGGGAGTATGAAAGTTTGATTCCTTTCAAAAATAAGGGAAGCAAAACACTCTGTGCATACAAAGATTAAATTGTGGAGGCAGAATGGCAAAGATTATTTGTGTTGCTTCTTCCAAACCATTTTCCATCTATTTTAATCTCCTTATTTCTCAGTAGCCCGGCTGCTCAACAAACTTTCACGTTATACTTGCAAAATTAAAAAGTTCTGTGAAAGCTACTGTTCATTTGGGAGGAAATGACTGTGTTGAGACGAAATGTTCCTTTAAAAAAAAAAAAAAAGCTTTGCACAATAACCAAAGTATATCACCAAAAAAAAACGTTTTCAACTATTTTGGCTGCCCTCAAACGACCTTTAAAGAAAGATTCAAAGATCCTGACATCTTTCCTACAAACTCTCTCCCTTTTGCTCTCTACAAAAGGGCCAGGTGGAATTTAGAGTGACAAAACCCCGTGTACCTCCCTGCACAAAGCACTCAGGTTTCAGACACACACCTTTGTGGCACCTCCTCGAAAGAAAACGCGTTGCTGGCTGAGCCCGAGCACAGGTCCCGCTGCTCCTCAGTGCCCTCACCGCTGCCTCCACCCTTCCCCTGGAGGCTGCGGGACCTGCAGGGCTGCAATTATGGGGATTTGAGTGAACTTCTCGTGCTGCCCGTGCTGGAGCCGCTCTGTGCCTGCGTGGCGGGGCGATGCTGCCGGGCTCGGAGCCACCGCGGCGCGCAGCTCTGCTCGCAAGGGTGCTGGGGGAGGTGGCCGAGTGCTGACTGCTGGGGTTGGGGTTCGGTTTGGGGTTAAAATCGCCAGCTGAGGCACAGAGGCACACGGGGCGCGATGCTCGTTTCGCTCAGACGGTTTCGCTGCTAGGATGCGCGGTGCCGGGCAGCCGATGGCAGCCGGGCTGCTCGCAACTTCTCGCGCCCCAACAGCTCTGAGGGGGCTGCACAGCGCCCTGCGGGACGTGCCCGCTGTCCTTCCACCAAAAAGTTGTGTTTGTGTTTTCACGGGGAAGGGGTGTTTGTTGACGAGACCGCTCTTTCTTTTGTACCAGCTGCGCGCAGCTCCGAGGCGGTGCCTCAGGAGGGCTGAGGGGACGCGGGCAGACCGCCGCCCTCCGGCGGCCCGGCCAGCAGCTCCCCTCGCCTCGGGGGCACGGGGGCCGCTCCCCCGCCCCGCGGCCGCCCGGGGGGGCCCGCGGGCTCCGCTCCCGGCTCCTTCCCTTTGTGCCCCGGCGGCGGCCGCGTTGTCACGGCAACCGTCCCGCGGGCGGCGGCGGCGCAGGCCGGGCGGGCGGCAGGAGGCGGGCCGAGCGGCGCAAGATGGCTCCCCGAGGCGGCGGGCCGCACTGAGCGCGGGCGGGCAGCGAGCAGCCACACCGGGGCCGCGCCCGGCCCCGCCACGGCCCCCTCGGCTCCGCGCGTCCCCCCCCTCCCCAGCCCCGGGGCGGCCCCAGCCCCAGCGGCCTCGCCTCGCCTCGCCTCGCCCCGCGGGCGCGTCCCGCCGCCGTGCCGTGAGCGCCGCCGCGCCAATGCCAGCCCCGCGCCGCCCGGCCAGCCCCCGCCGGTGCCATGGCTCTGACCTTGTTCGGTGAGTAGCGGCCGCGGCGCCCTTTGTCTGCCGCGGGGCGCGGTCCGCGGGGGGGGGCCGGCGGGAGCTGCCCCGGGGCGGCCGGGCAGCGGCGGAGGGCTCGGGGCGGTCCCCGCCCCGCACCGGCAGCGGCTCGCGGGGGCCGGCCGGGGGCTGGCGGGGCCCCTCCGCCCATCGCCGTGCCCCGGTGGAGGCGGTGCGGCTCCGTGGAAGTTGGCACCTGCTCTGCCGGGGCTGGGCTGGGCAGCGCCGTGCCGCGGGGTCGGGGTCCCGCAGCCCCGGGTGCCGGGCGGGGAGCGCTCAGCCCACAGGTGGGGGTGTCCCGCAGCCCGCCCGTGTCACGGCAGCGGGAGCGCTTCGGGGAAGCACGGCTCGTTACACGGGGCAAGCCTTGTAGTTTTGTTAACAAAAACCTCAATCCTGGAGTGCTGAACGTACACACTCCTGTTGTGCGTAGCTAACGTGTCGCTGCGACCTTTGGCTGCAAAACCCAGGCTGTTCTAACGCCAGCTCCTGAATAACGCGGTGTTTGTAAGCCAGGTGCCTGTTTTCTAAGCTTACCTGATTAGTTTTTAATTCATGTGCGTTTTATCTGCTTAATGACGTTTTTCTATTAATATAAATTTGCATTACAAAGGAAATTGAATCAGATGCTTGTGTGCTATTGCATCTGCTATTAGAGTAAATGACATTGATGCATGTAAAAGCTAATGAGCAAACAGAAGATGGAGTGGGGTGCCCTGCTGTGCCTGGTTTCTAAATAAAGTCTTGCCAAGGGTAAAAAACTCAGGACTTCATCCTTAAAAAAAAAAAAAAAGTTACAGTAAAATGATGTAGCAAATAAGATTAACGTGTGCTGATAAATTAATGTGAAACCCTTCATAAATGTAAGAGCTTTGGAGTACACCTTAAAACCATCAATGCAAGAGCCCGAGCGGGATTTGCATGAAGGCAGAAAGCACGCAGGGTATTTGCAGATGAAGTTGTGATTAACTTACCATTTAGTTATTGTGGCTTCCTGTGTTGCTCTGTGTCCGCTGAGCTGATTTAGCTTGCCACACTTGGTCTCTTAGCGCACAACAAAGACAGAACAAACATGCTCTAGACTTAAAGAACAGCCTTCAGCTTTTATCCTGAATTTTGGCTGGCTGCGGGTGGGCACATTTCCAGTCACCAAGCTGCAGCTGACCTGTAGTAACTCATTGCACATGTAAGCCATAGAAGAATATTTTCGATTAGTGTTAACATGAGCCTCTTTCCTCCAAACCAACATCAGCAAATGTGGGAAAAGGTGGGGGGAAAAAAGTACCTGGATGAATGTATCTGTTTGAGGGATTAAACAGCTGTAATTGTATTCTTTTAAGGTCACACCTCTCTGATACCAGTGGAACTGTCTTGAGCAGACACCTCCCTCAGGACCTGTTCGCTTTGGTTCTGTGCATTCACACAAATTCTAGGCTCGATATAGCACCTTTTTTTTTTCTCTCACCCATAATGGTGTATTTGAAACTTCAGATGTTCTACGTCTGCTTGTAATAGGATGTGCTATAAAGCGTATAAAACTTGAGATAAATGACCTTGTCAGCTTGGGGAGGAAAATCCACCAACTTTGCAGGGGTCCTCTCAATTAATGTGTGAGCACAGCAAGAGGAAGAGGAGAGGGATGGGAGATGTCTTAACGTGCTTTCATCCATACTCCTGATGCCTTATGGCTGTTTCAGTGTATAATCAAAGCCTGTGCTGAGAGGGGACAGGGCGAGAGCAGGGTGATGTTGTCGGGGCTCCAGATTAAGACAGACACCTGATTATCCAGCAGCTGGGAGGCCAGGTATGCCACATCGTTTCTCCTTGGCAGAGAGGTTGGGAGCTCTCTGTTTGCAGGAGATCACCCTTTGCCACTGGCTACTGGCCATGGTTTGCACCTTCAAGGTGTCACTGTTTGGCTTTCGGAAAGCTGGTTGGTGAGAGGAGCTCCTGGTGTGTCAGCAGTGCTTTTCCTCTCCAGGAAGAGGCTGTTTCCCTTGTCCTGACTACTTCTTCCTTTGCAGTCACAGCTGATTGTCACATTTTCTTCCTATGTTGCATAATAATCTGGACGACTCGTCACTTTCTCAGCCTTAGTTACTTTAAAGTTCTCTGCATCCTGTCCTGCCTACCTGGTCGTGACCTCCCAGGGTGTCCTGCACTCGCTGCTGCTTGTGTGGGTGTTGGTGGGGGGCTGCCCACGGTCCCTTGACGCGGGGTACAGCAGCCTCAGCACCTTGTAAGGGAGAGGAGAAAGAGCAGCCCCTGCTGGAAGCAGTCGGAGAGGGGAAGGCATGGAAGTTCCTGGTGGAGCAGGTGTGCAGGTGTAGCGCTGTTTTTTGTCCTGCAGCAGGTTCACCACACGCTCAGGTTGTGGTCAGTGAAGGTGTAGCCCCTTTTCTCTCCTGTAACCACTTCTTCCTGCCTGCTGCAGCAGGTGGAGCAGAGTTCAAGCTGTGTCCATCCCTGTCCCCTTGCAGCCCACCGTCAGTGGCTTCGTGTCCAGCCTGCTGTCATTCCACTGGGATAGCTCGAGTGCGGGAAAGATGACAATGTCAAGGAAAAAGGAAGAAGTTGTCCCGTTGCTACAGCTGTTTGCTAAGGGTGGTTTTGTTTCTGGCTGTCCTGAGAAGTGTTTAAAGCAAGTCAACATTGTACTTTGAAAGGAAAATGTTTTTTCATTGTGTTTCAGTGCTTATCAGTTCACTTTCTGTTCATTTGTTTGCTCATCAACTGTCTTGTGTGAACAAAGGAAGACATTTCAAGATGGCCAGGAGAGCTCTTCGTGACCATATGTGTCATTAGTTATTCATGCTACTGCCTCTTGCTCAGAGCACACCCGTGGCTGAAAACTCCCCTCCTGCATACTGGTGGGAAGAAACAAGAAGTGAAATGATTCCCATTGAATATGCGGAGTGCCTGATCCCCGATGAGTGGCTGCAGGTGAACGGGATTAGAGACAGAGCTGTAGTCAGAGTGACAGATACGGTTAGTTAAGGAGATGGTGAATAAGGACAGTTTAAAGAGAAGTTTATAGACAAAAAAGCAGAAGAAAAGAAAAAAAGCAATGCGGTCAGGAAGGGTAGGGACAATGCAGCTGATTATGCCTTCATTTCTGGTGTGCGTAGGTTGTTGAAAAGGCACCCAAGTATTAATTTGCCTGCTTAACAGAATTCTTTTCCACAACTACGAGCTCTGGTGTATTGCTGCACAGAAGTAATTTTCTATTAATCTGTCTATTGCCGTGGGTATGAGGCAATCCTCTGAAATAGGCTCTGCCATACTTGAAATGCTAATTAACAACTGGCTGTGTTCAGCTCTGTGCATTGTGGTTACTGTTCTCCACCGAGCTGCACCGTCTCACTGCCGCTTCAAAAAGCAGGCTGTGCTCACGCTGCCACAAACACATAGATGTATTTCCTGATGGGACAGCCTTGAAGTAAAGGTGTCATATAGAAATGAAATCAGCCCTTGTTCTTTAAATGCTTGTTTTGCCTGTGTGGGGAAGACCTGTAAATTTTTCTGTACTTGGTTGGCTTAGTCAAAGGAACGTGGCCAGTCAAAGTTCCTCTAAAAGCAGCTCCAGCGTGTCATCCAATGTGTGGAGTCGCTGAAGTAGGAAATACGCAAGACTGGATCTGCTTACTTCTTGCTGTCTGTACAGAACAGGAGGTAAATAGGTGGCATGCAATTCAAATTGTTCACCTGTGTGTTTTTAGATGTAGCCCTGAACTTCTCATAAAACTTGTGGCTAGCTATGATGGCAAAAGTTTACCAACAGAGTGACTTAACCAAAGGGACAGTTTGTCCCAGAAGAGTGGGTTTTGAACCTGTTCCTTCATGGGAATAGGAGAGGTAAGTTTTTCACAGCATTGGTGCATTTATGACAGGGCTTTTGGCACTATAAGAAATATAAGTGTGGTGTTCTATAGGAATGGTAGACACAGACTAATTTTAAGGGAGATTTCGGCAAGTTAGCATTTAGTTGTGATAGGAACTTGAAATTCTTTAATTAGACAAAACAATAGGCAAGGGCAGTGGTTTTTGTCTTTTTTCTTTGTTTTTTTTTTTAAGCAGGATTTAAAAGTGAAGGTGGTTTAAGCACGGATGGAAACCATGTTAGAGGTGAACTTGATCTTCCAACTCCCATTCATGTATCTGGGATGGAAAGTGGCCAAGTGCTGAGAATCATAAGATTATTTTCTCCTAGTTGCTGTCCTAACCTTACCTAATTTGCAGAACCTAATGAAGCAAATAAGGAGAGCAACCTTGAAAAGCTTTTGCTGGCAATGCAGTCTCAAGAAAAAATCGAAAGGGAAACCTGCTTAGGAACTAGGAAAAGAAGATGGATCTATTAACTGGCAAATTGGTATCAATTGATCAAAATATCACAGAAGTGACACTAACACGTATAAATGAGGTTGAAAAATGTCAGTCATGGCTTCTCAGCTCAGTGCTTGAGGCAATGGCTAGAATAAAATTGTATTTTCCATGAATTGTGAATATTGTAGAATAATCTTGAGAAAGCAGAGGTGTGGGGATTATTTCTGAAGCTGGAAAGCTTGTGGGCATGAGTAATTAATATGGGGTTTGGGAATTTTCTCCAAAGAGAGAGATTTCTAGTAACCAGTAGAAGATATTATTGGTTTGCCTTGGGCTCTCCAGGAATCTATCTGTTCTTACTGGAATATGTCAAAACACCTGCCCAGGAACTGTAGGCTAGAATTAAGTCAAGAATTGTGTGTAATAAACAATTTCCCTTCTCTTAACTAAGGGGAAGTAGACAAGGAAGAGAGGAAAATGTACACGGGTAACTAAAACGGAGCACGGAAAGATTTAAAATCCTGTCAGCATCAGCACGAGCCCTCTGAACTTGTCCCCTCCTGACGATTGTCTGCAGCCAGCCTTTCATCTAATGGAAACCCTCTCGTGATGCAGCCAGCTCAGGCACAGCACAGGACAAATTCACCCCTTCCTCCTTGCCGTCGGATGACCTGCTCAGACCTGGAGACATCCGCGTAGCACAGGATCTCACCAAGCAGGGTCAGAGTAAAATGTCCTTGGGATCAGAGGATCAAGGAGGAGCTCCCAGGCTTCACTGATGCGAAGTCCAGCTCAGCTGAGGACTGATGTATCTGTAGGTTTTCTTCTGTTTTGGACTCCCCTGATCTTTCTGCCTTGTTGGGTTTGGGGACTTTTTCTCACTGCTTCTCTCCAGGAGTTCTTAGCTGCTTCTTTGAGATGTATTAAAAGATTTCCATATAATAGAAAGCATGTCTCAGTGTCGAGAATGTGTTTACATAATAATGGCAGTACCCTAGTTAAATACTGTGTTAATCAGTAAACTCAGGGCATAAATGCAGTACAAACCTTTTGGAAGACCCTGTTATTTGTGCAAAATACAAGCACATTAACCGGAATCCTTCCAGAGTACAGGCACAGGTAATTAAAAAAAAGCGCCATTCCTTGTCAGATGATTTTCTTTCTTGTGAATTTGGGGCGTAGCGTGTGCATCTCGAGCTGTTTAGCTGCTCCACCTTGTGGGCAGATCGCGCAGCTCTGCAGAAGCGTGTTTGCGGATGAAGCAGAACAAGACAAACCCAAGAGCTGGCCAAAGGGCTGTTTTGTAATTATTTAACAAATATAACATAAACTGGCTTGATGTCACAAATCGAAGGTCCCCGTGTGAGACTTTTGCAGATATTCAGAATCTGTCATTTCAGTCTGATAGATTCTGCTTTACACATCTTCGTAAATGATGGCAGAAAATTAGCCCTCTAGATTTTGCCTTTTAATTCTGTCTTGAAACTAAGAAAAGCATAATATAAAATCACAAAAATATTTGTTAAAGCATTTAACAGTCCTAGTGGGACCTTGTAGTTGTCTGACATCTGGGACTGGAGCATTCGCTCTGGCCAGATGCAGGAAGGTGCTGGGAGGAGTTCCCGTCCTGTGCTGGTCCCAGGGATTTAAATGGAAGGTGGAGCCATGGTCAGTGTCTCAGAGAGTTGGGGACACCCAGCTGGCCGGCCTGCAGTGCTTACTGGATGTGCGACAGCCTCTGTGGCTGTGAAAGAGATGACTGACATTTGACATTTCCAGCACTCAAAATATTTGTCCATCCTATATCTGAATAGAGGAAAAAAAAAAAGGCAAAATTTCTGAAGTGACTGCAGAATTGCTGGAAAACGTGCTCACAAAATCCTACTTATTCCTATGGGAATCTGTTTTCCATGATTTATTTTGATTCCTTGGTCCCCCAATCTATTTTTGTGTCTTGGCTAGCAGCTCTGTGACAAGCATTGCAGGGAGATCTGAGGCTGCTGTGACAGGCAGGGCTGGTCAGAGCTTTTGGTTGCAATTGCGTTTAATGCTGATAGGATGTGGTGCTGTGGTCTGGCTTTTCACATGCCCAAGTCTCAGTCCCCTAGTAGAATGTGTTAGGAAAACTACAGCCTCTGCTCGTGCCCCCCTGGCTGGGCTGCAGGCGAGACCTCGCTGCTGATGGTGAGCAGGCACTTGGAGTCCCTGGCGTCACTGTGGGGAGCCCGCGGTCACATTCATCTGTGGTGCAGGTGGCAGGAGTGGGCTCTGCCCAAGGCATCGCATGATTGGGGCTGGCTGCAAAAGTAAAGGTAAAAGACTGCTTCCTAAATACAGGAGGTGGTTGGTTGCACGCTGCTTAGTGTGTGCTGCAGTGGCCAGCAGAGTTGCAATTGCAGCAATTTTATTTGGATGGCAAATGCAATAAGGCATCACGTAGCAAAGTCTTAGAGAACTGCTGCAGCCGTGGAAAAAGTTACCAAGTTATTCTGAGCGCAGAGCAGTTGGGGGACTGTGAAAAATGGAGTAATGGTAGAGGTCTGAAAAGCAAACCCAGTTTTAGCACAGTACCTGACAGCTCCTGGCTCTCACATTGGCAAGGTCCAACTCGGTCTCCTCAACGCTGAGTTAGTATCTGATAAGTATACAGTTCAGAGCAGCCTATAAAAGTTGCTGATAATTATTTGGTAGGGGCAATCTTCCATACGTTTTCATCTGCACTTTATGGCTTCCATATGAATCTGGACACAATACTTCAGTGCAATGTTGGATCATTTTTCATTGGGGGGAAAAAAACACAACAGGATGTAGCTCTTCCTTGCCTCTGCCTTATGAACTGAACATGCACACAATAAAGGAAGCATGATTTTGACACAGCAATTAATTTTGCCGATTTCCTTTTTGGGTTTTCCAAAGAGTATGTTCAGAAACGTGACTTGAAGGTGTTGAAACAACCTTCAGCATTTTAACAGAAGTGGGGAAATATTTCAAAATAAAGCAGAGATTTTTCTTTCTGTTGAGAAAATACTTGGAAATTTTGTGCTAAGTATTACTTCAATGCCAAAATCTACATGGTAGAGGAATTACATCAGGTACGGGTTATCTGAGAAATAACATTTGTAGCATAAGAACGGCTGCAAGTATGTAAAGAAGAATTACTGGCCTGAAAAACAGAGGAAGGAGAGGGAACTGATGAGGGCTTTTCCTGTTGTGTGATCCTGTGCTGGTGGCACAACCTATCTGCCCACTGCTGTTGGTGTCGGTGGTGTTGGTGTGGTCACAGCCCCGTCCCTCTCCGGTGGCAGAGCAGCAAGCTGTCCGTAACTCAGTGCAGCATCTCTTGTTCCTTGGCTTTTGCTGAAACTGCCCTGTACAAGAGGACACCTCTTCCACAGGCCACCTCCAACCCAGCAGCAGCCCAGGATGGTCGCCTTGCCCTAACTCGCTCCTCTGCAGCTTCAGACGTGGGTCCGTGTTTGGGTATCCCTGGATTGTTTGGGGTGTCCCTGCCCCGCTGCGGCATGGCAGGCACTGGGACAGGGGTGGGGGACACAGCAATGCTGTGATGTGGCACAGGTGGATCTGCAAGAGCAGGCTTTGGGGTGGTGGGTTGCAAGCTGCTTGAATGGAGGGCCCACACATGAGGAGCTGCTGAGCTTGGTGGCACCTCTTCCACCTCCTGCAAAGGACCTTAAGGGGAAGCAGGAAGGGCTTTTCTCTGTTTGTTTGTTTATTTATTTATTTATTTTTAACGTTTTTTTGCTGGGTTAGCCCTGCTATTAGTTGTCATTCTGAAACATAAAAATGTAACAGGTTTTTTTTGGAAGGTTTCCTCCTTCTGCTGTGCAAAAGCAAGCATGGAAGATCCAGGCAGGACTTGCCGTGTCGCAGAGCTGTGTTGCATCTGCCCTTGTCCCTGTACGGAAATCCTGTAGATCCCAATCTCTGACAATTGCACGAACACTCTGCCTCGCAGCTGTCTGCATCTAGTCACGAAGGTAGGCCAAAACCATTTTTTAAACTATAAACTGGAGTCTTGATCAGTCACATCCTACAGCTTTCCAAGTGTCTGGTTTTTGAGTTTTCCCCGGCTGCAAGTGGCCACAATAGAACTCTCTCTATAAAGTCAAAGTAGAGCTAGATACACCAAAAGAGCTGTTACCCAGAGAGGCAGTGCTGCCTAGGGGATTGTTGGGTTGGCAAGATCGGAGAACAGAGATACCGATCTTTGATCTACAGGGTGACTTCGTATCTGTGGGCCTCTGCTGCTGTTGCCAGCAGCTGTTCGTATCTTTTGTAGGGCACAGTCTGCTTTTTGCTTGTGGACACTGCCATGGGCTCTCATTTCCACTGAGGACGGGCCAATATCATAGAAATGCATCTGGTAATTGCTGAAGACCTTCTGCTTAATGTGGTGCTGGGGTAAATGAGAGGTAATAAACCCAAGATCCCATTTTTTGGTGACCCATTTCTTGTTCTTGTAGTTCAGTGGAAAAAGGGAGAAAGAGGGTCAAAACAAAGTTAAGAAAGTCCTGGAAATTAAGTACTTGGAGAGGAAAAAAATATGGAGTTACCCAGGAAAGGACTTGAGGGTCAGCTTCAAGCATTGATCATACAGAGCATTCCCGACAGCTCTCCTGTTCCCAGCAGGCAGTGGCAGAGCTCTGTGCTGAGCTCCTCTGCCCACAGCCTGCTCCCTGCTCACAGAGCTCAGCCTTCATCCTTGGGAGCACGGCCAGAGCCGAGGACAAATGGAGAGCCCACGCAGGCTGATGCTTCGCAGGCTTGCAGAGCAGCAGGTATATCTACAGAGGAGGGAAAGATTTATGAAAAAGAAGTATTTAATGCTGTAAACAGGGAGAGGCTGATGGGTAAATGTTTTTTGCCTTAGTTCTTTGACTATAGTTATATTGGTGAGCCATGGAATCGCCCAAAAGGAATGTGAGATTTTTATCTGTTCTACCTGGAACATCCTATTTGGCGTCACCGGAGGCCTCTTGAAGTTTTTATATGAGAACAGAGGTAAGGAGCAACATCTCCAGCTTTTGGATTGGGGAATAGCTCGCAGCAACCGGATAATGAAATTTGGAGTAAAAACCTAATTCCAATTCAAAAAAGGCATCCCACCACACTGCGTCCATTTCCCTTCCTCCAGCCCTGCCAATAATGTGTTTTAGGAGTTTCCTTCATAATACTGTAAAACAATGCTGGTTCCAGGCAAGGGTACTTTACTTGGTAGTCTGTCCTCCTCCTTCCAGCCGTGAGTGTTGATGTATTGCATCTGTTCTGGAAATAAGGACGTAAATGCAAGCCATATTTTTGCATGAGCAATGGCTCGTATTATTGACGACTGTTTTAGAAAATGAAAAATCTGTTTGTAATAAGAATCATAATTGGTTTGTTATAACTCTGATGGTCTAAGAATGTAAATGGGTCAAGTTTGGGAAAGGAGAGGCAACAGCGTCTATTAGACCATGACAAAGAGAGAGAGAGAAAGATGCTTTGGAGCACTGAGTCTGTCTTGAGACTGCTTGTAATAGCAGTCAGAAATCAGATCTGCTCTTAATTTTCTCTGGGGTGATTCTGGTTTTGCCTGGGCTGCTAATGGGTGGTTTTGTTTTGTTTGTTTTTTCCCACAGGAGGCTAATGAATTCACAGCAGCTATCTTGGTCTGAAATGCAAGGGAGGACAAGTTCTCAGCAGATTTTTACCAATGCATGGGGAGACAGGGTCAGCATTGTGCTCTTTTGTTGTGGTTCAGCTTTTAGTAAAACCACAAGACTGTATTTAAAAATGCTTTTTAGAGCAAGAAAGTGAATGTATGTTCATTATCTCGGTGTTGGATGTGAAAAACATTCAAAGCATCCAAGCGAATAGTGATAAAACGTGCCTCCCCATTCAGTAAATTAGGGCATTATGCAATGGATGGAGGGGTTGTATTTCAGAAGTGCCTGAAAGCTCTTCCTTTATTTAGGGTCTCCTCTGCTCAACCTTGACTGGACAGGTTTCTTATTCAGGGGAAGGGATTAATTTACGGCTAGAAGACACTTTTATAACATATCATATTGTTCTTTTTCATTATTAGGGTGACCGGTCAGAATATTTGTGTAATCGAGCTCCACTCAAAATTCCCTCTTGGAGGATATGTTAGAGAAATGGAGACAAAAAGGTATTTTTGTGAATGCCTCTAGGCTGCGATTATAGAAGTTGTCACTGGCTGGAAGTTAGGGTAAAACTGATGTGCCATTGCTGGTGCCATTAATGCTTGGAAGAGCTAAAACAAGTGATGGGAAATGAGCTTGGTCTCTGTGCAGGAACGTTTTTAAAATGGGACAAAGAAGGATTTGTGGAAACAAAGAATAGGAAAGGAAATGTAGAAGGGCAAATATTTTCTCCTACATTATGACTCGCTGTGGTGGGAATGAAAACTGAGTAAGAGTGATAGCTTTGACAGGTATTGGTGCTCACTTCCATGCAAACTTACCTGACCATGATCAAAACAGTGTCTCTAATAAAAGCCAGCCTGGATTTACAGTAGGGAAGCTTGACTACAGTGTTTGAGTTTGTGTTGCCAGGCATTAATCCGAACTGCTCTGAGACTTTACTGTCCTAACATAGAAGTTACTTGAACAAAACATCTGTCAAATCTAAAAGATGTGATTTATCCAATAAAGGCTATTTTGTCAATTTCAAACGTGTAAAATTTTTTTGCAGATGACCTTTCCTGTACCCCTTGGGAACGACAGGGAACTGCCCAACTCATTTTACCAGTGCCTTGGGGCCGCAGACACTATATTCAGTCTGCAGTGGATTAAATAAATAATTGACATGTGTTTTTTCTCTGAAATGGAGAAATTAAAGAGGCAAATTTGATTTTGATAGCATTACCAATTGGGAGCTGTCTACCATGTAAACCAGACATTGCAGGATACCTATGGGTCTGTAGAGCTATCATCAACCTTATGGTGATACACATCAGAGGGTCAGAAACGACTGGTGGTCAGGCTCCCCTGTCAGCACCCACAGCCACGTTAGTTAGTTATTCCCACTGTATGGCTTTTTTTTTTAATTACTATTATTGAGAAGAGAAGATGGTGTTTCCAGAAATGCTGGAAATTCCCTTCAGCCTGTTGTCTGAAGGCAGAGAGACTGCTGTAAACTGAAAGCAGAATTAAATTCTGTGTTTGTTAAACGTCCACAAGGTGGCACTTGGCATCTTTTTACCTCTCTGAAATCTATTATTTTTTTTTATGCTTACAGCAACGCTAAGAAATAATTTTAGAGGTTTTGGAACTTTTCTTAAACAGACAGCTAACTGTGCTTTCATGGGAAGTGTATTTTTTCCCTTATCAAACTGCAGTCAAGAAAAGGAAAGCAGCAACTGCATACTTTGCTTGTTATTGCAGACATGAAAATTTCAGCTGTTAAAAACATCTAAGTATTTTTTTTGTTGTTATTTTTCTTTTTTTCTTTTTTTTTTTTGGTTGTCGTATTTCATTCTTGTAGTCAGATGTGACTGTTTGTCTGGCAAAAAGGAGGAAAAACAAGTACTTGCTTCCCTGGCTTCAGTTCAGTGAAGATCTAGAAACAGATCAGCTGCAGCCTGTTCTAATCACACAGCAGATGAATTCATTTAACAGCAGCAGTGCCCGTGATAGGCAAAATATTACTCATTAAAGTTTTCCCATTATTCATAAAGAGGCAGTAATAGGAGACCTGATAATAAAATGCACTGAACTCTAGCTGTGTTCAGTGGATGCCTCGTTCAACCCCATTAGAAGCATTTCCACTGGATTTATCATCTTCAGAAAAGGCACCAGGATGGCAGTGTGATTCCCCGCCCACCCTCCCACCATCAAGAATGATGCCATTTTCAGAGCATGGCCTTCTTTTAGCCCCTTCGTTTTCATTGAGAGTGCTTAATTAGTTATGCTTGTTTGGAGTGGTGTAAGCACAAACACGTGAGGACAGCAGGGCAGAGGAAAATAACTCTGTTTTGTTGCATTAAAACATTCCCAAGGCACAGCCTGTGCGACTTGTGCCATGCTGCAGCCAAAGGGAGGCTTTATTCTGAGTTCCCATTTTCACTTGTTTGTAACTTTCCCACAAACTGTTTTGTACTGTTACATTCCTCCCAGATGGGAAGGCCTTTGGGAAATATGAAGAAAATGCGTTCAGCTGTTTCCGTTCTCTAGCTTATGTAACTCAAGCACAGTTTAGAAGTCTGGATCTGCCCACGTGTGTGGGGTTTGATGGGCTGGAGATCAAGGCAAAGGCTTTGAAGATGGAGGATTGTTGCTGGTGCCCCTGCCCACTGCCCCATGGCCTGGGGCGCGCGCAGGCCTGAACCACTTCGCTGCGGCCGGGCCTTTGTCCCGCGGGAGGAGAGCTGTGTGAGACGCAAGCAGCTCCTCCTCGGACCGGGCGTGCAGGCTGAAGCCCAGCTTCCCGCTGTGGGGTGTTGTGCTGCCTGGCCTCCAAAATGTGTTGGAAGGGAGAAAAACGATGGTGGTTTATGTGGGAGCTTTTGTGCTGCAGCTGCTTTCAGCACGTCACGGTGCCTTGCCTGAGGAAGAGCAAGACGCGTCTGCAAGTTTTCTAAGCTTTTCTTTTTTTCTTAATTCAAAAGAATTAGTCTGCCAAGAATAACATTAAAATAGCTTCAAAGACTCGGTAACAGTCTAGAAGTGTCAGTCATCGCGGCTGAGTGTCAAACAGTGTATTGGATATTCTGGAGAGATGAGAAGATGCCAGGAATAGCCTCAGCCCTGCAGGAATCTTCCTGTCCCCTTGGCAGATCCTGCGACGCCCTGCTGCAGCAGTCATGAAACCCATTGTTTGCCAGATGGGTACGGGTCATCTGTACCCCAAGGTCCTTGTTCTTGTCTCTGCTTTTAGGAACTAATACAGCAGCATTTCTTTTAGATTAACATTTGTTTGTTGTTGTTTTATTGAGTCACATTTAAGCCCCAAATAAAATGAGAGCATTTCTTGTAACATGGTAATACAGTAGTTTTGAAGAGAAAGGGAACATACCAAAAGTTGCTTGAGATCTCTTAAAACACAGGAGGAGCCGCATGCTAAAGAAGTCCCTGTCTGTAGGAAAAGACTTGGCACGAGGCACAAGGCCTGACCACGAGGCACAGCAACCACCCCCAAAGCCTTTGGGCACGGCTGGCTCCTAGCACCATTGCTCTGCTCCTGGTTACACTGATCGGCTGTGGGCAGCAGGGGGATAGTGGAGGGATGGCGTCCTTGGAGAAAAAGCTGTGGGACCCCAGGTCTCATCTGGCAGTGGCAAAAGACCCGTGATGTGTTCCCTCCTTACCACAGCACGCGTGTGAGGACTTGTACAAAACGCTGTCTGTGCCAGAGACCCGCGTCTCCTATCTACCCTGAAACCGTGGTGTAGTAGTCCATCTGTTTTACTGCTGCTGCCTCGGGCGGTGGCTGCATTCATCCTTTAATTACCTTGATGCTATTTGAGTTTTATTTTAGTTGGAGCGCATAAAAGCCCTGACTGCTGGGGCCTGTTTGGCTGCCGCTTGAAACGTTTCGTGATGGCTTGAGTTTAGTTTCTGAAATGCTGTTGGCACTTGCTCTCTGAAAACAGAGATGAAATGACATTTTGTGTTCAACTTTGATGTTTTTGTGGCTTGAGAATCTCACCAGCTATATAAATTATAGTTTTGTTTCTGTAAGTCAAGTGCTCTTATGTGAGCCCTTTGGGCATATAGAAGGTGCTAATAAGCAACATTTTGAGCGTGGGGAGGGATTTTCCAGAAGTTGTTTTTTGGGCACAAGAAGGAGTCTGTTGTATGGGTCAGCAAATGGCCATGACTGCTTGTCATCCATCTCTCCGGGAGTTCAAATTTGATGAATGCTGCTGCCAAATAAAGCAAGATACAGCATCTAAAAACACATGCTAATACTTATTAGGCCGTAGCATACAGAAGAAGGTTTTATACTTGCATCTTTTCCTATTTATCACTTACACCATTCTTTGGTCCTATAGCTGTTCAGAAAATGTGAAATTAGATTTACTTCTCCTGATTGTGCTGAGGTTTGGTCCCCATAGCTAAGGATCGCCCTCTTCCACAAGGTTTGCCATTTGAGGGAGGCCTCACCAGTGTCTGACAGGGATATTGCTGAATACAACCTGGGTTTGGGTCAAGAGCTGCTGTGCCAGCAGTGAGCTGGTTATTTCCTTCCAGACAGCATTAAACTAATTTCCAGCATGATGTTACGGATCAGCATGCTGCAGGGAATGACATGCGGTAAAAGAAAAACAAAACCGAGTTCCCTATAGCAAACCTCACGGTAAGCCCTCAGCTGCTTCATGGGGTTACCACGCATGGTTACGCTGCTGCTGCTCTGCCCTAGAGCTGGCTGCTCTGCAGTGGGGAGGCAGCAAGAACCATTTCAAGCAGAGGTAAACACTTTTATTCTGTCTATAAAAGGAATACACAGAGACAAGCAGTCTAAACAGTTTGAGGCAATAGTAACAGTTTTCATTTCTACAGTTAAAACGTGCACTTGGAAAGTACTAAAGTTGTCCAGATTATATAAATGGATAAAATGGCAGTGGGTAAGAAAGAGCAAAATAATGAAGGGAAATGCTATGTAGTAGTGTTGCAATTAGTCATATCTGTGTTTATGGAAAAATCAAGAGATGCTTTCAGGGCATTGGTGTCTGTGTATGAACTTCTCCTAAGTTGCTGCATGTTTTTCTGTTGGCAGAAACACTTTTCTAGTGCAAGCACAGATTTCTGACAGTCATCTTGTGCTTTTCACTTCTGAATTGCAGGTGTGTCATGCATGAGTTTGGGTAGTTCCCTTTTTCTGTCATTAGTGGGTGTGCTTCAGGGAGGGTAAGCCGGGCCCATACAGCAATTCTTCTGTCCCACTGAGACATTTCTGCCTGTGAAGGGTCTGCTGCCTGGGTGCTCTGGCTTCTTCTGCCTCCCTTCTATTTGCCTGACTTTAGGCAAATTTCAGGGAAGCCTTGAGTAGAGGTGAGACAAGATGCTGAGCAGGCAGAGCGGGCTGCCTAGGTGAGTCGTAACAGGGCAGCAGAAATAGGCAGCGATCTCTGCTGTCCTTCTCCACTGGAGAGAGGGTGGGGGGCCGGCAACCCATGCACAGAAGCGGAGACAGACAGCATGACGCAGTTGCACAGGGGTGTAGGTCCTTGTCCAAACCAGAGGCACCGCAGTGAGCTCCTGCTGTCTGGACTCACCAGCTGTTACAGGTCTGCGGTGATGTGCTCGCTTTGCAGAGTAGTGTGATTTTGCTGTTGACTCAAGAGTAAAAATCAATCTACAGGGTAAAGGACTCTGCATTTACTTTCACATGTCCTGCAGCATTATTTCCCTGTACCCTTTTACCTTGCCTATTGCTTTAGGATTTAAACTTCTTTTATCAATTTAACATATTCTTACTCTTTTCTTTACATATACATATACATATACATTTATTCTCTGATGGTCCTCTGAGGAACTTAAAAGTACAGGTTTGGGGCAGGCAGCTGTTTCTTTTCTGATCTATTCTAGGCTGGGAAATTATTAAAGATCAGTATGGATTCAGGGTAGAGAACTTGAAGAAGTCCTATTATATAAAACTAAAATCTTCCACCCTTCTAAAAGAAGCAAAGTTCTGAAGAATCCAAGAGCTGTCATTGCTTGGGATGGCAGGAAATTATCAAACATTTTGATTTTTAAATCTTGTGAAGATTGTTCAGCTCCGGCACCTGCCACCTTAAGTTTGAAACTGCCATTTCTGTACACAGACAATGTGTCTGATCTGAAAATGTCCTCGCTGGTGAGAGCGGCCCTCGTGCTGGCAGAATTCTCACCAATACCGGTAGGATCACATCTGGGCAGAGCTGGTAGCATCGGTTTATGCATTTATGTCTTCTGCAGTGCTCCAGACTGCTGGAGAAGAGCAGCTTTAAGTTGAATTGCATCTCATTTAAGGCAGAAAGCACAGTTAAGATAAAACGCTATGCACATCTCAACGAAAATTATTCAATTTTATCATGGAAATATTAGCAGAGCTGAGATACTGTGCTGATGGGAACTGTATAAAAATTTGAGAAACGTCAGTGTGGGGTTTATTGTGTTAATTAGGAGGTGGTGCAGCATTAGTGAGAAAACGTATTTTGGGTTCAGTGTCTTTGTTTTTTTTAATCATGCCTTAAAGTGCTTTTCGGGTACTTCGGACGCCTAATTGGAGATGCTGTACACAGAAGCCTGTACTGTCTGAAAATCATAATAATAACATTTCCAAATGCTGATGACTTGGCAGACAGGACCATATCAATTAGTCTTTAAAAACAGGTAGTTAACAGACCAATCCAGTGCATATACTCATTTTATTTTATCGTTGTGTAGCAGAGCGATTCGGGTACTAGAAACATCCTTGCTCAGAAAGGAGTGCTGCAAACCCTTCCTTTGCCGTTGTTGCTGCACCCTGTACTTGCTGCTACAGTGTTTGTATCAGATAACATTTTTTTAAAATCACAATAGAAATGACCTTTTGTATTTTCATTAGCTCATGTGGGATGGCCTGGGGGTATTCTAACACTGGTAAAGCAGTAAAGCTTACAGACAGATTTTCTAACAAAATACTGGTGCACAGCTGCATAACATAAATCATTCCTTCCCGTTTCTGAATGTTACATGTTAGTTATATGGAAGTTACTGCTGTTCTTGCCTGACTTTAACAAGGTTTGGGTTTTGTTTTTTGGTTTTTGTTTTTGTTTGGCACAAATATTGTTGCTTCTCAGTTTTATAATCATGCTGCCTTTAGCCGTAACAGTTATATGGCTTGAGTGCAAGCAAATACAGGTTAGACTGCCAAGATATTTGTATTTTCATAGCAGTCAGCTCATACTTTACAAATACGGTGCATGTTGTCCTTCACTTAAGTTATTTATTTGTAAATCCAACCAGTGCCTACGTTGCCAAAAATAAGCCATAGCAAAAGGGAATTCAGCTGGTGGGGTAAGAATCCTCTTCTGGGACTAAACCCATTACTTTTACTTTTAAGTTTTGCCATTTTTCCATGTGACACTACAGTGCAAAGGGATTACATTGTAATGCTTCTGAAATGAATCTACTTGCTCTGCTTTAATTAAAAATATCCAAGTAGGAGTGAGTAACCACTGCTGCATCTGTTGCTTCTGATTTTCTGCCACTGACCTAGCATAGTGTGGGCAGCTGAAGATCTCTGTGTGTGCCAGGTCCCCAGGACACGGCGGCACATCTGCAGGGCCTTCCAAAGGTCAAAAAATAATGTTCTGGGCAATGGCAGTTTGACCAAGTGCTGCCTTAATGCTAAAGTAATAGTGAATTGTATTTATAAACCCTGCTAACGCCGAGACAGTCCGCAAGGACTGCACCTTCTCCATTCACCACTGAAATAACAGGGTAAAAAGTCAAGCAAAATGCTAGCTCAGACAGGTTAGCGAGCATGCTGGGGTGGGCCTGGGGAGGGTCTGTGCCAATTAAACTGGAAAATATCTCCTTCCGCTGAGCTCTGATTTAGAGAGATTTGGACATGACTGGAGGTGGGAGAGACGGGCTAAGGCAAGAACTTGAGGGCAGATTGCTTTACCCAGAGGGGTGGCAGAGTAAAAGCCTTTCCCAGCTTCAGGCTTGGTTTTGGAGGCATTAGGGATGCTGGAATGGAGATGTCACAGAGGCTGAAATTAAAGAACAGGTCCCCAGATTGCTAGATATGTATATAACCTCACAGCAAAAAGTACAAATCGGTGTTGTATGGAGGCAGAAGGCAGTTGCAGGGAGAGCTCAGAACTGAAGACCTCGGTGAGAAGAGAGTTCCTATAGCCAGGCTGGTGCCTGGCTGCCAGGCTGCTGCAGCTCTGGGCTTTTTCATACAGGGAGAGCTGAGTAACTCTGTCTGCTTCAGGGCAGGTAACAGATAAGCTCAGCACCCTGCAGAAAGCCTCAGTACCTTGCAGAATCAGACCTGAAGCTGGTTGAAGTCAAAGAGTGGATCAGAGATTGAGTTTGTGACAGAGCCCTGAGCAAATATGTCAGATCACTTGTCAGCAATTCATAAGGGAGACAGAAAACACTGTTGGCTCTTTATTTTTTGAGTAGTAAAACTATGGATTAGAAATATACTGTTACTTTTAATACCCACTGACCGCTTCCAGGCAGAGTGTATATTCAGTGTGAAAAGCTCCCTCCTTTTTTGCAAAACATTGCATAGTATTTCCATGCCCGGGTTTTGTTTTTAGGGGTTGTTAATTGCTATCCAGAATAGGAAAAAGCTAATGGCGGGAGTTGGATGAAGACTGATTTGTTAGAGTGTGAACTGAGATTTAAAAATCTTTCTAGTGTAACTTAAAAAGGGTCTGAAAATATGTATGTAATAAAATAATACGCATTACCTGCCTCCTCCAATCATTTGGCTTCTCGTCTGCATGCTTGTCATTTTGCAAATGGTTTTCTAAGAAAATATGTTTTCATGTATTCTGTTTAAGTAAGGAAGGGGAACTTTTAATAGGTTGCTCTGTACTTCATTAGTAAAAATGGTTATACAATTTAGGGGCAATATTTATCATAATAAATCTGCAAGGGCTTCTGGAGGGTTGTGTCTATGTTAAAATGTTTCTAACGCAACACTGAAAATTGACATTGTCTTTTCAGATACTGATGAATACAGACCACCGGTTTGGAAATCTTACTGTAAGTATCTTAAGCGAATTTTTGTTTGTTTGTTTTTTTCTTCTCTAAGTCAGTGCTAAAAAAAGTTTCAGTGGGATGCTTTAAAAAAAAAAAAAAAAAAAAAAAAACTCATTTTCTTTAAAATGTGATTTTACAAGCATTCATTGCTATTAGAGAGAGATGCAGCTGTTTATCCTCAAGGCTAACAAATGCAGGTTATTCAATGGGGGCAGGTTCCCTGCACCTCACTGACACAAGGGATCATGCTCCTGTTTGGGGCTGGCTAGTGTTGGTGGGGCTGCCTAGGCTGGGGCTTGAACAAACTCTGTTCTTGCCTTAAGGTTACACTGGTAAACTTTTAGGGCTCCTCTGCGTTAGTAACTTGCATCGCTAGAGTTGAGACTGGAACTGGTTAGGAGAACTCAGAAATGATTTTTCCTCAGAACTTGCTGATGCAGTAAAATGAGAGCATTTGCGTGGCCCAGAGTGACCGTGAAACCAAAATTAGGTTTTCTGAAGGCCTGACAAGAAGGACGTGGTTTCCTACCAACTGTCATGTAACAGAGATGGCTGGGGCCTGAATCCACGAATCTAGTGGCAAGGCCTGTCTGTGCCTTTTGAATCACCATGTGTAGCACCAGCAGCTTGTCATGTGCCACATCAGCCGCTTAGCAGTAAAGAATTTGACTTGAGCAAGCTCTTTTCTTGCAGTGGATGGCTAAAAGATAAAATTGAGACACTTTGCTCCCTGGCATTAAATGTCATCACTCATGACTGCAACGTGTTTTTGTGCTTGTTACCGAGTTCTGTGTGTTTCGCTTTTGGATATGAGTCACAGTTCTGTACCTTGCCTGAGCTCAGGGAATGCTGCCTGCCTGGGCAGTTCGTTCCCTGCCATGATCAGGAGTAGGGGAGTCCAGATTTGTTAATACCAGAACTTCACTGGTAGCTTGCCAGGAGCTGAAGGCTTGGGTCCGTGCAACATGTGTGCACCAACTCTCCTGCACGGTTGTGGTTCACCACGGTGAGCCTTTCCTCAGCTCAGAATGGAGCGTGCGGTCATAGGGTTTGCTCGTATTTCTGTCTCCTGACTGCTCAAGAGGAATGGCTTGTTTGACTTCCCTGGTGATAAGTGCAGCAAAGGAACTGGTGTTGAACAGATTGAAGTGCACACACCAATTAGAGGAGATGGAATAGGCATCCTGTTTTGTCACTTAACGGGTCTACCTGCTGTGCTTCTGACTGGAAGAGGACAAAAGGTATAGTCTTCTAAGAAGAGGAATTTCCTTCCAGAAAAATCTTTTCAACCTTGCTTGAAGTAAGGTGGGAAACAATTCTCAATTTCTAGCCAATTTCTACAGAGCATGCTGATTGAGTTTCACAGAAGAGCACTGGAGAATCACAGAGAGATCCATGTACGCTTTGTGAATTTCTTTTTTCATTTGAACTTGACTCTCCAGTTCTCAGAATTGGACATGGACAAGGGCCAGCGCCATCAAATAGGGCTTTTACAATGGAAGCTAAAGGATCTGTGCGCTAGGCAAATAAATGGTCATGCTATGCTTGAAATGAAGATTGCTATTTTATATGTGTATGCTGTTTTTCATCACTTGCAAAAATCATTTTTGTAATACCAATAGAGAATGGTCAGGATTGATTTTAGTAACATCAGGAAAAAACATTGGCTTTTTTATTTGGAACAAAGGGAGTAAATTTTTCCAGTCGATCTTGTGATTGCCATATCATTGGGCATTTTGCCATTTTTTCCATTCTCATGTAATTTAGCACATAAATAATGTATTTCTCCATGGAGAAGACTCATCATCAAATGAGAAGTGTAACGAAGTCAAATCTTACTGGGTAAGTTAATGTGTGGTTTTATTACCTGAAGAAGGTGACAGCACACATTGTTAGACCTTGGTGTTAGTACTAATGTTTGAAAGACAATTGAATTTTAAAAGATTACAGTTCCAAATGTCCGTTTTATTTGTTCTAGAGTACTATTCAATTACTAATTTGGTGTTGATAACCTTGTTTTATAGGTGACTTGTCAAACTCTTGTTTGCTCTTTTTGTTTTGGGAGTCAGAAGTCACTCCATCTGCTTACTAAACAAGAAAGTCCATACATTAATACCATTAAATTTACAGCTAGCTCCTATGAATTATACTGGTTTAATAAGGCTTATATTAAAGGAAGAAAGAAAGTTTGGAAGATAGCGATAAGTTTAGGTCGTAATTTGGACCTTAACTACTACTGGACTCCTGATGTTGTTAGATCTGTAAATGCAAAGGTCTATTTTTTGTTGTTGTTGTTGTTCAGAAAGGTCATCACTGAGTAGTGAGACAAGCAGAGGGTTTGTGCAAAGTTCTGAATGACTCCTGTAAGCTCTCATATATCAGGTCACCAAAAGTGTGCCCAGCATAGTAAGATGGGACTCCATCCGCTTACTGAAAAAAATCTGCTATCTGCCTGATTTGACATATAATAAATTTTAATTTGCATTTATCCTAATTCCTTTTCTGATCTGCTTGATGGAAGGTTGGACAGAGACTCCCTAGTGCTTGAGCAGTTAATCATAAAAATAATCAATAATCCTGATTTGGCTGAGAACATTCTCTTTTCTGACATCTTGTAAGTAATTTTTGAGACCTTGATATATGTACATTTGTATTTAAATCTTGCAGCAAGTCTTCCTTTTCTTAACCAGAAAAATGTAATGTTAAAATGCCTAATTGATGTAGTGATTCTGTATTAATCAAAATTTAACTTTTTTCTTTTCTTAGTGTATCAGTTGCAACAGGAAGCTCCCCATCCTAGAAGGATTACCTGCACTTGCGAGGTAGGTATTATAAAACATTTTGTTTTATAGAGCCCAGTAATTCCAAATCTCTTCTCAGTGTTGTGCAACCCAAACAGTGCTTCCATAGTGCTGTATGGCGCTGTGATTGGAGTAAGTAGCCTTGGGGTCAGTGGTGCATGGAAAGCCACTTAAACTAAAAATAGAATTAAAATACATTTTGAGTTTGCTGTATATACCTGAGAATCATTTGCCAGTTTTTAACTTATTCCTACATAAATGGAAACATGCCTTTTCTCTTCCTTTTGGGGACAGAAATTCCCAGAAGAACAGAGCTGTAGAGGGGGAACACGCACCTGTTGTTACACACATTGCTGCTAGATGCCTGCAATAAATCAGCAGGCAGAAGACTGAAACCTCCTCTCACTCTTATTTGAGTCTTAGTACTAACAACTCATTAATTCTAGTAGCTAAACTATGCCCAGCTACAGCTTTTAAGGATCCACACAGAAACAATGGAACCCTGTTGAGATGCAGCGATACAAATCACTGAGATTTGTAAAAATGAGATGCTCATGGGGCCAGGTGCTGAGGCAGACCCCGAATGGCCAGCGTACCATGCACAGTGTTGCAGCAGACCCACACCTTTTTGGGGTTGTCGTGCTGGTAGGTGCCATTGGTACCAAATACCCCTGCCAGCAAATATCTGCTCAGAACTGCATCTCTCATGCAGCTTCAGTTACAAACCTGGAAAATATTAATTTCAGTTACAAAAATGCCAAAACGTTTGGTTCAACATGTCAAACAGCATTACGAACCACATCTTCATAACCACTGGAAGTTATTACATCGCTGCAATAAAACTTGAGCATTTTTATCATGTGCCAAGAGAAGGGGAATTAATCCTTGAAATATGTTAGTCGTTTTGACGTAGTATTAAATATAGAGGGGCATAGCACTGTCAGGAACACTAATAGCTTACAGTTTAGATCAAAAAGAGGATTACTATACACAATTAAACAGGTGTTTTGCTGTCATCTTTCTAAATGCCCAATTGTGATTCTATGAAGTAGTCTGTCAATTTTTAAGATAAGAGGTAGAGATTTAACAGAAATGAAATTTTTCATTTAGAGGAAGCACTCATCTCATGTCTTCTATTAATTTGATGGATTTGTATTTTTATAAAAGTTGTAATAACAGCTGGTTGCACTTAAGCAAGACATAGCTGTAGGAAAGAATAATACGTTAATTTTACAAGAAGCATTGTAGCAAAAAGTTTCCCTTTAACCTATGTTTCCATTGCTAATGAGTGTCCAAACAGAGAGAATCCTGCAAGGTTGTTGAGCAGGTATCTTTTGTACATCAAATAAGGTGGGAGGGAGGTTTGAAGAAGAGATCTGTAGAAGATTTGAGCTGTGAAAAAAGTTTTGTTTACTCTCATTGCGATGTTATTAGGAAGGTTCTTTACTATTTTGTGTGTTCTTTCTGTTAGGGTTTTCCATTACATTACTATACAAAATACTTGAAGTCTTGTAATACAGGCTTGTAATTCTAAGGGGGCTGAATGTCCACTTTTAGCAGCAGGAATATTTCCAGTTTGAGAGTAATAACTTGGCACGAATGGAGATTTTCCCATTGACTTCAGTGGGACTATTCATGGCCAATCTGTTCGCAAGCTTTGTTGTATCTTATCGTGTCCAGGCCAACCGCTGGGCAAAATGGACGTGGACCCCATGCCAGCTGGAACCTTGCACACTGTTGAGGGGGGCATAATTTTCTATTTCTCTCTTTTTTTCTTCTTTTCCTGTATTATGACCCATATTGTCATTCTTCACCCACTTTTCCCTCTTGCACTTTTTCTCAAAAAGCAGAAGGATGTTTCAGAGGACAACTGTTACATAAATGTTGACAGAAAATAGAGTGCTGAGAGCCCTACCAGCCTGTTGTGGCTCGATTGGATGGCAACCTACCTTTGTAGTCCATCGTGCCTGTGCTCACCTGGCTAGGATGAAGTTCTTAACTCCCTGCCTCCCATGTGTTTAGTGTTGTTAAGTGTTGTTGAATAGCTGCTTTTTCTTTCCTCTCTCCAGAAGTATTTCACTGGTGGAAAACGTGCTAGTATGTGTGTAGGCACATGTATGTATGCACATACATACAATGTGTGAAGGATTTTTGGTAGTCTTCTCATGCTGTTCCTTGTGAGGTGCTGATGCTATGCCTTTGCAATCACTGCAGTCTTTTGTTTGCTGAGTCTTATCTCAAAGCTCTGCTGTTATTTACTCATGTAACAACAGCCTTTCTTATAATGTATGCTCATAAAGTTGCCTGGGCCCTCTGCTGGGCCCTCTGCCCAGCAGCTATTCTTCAGTTTCTTCAGTTAGATGCTTTGAGAGCTGCAGGTGTGATGGTTTTAATGCTTACAGAATTAGAATCTTCATATTTTCTATATTCTTTTTGGCTTCTTTAAAAAAAATAACAGAAAGAAATGTAAGGGGTGGGAAAATATCAGTAGTTTTGTACTAAGGAAATCTCACAGCAGATAACATCATGATTGTAATTATTGCCTAGCACAATGCATATGTCCCTGACATTCAGGGAGAAACTGTAAAATGATAGAAGCATCCAGCATATCTAATAAGATCTCTTGCCATTTTATCCCAGACTAGTTTAACTGCAGAGAGTTGTTCTGAGGTCTTCTTGCCCTGGGCAATACAAAATCACAAGCAGATTTTATACTGAGTTCTCCATCATAGTATTCTTAGAATACTATTAGCCTATCCAGGCAAATAAGCAGAGATATAAATGTGTATATGTAGTATTGGCATATTAAAAATGTTTCCTCCCTCTGGACTGATGGAGATCCTTCAGCTGTTCATCAGATCCAGGTTGCCCTCTTTTTAGAATCAAACAAGAGACCCATTTATGTCAGGCAAATACAAAAACATCTGTATAAAGCTGCTTCACATACAAGTTACACTGACCGCTGTAATTCTCTCATCTTAATTTCAATATTGATAATTATAAAAAATAAAATTTTTCAGGTATGATAGGGGTGGTTCACAGGGTTTAGAAATTAGTAAGAATTGGACTAAGTAAAAGAGCCGTGGAAAAAATCAGTCAGTTGCAGATAGCTACAGAACATTTTGCTGCAGAACAGAACATACTAAGTACACGTTTTCTCATTAAAGTATCCCTTTATATAAAAAGTCTTTGAAGCTTATTTTTACCTAATAAAGGTAAAATTGAAATAATACATTACAATGCAGATAAGTGTTTTTCGTTATAAATACTGAACAATTTATGCAGCTGCTTCAGATTTGATGTGAAAATATATTCAGTGAGCAGTAACATGTTTAACCTTTCTCTGTGGTCTCAGCCTCTCCTGCTAGTGCTGAGCTTTGTGATCTGCTCTTTCTCAGCTGGGTTTCTATTAGCAGCCATGCATGAGTCAGTGGGGAGCAGAGTCTTTTCCTAAGTGGTTGAATTATCCAGCTGTATAAACAAATTCATAAATATTAGGACGAGAATTTTGGCCTAGAGAACATCAAAGAGGTCAGTGGGAGGGAGCAACATGTAATTTGGTAAGATATTAGCACCTAAATTGCTCCCCTTGCGTTATTGTATTCCAGTTATTGAAATAAGCAAGAGTGAGAGTGATGATTAGAGGAAAAAGCACTTGTTAAAGAATAGTTGGAAGTTACAATGTAAAAAACAACAGCAAAAAAGAAAAACCACACAGTCTTTTATTTTAGGTGCAAAGGCACGTGGTGTACGAGTGCTGATACTGGGAGGTATATTCAGCAGAATGACCTACTTAACATGAAATGCTCAAATACAGAGAATTTGAGTTTCTGCTCTGCTACACCAGTTTTGTATCAGAGCAACATGCAGTTCAGAGGAGGTACACCGAGCTAGAAAGAACAGTGCATCCACTGGGAATTTTTTATTGTGAACATGCAGTGGAGCCAAGGCTTTTAACACTACATAATGCTCATTTGTAAACTTAAAATGTTATGGAATCATCAACTTTGAAGTGCATTGGATTTCTGTGTGAGACTTGCATCAATATTGTGATGCCATTTGTCCAGTTAATCTTGTATTGCCTCCCTGGGATTTCTGTTTGTTGTACATACAATCTTTTATATACACACACCTGTGCACATGCAGGCACATTGAGGGTATCCTTGCCCGTCATCTGAAGGCATTCCATGATAAATTTTAAATAATTATGCGTGGAAAAAATATCAAACAGTCCAATGATGGAGGCAATTAAAATCACTGCCCTTTCCTGCCCTGTAACAAGGCTTCATCATGATCCAGTGCAAGCAGTTAACAAGCTGTTAAACGGCATCTCTGCATAGCCCGAGAAAATGGCCTCTGTGAACGGTCAAGAAGCATGGCAGAGCTTGGACATATATAATGCACATCGTTGTTAGAGCTGTTTGCAGAGATGGCTTAATCTATGTCACATTCATCCAGAACAGCGTCCCAGCCTTCATGGTAAGGAGACTCTTTTCCAAAGGAATGGTTACTGTAAGGTGCTTGCCAAGTCTCACCCATTTGTCTGTTTATTCACTTGGTTTTATTGGCTTTACCTCAGTTGGTGAGGGAAAAAAAAAATCAGAAATAAAGCAATGGTGGATAACTTCATTCACCTTTGTGTTTCTTGCAGGTATCACAGTGAGGTCTGAAACTTCTCTGTGGCCTCAGTGCATGTACAACACAAATAACAAATTGAAAGCCAGTATCTCACAATTAATGCAGCTACTTCCCATCTGACATGCAGATGAAATTTCCAATAACTCTGTGAGGCCCTGTGAATAAGGGCTTTTTTTTTTCTTCTAAGTAAGAAGCAATATTAAAACTGTGCCAAACATAGGGTAAACAAACAGCAATAGGACTGTTTTCCCATAAATAAAGATTTCTGAGAAGTCCAAGGACATAGCATTCAGCCAGTCTTTGCTGCACACAAAGTAAATGAAGTAGCTAAGGCTGCTTTTACTCATGCTCAACAACACTTTGGTCCAAAAGCACTGCCAAATCAGACAAACTGCAGAGGACATTGGGCTGTATTTTCAGCTAACAGCTTTAATTAAAATGACCGCTTTCTTGCTACTTCTTTGTGGGTTTTTTTTGTTTGTTTGTTTTTGTTTATTTGTTTGTTTTTTGTCAGAACATATTTCCTTCCTAAGGTGGGTTTTAGTTCCAGTCCAGCTGACTGTTTTGGTTTTGAATCCTGAGCTTGAGGCTGACCCAGTGTGAAAGTCAGGAGCTAACAAAGCTTCAGCGCTGGCTTCTTTTGGTTTTTGGTGTTCACGTGTAACTGGAAGATATGCAGGTACCTGCAGCTGTAATTTACAGAAATACGATGTGGCAGGAAGTCCAAACAGACGTGAAAAATCAGGAACGTTGCAGTGTTAACTAAGAGCAAATGGCGCACTTTCTTTCATGCCTAAGTTGGTATGAGTAAAGCTGGTGTAATGATACTCATAGGAAGTGTTGTAGAAAGCTGAAGCACAGTGTTTACTGTCTTACATGATAAATCTGGCCTACAGGATCTCTGTTTTTGTAAGGTCATGTGGACGGCACTACATGTGTAGCCCAGCTAGTGCTGAGTGAATGAGAAGGCCCCTGCTGAGTTCAGATGGAGTTGCCTTCGAATCTAAATGCATACATTCAATCTAGGTGACAAAAAGCTAATATTATGAAAAGTAAAAAAAGTTATGGAAAAATAAAATACAGAAAACCAGGCTATAAAACTAAGTGAATTCTGTTTAGCCACAGTCTGAAATGGGTTCCTGTTGCACTGGGGTTTATACAAACTAACCATGTTGCACATCAACATTTATACAGACATTTTTGCACAGTTTGTAGAACTGATCAGGAGAGAGTCGATGTTAACAAAAGCAGTTATTTTGCTCTTTAACTCATCATCCACCAAGAAGGACTGCAAACCAAGCTAAAATCGCCTCTGAGCCCATTGGAGTTTTGCTCTGCTGCTTTGCCCCAGTCTTCTGCCAATTCACATTTTCAAGTCATTTGCACAGAGGGCAGTGCTACAATTTGTCGTGTGATTTGCAGGTATTCTGAGGGGGACTTGTCACATTACTAATCCACTGCTGAAATGTATGATTTTGCCTATTTTCTGGTTCTATCATATACATTCACTGTATTGCTGAGATAAATATAAAATCACAACAGACAGACAACAAAATCTTATTCATAACACAAGTCTCAGGCAGTTTTTTAAAAATAATGTCTTTTCTTGAGAGTTTTAAAGGTAGCTGTGCAAAGATAGGAACTGTTGCAAGTTTATATCATAATAATAATACTTTCACTTTTTCTGTTTTCATATTGTTTTCTTGCTGTTAATTAACTAGTCTGATTTTAACAGAAATATGTAAGAGGGTTTTTTTTCTTTTTTTGAAATGATCTAGTCTCCTTAGGACCTTTGAAAATAGTTCCCATTGGTTAACTCTTGTTTGTTTTCATGTGGGAAAGGGAAATATTTTAGAATATGATTAATCTTTCCAGTGATTGAATGTTTTTTCAAAAATGATGAACCATCAAAACAACTTTTTGTTTGCTGGGAGTATGGAAGAGTTGTCATTAGACCGTAGATCGGGTAATATTTTTTGACGTTTTGGACATCTGAAATCTTTATTTATACTCTACTGAGATAACTGGAGGGAAGTGCTGATTTTAATAGACATCTTTTGAAAAGATGTAAAAAGGGAACTGAAGTGGCAGTTTACTGGAAGTATTTTGTATTTTATTATAGCTGGGTCATTTTAGACTCTTGTAGTTCAGGTTGTGTAATTGTCAAATTTTATTCCCCCCAATTTTTCAGCCTATAAATTTAGCAAAGAAGGATAATCTGGTGGTTTAGATCATTGTGCTGATTTGTGGGAGCTCTGTCTGTAGTTCCACGCGTGTCAGAAATCTTCCTGGACAATTTCAAATAAATTACTTCATCTGAAATACATAGCAGGCACATTGTCTCCTGACACCCTGACACTGTATGATCTCTGGAGCATGGACCGTCTTCTGTTACATAGCGTGACATATGCATACATGCTGTGGAGGTCTTTTAGGTGATACTGCAGATCACACATTTCAGTGAAGTCTAGTACTACATAATTAGGCACTTGCTAATGATCCCTTAATCTGCCTCGTGCCCTCACTCTGATGGAATACGATAGCGGTTGAATTTCTCGCAGCAGAGACAGCAACAGCTTTATGATGGGCGATACCCTGTACATTTAAGAGTTTTGTAGATGTTTCACTGTGTAAATGCACTTAATGCAGTACATTTATGTGAAATGAATCTTTCATTTAATTTCTTGACAGCTTGCACAAACAATGCTCACTACCCATGTAACCCAAGCTGTTCGTTCTTTCTCACCTCTTTTTAACCCGCCCAGAAGTGCGGTGTTCTCCCGAAGCTCAGCCTTAGCTCTCCTTCTGTTCCACTCCCATGGAAAATGCTATGGTGGAAAATGATTTTGATCTGTACTTCACTTTCTAGTTCTAATTCTGTGTTACAGTGTGCTTTCTGTGTCAATGTGAAACATTACAATTTCCGTTTGTTTTTTCTAGGTAGAGAACAGACCCAAATATTATGGAAGAGAGTAAGTAACATACATCTCAATGTGGTTTATCCCCAGATGTTGGTTGATAATATTTACAGAAAAGGTTGAAAGTGTTTGCTGTGGGCACATTGCTCCTTAAGCCTGTTTTGCAAAGAGGGACATGGGCCTGACACGCCAGTGCTCCCTTTCACAGGCAGCTTTCCCTCGCAGCAGGTGGCTTCGCAGTACTTTGCTCTGGTAGCTGCTCAGCTGTCTCTGTGTGGGACCATGGCAAGGTCAGGAGTTGCCTTTTGGTGGGCAAACCATGAAAAGTCAGTCCTGCAATGCAGAACTGCGTTTGCACCTCAGCCCTGTTGTTTCTGCCAGGCTACTCCTCATGCATTTGCAACAAGGGACTTGGCTCCATTTCCTTGCACTGTATCTTGTGTGAGCATCAGGTTATTATTGCAGCATTTTTGTCTACCTAAAATTGCAGGGGCATTTTCTGATGGCTATAAATATTATTGAGTGATACCTTAAGTGAGAAAACGATGCGTTTCTGTTTTTTAGGTGGTTGTCTCCAATTGACTTTTGCAAAAGATGTATGTGTACAGAAAAAAAAAACAACAATATTTGAAACACAGATGTAATACATATATAACATTTACGTGTATATTTGTCTTCAGAATGCTGCAGCAAATATGGTTAGGTTTAGTGTGGGGAAAAAAACAGATCTGATGTGTATATTCTGGTAGAAGATAATGTGGCATTGCTAGCTTCTTACACCAGTAATCGCTAAGATTCTGTGCAATCCCTAACATTTTAGCAAGTTGCCATAATATCCCTGAACGCTGCAAAGTGTTGGATTGCATGCCTCTGGCACAAAGCATGTGAAGCCAAGAGGAGAAAATGGACTTCTTTTTACATATGAATTTGATGGTTGCAGATTGTAAAAGCAATGTACTTGTTTCTTAGATGAAGAGAAGCCTTCCTAAACAATTTAAAGTGACTTCAAATATGGGGAGAAGGGAGGCTGATTTAAGGTATAGGTTCCTGCAAAACAATCATTTTACATTTGTTTTTCTTTTTTAAATACCATAGTTGGTCTTTTTTCGGAAAAAGAGGAAAAGGTGATTTGAAAGTGAAAAGGTGTGTGTTTCAAAATGTCTTTGTTCCTCAGATTCCATGGCATGATCTCAAGGGAGGAAGCTGACCAGTTGTTAAGTGTTGCAGAGGGAAGCTATCTCATTCGTGAAAGCCAACGGCAACCTGGAACCTACACTTTGGCATTAAGGTTGGTAATTAATATTTCATTTTGAAATTTATAAAATATTAAAAAAGATTATACTGTTGTGTTGACCTTAATGCTTAAACTTCCTTATGTTTTTTTAATATATTTTTTTAATCATGGTAAGCATTTAATGAACTTGAACCTTTTTTAACCCTTATTAAAGATTTGGTATCTTTAGCCTTCTGAAGTGCTTTAGCCATTTCTGAAGTGCTAACATTCCTTATTGTTTGCACTGCCAAGATAATAGCAGTTGTGCTTTTGCTGGTTGTCCTTCATTTGGCTTTTTTCCATGATGAGACCCCATGTGTAGACACTGAGGGAGCAGGCAGTTGAGAAATAGAAGGAATCCTATGAGATCCCATGACTGGTCAGCTCTGTGGGTTACTTGCTAGCTAGCTGTTGCTGAAGAGCAATTAGTTCTTTCTAGTCCCTCTACAGAGTGGCCAATAAATCAGTTGATTCTTTGTCTGAACCCCTCCTAACGAGCAGTGTTTGCAGATCTGTTTCCTCGTTCTGTAAAACTCTAGCAAGTAGATCAGATAGTATCAGATAATAAATATTCACATATTTAAAACATGTAAATTTTAAATAGTTTAATTACTTTTAATTTTGGTCTGAGCTGTCAGATGGGAAATGGTGGTTTTTTTCTGTTTTGAGTTGTAGTAGTACAGGAAAACAATGAAAGAGAAATATACAGTTATTGAAAGTTCTATGTAGGTAAAAAAAGATTATGATTAAAATAAAAATATCCTGGAACACTAAGTTAACATAAGTTAGTTTTCTTTCTCAGAAAAAAGAAAATGTATGCTGTACCAAGATACTTGTTTCTGTAGTATTAAGATTCCAAATAGAAACATTATTAACATTCATACTGATTTGCATTAGCAATGTGAATGAACTGGTATTGCTTATTAGGGTCTAATACTACCTCTACTTCTGCTCTTACAACATTCATTCACAACTTAAAAGAGAACAGTTGTCTTAACTCTGATCTTGGAGACAAAGAACTCCTGCTGTTTGCTCCTGATGATGCAGAATGCACAGGGCCTGGGCCTGTGACTGATGAAGCTGCTGAGCATCTCACAGGATGCACTAGTGTAGTTTGTTTTACAAATGCTCCTCCAGTCCAGCAAGACAAAAGACGGGTCTTTTCTAGGTTTGATGGTATCTTTTCCAAACTGGAAAACCCTTTTGAAAGCCATAAAAACTCTTTTTACAGCCAATATAATAGAGAATGTATAGCTGTTGGTGATCAGTTTGGGAAACAGTTTGAAATGATAGCAAAGGTGTTGTCATTTACTTACTCTGAAGAAGTGCAGCATTTGGCAAACTGAACCTGCAATACACTGTAGCCATTTCATTATATTGGAGCACAGGCATGATTACTTGAGCTTGATTACACGTTTATTAAGGGTTGTGTTCTAGAATGCTGCTTTCCTTTTCCTGGCAAGTAATGCTCTGTTGTCTTGCTGTTGGCCTTTAACATCTATGAGTGAGGGTCTTTCTTTGCTTTCATACTTCAGGTGGAAGATCTCTGTGAACTGCAGTAGAGAGATTTCTTTTTTCTTTGCTGGGAAGTATGGCATGAGTCTGCATTCCCTTTGGCTGAAGGCCGAGTTTTTGCTGAGGTTCCGTTTTTCCTCTCCCTGGAATTAGATACTCAGAATATACCAATATTCCCAATGAATGTGGTTTTGACGCTGTCAAAAATATCTTGGTGTTTGTTCTTTGATTGATTTACTTATTTTGTAACACATCATATCTAATCTACTTCAATGTCAGGTATCTGCTATATAAAGTTACTGAAATAGTTTAATTGGAAGTTAGAAAAAACACCAAATAAAGTCTTGGCTATAAAGCAAGCTACACCAAGAGATAGAGGCAGAACTCCTTATTATGACTATCCGAACATATTTTTGAGTGCATCATTCTCTATGCTGCAAATTGATAAGAGATTAATGAATCGTAACTCATTTTTGAAAAGTGGTTGTTGATCTTGTTCTGAACTGAGAACATCATCATATATGAGATGATACAAGATCATCTCATAGAGGGCTATATATTAGGGGAAAAACACCCACTTTCTCTCGTTTTGTCGCTATCCTAATTGCTTGCTCCCTTCTAGACTGTACTTACAGTGGGCATCTTCCAGAAGTACTTGGATTGTCTTTGCTCTGCACTGAAGTTTTCCACTTGTTAAATAGCTTTAGTCTTTCTAGAAGATAGGGAATAAACTGTTAACACCACGAATCATAACTCCTTTGTAGGCAGACAGAATTCACAGACATGAAAACATGTTTTTGTGAAATCTGGAACAGATTGGACAATCACATGAAGCTGCAGTGCTCAGCTACAGCCAAAGAGCACAGAATCCAACTGCAGTTGGTGCATGAAGCTCTCTGAGGTGCCATCCCGCTCCTAGCGCAGCTCTGCATTTCACTTCTTTAGCTCATTCTAAGGGATACCTTAAGTCATCATAAATGGAGCAGATCTGAGAAGAGATCTGGTTAATTGTTTGCAAAGAGTTTATACCCAGTTATACACCTTTGTACCTGTATCAGCAAGTTCTGTGACTATGAATACATGGGGCTGGATACAGTATATAGTCCAGTCCAGTATCTGCTCTCCAATACCTTTTAAGAGCAGATGTTGAAAGAAAAGCATGCAAACAAGATGAATATATAGTAGTAGTTATCTGGTGTGCTGTGCCCTCTCAATCTCTGAAGATTTGCTGTTCAGAGACTTCTGAGCAGAACTGTTATATTTGCTGTTCTTTCAGGGTCTTGATGGAGAGAATTTTTTTTCATATAGTAGCATTCTGAATGCATTTTTGAACTCTCATAGATTTTGCTGTCTGCATCTGTAGCCTTAACTATGCCTTAACTATGCTTGATGGGGAAAAGCATCCTTTTTTGTGGATTCCATCTCATAATTTCATTTGACGCTCCCTAGTTTCTGTATTACAAGAAACAGTGAACAATTGATCCCCATTTACTTTTTCCATGCCAGTCACGTCCCCATTATTCTTCTCTTGATAGGTCAGTGTGCCCTAGGCTATATGTTCAGGTTTTGTAGTGAGGCTGTTCCATACCTCTCATCATCTCTCTCATCTTTCTGTGTGCCTTTCCCTTACTCTGTGATGATCTTTTGGAGGTGAGGGGACCAGAACTGCACATCCTGTTCAGGGTGGACTATGAAGATTTCTTTCTTT
Organism: Anas platyrhynchos; assembly: GCF_047663525.1. Lineage (NCBI taxonomy): Eukaryota > Metazoa > Chordata > Aves > Anseriformes > Anatidae > Anas > Anas platyrhynchos. The sequence goes on along the minus strand of NC_092593.1, from coordinate 22,708,981 downwards.
GTCCTCTAAGCCTTTCCAAATGATTTTTTGGACCACTATGGAGCATTAGGCTCTGATGCTTTTATAGAACTAACGTTAGTAAATCTAAAGGACTTGTTCCTGAGCTGCAATAGCTACATACATAGCCTAGCACAGATTAAATGATCTCATGTAGGACAGGACAAATAATAGGTTTTACAGGCTTAACAAAGTCAGTCGGATGTTCTTAGTGCAATGCTGTGGAATGGTTAACTGAATTCAAAATTCAGATGTTGAATATTTATTTTTCTTTAATAAGGTAGAGCAAGTGATTCTCACCCCCAAAAAACTTCTCAGTTATGTTGCCTGTGAGTTACTATAAAATCTGCTTGCCTTTTACATAAGAAGCTGCATTTTGATCATCTGATAAGCTATTTTTGTCCACTTTTGACCATTATTGTGCAGTTAGTTTGCTTCATGATTTTAAGGTAGAGTACCTTTTAAATCAAAATTTGAAACAAAAGAGGTTTTGTTTTCAGAAAACAAAATTTTCAAAATTTGCAATGGAGGTAGATGTATGTTGTTATGGAAAACGAATTTTTTTTTTTTTTTGTTAATGTATGAGTTTGGTTAAATATTCAAAGCTGTCCTTCAGATAAAATGGATGCTTAGAACCTAAGAAGGCCAGTGAAATTGTATCAGTTAAGACACCAGGTGAAACAGAGTGAAACATAAACACAAATGAGAGCATCAGATTGGCACCCTATTTTTAATGCATATACTTAATCATGAATGCATTTGTTTGCAGCTTATTAAAAAAAAAAAAAGCACAACAGAAATCACCAATGTTTACTATTTAATTAATCAGAGAATGCTAATGAAAAAATTTTGCATCCCTGAGGTTTAAAAAAAAAAAAGACTATCATAAGATTATTTTAGATATACACGTGTGTCCATATATATCAGGACATCTCTGTGACTATAAAACATACAAAATACATTTTATTGTTAATTAGATGTTCCAAATGAATGAAAACTGAAAATTCCTAATTAACTCCTGGAGGTATTAGATCTGCTTTTAAATGTGGCAAAACAGTAGTACAGTGCTTAATGCTAGGACATATAGCAAATGACAGTAACAATACGACATGGTTTGCAATGTAGCCTTTTGTGGTTGAGAGCTTGTTTAATAATTAGGATGAGGATAAAGAGGAAATGGGTAGAGATTGTGCTAGCGGTAGGCGTTGAAGTGTGATGGTACTGCATGTTCTTTTGAGCAGATATCTGCTGTAGCACGTTTAGTTGGTTACCATGGTTTCCCTTCCTGCAAATTCTATTGTTGTGATACTGAGAATGAATTGAAATAAGGTTCTGCAGCAGGATTAAAAAAGGTAATAATGTTAGCTGTGATTATGAGTCATGTTTTTTGTTTTTTTTTTTATGTTTGGGGGCTAGGGCACATTAAAGATTATATGGCACCAAGAGAGAATTCTTAAGGCAAAATAAATGTCAAAAATTAGTAATCCTTATTTTAGTCAACCAACGGCATGTATTGTGCAAGAAATTGATACATTTTTCCCTCTCTTCCTAAATTATGAAATTGCATTAAGAAACTAGCCACTAATATTTTAAAAGGAGTCCTAATTGGTGGGCTCTTAGAGTATAATGCTGCAAATGAACCTTTTTAATTTCAGAGGACAGTTGCTTTGATAGCTGAATGCTGTCCATTTTCAGTGGGCTCTTTTGGGACACGTATGCAGTTCTCTTCCAGAATATGCACTGATTGCCCTGGGATTACTTACCCATCTAAAATTCAACATCTGCAAAAGGCTTCTTGACTTCAGAGGTCAAAACTGCGTGCCTGCATTCTGTTAGGGAGCCTAGTTGTACACGCTGGGACACAGGAGAGAAATGGGAAAAAGAGAAATGTTTGAAACCACTTTCATTGTCAATAGTTGAATTACGTTATTTATTTATTTTTAATTATCAATGAAGCAAAATTTGGTCATACCTTATCCTGAATCCAGAGATGATCTCTAAGTTGTCTGAGAGAGGGAAGCCAGCAAAGCAGTAGCTGACTGCATCCCTTCACCCTTAGTAACAGTATTCTGACATTATGTCACTTGGTAGGAAAAAAAATACAAAGACCTTTTTCAACACTAAACTTTGCACATCCTTCTATCACTGTATGTTTTTTACCCAATTTGCAGCTCTGCACCAGGCATTGATTGGCAGTAGCAAGGGGTAAATCCAGTTTCTAGGAACCTTTCTAGGATATTTACACAAAATTTCTTGGTCCCCAGCTGAGAAACGTGGGAATCTATGTCCGCATAACTGTCTGTGTGTATATACACACGCATGCATACGCACAACCTTAAAGCTTAGCTGGGCTAAGTAGTGTTGCTCCAAAACCTGACCAAACATATCTGTGGGCTATGCTTGTTTCAGCCTGGCCCATTTTAATCAGTTTTGTCTATTCTGTGTGAAATGATGAAAGAGTGCTTCTTCCTCTGTGGCAGGCTGAAGCTCTCGGGGAAGGACTCTGCTTTCTCCCGGAGGCTTAGGCCGTCACACTTCCATAGGCACAAAATTCAGGTGAGTGTTTCAAAAATTGGCCACTAAGGTATCTAAAGCTTCTTTTAGATGGAGGAAACGGTTCATGCTTAAAGCTATTTTAATAGGCTAACATAGCAGGTATGCCAGCTGATATGCTGGGCTTTTTTTTCTTCCTTGTGAAGAGCCAAATATTTCTTTTATGAAGGCTTAAATTCTACTGAAACTAAAGCTGTCATCCTGTTGGCTGGAAACATCGTATGAGCTAGAGCTTGCCCCAGGGAAAGGAGCATGCTGATAAATTTTGGAGCTTGCTTTTATGCTCTGAAATAAAACAATTGGACCTCTATTTAAATGACATTCCATGTAAAATAAGTTTATTTTTCTATATAAAATTTTGTACTGAATAATATACTCTATTACTTTGTCAGTAAAGTGGAATGTTCAACTACCAGTAAATAACAGAGCTGTCCTGCGTGCTGTCTTAGGTAACTGCAGCTGGGCACTACCGAGATGTCTTCGCTTAAGTATTTAGAATAATAATAAATAGCTACTAACCTTAATGAGTAATTAACTGGTTACCTAGGCCTTCCCACAGACTAGAATGCTTTTTTCCTTATGGTTCATGTCTTCTTGCTGTGTTCCTGTTCTCCTTCCCTCCTCTTCCCATCTGTTGTTGTTGTCAGCTCTGTTTTCTTTTGGCTAGAGTGTCTAATTTATCTTTGGCAATTCAGCTTGCTGCAGACTTTCTCCCGCTCGTGTAAGTTCAGTACTTCTCAGAGGAATATTCTCTGCTTTGGTAGCAGTGTGAACTTTTTGGTAGCTTGTCCAAGAGCTGCCTGCATTCAGTGCATGTAACTCATGTTCATTTTATGCCATGTCCTTCACCTCTGACTGTAGCTTCTGCTGAGCCACAAAGATCTATTGTAACCTGGTGTACAGCGAAGGCACTTGGGTTTGTGGTGAGGCACCATCATGGAGCTCAGGTCTGGGTTCACTTCTTGGCTTCACATATGACGTAGCTCACAGCTTTTCTGTTCTCCGTGCTTTACTTGCTTCTCCATTAGGGAGAGTATTTTCTTCCCTGTGTTGTCTCACAGGTTTGTTCAGTACATCAGCCTAGGGTCTCTTAAAAATAGCCTAGACAAAGAACTGGAAAGTTGTGCCCCATCTCTCAGACCATCCTCAGTCAGAGCTCCTGAGCAAGAACCTGTATTGTACTGTGCTGTTCTTAGGGTCTGCCCAGGCTGAAGCTTCTGGGTGCTATCAGACTTGAAGCAAAAATGTCAAATTATAATGCAATTGGTTGAAAATTAAGTTATGTATATGTGTACATAGCATACACTGCTTGATCCTCCTTTCCCCCATTCCTTCTCTTTCAAAAGGATGCATTTCTTTTCTGTCATCCACAGGTTCTACTGGAGTGTCTTTTTGCTCTACTGCTCTTAGAAAGTGATAGAAGCCTATCTTCAAGTTAGTCCTTTGGTTGGCCTCTTCTTTTGTGTGCTTTTGAAATCCATATTTATAAACCTTTGTGCTTTGAGAAACAACTTTTTTCCTGTGCCTCATCAGTAAACATAAAAAGTCCTCCAGCTGTAGATACTATGGATGCTTTAGAAATAGGTTTTCAAAATAACACACAATAGCCTCATATTGTCATTTAATCTCATAATTGTTTTCATCAAAACATTTATGAATTATTCAAACACCAAAAGAACTGACAGCAATAAACATTCTGTCCCACTTTTCCTCTTCCTTTTCCCTCTTTTATGCTTTGCTGAGTTTAGTGTAGTTCGTCCTGTTTTCATAGGTGCTAGGAAGAGCATCAAGCTTTTTTTTTCTTTTATAACTTGAGTAAATGGAGTCTAACAGTTTCAGTAATAAATCACGGTCTGCCCCACTTACTGCTGCAGTTGTGCCAAGGAAGAAATTATATTCTAGAAAACCAGAATGTAATAATAGAAAAGTTGTTGGTCTGATCTACTAGTGGCCCAGAAATTTCTGTTATTTCAGGCAATACCTAAACACACAAACTAGGTATGCACAAGTATTTGTTTGTATGTATTACATACATTTTAAAACAGTTAGGGTACCAGCTGGATGGAATCTTTAAAGTTATTCTGTTTCACTGAGTCCTATTAAAATGAAAAATCCATGGTATGATACATAATTTTAGTGGGAATATTATTTTACAATGAGTTTTTATCATCTGTTCTCTCCCACTGTTAATTCACAAAGCATTTTAATGGCAGATCAGGCATCACCCGAAGAGAACTAAATCCTTATAGATGGGGAAATGCTGCAATATAGTAATTAAACTATTCTTCTATCATTTATTTATGTAGTCATGGTTAAGAGACATTAAGGGGAGTTGCCTATGTAGAGCAGTTAATTTTTTTTCATTAGCAACACAATGCTGTTTTGAAAATAGCACAACATTGAACACATTCCCATAAAAAAGTTTACAGATTTTAGTCTGGTGTATTAAAATGAAACTTTATTTGAAAAGATTTCCCAGTATAAAGCATTTTATTTTTAACAGCTACTGTGCAGGGCAATTTATACTCCTTTGAACAACTGTCAAGCACGTAATGTCCTAAATTCTTTGCAGTATGTGCAGTGCACTGTATGCAGATGTCACATTACAAATGCAGTATGCAGTCAGTGCCCCATATGCTGACTCCCTCTGTGCACTGTTGTGCCCTTACAAATCAGAGAACTAGTTCCTGACTCTGACCAAGTTCTCTTTGTTGCCTGGTTGTACCAGTGGTTACATGTGTGCACCATGGGTTGGGCACGTCTAACAGCACGTTACTGCACATGTGAGAACCAGGGAGGCTGTGCTGTGATGTTGGTGACCCACCTGTCACTGTGGTCCATTCATTTAACCACTCCATTTCTTTGTGGGAAAATGGAGGCAGCAGGCGCTGAAATCTGTAGATGAAAAAATTCTATTTTAGGACTTAAACGCCTTTTATTTTCTGTACAGTCCAGTCTTCACAAGTCTTCTCCACAAATGATTTTTTGTCTTGTGAGCCATCAGACGTTGCAGTAGGTGTCAGAAGAGCTTCAAGGGAGATTTTTAGCCTAGGAGTAATCGTACTTGTTGCTGCCAGTGAGTCACCTATGGCTTTTTAGTTGTGTTTAAGTGACTGTACAGTTAATAGTTTGTTGGATTGGTGAATCTTTTATTATCATACATATAAACATGTTTGATAGGTTTCATTGTTTCACATGACAATAAGAAAGCTTCACCTTTTTTGCCTTTTAGAAATCTTTGTGAACTTTTCATTTTGTATATTTATGCCTGTTCATTAAGTTACAAATAGTGTAATAGCTTTAAGTAAGTTGAGGAAGCCTGCTCTGAAGGTTAGGATCAACAGTGGTTGAAGACAAATCAGATTTGACAAAATCTCTCTGGAAAATAAATCTTCCTGTAGTTATTTTTAATCTAAAGGAAACTTAAAAATAATCCCCTCCTCCTTTTTTTTTTTTTTTATTTAAACTTCAAGTTCTTGAATAATATCCTATGAAGTTTATATTTAGAGATAAAAACAATGTAGGAACAATAAAAAAGCAATATTTCTCCACTCCCCTCTCCAGAAAAGTGTAGTCTTTTTTTCATCCTAGCAGATAATGGAGGGTAACAGAATGGCATAAGTATTGGTAAGTTAATTGCACTTGAAAAGCTATTTAATGATAATGACATTTCTTTGGGTTTTCACTTGATATCTTGCACTCAGGTTTTCTTGATATATTGAATAAAAATATTAATATTGTCTTATCAAGATCAATTAAAAGCAAGTTACTTTTAGTATGAGAGCATCAGTACCAGCAAAAAGAATTAAGGTGCTCATGAGTAACTTAAGCCTCATAGGAAAAAGCATTGTAAATCAAACCAAAATGATTGTGTTTGAGCATTATGTTGTGGCAGTTCTCTCTCAGTTGTAATGATTACAGTGAAATTTCCATTCTATACCCAATGTTGTTCTACTTCTAAATTTACCAGAAAAAAAAAACATTGGGTATAACCTACAGTAAGAATGTTATACTCAGTATGCATAAAATTTGCATGCACATTTAGAATTTACTGAGCAGACAGTGGTGAGAGTTGATAGCTTAGCTTAGAAAAATTAAAGCCCAGTTCTGCTTTAAAGGAATACAAAAGATCTCAGTAGCATGGAGTCATGCTGTAGGATTAATTCACAACAAAAATTTTGAAAAATGTTCTCTAAAGGAACAAAACTATCTGCTTAATGTGAAGCTGTGAAAGTTGCTAACGTTCCCACTAGTAACGTTTCCAGAAAGTGTTTATTCCATGCATGTCAACAGGTTTCTAAAGTAATACTTCCTTTTAAAGAGAAAATATTAGGCTCTTACTGCTTTCCCATGTATGTATATATAGAAAGAGGCTTAAACGTGTCTTAATCATTAACCACAATGATTCTTTTCCCAGGAAACTCCAAGGTTTTGTCAGGTACAGAAAGCAGTAAACATTACCCAAAATATTGGTATTGATTCTGATCCAATCATCACAGCAATCCCAGGGACTTCCTATTGAGTTTAAGTAGAATAGGGCATGCAAGCACAGTACTAAGAATGTATCATACAGGAGCTTCATTTCAAAACCAAATGTTATTTTCAAATGATCTATCACTCATCAGAAACATTGTGTGATCCAAAGTGCTAAGTGGTCTTACTGCATATTTATTGATCAGCTGACTTTTGTTCACAATTTGAGATGGTTAAAATCAGCTGTTAAAGATAAGACATTGAGACAAAACATTTTTTTTTCTCTTAATTTTATTAGATTTATTTACAAAGCACACCACTACAGTGCCAAGGGTTGATAATCTTTCCAGCATTCATTGTTCTCAGCAGCTGTTTCCCTACAGCAGTTGCCTCTCCCTTGTGTTGTCCCTGACACTGCTCATCATCTACACAAAGGTGCCATTGCTCTGGTCCTCCCTGCCTGCTGTTTGCAGCATTCTCTTTGCACGATATTGTTTCCCTTTTGGACGAGGAAGTCTGGGGAATGATGCAGTGAAACAGCCTTTGGTCTCAGTTGAGAGAGGCTGCTGGGAGACTACTGTCAATGATGCAGCACCAGCTCAGATTTTTTTTTTTTTTTTACCTGATCAAGTGAGTTGGAGGTTGTGTCTATATTGGCGTGGGGTTGCCACGTTTCAGTTCCAACTCTGAGATTTTTATTTTTTTTCTGAAGGATGCCACTTTTTTTTTTCCAGGTTAAACTTAATTATCATACATTCACCCAGCCCATGGGTCTGGTGAGGTTTTACGGATAACTTTACACCTAATTAATATTCATCAAGCCATACTTAAGTCAGTCAGTAAATACTGCACTTCCAAATGGCACAGGAAAATTCTCTCTGGCCACAGTACTCTGCCACTTTTCCCAATTTTATCAGAGAATGGGGATTTTTTGTGTCCACGTTTTATAAAATGCACCTTTACTTTTAAGAATTAACATATTTCATTTACACATCTGGTGTTCTTGCAAGCTACTGCTGACTTTCAGGTTTTGGAGGAGGTGCCGTTTCTCAGGCAGGTACCCTGGGAAGATGGCAAGTCCCAGCGTCCTCTGGTCATCCTCAGAAATATTGCCAATTAATAAGAAATCATTAACAAATAAAACCAAAAATAGGCTTCTCTCAGGAGTCAGAGAACTTCTGGGGTAACAGTAGATTTTGGCAGCATGCAAAACTTGCACTTCTTTGACGAGGAAAATGGCCAAAAGAGGATCTGTGGGATCATTTGTTTTCTTTTGTGTGGACACGCCATGATCAGGAGACGTTCCTGGTTGCAACATTGCTTACATTTCTGTAGCTTTTTATGGAGTGTCAAGACTCTAGCCTTACGGATTGGGTGAGAGTTTTCAGAAGTTACAGATGAAATTCTGACACCTAATTTTAAGCGAGACTTCTACCTTCTGGCCTCAAAGTGTGTTAAGACACTTTTTCTCCAAGGGAAGATGAAACCCAAGTGACCTTCAGGCACGTGTACATATCTTAATATTTCCCAGCTCCAAGTACAAAGATGCTCACAACTTAGGAGGATATGAGTAGCCCTGTGGGGTGTTAACTTAGTGGTCTCACAGCAGCTTTGCGTTTTACATAATGCCTTTGTCTTTAGGTTGTGGCTAGATACTCTCCTGATCATAAAATAGCCTGTGAAAGAGGTGAATAGCTACTGTACAAGTCTTTATTTGGACTGTAAAATCCATCTTCTTAAACGGTAAGAAAGTGCGGATGGGCTCTCAGTCCTTCACTTCTTCCTTTTGTTTGATCAATGAATGCTGCATACAGAGTAGGTGGCAGAGTCTGAAGCCCGTCTTTCTCATGCTATGATACCTAATTCAGCTCCCCAGTCCTTTATTACTACCCACATTTGCTCTACCATTTAATCCGTTTTCCCACGTTGTTATCCACTCTGCCCCACTGGCAACCAAGGGGACTAGACAGAGTGATTGCTTTTCAGACAACTTGCAATAAGAAAAGTCTTTTATCTGTAGCCCTGCTGCTTGCAAACAAATGGACAATAGACACAATGAGACTGTTTGACGGGTCAGAGGTCTATCTCTTTTTCTTGGAAAAACATCTAATGTTCCCCTTTTTAAACCAAAAGAGAACATACATTATCTGTGCCCTGTTTTCTATTTCTTAAACAAAAAACGGCTGGTACTAATGCTTGCCTCTAGGAAGAGACTATCAGGAAGTTGAAATATCAAATATTGGCTCTACTTAGTTTCCACGGTGATGTATAATTAGCTAGGCTGCAGTAATGTTATAGAAGGTAAACATAAGGAAGTATTCTTGCTAATGGAAAAGTTTAAACCATAATATTAAATAATACTGAAGGGACTGAAGATTAGATTTGAATCGATTATTTGCAAATGGATGTGTAGGTTTGCATTTATATTGTAATTTGATCAAAATAGTATCATTGTGTGGCCAGAAATTTAAATGAGTTTGAAAGAAATAAAATGGAGGATTATTAGACATGGTATTGATGGTACAATCTCTGTAAGAGATTGTTGGTGCATTGATTTGTGTGAGGTTTTTTTCTTGCTTGTTGCTAATACCACTCAATTTGAAAAACAATAAGTTTCCCCGGAACATATCCAATAAGGAATGAATAGAGAGAAAGTGGTTCGATCTGGAACAAATGGAAAAACAGATAAAGGCAAACCATTCAATTTTCACCCCTTGCAGCACCTTTTCCAAGTGATTATGGCACTGATCTAGAATAACTTGTTTGTCTAAATACTTTCCTTTAAACACTAATTGTTAAATTATCTTAATGTATTTTAAACTGAGAACATTGAATGTGGCCTTCAGAAGGCCACATGTACAGAAAGAAATTGATGTTCAGTTCCCTAGATCCGTGTAGGAAGAAGTTTCAGTATGAGGTTACAGGATGAGTTTAGGCATGGGGTGCTGTTAAAGAATTAAAACTGTGGGATGTTTTCTATGAGATACATTTGTTGAAATGTGGGGTCAGGAGTGGTGGGATAAAGATGATGTTCTTTTGGGAATCCTATTCCTTGTAATAACTGTCCTGCTTTATGGGCAGCAGTCTGAATGGATGTACAATGTAAAACCTGCTGGGGTAGGACCACCTTCTGACCCTCATGGGAAGAGGATAAACTTTTGGTGTTTCTCTGCATTTGGCCATCTTGTTCTTCAGAACTTTGTTTTAGACTCTGGAAGGATGTTATTGAAATCAAGACAACGTGTGTAGTGATACACCCTGAGGAGCTTTTCTGTGCCTTATCTTCCCTTGATAAGATTAGTGTAATACTTTCTCTTAGAGAAAGCTAAGAATAATAAGTGACCTTCTACTTCTATAAAACTGCTGTAAGTACTGTCAGAGCATATGTTACCGATAAGAACAGCAATTCACCTGATGCACCTCCTAATAAAAATCACTGTATTGCATGTTATCATTTAGATATATTATTTTTCACCTTCAGACTCACTCTGTTTTTCTTGTCAAATTTTAACGTTGTATGTTCTCTGTGTGCATGTTCCCACTGACTTTGGCAGGATGCAGTGAAGGTTGCTCACTTTGGCACTGTGAGGTACTGAGCACTCTTAGCTCATATTGACTTTACTGACAGTGGAGGACGTGCAAGGAATATGGCTCATGGTGAAAACTTGTTTGCCACATACTAAGTTGACTAGTTTTTGCCACTTTGTACAGTGAAGTATTTACATTGCTGTATTAATTATGTTGCCATACCACTTGTGAAATCTAGTATAGCCTAGTTCCTTACTTATTTGTCCTAACTTAGAGCAGGAGGGGTAGGTAGGAGTTCCTACCACTTAGGCTGTAAGTTAGGACACTACCTTTCTACTCCCTTAATGACTTGTGTTCACTCTGGATTACAACTTGTGATCAAATCAGCATTGGGTAAAAGTGCTTTTTTTCATTTTTTGTTTTTTTGTTGTTGTTGATTTTTTTTTCAGTTTGATTCAGTGAACTTCTAATTTGTGTGGCTTAAAAATGTGAATACAAGTACCAATTCATTTCAAAAAAAATGCCCCTTCAGTTTCTACACATCGTGTCCTCTTTCGTTAGTGAGCCAGATGTGGATTCCTGAGAGCCCCCCAGGAGTGTGTTGCTTCACATTTCAGTTTTCTTTAAAAATAGCAGCTCCCAAAATTACAGTGGCTGTCAGGTTATTGGTAGGGGGGATGGTTTGCTTTGGCATTTCTGAAAAACAGAGGAAAAATATACATCCCAAGACAAATGATTTTGCCCATATTTGCAGGAAGAATGCATGTATTTCACCTGAGGCAAGGTCTAATAACATGCTTTCTGCTATTGGGCAGTGCCCCATGGAAAAGAAATCACTTTAGCAAAGCACCATATTATTTTATTCCTTCACATCTCCTATGAAGTTTTTGATTGTGAAGTAAAAATAATCAATCCTTTCAAATTCAGTTTTTAACATACATTTGGCTGATCTGACCTCACAAAGTGTCCTGATGCCTTGAGCCAGCCTTGCTGCTCTCTGACCAAGGAGTGACCCAGAAGCGAGCTGTGAAGGCAGCTCCTTGCCTCTGTCTTCTCTGCAGGAAATGCGCTGGTTATTGCCAAGTGAGCGCAAGCACTGGTGTGTTCTCACAAGTTGAGATTGCTTTCAGGCAGCAAATTGTTACAGGTTCAAAGTAGGGTTTGAAAAGGTGCTAATGTTCAGGTAGCATTGGTGTTCTTGCTTACGGTTGCCTAAAGACTATCAAAATTCTGTTCCACCCAGTCTGCAGAGTTGCTAACATCAGATAGCTTATGCGTTACATGTCCTGTATGTTACAAAGATTTGCTTGAAGCTCAAGACTTAACAACCATAACACAGAAGGACTTTTGTACAAAGCTTGAAGAGTTAGTCCTTGGCCTTCAGCCAGGAATAAAGAATGCTTGCCCTTGTGCCATTTTGTCCTGTGCTGCTCCACTGCTGGCAGCAGTTCTGCTTCAGTGTAATTGTTGGCACCAAAGCTGAGCTGAGCGCTGAATGGCCTCTTCCTGCAAGAAAGCAGGGGTGCAGAGGTCTGAGACTGCATCAAAACTCCGTATTGATCAGCTGTAATAGAGGACTCTGTTATGAGAACTCTTCATATCAGAGCCAGGCAAATTAACTACAGCGATGCAGTAGTAAAGTACTAAAAAAAGCCATGAAGAGTGTGAAGTAATTTTCAGTTTTTCCACAGAATAATAGAGAGGCTAAAAGAATGCGAGAACAAATAGCTCCTTCTGGGACAGTCACTGATTTGGCTATCTGTCTGTGGCTGTTAATCTCTCCTTCCTATCTGTGCTAAGTGGTAGTTGAGTTTTTCAGTCGCGTCTGGACTGAACACAGGGCATAGTCGCAGCTTCAAGTGATAAAGTTGTGGGTTTTTTTTATTTGTTTGCAAAGGCTTGATTACTCTTTCTTATTCTTGCTTACTGTTCTTTAAAAAAAAATACTTTCCCATTTCATTGAGGCAGATTTGGAAGTCAAACCAGAAACTTCAGACTCTACTACGATGGAAAGCACTTTGTTGGGGAGAAACGTTTTGAGTCCATCCATGACCTGGTGACAGATGGATTGATTACTCTTTATATTGAAACCAAGGCAGCAGAATACATTGCCAAGATGACAATAAATCCAATTTATGAACACATAGGATATACAACTTTAAACAGAGAGCCAGCACACAAAAAACATATGCCAACCCTGAGAGATGCACATGATGGCAAAGAGTCTACAGGAGAGGATGAGGTAGCAGAAAAGAGGGTAAGCAATTGTTAACCCACGCTCTTTTTTTCTGATAGACTTTTTATTTTGTAATTTTATTCCCTCCCCCCAAGTCCTAAAAGTATCTGTAGATACTTAGTCGACATAATTATTTCCAGTATTGCATTAATAGTAATATTTTAAAGTGTTGTAGTTGTGTGTATTTTTTTTTTAATCATACTTGTGCATATTGCAAATTTCTCATTCAGAGATTTGTTATTTATCGTTGTAAGGTTCCTTTCTTCATTTTTTTTTCATAATTATAGATGTTGCCATTAAGTCACTCCTTTATGTCAAATAGGCTATTTTGTCTTAAAATTGTTTACAGTGTCTAAAACAAGTGCCTGTTGGTCAAAAAAAAATAATATTAATATATTCTCTATTCCCCAAACAAAATGCATTCCATAATCTCTTCAGAAGTCTGCATACAATGACAGTAAAGTTGTCTACATTATAAATAAGCCTGTTCATTAAGATGATAAAATGTTAAAACATTTCACTTGGCTAAGTTCAGCCTGTCAGAAGCTGACAGAGCTATTTTTGGCCTCAGCCAGACTTATGAAGAAGGATTGCTCTCTTCAGAGAGTTGCGTTATCAGCTGAGAACTGACTGCGTCCTGGATTAAAAGAGAAAAACGAACAACAAAGAAATCTTAGAAGCAGTGACAACAGGAATATTGAAGGAGGTTGGGAAAATATCAGGCAGACAAAACAGCTGCCCGAACATTTATTCATGTGATAGAGACTAAGCTTAAAGAAAACAATATAAATTCTGTCATGTTAAACTAATTACTTTGTTTGTTGAAAAGCCAGCATGGGAAAGTCTTTTTAAAGTGTATTCTTACATAAGCTTACATGTGAATGCATGTATAGTACTCTGAGATGCTCCCCTACCTCACTAATGTCAGTGATGATAGGAGTTATCTAATTTGCTTATATTGCTTGCAAGAAATACTAACCTCAGTTTGGGTCATTTGTTTGTTTTTCCAGTCAGAAATATGTCTGTGATCTCAGTTTGTCTTGAGGGGGAAGGAAGGGTCTCACTAATGATTCCCAACATACGTGACCATCCTAAAGAAACTAAACTCCCTACGGAGCCCACAGAGAGGGGAAGGTCATAGCTTTGGTCCTTCAAATCCTTCTCCAGCAGATTCTGGAGCACCAGACCCGACTGAATTTGCTGAGAGATGAAGCACCTAACTAGCTTGAAGTACGAATCTTCGTTGTTTGTCCTCCTGCCATCAGACCATGCAACAAAAGACTTTTAACAAAGCCATTTAACAAGGCAGGCATACTGGTGCTAGCTGACCACATGAAATATTCAATTTGTTGCCTGCTAAGTACTGGTGGTAGAGGTGTGACAGTTTCTGGCAGCTGCTGACTTGCAGCATGCTGTTTCAGAAGGATTTCTTTGCTTGTTATCAGGGAGGGTTCACTGCAATGCAAAGCCTGGGTAAAAATCTATGAGTTCCGTAAGTCACCACTTCGGGTGTGTTTGGTAGAATTAACTCTCGCTGCATTCAGTAGCTTTCAAGTGATGACACGACTGTTCTGTCACATTTTTTAGGCTAATGGATAAGTTTGTAGTAAAGGGATTTTGATGATTATTATTGAAGGATATTGTGGTGTGGGTTTTTTTTTTCTTTCTGTAGAATACATGGTGTTATGTCAGACTCAAAGCATGAAATGTCAACAAAGTATACAAAGAGTTTTGAACCATGTTTCATTAAATAGCTCAAGAACTATTAAGTATCTCTAACAGGCTGAAATTGTAGATGAAAACCCTTTACAGAGATTAGCTGTGTAATTGCAACATCCCACACTGTTTGGAAGTTAAAAGCAATTCAAGTTGCCTCATCTGCAATATAGTTAAACTGCAGTGGTGTTTACTGGCCTGAAGCCCAGCTTTTGAATCTTTTCACTTTATTTGTCTTGGAGCCTTATGATGTGGACACAGTGGGGCACGCAGACATCACAGTGCAGTTAAATTTGGAGATTTCAATTTAATTTAAAGTCATTACCAGCTGAGATTACTGCCCTTGGCTACAAAGAGAAAGCACTGTGTGGCCCTTTTGCTGTGTGGTGGTGCAGAGATCACATCTTTGCAGCCTTTACACCTCTCAGCACCTCTTCTGGACGATGACATGGAGAGTCCTGAGTATCACCTCACCCAGCAAATCCTGTGACCAGAACATGGTGTTGGCAGCAACCTCAGCACTTCAAATGAGCCCCAGGGTCCAGCTAAGGCTCGCCAAATCCTTCCTCTCTCCTTTGTAAGGCGTAGGAAGTGGGGAGGAGGGAAAATGTGATGGCTTTGCCAGATAGCTCATGGAGGGTGCACCATAGGAGTGGTGGGGAGAGGAGACCTCGGAGGGCTCTCCCAAGTGCTTCTGTCACTCTCAACAGGGCTTGGCTACTTGCACACCCACCAAATCTGCCCCCTCGACGAGCTGGGAGGGCTGCTTCAGGTTCAGAGGGGCGAATGTGAGTGTGGCAGGCTGGTGGGCTGCGAGCCCTGTGGCTGAATCACAGCTGGTGTGACTTTCCCGGTCTCAGTTAATTTTATACAAAACACTAAAATCAGGAGGTGGATATTTGCATGACATAATTTGCATTTAAAGCAAGAGTCCAATACTGTATGGCAGGAAATAGTTGTCTTGACTCCCTTAGACACCTCCGTACTATAAAAAGGTAACAGGATAACAGCAAGGATGTAGTTAAATAGAATACCAGATTTCTCTGCTAAATTATAAACTTTTTGTTGATAAAATTATAGGTAACATAAGAAGAAGGTGTATATCCTCTACTAAGTTGCTTGGAAGGTCATTCTACCCTTCTTGTGTAGGCTGCTGCTTCTTATTGATATTTACATGAAAACTTCAATTTATAATCACACACTACTTACCTTCTTATGAACAGTCATTTGAGTAATATAACCAAGGTATAAGAAAGGTTTCTTGTAGGACATTGATAAATAGATCAAGTATTTTTTCTTTGTCTCTGGTTAGAGGGATGGAAGAGTAATTCCTGTTGTCCAATATGAAGTGAATATCACTGAATCGATGTTGACAAGTCTAACAAAGAATACAAAGAAAATTGTCCAAAATCCAACAAGGAAAAAAGCACCCTTGTCCTATCATCCAAATAGAAAAACCTGTGTGCTACAACGTTAGCTCAGGGATGATGAGAACATTTCTGCAAGGTACCATATTTGTCCATGCATCTTTCCCTGACTACAGTATAAAACTGATAGATTTTTCCCTAATTTTTCACTGTACATTCCTCTGTAAACAGAGGAAAAAGTCTGGGGTCTTGGGCATTGGTCACCCTGTGCCAGGATACATTCCCAGATTTGCAGGAATGGATGTTCAGATTCAAATCCAAGCTTTATGACTGTTCCCCAGTCCTGTGTGAGTGGTGTATAAAAGATAAATCCTTCAGAAGAAGGAAAGGAGAGAGACACAGGCGCTGACTGGGGAACAGCTGGTGGGAATGTAATTTCACTTCCTGACATAAAATCAAGTAGAGGAAATTGGGCAGCCAGAGAACACACCTCCAGCTTGAGGATGAAATATTAAAGAGCACTTCTCCTAGCCTTGAATTTGGTATGGGGCTGTGGCAGGGAATGCCACTAATGTATGTTGGATACCTCCTGGCATGCACTAATACTACTTTTCAGCTATTAATTCATAGTAGAAGAATTTATCGTATGTTGAGTGACTTGTCATATGCAATACATTAAAAAAGAGCCTTAGTAAAGGGGAAGGATTATAGACTGCAAAAGATAAGACGAAAATTACACAATTTTTAGATGAGGGCTGTAGGACACAAGTCACAATACTCCTAAGTACTTAGTCCTGCAGAAGACCATATTGTGGTGTGATTTAAGATGCAGTTTTTAACAAGAAAAACATGAGAGTATAATCTACTACCCAGCATGAGCTTCACTGGTTATGAGAAGGATTTTGACTGCTTACCTTGTACAAGTATATATTAAAAATAAAATAAAAATCACTGCTTAATGATTTATGATTCCCATAAGCTATGAAAGAATTAAATGGTCAGAGATAACTGGAGGAGTAAAGATTGAAAACAGGAGAGAGCTTGTCATGCTTCAATGCCCTGAATAGATATTTTAGCTGCTGTGCTAAAAAGGTAATGCTGGTTCCCAAAACAGTCTGCAGATTGTTCAGAACTCAATTGTGCAGCCATCGTGGTCTGTGTGTTAAGAGAGAGGCCTGAGATTCGTTTGAAAGGGAGCTTCCCATGTGGATTCAGTCTGTATGGCCTAATGTGGAGGTGGAAATAATACCCGCTATCACAAGATTTACTATTCCGCCCGTGCCTTGAATACTGATGCATCTCTGAACGTTTTTCTCTCTCAAAGGTAATTATGGCCTTGGAGGAGATGACTTGATTCAATTAAATACCTTATAAAAATGGTAGCTCTCGAAAATTAATAAATATCTATATATATATGTCAAAGCCCTTCATGAAAGCCCTGCAAAACATGAAATTATTTTTTTTTCATTTTGACATGCTTTTGAGATATTAATTTAAGAAGGTGTATGAGTGATTTATCCAAGATTTAGCATCTGTTATCAGAAAACAAAATGATCAGTTATGAGCTGTCCTGTCTTTCAGAATGAAATACTGAGGTTAATGTTAGGATAGCAACTGAATCACATTTATTCTTGTTTACATTTGTGACAAGTGCTATTTCTTCAAGAAACTGCAGTAACAGCAAATCAATTAAAACCCCCTTCTAGACTATACTACATTCAGTTCAATTCCCAAAGATGGAAAGAACTGAGAAGAGGTTTGTGCAGCAGTCGTCCAACAAAAGCACCCTTTTGTTCTATTTTTAATGGTCTGAGTGGTGATACCATTTTTCCTCCAAGGTAATGAAGGCTGATTGTCTGCAACTCTGTTCAAGGAGATTTGGAAATGTAAATCTGTGTCATTTTAGCAGGAAACATGCTTTTAAGCCTGCCTCCAAAGATAATCCAAACCACAAAGTTAATTGCAATTTCTGTGTACATTTCTAATGGATTTGTACCAGCTTCCACACAGAAAATCAAGGGTCGCAGTTATGGTTGTTCCCATAGGGACCAGTCTCACTTCCCAACCTTGAGCTGATACTGATACTTTCATTAGGGGCACTAATACTTTTCTATTCTTGTTCTCAGTGAAATATGTTAGTGAGATCGGCTCAAAATCTTCTTTCGCCAGGACTCGTTTTATCTTCGTAGTTTTATCTTCAGGGAAAGGATATCAGAAAATGTAGCCAAGAAAGTTAGAGTAGTCTGTTGTAAAATCGTAATCCCCCTTAGCAAGGTCTGTGATGGAGGAAGACAGCTTTGAATGCGATTTGACACCCAGTAATGCCAACATGGAGAGCAGTAAGGACTGGAAAGAAGACAGGGTCTTAATGGTCAGAGAGGAAAGTGTGCTTTGGGGGTGAATAAACCTTGATCTGGAGGCTCTTTGAAATATTTCCACTTAATCAAATTAACTTTTTTTTTTTTTTTCCAGAAAAAATGGGTGTGTAGGATGTAAGTCTCTAGACAAGCCGTATCTAGAACAAGGATAGTGACAAAGCAATAATGCTATTAAATGTATTGCTTATCAATGTTTACCTTGAAGTACATTTAAAGACACACAAGGCTGAGCACTGAAGACTCCCAGGGGTTAACTTGAGGAGATTGTCAACTCTTTTCTCACAAATGTTCCTTCCCAGTCCCTGCGCGGGTGTCCATGACAATCACTCTGTAAGTTTAATGTAATTTATAAATAAAACATAACTCTGTGGAAGGCAAAAACTTCTATTTATTTCTTCTGGGCTTAGCCCATCTTTCAGCAGGCACTTCAAAGCACAGACAATTTTGTCAATACCAAGGAAGTTAGCCGAATGAAGGATGATTCTGCTTTTTAGGTGGCTGCTGCAGCATGTCGGCAACATTGTACTCCGCAGAGGTTGCCTCAGTCTTCCTCGTCTTCTCTTCAGTGCATAGGCATTTCTGGCAGTACGGACCTACTGCTGTGTTACATACGCCACTATACATGGCACATGCAGCTCAAAATTAAACTGCAAGTGTTTATGGTATCTTTTCATAAGCACATTCATTTTTAGCTTAACTATTTGTTTATTAAGACCTGAGAAATGCAAGCTAATTGCATGTGCTGTCCAGTATGCAAACATCAGCACAAAGAGGATTATTTTCTACAAACTGCAGATCGCTTTTTCCTCTCACAGTTGCTGAGAGTAACCTAAGGCCTTATTTATGTTCAGTGTGGCAGTAAAATTGATATACTAAAAAGATTATATAAACTGATCTTGTTTTAAGATTCAGAGCTTCCAAATGAAGCATAAACTTTTCTAATTGAATCCCCAGGTCACACAGTATCTAGCTTTTCTCTTTTCAGTGCCTTGTGATTGCAGAGGGTAAACTAGCAAGCCAGACTTTTCAAGGGTCTCTGGCTGGACCTGTGGCTCAGCTCCAGTGCTAAACATGGTTCCCTGGCTCTCCTGGTTTTCCAGAGCAAACCCTTTCTTCTTCTCTCCTTGCCACAACAGGCAGTGTTCAGCTGTGCCCTATTAGTCCCTGTGCTTTACAAAAGGCATCCCAGCTGATTCCGGGTAACCTCACAGGACTTCACCTGCCTGGCTGGCTCTGTGTGGGCCTGTGCCTCCAAAGAACATTAATTTAATGCCCACACAATAATGCAGGGGATTACTGTGGAGTGAAAGTCATATGCCTGTGCTGGTAGCCTGACTGCATACTGCTGGTCTAGTATTATGAAGTTAAAAATAAATAAGGCTGCACAAATTTCAGAAAGTGAAGAGTGGTTTGGGTCAGGTTGTGTTTCGAATGCACGCAGCACGTCTCCTGTGGCGTTACTGTGCTGCAGTAATGGTTTGCTACCATTTTGTGGGTACCCACAGCTGAGGATCAGCATCCCACCTCAGCCTTGTTTCATAGGTGCAAGTCACTTGCCTGTCTGCTGAGAAGACGTTCCACATTACCTTCTACTTTGTCACTTAAGTGTGGTTTTTCGTGGTCTGGCACATATGAGATTTGTACGCAGAGGTGGAGTCTTTGTAAAGTCCAGTGCTTAATTACAGCAAGGAGGCCATCTGTCCTGTGAAATCAGGGGGCCAGTCCCTCAGGCTCACAGACCAGGCCTTCAGCAAAGGTGTGGGGAGTAATGGCGCTCGGTGCGTGTCCCATGCCTGTTCAAGCCTTTGTAAAATTAATACTGAACAAAATTGTTAAAAAGGCTGTAAAGCAGTATGATTGCTGTGCAATTAAGCCTGAAGAATACTGACTGTGTTGTTACTGATAAAGTGAAGCCATTAGCAAAGAATAAGGTGCTGTTTTTTTTCTGCGTTTCTTAGCATTGTGAGAGGTAAGTCTGTGTGAAGCCCTCAGTGGTGAAGTGCAGCGCTTTCCAGGGTCAATGATGTTTGATGGTTTGGATCTGGTTACATTTTTAATTCCTTCTAAAAAGTAGCATCTAGTCTTAGCTTCTTTTTTGTTTACTGACAGAAATTTCCTTCCTTTTCCATTGGCGTAGCCCAGCATAGGGAGGAAGGAACCTCCCTCAGCTTGTGAAGAGCCAGAGCGGGTGGCTTTGCCTGGGCTTTCTTCAGCAGGAGAGAGGTTTTCTGGTGGACCTTAGGTAGGGTATGGGGCACGGAAATAGAGAGGTCCAGCTCAACTCCTGATGAGCAAGGTAGAGTT
The DNA here is from genome assembly GCF_047663525.1 of Anas platyrhynchos. NCBI lineage: Eukaryota > Metazoa > Chordata > Aves > Anseriformes > Anatidae > Anas > Anas platyrhynchos. The sequence continues at coordinate 22,688,429 of NC_092593.1, read as the reverse complement.
CATGGCTTTAGCCCTAACAGGAGTGGGGCTGCTTCCCATCACTCTGGGCCTTATACTTGTGGTTTCCAGAAAGACTGATTAGATGTATAGCAGGGAAACCCCACATAAATTAAGGCCTTTTTTAATTAAAAAAAAAAATATGTTCCCCTTGACTTTTTATGTGTTCTCACAACTTTTTTTTCTAGTGGTCACAGAAAGGAGCTGGTGGATCTTTCTCAGAGCAGGCACATGATTGCTATTTATTGCTTATGCTACAAGCCTCCCGGGCGGTGAGGGACTGAAGTGGGTTGTTAGCTGGCAGCTCTGCCGTTTGTTGTTCTGTTTCCATAGCTGTGTGAGTTTTGGATCTTTTTTTTAAACTCCTCCTCCCATCTGGCATCTCCTAATTATTTTCTATTACTAATCACTTCTACAGGAAACAGACTGGACTGTTGAATTAAGAGACCTATAAAAGGATAATTTTATTATTTACAAGTTTCTTACCTCACTGAGACTTTATAATGTGACACTGTATAGCTGGTGATAATCACCTTGGGCTACAATTGTACCTAATCTTATAAACTAGGCAGGGTCAGGTCTGGTCACTTATTGAATATGAGACTCCCAAGGCAGTGTCGGGGCTGCAGGAAGTGGTGTTAGTAGCACCTTTTGCTGTGAATTAATATCCAAGATGCCGTGTGTTTTATACCCTCTGCAGTTCTGCGTGCCCTGCATGACTCTGTGCTGAGGGTCTGATTACCAGGAATTTTCTCCTCTTACCTCCATCTCTATTCAATTAGGGTTGCTATTTGGGAATGTGGTTTATTCGTTGTTTTTTTATTATTATTATTTAGATGGCAAGGAGAAAACATTTTGCATTGGTCAGTGTTTGTGTTCACAAGTACACATACATGTACATATCAGATGACTAATGTACAAAGATTGAAAGGACGACAAGCTGTGGAGGTCTGGTGTCATTCCCTGTTCAGTTGGATAGTCAGTCCCGTGATAGGCAGCCACATCTGCTCCAGTAATTGCCCATTCATAAGTGGTTACCAAATCCATAAGACCTCTGAAGAGTGAAGTGCATGTTTTAGAGGTGGTAGCAGAAAGAGAAGTAGTTAGAAGTATTTGGAAGCATTGGACTATGAAAGAAAAAAAGAGCAATCCTTTGTCTTGTGGTTAATGCTGCAGAAGTTGATCTGTTCCAACCCTTCTTTCTTTACTTCCAGTTTTTCACAAAAAAAAAAAAAAAAAGCTGTTTTCAGATAAAATTCCTAATGCTTAGTTTTAGCCTCTAGCTGAATGTTTTTCTTTTCTGCTCTTCTTACTTTGTTCAAATTCAGTTTTGTTGCTAAGCTCAAAAAACTGCTTGCTCTTATTGCTTCAAACCTGTCACACTAGTCATCAGTGAAGACATCAACTCTTGACAGTCTTGCAAAGTCTTCCTTAGATCATTAACTTTTAGAGCATTAAACTTTTCCATATTTAACATTTTTTTGTGCGTGGCATCAGCAGCAGTTAGGAACAGTGTTGCTTCTGGCATTCACCATTATTACAGTCCTAATGTTTATGCAACAGAAGAACCATCAAGTTGGAAAATCTGACTCTTGTAGTTGCTCTGTCCTTTGTCATCTTAGCACTAGTATTCCTCACATCCATACAACTTCAAAGACAACTACAGGATGGAGTGTTCCTAACAGACCGTATTATAATGTACTTAGACTATCTTGTTTTATGTGGGGATTTTTATTGCATTTGTGTAGAGCTAAAGCAGTTGGAATAGTTTGCCTAAGGAATATTAGAGCTAGTATTGCAAAGTATAATGTCCTGTATTAAACCTTATTAAACTATCTGAATTAGTACATTTTCTTATGGCTTCCAATTTGTGAATTAGATTAGTAGCGCTGCTTAAAGGCAAGCAGTTTTTCCCCCTTCCTAAATGAGAGAAGATAAATACTGTGAAAATATGGAAGGCTATTCCCAATTTCCATTCTGCATGTAATAGTAAAACATTTGAAAAGCTCTAGGCCTTATTTCATGTACCAAATAGCTTATTGCTTGAAGATTTCTGGTGATTTTGAATTGCTGGAAAAGTCTTGAAGCATTTACCAAAGTTAATATGATAATGAATTACATCTGCATTCAGGCATTTCTGTGAATTGGATGATGATTAGACTAACAATGTGCTTAATACAAATGCACAAAAATTGTGAAAAGTATCATGTGTTTTTATCTTTCGCAGAGTTTGAAGCGTTCAGTCTCTTCGGTGATGGCTTCTCATTCAGTCTAGCCTCCGAATCATTGCTAGCATTTGTCGCAGAGCTGCAGCCTGGTGCTTGGAAACCGCCAGTCACTTTTATCATATGCTGGTGTGCAAGGCAGGCTCTGCTCAGCAGGCTGGCAATGCTGGGAGCTTACAGGCTAACTTTCTGTGGCCCTTCTCTTGGGCTGTTCTTATCACTGAAAATACAAACAACTTTAGAAATCTTCTGAGCAGTGCCACTTAAAGTGGTAGTTTGAGGGTGGCAGTATAAAGAAAAAATTGCCCCTTAAGATGAGATGAAAAATGTGACTAAGAAGTAAGCAGTTATACTGGATAACTATTTCATTGCCATTGTAAAAAAAATAATTTCCTTGTCTATTGTCAATAACTGAATTTAGGAAATTGAAATATACCCCAAACTTAGTTGTTTTTTAAAGTTTAACATGCCCTATACTCAGAAGAGCTTCTGTCCAAAGATCATATGCCTCTGAAATCCCAACTGGCAGATCTTTGACTTACTGAGTGGGGCCTGGGAGCAGCGTATTTCAACTGAAAATAGAGATCAACTGAAAAGTATGTTGCAGAAAACTGCTGGACTTGCTGAATAAAAAATAAAATAAAGCAAAGTCTGTCCTCTGTAACAGAAGTTGTATAACCTGTATCATGCTGATTCCTGCTTCTTCCCGAAAAGATCTCCCTTAACTAATCCATGTAGCCCAAATTTATGATAGGGAATTGCATTGCCAACCCCGCTGTGAATCATTCAAAATTATTTGAATCACTTGCCGAGGCGATCGGCTCCGGGGCAGACGCGTTCTGCAGCAGAGCGGGGGATCAGACAGGCAGGGCTAATTTTTCCGGCACCAAGCCCACTCGAGGGAGCCGCCAGGACCCGGCAGCCCTCGTGAGGGAGGTGAACGAGGCGAGAAGGAGGCGTAGGCGGAGCCAGCAGCGCCCCCTCCCCAGCCGTTCAAAAGCTGCCCCTAGGGAGCGCGAGTGAGCAGGAGCGCAGTGACCAGGACTGGCGGTTAGGGCGTGGCGCAGCAGTTAGGGCGTGGCAGGGCGTGGCGCAGCAGTTAGGGCGGGGCGCGGCAGGGCAGGGCACAGTAGTTAGGGCGAGCAGAGAAGGCAGAGCGCTCCCCCCCACCCATACGAACACCTCCTCTAACGGCGGTCTACCGTGTGTGTCGATCTGCTCGAGGGCAGGAAAGCTCTGCAGGAGGATCTGGATAGGCTGCACCGATGGGCTGAGGTCAACTGCATGAAGTTCAACAAGGCCAGGTGCCGGGTCCTGCACCTGGGGCGCAATAACCCCAAGCAGAGCTACAGGCTGGGAGAGGAGTGGTTGGAGAGCTGCCAGGCAGAGAAGCACCTGGGAGTATTGGTGGACAGTGGGCTGAATATGAGCCAGCAGTGTGCTCAGGTGGCCAAGAAGGCCAACGGCATCCTGGCTTGCATAGTAAGCAGTGTGGCCAGCAGGGCTAGGGAAGGGATTGTCCCCCTGTACTCGGCTCTGGTGAGGCCGCACCTCGAGTGCTGTGTTCAGTTTTGGGCCCCTCACTGCAAGAAGGACATGGAGGTGCTCAAGCGAGTCCAGAGAAGGGTGACGAAGCTGATGAGGGGCCTGGAGAACAAGTCCTACGAGGAGCGGCTGAGGGAGCTGGGCTTGTTCAGCCTGGAGAAAAGGAGGCTCAGGGGTGACCTTATTGCTCTCTACAGGTACCTTAAAGGAGGCTGTAGTGAGGTGAGGGTTGGTCTGTTCTCCCACATACCTGATGACAGGACAAGGGGGAACGGGTTAAAGTTGCACCAGGGGCGTTTTAGGTTGGATATTAGGAAGAACTTCTTTACTGAGAGGGTTGTGAGGCATTGGAACAGGCTGCCCAGGGAAGTGGTGGAGTCACCATCCCTGGAGGTCTTTAAAAGACGTTTAGATGTAGAGCTTAGGGATATGGTTTAGTGGAGGACTTGTTAGTGTTAGGTCAGAGGTTGGTCTCGATGATCTTGAGGTCTCTTCCAACCTAGACAATTCTGTGATTCTGTGATTTTGACCATTTGAGACAATGTTTTTTTGAATGCATCTCTCAAGGAAGAAATTTTAACAGCTATAACTTCCTATAGGAAATGTGATGCTTCCTGCCCTTGCATGAAGATTTTCATGACAGAGGCATTGAAAAATGTTAATTAGAAAACTTAGAGAGAATAAATAGGAAAGATGAACTGTATGTGGAAAAGGAGAAATGGGAAAATAGGAACACTGGTCAGCAGGATGTAAACAAATTATTTTCTGAGAATCTAACCAGGGATTTGAAGATTCTTCAAGTGGCAATAAACCGATTATTTGACTTTGGGACTTTTCAGAATGCAATTCTACTACCAATTTCTCTCTGGTTTCATTCATTGCAAGTTTCAAATCAGTCCTGATTTAAATAGTTATTTATGCAAAGAAACTGGGAGCCAACGTGAGGGATTCATGTGAAGGATGATCAGCCTTCCTCATTTTCTCCTGCCTAATTACATCGCATAAAATGAAAGCAGACCCTGACCCACTGCAGTGGTGCAGCTCTGCCCATGGACACACATGCAACTAGAAAATTGTTGATAGGGGTCTGCCAGAAGTGCTAATTGGCATTTAGGATTACCACGTTTTGTAATTTTTCTACAGTGAGCTGGTCCATAAGAAGGTTTTTAGCATTGTAAATTTTTTGTGAATGTTTCCTTTCAATGTCACAACTCTGCTATTCTTTCAGAGTAAAAGATGTTTTCACCTTGATTCGTGGAGCTGAATAAAGTGTTAATTAAAGAAAGATTAGGACACTTTGCACTTTCAGTCTTATTTCTGCTAAATAAGTATGATTATGGTCTGGAAGTATGTTGAAGAAAGAAAGTGTGATAGCACATGTATCATAGCAACATAGCTTATTCAGGAAGAAGTGGATGAATTGAAAATACAGGATGTGCCAGAGGAACAGGTGTGGTCTGAAATACAAAGAGTGTTTAGAAATTAATGAGCTGCAGTTTTTAATTACAGCATATATTGAATTATTCCAAACTGAATTACTGTGTCGAACTAAAAAAAAAAATAAAATACTAATATTAGAGGCATTAGACTGCCAGAGAAGACTAATGTGAAATGAATATTACACATCAGGTAAGAAAATATTACAGACAAAAAGAAATTTCCATCTTGCTTGTCTATGTCATACCATTATCCAAGACTCCTATTCCGTAAGAAATAAATTTTAAAACCTTATAAATATAATAATAGAAAGACCTTGTGGATTTCATGATTATCCCTAAAGGTATGAATTTTCAGATACAAAAATATATAAAGATTTATTTTGAAGCCTACTTTTAACAATACGATTCTTACATGGGTATGATAAAGGAAGTGAAGTAAACTTATTTCATAAAGTTTAGCCACCATCAACATTCCCTTGCTAAGAGGCAGGTAAGGTCCCACATCAAAGGGTTTGATTAAGCCTCTTATGTGCCTTCTCTCTCTCTCAGTTTGAGGAAAACCTTATAACAGTCTGTCAGATAAGAAATAAACTAACTGTAGCTTCAGAAGATTAGTCTAACTGCCTGTTTCTCCTTATGATACTTAACTGTAGTATATTAGTAACAAAAAGCATTTGCCATAAGAGTAACATTTATGCAGCTGCCAATTTGCATTACATTTTGACTATGATCACTCCTCTAGAGCACATTGTAAATGACTTTGAAGTTCTTTTTGCAATAAAAAGTGCCACAAGTCAAGAGATTTTTGCTAGAATTAAGCCTTGCTGCAGTAAACATTTTGGTCACAAAGGCACAGGTCCCTCTAGGCCAGCAAGGAGCCACAAGCTGACCTCTGCTCCATCAAGTCCTCTCCCCACAGGTCTCATAGCTACAGGAAAAGCTGCAGCAGTTGATGACTTTAGCAGATGCAGTTGGGGCAGTGGGGATCGTGTTTGCAGGGAAGAGCTCTGGGGCTTTGACTAGTTCACGGCAAAGCAGGAGGACTGGTCAGTCCATCTCACCCACAGCACAACCCGTCAGGAATTGTATTACTATTTCTACAATATACCTAAAGTTGTGGCTAGTGCTTGCAAAACCCAGCTTAGCATTCTTATTCATTGCAGCACCTGCATCCCTGCCTGTGCACATTTGCACGTGTCCACATGCACCCCTGTAGCGCTGAGTGACGTTAATTTTGAATATATTCAACATAGTGCCCTGGGGATATGTATACCTACTGAGGATGAATAAAATCCCTGGTCTTAACCCTCCTGCTTCAGTGGACACTGGGTCTGGTCACTGACCTTGCTAAATGTGAAGTTTGGGGATGTTAACAATGTCCCCAAGAACCAGAACAAAAGCTGAGCTTGTTCCTGGAGGTACTCTGAGTTTTCGTTTTTTTAATTATTATTTTTTCCATTGATAGATCATGATTATGTACCAAAATAGGTATATAATTTTCCCTAGGAAAAGAAGTATGTTGTGTTTGCCACTGAAAAGTGTCTTGCTTGTTTCACTATCCAGAACAACAATGTTGTTTTGTCTTGTCAGTTACCAAGAGAGAAAATGGTCACAGTGGCACTTCTTGTCAGTGCATAGCATCTACTTGCTGTTTCCAGAAGGCCCGCATCAGTAACTATGGGAAGCAGATCCACAGCCATCTGGGACACCAGCAAGGAGTAACCAGGCCAACCGAGGTCTGAATTGAGTGCAGTGGCTGGTCGGGTGTAGGACCGAGGCTACGGCAAAAGAGTGGCTCTGTTGGCTCAGATGTCTCTCCGCTTGTTTAAGAGTTTGCTTGCTTGTTACAAAGACAAGGTCTTCAGGGTGTGTCTGGAAAGACATCAGTACAAACATAAAATCTTCGCAAATGATGCTGATGCACTCCATACAGTACCAAGATAATTCACTTTTTATGCGATAATTTCCATCAGCTTATCCATTTGGCAACTTGTTCCCGTAATTTAAACTTTAGATATTTTTTTTAACTATCATACTTTAAACCAAGCCAAAGATTTGTATGAATTAAAAAGGTGATCAGCTCCGGGGCAGACGCGTTCTGCAGCGTTACTGGGGATCGGACAGGCAGGGCTAATTTTTCTGGCACTGAGCCCACTCGAGGGAGCCGCCAGGACCCGGCAGCCCTGGTGAGGGAGGTGAACGAGGCGAGAAGGAGGCGTGGGCGGAGCCAGCAGCGCCCCCTCCCCGACCGTTCAAAAGCTGCCCCTAGGGAGCGCGAGTGAGCAGGAGCGCAGTGACCAGGACTGGCAAACAGGGCGTGGCGCGGCAGTTAGGGCGTGGCAGTTAGGGCGTGGCAGGGCGAGGCGCGGCAGTTAGGGCGTGGTGCAGCAGTTAGGGCGTGGCAGGGCGGGTCGCAGCAGTTAGGGCAAGCAGAGAGGGCAGAGCGCTCCCCCCCGCCCATACGAACACCTCCTCTAACGGCGGTCTAGCGCTAGCTCAGCTGCAATGGTGTACACCAGGCACAGCGCTCTCCAGGAAGTCTGTGCACACCCAGACCGACTGCCCGCTCAAAACTGCGGCAGTTCAGGTCTCCGGGTGCAGGGAGTGCCTGAGCCTGTTGCTACCACCTGCAGGGAGCAAAAAGATTGTGTGCGTGAGGTGCGAGCAGGTGGATGACCTGGTCCGCCTCGTGGCAGAACTCAAGGAGGAGGGAGCTGGGCTTGTTCAGCCTGGAGAAAAGGAGGCTCAGGGGCGACCTTATTGCTCTCTACAGGTACCTTAAAGGAGGCTGTAGTGAGGTGAGGGTTGGTCTGTTCTCCCACATGCCTGGTGACAGGATGAGGGGGAACGGGTTAAAGTTGCACCAGGGGAGTTTTAGGTTGGATATTAGGAAGAACTTCTTTACTGAGAGGGTTGTGAGGCATTGGAACGGGCTGCCCAGGGAAGTGGTGGAGTCACCATCCCTGGAAGTCTTTAAAAGGCGTTTAGATGTTGAACTTAGCGATATGGTTTAGTGGAGGACTTGTTGGTGTTAGGTCAGAGGTTGGTCTCGATGATCCTGAGGTCTCTTCCAACCTAGACAATTCTGTGATTTATTTATTTAAGGTTTTAATTATTTATTTTTTTTAACTTTTAAAATAATTCTTGATATAACATGCTTCTTAACATTCCCTGCTGTGGAAATAGTGTTTGCTTTTATCTTCCAACATAATTTAAAAAATCATTACAATCTGAAAAATAGCCATTTCTTTAGCTTTGCAGCATGTATATTGGGGGATGGGGGGAAAGTCTGATTTAATTAGAAGCAAGTCCATTTGGAAAATTTTGTTATGAAAAATAGATTTTTTTCAGCAGTAGTTTCCCATCATTCAAGTTTGTCTTAAACCCAAACTCACCTGTGGGTAACTGAAAAGGGGGATGCACGGTGAACAAGGATTTCCATAGGGCTGAGTGCTGTGTTGCAATTGTAAATGTCTCCAATTTTACATAAAAAGGGAAATTTTGGGGCTTTCCTTCTCCCCCCAGTAATAATTTTGTAAAAGATATGATAGGGAACAATCTATGCAGCGTGGAACGGGCCTCCCCCAAGGAGGACTGAGTTGAGAAAATTGGGCTCACTTTCACAATCTGACTGATTAGCTTTTGTAGACTGTATATTGAGCCCATAAAATATGCTCATAAAGGGCTCAGGCAAGGAAGGATTTTCTGTGCATATACATTTGGCTAGGTTAACTATGCACTGAAACAGCACGACAAAATACACAGTGGCTAACTGCATAGAAAACCAGGCTCGGTTTTCAAGTATGTTGCTCCTTGAGATGTGTACAATAGGCTGTCGTCTTTGATTTTTAAAAAATGCATGCAATATGACTGCTGGTTAATATGGTTATTAAGATGCATTCCTTAGAGGGAAGAGATTGTATTACATATAAAGCCTGAAACAGTGAGGGCATGTTTAGTCACTGCAGCATGACAACGCCATATGAGAATGAAAAACCTGCGGTGTACTGCACGTGCATTTACGAGACCGAAGGAAACATGAAACTGTGTTTGAGGGAGGAGCCAGGTGCTCATGAAACAAAACACTGTATTAAGCTGGAAATGCACATGGGGTTCAGGATGTCTGAGCAAGCCTAACATGAGCATTTTAGGACTTGTGAGATTAACCCAGTGCTTTAATCTTCAGCAGGTTTTGTTGTTTGTTTTTGTTTTGTTTTGTTTTCCCTAGAGTAATTTTAGTTTATTACTCAACAAATGGGAAAGGCATTGATTTGCCTTTTTAGAAAGATAATTTGTCTGATGTTGACTGAATTATATGACTGGATTAAACTTGCATAATGTGACTTTCAGAGAGTGACTAATTGGAATTTACTGCAAGCCATGGATGACTTTAAAATCAATTCTGTAGAGTCTTCATAATAAGACTTACTGATTGTGAGGTTAGTACTATAAAATATGCATATATTATCCAAATAACACCGAGAACAAATAGTGCTCAAGAAAATAGCTGCTTCTATTGCATGTGAAGGAGTGCTCCAAGGGGAAGAAAGGAAAGTGGTGTCACACTAGGACCCCAGACTGAACCACCGTTATAGCTGAAGTTTTAGGACAAATGAGAACATCTGAAATAGCAGGTTATAATCTTCGGGGGTTTTGGTTTGGTTTGGTTTTTTCTTCCCTCCCTTTAGTCCGTATGTACAATGTACAACCTCTAAACAGATGTCTTGGTTTAAAGGTTGACATTTTGCTGGGCTTGGGTTTGTTTGTTTGATTTTTAAGTCACTGAAATATACAGGACTGAGAGGCTGTTTGCAGTTGTGTGCTTTGCTGAGAGTTTACTTGGCTATTAATTTCAGTCATTCTGGTTTTGGTTTACCTCAACCCTATGAAATCATGTTCTTAAATTAAATTTTAAAAAGTTCTCCAGTCCCCTTCCTCCCGTGGTCTGCCCTATATACTGCTTCCTAAACATATAATGATTGCATATCTGTCACAAATCAGTTAAAAAGTAACATAAAATCAAGACTTTACTTTGAAAAGGGGAAGGGAGAAGACTTTCCTCCTTACATTTCTACCTCTTTTTCACCCCATGTGTAATGGACAGTCTCTAATAATTGTCCCCATTAAGGCAGACTTCCGACACAGCAAGCTCTGAAGACAGCTGCTGGAGAATGGAAGTGCTGGAGGAGGCTGGTGGGTGGGCATGCAGGAGCCACCGACAGAACAGGCGTTGGATCAGGAGCCAGCCATGGATGTAAGAAGAGCAGGGCTTGCAGGCTGGGAATGAGAACAGCATAGGGTGATCAGAGCCAATGAGAACCTCAGAAGAGAATTGCATCCTGCAGGATTTGAGCTGAATCCATAGATCCATTATTTCTCATGCACTCCCAATGGTTTTAACTCACCTAGGGCACCTGGAGGATGGGAACTTGCTCCCTGCTACTTTGGTAACTGATGAACAGATAATCTAAAGATCTGAACCTGCCTGGTGGTCAGCTAGGTGTGTACAACAAATATTGTTTTCCAATTCAGATTTCAAACCGAAGGAAGAGGTCTGTGTTAAGAGCACTAGCTTGCAACAGCAAACCTGCAAAGTTAGGAAATGGCAGAAGAATGATGTATGCGTTCCATGATTATGTCATCTGAAAGCAGTTTTAGGATGGTGAATTTTAACTATAACACTAATTTATGTTGGGAAAATATATGTTAGAAATACACAACATTCTATTTTTCATATTTTTTCATTAAAAGGAAAAAAAAGTTTTCTTAACGTTATGGTTTTAACTGTCTTTCAGTCCAGGTTTTTGGTGTGCACAAATACAGTGCATATAGCACATGAAAAAGGCTGTATGTGTAGGTGTATGCAGTAGTCATTTATTTGTGTACAGCAGAAAGTGCTTTCTACTGAACAGTGGCAAACTGATTTATGTAAAACCAATAAGCAGTCCTTGTTAGATCACTCTAACATGAAGCGATGTTAGAATTAAAATTCATAATCTTATAACTACTTTTCAGATTATAACATGTTTTCGTAATTACAGCCATGAGATATGACCTTTCCCTGTTGGGTAGTTTTGCTTTCCCTTTTATTGTCAATCTTAAGATTTAATTTTCCAGGATCCAGAGATCAGTTTCTGCTAATATGACTCTAAAGTGCAATTGAAAATAAATCAGTTCTTCAGAATTAGGAAAAAGAAAGCTGACAATTAAGGAGTAAGCATACAAAAAAAAAAAAAAAAAAAAAAAAAAAAAGGCTCTCTACCAATGACTGAAAATTTAGAATGCTTTATCTTGCTTCTTAAGTGAAATTGTACAGAAACTAATAAGAGTTGATTCTAATAGTAAATGTACTCTTGGAAATGGCTGGGTTATTTATTTCCAACAAATTAAATTTTCAAAGGGTTTATTTCCAAGTACCAAGTTTTGGTGATATATTTTTCCCTTTAAAATAAGAGGAATTTGGGGTTCCAAGGAAGCATGTAACAAAAGTGATTTTCTAAAACTCCAGTTTGCCTCCTGAGACTGTTGTCACCTGAAGCAGTTTGGAGAGGGCAGCTCCTCTGTGTCAGGTTTAGGTCTACCTTGTTCCACAAGGACTTTTGCCTGCTGTAGTCTCCAGGAATGAAACCATAAAGTGACTTCAAGCTCATGCAGTCCTTTCTTCCTAGCTGAAGGCCTTCTTCTTCCTGCCCTGTGTCCCTACTATTCTTACATATCCACATAGACAATATGGATAGTTTTGGGGATCTCTTCCCGCTCAGCTCTTTTTTCTTCATTTCCTGTTGCCACATTACACTTACCAGAAGGACATGCAGGAAAACATGAGGGACGCGTAGGTACTGACCTGCCACAGAAATTAGTGGTTAAAAGCAGGACGGGCAGATTGAGGTAGCCATTGGAAAACGGTTTCTCTACAGGGTGGATCAAGCACCTCCTGTTTGTGATGAGGCTGTGAAGTGAGCTGGGTACTCCTAAGGCCTGTGTAAGCCACTAAGGCTTGACAGCTTCACCCTGTATCCTATCTAGCCAGGGTTTCGGTTGTTACCTATTGACTTGCAATGCAAATTAGTGGTTGGTGAAGCCCATATGTTGGACCTTAATCTCTGCAATTTGCCCCTGTGTGGAAAGGCAGCAGGTTGCTAAAACCTGGAGGGAGGGTAGTGGTGGCTGCGCAAGGGATCCAGGGAGGCTCGTGGTGAGCATTTCTCTTGCTGTATTTGCACGACTGAGCTAAACGGTGACACTGCAATCCAGCTGCAAAACACACCAATTCCACCCAGAAGCCTGCGACAAACCGTGCTCGTCTTGGCTTGTCACTGAGTCATGAGAGATAAAAATACCTTTGCTGCAGAAGGGAGAGTGGTTGCGGTGCCGCAGCCTGTGCAAAGAGATGGGAGGGCTGGACCCTTCTGCAGGCAGGTTGTGCCCATGGAGTGATCCTCAGGGGACCTGTATGCCTAGGGGGGACAGTGGCCAGCCCCAGGGCGTGGGTCACAGGTGTAGGTAGACCAAAAGTCTGGGTTTGCTGTTTCTGAACTGTTTGCAGATGTGTGGGGAGTGCTAGGAGGAGGAAGGCAGGAGCAGGGTGGCCGTGGTGCCCCGTGGGGGTCCTGTTATGCTGGGGCTGCACTGGGTGCTTGTGTGAGACGCTGCATCCTCACTTTGGGCAAGGGGCAGCAGGGACCAGGTCGCCCTAAAGGAGGGCACCGCAGCTTCTGGGCCTTGGGGTCTTTGGCAGGAGGGGGCCTGCGGTGGGCTTCTGGTGCCTTGGATCCTGACGGGCATCCCCGGCGTGAAAACCAGGGGCAGGTGTACAGGTGTACCTAAGGGAACAGGGGCGAGCTGATAATCCCAGATCCCAAATAATGTGAAGGGGGGGGGGGCGAAGCGTCGCGGCGAGGCTCGGCTCCCCTTCCCCCGGCTTCCCCCCGGGGGGCGCCTCAGCCGCCGCCGGGGCTCCATTGGCTGCGGGCGCGGGGCCGCCCCCGCCCGGCGCAGCGCCCGCCCCGCGCAGGCCGGCGGGAGGCGCGCGGCCCCGCTCCGGCCCCGCTCCGCAGCCGCCGCGGCCGGGCGCCGCTGGAGGGCGAGGCTGCGGGCCCGGCCTCCCCGCCCGCCTCCCCGCCCGCCGCTCGCCCCATGCCGGCGCCCAGCCGCCTCTCGGCCGCGCCGGCCCGCGGAGCGCTCCCGGTGGCCGCCATGGCGCTGGCCGCGGGGCGAGTGTGAGCCGGCAGCCCGCAGCCTCCCGTCCCAAAATGCCGTCCCGAGAGTCCTGGCCGGGGCCGAAAGGTCCCCGCGCGGCCGTGCCCGGCGCCAAGCAGGAGCGGCGGCAGCAGGACTTGCTGCTGGCGGCCCTGGGGGTGAAGCTGGGGGCGCAGAAGCCGGCCGCGACCATCTGGCAACCTCTTAAACTCTTTGCTTATTCGCAGCTGACGTCGCTTGTCAGACGGGCAACGCTGAAGGAAAACGAGCATGTTCCGAAATACGAGAAGGTCCATAACTTCAAGGTAAGGGGCTGCGCGCGGCGCCGGGGCTGGTGCGTTCATTTATGAGGGGTCCTGGGCAGGCTGTGACTTCCCCAAAACTTACACGCTTCGGTCAAACCCCGTGGCCGGCTAAACCCGTTAGGCATCCCTGGGTCATAGCAGCAGAGGAACGAGGACCTCGCGGGTTGCTCGCACACATGTGTTTGCTTTGCTCCTATTTGTCGCACCTGGGTTATCCTTGCTCTTTAAACTTGTTCCACAGCGAGGGATGCTAGCCGGGAGAGAAGCTGTCAAAGTTTTCTTTCAGCTCAGGTGATCGTAATTCAGTTTTACTTATGACAATGTGATGCTGAAAAATCGTTTAGGTCTGTGATGAGAGGATTAAAGCGATCTTATCTGGGTTTGTGGCTGGTAAATAGCTTTGGAGGTAAGAAGCATGTTCTGCTGCATCTGGATCGAGCAGATGGTCGGCATTTCCCTCCGTTTCTGGCTTTTCTCCTGTGTTAATGAATTGAGTGTGACGAAAGGAGCATGGCTTACTGTGGGGCTGCTGGAACTGCTGACATTAGCCACCTTGTGCTATAATAAAAATTTACTCGGTCTTCTCTGTAGCTTCTAATTATTGTTCTAATTTTTTAAAATAAATTATGTTCTTTATTAGGACACGTCAGTGTAGCATATGCATGTTTTGTGTCTACATCTGTAATAAGTGTCCAGTAAAGATTCAGTAATTCAACCTTTTGGCAGTCAAATGCATTGCATAATACGCAGCCTGTATCTCTCAGATACCAAGCGAATTGATGTCATGCTGAACTGTACATGACAGCACAAACTTCATGTACAGAACATGAAGCCCAGATTTTCTTTTTAATGTGTTTTTTGTTTTTTTTTCCCTTATAGCTTTTGCTTTTATTTATCTTATCAGAAGGGAAAATAATCAATGTCATATAGGTATCTGATGATAGAAGCATCTATTAATTATCTCTAGCTTTCATTTCCATCACACATGTGCATGTGTGAATGTACACACGCATGCACATATGTATGTTTACCTACAGGCTGTTTGGTTAAACTACCTTCTGTCTTTTCAGTGCAGATCACAAAAAAAGGAAACTTTAAATGATTAGGATGTTTTGTTGGACTTGAGTCCTCTAATAAAGCACACATTTGAAAATCACGTATGGAACGTTACATGGAAGTAGCATTTAATATGAACTCTTGGCATGATCTAATCCTGCTGTCTGTCAGTTAAATGCAGAGGTTGATTTTTTCCCCACAGGATCCTGAGGCATCCTAGAGGTCTGAAATATCTTGCAACTTTCATTTGTTCCTTAGAATGTAAAGATAATTCTTGTAGCTGCCAGTAGATCATGATTTTCCATATGCTACAGCCTGTGCAGGATAGTATGTATTTAATTTTACATACATCTGTACTCGTTAGTTGCTTTCCTTCAGCTGTCTGAAACAAATCTGTTTTGAAAATAATCCAATAACTTGATTTTCATTCATTTGGTTTTGTTTTTGTGTTTTATTTTGTTTTTCCCCAAAACTGTCTTTGGAAAGTTTTAAAGCCGTGAGTTTTCCATCTCCTTTTTTGAAATCAAGCATGTCTGATCCAAGGTCATAGATACAGCACAAACTTTGCATACAGATTGTTTTCTTTATAATGGTTGTATTGTAGTCCCTTTTTATGTAAAGCTGGTAGAAGAATATACCTTTAAAAGTAACAGTTTTCTCCAGTCAGTGCCAAGCAGTCAGCCTGCACAGATATTTTTTGCTATAAAAGAGAAGAACAAGACCTTGCACCTTAAGCGGCGTGCAGCAGCCAGCCTGCCTGCCCAAGGAATGCTGCTGCCTTAACAAGCCCTGCCCATGGACCTGTCCCTTTTTTAAGAAATAATCATAAGCCCTTCTGGGTTATCCCTTCTGGGTTACAGACCTGAAACGAGTGCGGCTCGTTGATTCGCAGCTTTATTGCTCCTTGCCTCTGTCAAATTTTTCTTCTCAAATGTATAGGCATCATCATTTTAAATGTCTAAATAAGTATCCTAGGTCACCTGCCAGGCAGCAAATGTGCCACCCTTGTGGGAGAGGAGGAAATGTCAGTTCCAGAATCCTTTCCAGGCCTTTCCTTGGAGCTAGGCTTCTGGAAAAAATTAAAAAATAACTTGTAGGGTTCGGCTACCCAACAGTGACTGCTGTCCCCAGGGGCTCCACCAGCAAAAAGGGGGACATACACTGCTTCATGCCTCTGCAGCTGATGTCCTCTTCCTTGCACGGGTACAAGGCAGCAGATAAGGACCTCGCACCTCCTCCCGACTGCTTCTATGGTCAGTCACATCACTGTTCATGCAAATAAAGGGCTTTTAGAAATCCTTTTATGCTGGAAATGCTGTAGCATCCTGGTAGAAGGAGGAGAAATGGAAAATTGTTAATGCACAACAACTAGCGCTGGGTCTTGAGAAGAAGGCAGGAGCAGCCGCTCTGCAGAAGGTCCAGGTTAGCTAGTACCAGGGGGCTTGGGCACAGATGAGGAGACCCAAATTCATTCTCTGCTTCTGCACCATGTGTACCGTGGGCAGTGGCAGCCAGGGAAAGAGCAGGCACAGGGATGTGGGGGGGCTCTAAACCCTCTGGCTGTTGCCTCCAGCAAGCCTTACATGTTGCAGAGGATCACCGAGGGAAGGGGTGAGCATGAAAGCTCATTTAACTCTGAAACCATCAAGCTCTCCTGAACAAATCTGCTCAGCTACATTTTACTCAGAGGGCTGTTGGAAAGAAAGTAAGGACAGTCCTGCGAGGAGTGCTGACACAGGGTTGGTGGTTTTTGAGAGGTTTTGATCTTACTTAAATCTGTTGGCACGTGAGGTGCCTTTTCCCTGGCGTGGGCAGCCTGCCCGGCTGGGGTGGGCAGGCACGTGCAGCAGGGCTGGCCGGCAGCGAGCTCCTCGGCCCCGTAATGCTCTCCTGGCGGGCAGCACTCGGCTGCTGGGAGCACATCTCGAGCACAGGCACGCAGCGGCTAGGTTCTCTTAAATTCATCTCCTTAAGTAAGGAAAGGGACAATGGTTTGCAGATGGCAGGTCTGACCACTTTTTTAATGCATATGCCTCAGGATAAGAGCTAAATGTTAAAAAAAAAAATACTTTTTTATGTATATTTGTTGTTTTTTTTTTCTAATTTATAAAAAGCTTCTATTAGTGTTTAAGAAACTAACAAAACCTCCTCTATGAATGTAATATAAAAAATTAATTTTCTGTTAATGCAAACATATCAGCTAAGAGAAATTTTAGTCTTCATTGTTTGACACAACGTTTTATTTAGCTCTAACTGAATAATGGGATCTGAAGGTGAGCTAGATCTGGGAGTGGGACTTGATTGGGTCTGTCTGTCTGCATATTTCATTTCTTTTGCTCTCCCTCTTTATGCTATGCTTTTCTGCAATCCAGCACGCCAAATGAGAAAAGGGAAGAAAACTGAGATTAACAGCAGGAAATCTTCCTGGCAGTGAATTTGTTAGTCAGTGCAGTAACCTCTCCATCACTTGGCAAATGTAAAGTACGTTCAGACAAAGCACCTTGAAGGTCTTTACCCCACTCCAGCCCATGTGGCTCATGGCCCCGAGACTGTTTCACTGCAGTGGCTGGCTGCTGGTGTGCCTTCAGCAGCTGCCAGCCTTGGGGGCTTGAGGCCACAGAGCTCAGCAGGTGTTTGTAACCACTGACAGTCCCAGGCACAAAGCCACTCTGCTGCCTGGATTAGCACCACGGTGCTTCGCTGAAGCAGGGAGGTGTCTGCAACTGTCAGAGCTGGGCTGAAGTCTGTGCTTCCTCACACCGCGTTCCCTAGGATGTTGTCTTGCTTCTCTTTTGCACCTCATATAATTTGTATGTCCCCAGAAAAAAAATCAAAGACTCATCAAGGAGCAGTCTCTGCTAGATGAGCTTTGCTGGTGTAGATGGACTCGAGTATCGCTTTTGTGGAGACACTGCTGATACTGAGGGTTTTTCCTTGGGAATAACAAATAAGCTAACCTGGCCCTGGCTCAGATTTTGCTGGTGTAATTGCATCTTCACTAGGTGTTTTGCCAGTGTAAAAAGTCGTAACAAATTAATTCCATGCAAAATTGTGTTATTCTAAAAAGAGCTGCTCGTGAGAGCTGTGCCTAAACCCTGAGAGCCAGAAGATGGGCAGTGCAGAAGAAATGCTGCAAAAAGACCCAAAGCTGTAACAAACTCCTAATGTTGAGCAGAGCCATTTTTCTGGGACTTCTGAGACGAACCAATTTCTATTTCTGATCTTCTAAAAAGTGGGGCAAGTGCCGATTTGGGGCAAATCGGTCTAGCTCCACTGAAAAGAGTGTGCCGCTTTTCATTAAGTCCAGCCCTGGCAACAAACGTATTTTCAAAACATCTTTAAATGAGTCACTGCACTCGAATGAATATTCAGGAGAAATGGGTGCCTCTAGCACAGTCCCCCGAGAGAGCCTCTGCATGTACTCAGAGATAAGAAAACCTCAGGAAATTTTAGGTTTCTTTAGACTCCTAATACTTGGGGAAAATGTTCAAAGGCATGGAAAATATCTGGAGAACAAAAGTGGAGGAAAAGCCTCCACAAAACTGCTCAGAAGATCTCAGCAGTTCTGCACAGCTGCTCCTAAAACTCATAGTGTAGTATAAGGCAGTTCAAGCCAGAAAAGCTTTTAGGGATTGATGGATATTTTTTTCTCCTAAGGTATTTAATGTTACTTTTACTTTTAAAATTTTTGTGGAAAAGCCTTGGCTTTTCCAAAGCAGCTTCCAAATAGTCCATTATTTTTTAACCCTCTCTGGTTTCTGAGTGCTAGTCACTGAATTCAAGATTTCCTCTGTTTAAAAAAAAATGTTTTTTTTCTAATTCTTTATTTAATCTGTAATTCCTTCACACCTCACCAGTGGTTTTAAAAGTCCTTAGATGTGAATCTCGTGTCTTCCATGTGCCCAGCCCCAAGGGTGAACCAGCTCATGACTGTGGTGGAAACGCACTGCTGGGGCAGACTGGGCATTTGCCTTCATGAGCCCGCAGTGCTTCTCGTGCTCTCCTATCATCAACACTTTTTTTTCCAAATCAGTTTGTAGCATCATTAGAAAAGCATTTCTCTTAGGAATCTAAAGTTCTGTATTATATTTATATTATATATTATATTTATATCATTACGTGTAGTATATACGGCATGTATATGGAATGAAACAGGCAATGTTCCAGTTTCTAGACATCAATTTAAAGAAAATCTGCTATTCCATCTTGAGGGAAAGGTGGCTGCTTTCATTGAATTTACAAGGAAGAAAAGCCTACAACCTGCTGCTTCCTCTGCTGTTTTTTGCCGTGGCTCTTGTAGAGCACAACCTAACCCCGATTTCCAGTTGTTCTCATTTCTGCTGACATGCTCAGCTCAAACCAGAAAGTCTACAAGATGTGACAGCGCTTCTGGCTCCAAGCAGGCAAGGACCTGGAGGAAGGGTCGCCTGCTCAATGTTTGTGCCAGTGTATCCGCTGCTGGTAATGATGCTATTTATACATGATGCTCTGAATCAGAGTTTCCCCTCTGTAGAGCTGCTGGACAAAGTCATTACCACTGGCTCCCCACAGGTAACTCCACACCTAGTGTAGGCAAAGTCACCTCTGGTTTTGAAGATCTGTTCCAATGTTCTCGGTTACTCTCCTTTCTGTTACAGCCTCGCATGTAAGCAGATTATCTTACAGCTGCAGCGCTGCCGTGTGTGTTGTCATGGCACTCATCTTGCTTCTGAGATTACTCATCAGCAGCAGTATTTGTCTCACAGTAGGAAAGTCGTGTTCTGTAATATTTGGAGCGCTCGAGACTCTTGTTTTAGAGGACCTATCTAATCATCATAATATGTGCAAAGATTGAAATGAAGCGGTGGCTGAACTGATAGTTGAGTCCATTGATTTTCCTCACCAATCTCTGCTGTGCCCTTCTCATCCAGGCAATCTGTGTCTGGACCAGGGATGGATAAAGAGGACATGCCTACTGGGTGCCAGCATGAGCACGCTCGCTGCCTGATAAAATCCGCTGTGACAGTGGAGACAGACATTAATAATACAGGCTGAGTTCATCGTTTTAATTGAGACTTACAGCATCTCCCATATCCAATTAAAACCTTGGTAGAATCCCAGCAGGCAGAGTTTGGTTGATGGAACTGCAAATCAGCGAGGACCACTGAGCTGACAGGCTCCATCAGCAGTGTCCTGTGATCCTTAGGCATGAGTTTGAAAGGTGGCATAGCCAGCAGAACTGCAGCCCTGGAGCACCACGCGGTGTAAGTGCTGGGTGCATGCCATTTGTTCAGTCCCCAGCCAGCCTGGGCTCCTTCCCGAGCACCAACAAGGCTCCTACGCAGAGCACAGGACTCTGGAAGAAGGTAAAGCTGCAGCGTTTTTCCCATCCTTTTTCTAGTTGATATATTTCATCCCAGCACAGGATTTCCAAAACCCGTTGTTCTCACCAGCACTCAGCGTGGAGAGCCATGTAATAGGCTACTCTGCTCTGTATGGACCATGGGTCCTGTTAGAGCTGCCATTCAGGGAAGCCATGGCAGCAGCCTCTAAATAGGGAAAGTTTGTTTTGTGTGCTGTCAGAAGGCCTGTTTTTTGTGTTCAGTATTTATTTTGCATATACATAATTTGCCAGATCCAGCCTTGCTTTCTTCCCGGCAGTGGCTGCGTGGAAGCTCTGCAGATCCATCATGTTCTTTCACATCACGTTTCCAAAGCACTTTGCTGATATTCCTTCATTTTTCTCTTACCTACCTTGACAAGTTACATAATTTAGGTCTCCCAGTTACGAATGCTAATTATCTGCTGGCTCATTCTTGGCTTTCAGATAGCAGTCAAGGCTAGCTGAAGAACTGCCTAGTAAAAACAAAAAGCATTAAAAATAAGTGGATTTACGATATACACAGGTAACTTCAGCAGTGACCTTTACAGAGGCTGAGAAATATCTGAGAGAGATCTGCTTGACGAGTTCACAGCTTGTGGTATAATCTATTGTCAGTCATCAATTTAGTTCGGTTCCCTTAAAAGTTTGTCTGTTTTTGTAAGCAATATTTTATTAAATTCAGAACAAAAATAAATGCAGTTCTGTAACACATTGTTACTAATCAAATAAGGTAAGATATTTTTCCTGTGCATAAGAAAATGTCTTTTATCCTTCCGACGTACAGGATAGCTTAGTAATTGTGTTTTATCTAGATTTTGAAGTAGGTATTTTCCTTTAAATTTATCTAGAATTAGATTTTTCTTTTAGATTTCATATTTCCCCTGGAATTGTACAAATTAAGATTATCTTTCTCTCCTGCTCTCCCATTTTCCATGTTCTTAAAAAAATCACTCACACTTGAAGCCTTATGGAAAGAGAGAGAGAAAAAAGGTTTTAGGGCGGGAGTGAGAATGGAAGGGGTGGGAGATATAAAGCCCCAGTTGGCAATTCAGCGCTCTCACATTTTATAAGACAGTAAAATCTGCATGTGGCAGATGCTCTTTTTATAAGGAGAAAGACATCCCTTGTAATTTAAGTCAGGATCTCTGAAATTCTGCTGGGTGTGTTTTCAGAAATTTTTCTGGGAAAGTATCTTTTAGTTTTGAAAATCAGCAAGTCACTTGGCAGGTTTTTAGAATGGGGAATTGAATATAAAAATCGGAGTGCTGTATGAAAGGGTCATGTCATAAATGCAATATTGTTTGCAGGTGCTGGCCCTCTAACTAGCAAAGGGATGCAAACGTGTTCCTTTTTAGCATGCTGCCAGGCCTTGCTCTGCAGGATGAAACGGGATTAGAGGGCTGTTCTGACCTCCGAAGACCACTTTTTTGCAGTTTTCTGGCACGGCTCACTTAACTGATTTCATTTCCAGAGGTGCTGTAGATTCAGAGCTGTCCAGTTCCGCTCCATGGCAGTGGGGAGATTAACGCTCTGGCACCACCACGCTCTGTGTAAAGACAGCACCGCTTACAAACCCCAAAAGCAGCTTCAGAGCTGATCCCGCGGGGTTGCAGGTACTGCGGATGGAAGGACATCATAGGCATTTAGGCGTCCTAATTAATACTGCCAGAGAACATCCCCAGAGCGCATCAGATAAAAGTCAAGGCAAGATAAAGCATTATGGAAAAAACTATCTGTAGCTTGTAGGTTGTTTAAATTTTGCAACCAAAGTAGTGGATAAGAAAGTAATTTGGATGGAGCAGTGTAAAGCTAAGCCATCTCAGGACAAATGTTCTACCTGAGAAGTTAATTTCCTAAGAAAATTATGTGGCAAGGCATTTCTGTGTGTGGATGGAGTCTGGGAAGCATGGGATGAGAGAATGAGGGTCGTGAGACAACGACCCTGAAAGCCAAGTCTTGGTCTCGTGAAGAGTGACCGATACATGCAGTACCAGTAGGGAAGAGGGGAGTCTGTTTTGCCCCTGCCCTTTTTAGTTGCTCTTTTTGAATCACATTTTTGTTTTCCTCAACACAAGTTTTGAGAAGTATTTTAAAGAAGTGTTTTTGGGGGAATGTTTTTTTGACCAAAAAAAAAAAAAAGTGACTGAAAGGAAGCTTTTTTTTTTTTTTCTCTGCAGAAGTTGTGTTAGTCCTGCAGGCATTAAAGCATAGCATTTTGCTTGAGGATATTAGAATGTGCTCATTCTGGGAAGGGAAAGCTGCCAGAGACCTGGAGGGGGAAAAAAAAAAAAAGCACAGGGCTGAGGAAGAAAGCCAAGAGGATGTGGGTAGTGCAGGTGGGTAATGGAGAAGAAGGTGTGAAAAATCTCTTTGTGCTAGGAAGAAGCAAGAAAATGGAGGTTGCAGCTGCTGACAGCCTTATCATCTGCTTCATAGAAGTCAGCTGGAGCTGGGAGGAGAAGGGAGCACATTGCACCTTCAGAGGAGTGGGAGGCAGTGAGGGTGGCAGCTGCTCAAGGATGGTGCCAGGCTGTGAGAAAGCTGCACCTTGCACCCCTCCGCTTCCTCCAGAGATGTCAGGGAGTAGGGCGAGAGGCAGCTGTAAGCCTGGCTTAGCACGGGCACCACCTGAACGATTAGGTGCATTCAAGAGCAGCTCTGCAGGCTAATGCAGCAATATGCCTGCTGCGGCTGCTTCATGGGCAGCAAATGCTGCAGAGCTTCAGGGGAGGCTGCAGACCTTCCTGTAGCCCAAACTGGAACTCTGCCTGCATTGCTAGGTGCTGCTCCGCGCTGTTGCTTGTTAGAGGTGTCACCTGGGATCCAGCTGCTGCATACAGCTGGCAGAGGGGATGCCGACCTCCTCTGCTAGTTATAATCAGAGCACTGTGGTTAAAACCAGAAACACAGACACGTTTCAGGCAGCCCTTCTCTTTTCTCTTCTGTGCTGGTGTGATCAGACGCTGCATGCATGTGAGGGTACTGCCCGTGCTGGTACCACTGAGTGACTGGAGAACTGGCTGAGTTAAGCCTAAAACTTTTTTATTACATTTCACTGCAAATTTCGTTGCTTTATGATCACCAGTTACCAATTTTTAAGCCAGTCTATTCTAAACAGACATTTGAAGTCTTGTACAGTGGCTTAAGCAAGCAATGATTTTTCTCTACAAAGCACCCTGTGGTTTCCTACAGCATACGCTTTATCAGAATAAAATCCCGAGTGGCTAATGGTGTCTGAAGGATTTGTAGCTCATGTGCGAGCCAGGACTGAAAGCAGCACTGGCTTTTTCTTCCCTAGCTTTGAACTTCTTCCTGGGTCCGTGGATTCTTGTTGCCATTTGCTACATTCATATAGATTTTCAATATGTGGCATTAGGCTGGAGAGAATTAATTTCCTTTCAGAGTCATTCTGAACTGGAAAGCCTCCAGCTGCATTTCCAGGACTTCTGTGCAACACTGGTGCTTTTGCCTGGCAGGACAATCTCAGCCTGAGGCAGTCACGCAGTGCCCAGCAGAGAGACGTACCTCACCTCACACATACCTCACAGAGGTGAACTCCCGAACCATTGCTGTCTTGGGGCTGGAATCCAGTCCAGGGAGAGGGGTGCCAGGAGCAGGGAGAGGGGCTGCAACCACAATTGCTCCCGTGTCCCACAGCAGTGCAGAGTGGGAGCAGACTCCAGTCCCAGTCCTGCTGCTCCAGATGATGCAGGATGGACAACTTGCTCTTCCACAGGACTGCACACTTCGCAGCATTTAAATCTTTGTGTTGCTTTTTGTGGCTTTTATTTTTTTGTTTGTTTGTTTGTTTTACCTCTCCTGCAGTGGTAAAATTCCAGCAAATGTGCATGCAGTGCCTTCTAAGAAAAGGAGTTCTGGTTGTTTAGACACATTGCTATTGATGTCTGTGAAACAGTTGGGTCATTTTCTATAATTTTCCTTTCTGCTACTGTCTTCCAGGTGCATACATTCAGGGGCCCGCACTGGTGTGAATACTGTGCCAACTTTATGTGGGGCCTCATTGCTCAGGGAGTAAAATGTGCAGGTAACACTTGTTCTGTCTTCTTTTTCTAAGTCACTGCCAATGTTTTAATGACTGAATTTGCTGCCTGCTCCACTGTAAACCCATGCAGCAAGGGTCTGATCTATCCTTGTTGAAATCAAGGAAGGAGATGTGTTCCCTCTGCTGCTGGTGTCCCCATGTTCATAACATCACTGTGGTGATGCACAGCACGTCTTGAGTGCTCATGGGGGGAAATGACATCAATCATTGATTCTTTTGTTTGCTTGTTTGTTTTCAGAATGGAGGGAAAAATAGGTAAATGTGTTATTACCTTTATTTCCTGTATAGCGCTTGTATGTATTGGTCGGTGTGAGAGACTGGTCAAGGGTCTCAATGTGCAAGGTGGGCAATCAGCAAGTTTCACGTTGTGGCTCGGAAACAGACACTTGGGTTCATTTTCTTTCTGAGCCAGCAAACTCTCAGTGTGCCATACACCCTAAGTCATGTTCCAAGTTTGCAAACTTTAAATAATAGTAAGAAACAGAAATGTTGCATAAACATGCAGGTGCTGATATAAATGTGTTACACGCATGGGTGTCACTGCAGGCATTTCTATGATTAAGCCTCTCCAAAGTAAAACACTTCGGCTGTTTTATTGATGTGATTCTTCTGAAAAGAAACGACAGTCTTCTCTTTTCAAAGGCAAAAAAGGATCAAAGTGATCAAAATAGTTTACTGTATTTAAAATGTATTCTATGACATTCTAGTAGCCACATTTATATAAACGGTGCAAAGAAATGTTGATGTATAAAGACCTGCATATGTTGCCCTGGAAACTGAATTTTCAAGCTAATTTAAGAAAATCTGCTCTGTCTAAAGCTTTTTGAAATCTTGTCTCAAGCAAATAAGAGAACTCTTTATGTTATTTTGCAGTTCTGTGATAAAAATTTAAACTAATGTATAGCCAATTGTGATTGAAATACTTTAAAATCCTGCCACCAGAATTATTTGAAATGCAGTATTCTATTATCAATAGACTCTGCACTGTCCAGGACTGTGTATTAAATAGTGCTCTGTTTTAAGAGAAGATTATGTAAAAATGGCATTTTCTTCCTCAGTATTTTTCCCTGTACTGAGTATTTAGGGTTGCAGCCATGTCCTCCACTGATGAGTTAAGACTCAGTAGTTACTGCATTTGATGTTGCACAGGGTATATGGACAGTGTTAGAAGAGAAAGAAGAAGCTTGATTTTCTTCTTGAATCGGTTTCTGAGTAATGCACTTATTTTTTATTGACACATGAGCTAATAAATGTGCCATCTTCCTTTCTCACCTGGTGTAGAGTTCCCAGTTTTGGTGTTTAGAAGAAGTACTAAATATTTTCAGATTTTTGATAACTAACATCCAGAAGATCAATAAAACCAAACAGTATGAAGGCTCACAATGCTATGTGGCAATGTGGAATGAACAAATAATACTACTTTTATAATTAAATCTGAAGTGCTTATGATTTTGTGCTGCTTTTTTAGAATATAACTATAGCTTATTCTCTGGTTTTATGTAGATATTTCTAAAATACTGGTTTTCTTTCCTGCCTATGGGAATAGTAATAAGTACTGCATGCCTTCTTTTTTCCTCCTTGACAGTCTAGAGGAACATATGTGTATTAGATGACTTCATAGTTTCAGAAACTATAATTAGGGCTTTCTATCTTGTGTAAGGTTTCATATTGGTGTCGGTAGCTTCCAGCATCTTCGATGATCTTATTCATATTTTAAAATCCCACATCATACGACCACGCTCGCTTGCTGAAGCGTCTGCGGGGGTTGAGGCGCCGGGTGGGAGAGGTGGCCCAGGTACTGCTCAGCCAGACCTACAGCCACTGAAAACCCATGTCCTTTGAGCAGAGGCCAAATCCTGTCCTCATTGTGATGAGTGGTGACCAGGGAAGGCACACTCTGAGACAGGAGAGCTTTATGTGGAGGAAATGCAACAGAGCGTTTAACACACATGTTAAGTGGAGAGGTTAAGGGTGTGGAGAGGCCTTCAAACTCCATGAAAAAAAATACTAATTAAGCATGGTTCTCTGAAGAGCAGATTTATGAAGGCCGCACTTCCCAGCCTGCAGATGTGGTTTGCTGTGTGTGGCCTGCATGGCTTTTTTGGAATTGAGGAACCAGCTCTCCCAAGGACGTGATCTGCAGCCTGTCCACCCAGCGGGCTGTCCTCTCGCTTGTCGTTCCCTCACTGCAGGGCTAGGTTCTAGCTGCCAGTCAACTTCAGTGATACCTGACAGAAAATTAGGGGCTTCCCAGATATTATTCTCATACGTTTCATAACGCTCAGCAGCTGGGCAGAGGAGATTTTGGTGTGTTTTTTTGTTGTTGTTTTGCAGACCAGCAGAGGAGGGCTGATTAATCAGCATGGCTTAGCCTAGATAGTAAGTTTTTACTATTTCATCTGATGGGATTTTGTTTGGCTGGATTTTTGAGTTTGTTTTAGTGCCGTTTTGTGTCACCCAGATGGTTGGGTTGCCGTGTTTCTTTCTGTGCCTGACCCGCAGCAGTGCGTGCCTGGGCCCACCAGCCCAGGCCACACAGACCGCCAGAGCCGCACTGAGATGGCGGCATGAGGGCAGAGGTGCGCAGCGCGGTGGGGCCTAGGTTGCCACCAGACCCAGAGCAGCGTGCAAGAGCCCAGGCTTGAGGGCTGTGGCTTCGGCAGTGAGATTGCATGTTTGGGGGGGAAAAAAAAAAGTAGTAATCATTTTGCTGCTGAACTGAGCCATTTTGATGTGGAAACAGTGAGGCATAGTGCACAGGGAGCCACATGAGGCCATTGCTTTCCAGAGAAGATACGTACTTCAAAAAAATTATAGCTTTTAGCAGGAGGCAGCCCACTTGTGTTCAAATGGGGTTCAATGTCACCCCAGGGAAATCCACAAGATCTGTTTGGTGGTCTGTGTAATCATGTTATCGGGAATACCTATGAGCAAAACTGCACTGATCATATGTGATTTTATACTTTTTAAAGTATTTGCTGTTATAGCAGATAGTTGCACATCTCAAGAGGAATCTGTTAGCTGTACAGAAGTGAGAAGAAACATAATGGATTACTGTTTGGGCTACACTCAGCCGTCCCTCAATCCTCTTCTCAGCAGAAGCACAAAAATATGCAAGAATAGGCATGTGGGACAGTCCAAGACTGGTCAACAGAGATAAATGTCATCCATTTCAGAACAGAGGAGGGGAAGCTAGAGGAAGAAGTGGAGCTTATTTGTAATGGCTGGTAGATTGGCTTTTGTTACACAAACAAGTCAGTTCTTTGCAAAATAATAAACCAGAAGCAAACGCTCAGAACCATACTCACACCATAGCAACCAGCAAGGATGCCTTAGCAACTTGAACTGCCCTGACTCGGGCTTTGTCACAGGCCTGCATGACTGAATGTGTCCCCTCAGCCAAAATACAGCCTTGAGTGAGTTCAGTGCCTTGTTGGGCATTGTCCCATATAACTAGCCTCCGGAAGGTGGGCTGTCCATAGCGCATGCTTGGCCAGGCTTTATGGCAGGCAGAGAAGGAAGAGTATGTCTCTTTGCTTGCAAGATTTGCTTGTATAAGAGTGAATCCTTATCACAGGCATCACCAGCCCTCCTGCCTCAGAGGGTCACGCTTCCAATTTTTGCATCCTAGCCACAGGCCCTTAAAGTTTCTTTGAGCTGAAAGCTCATCTATATGCAAGGAATCTGCCTTTTCTGATGTTGTGCTCCATCTTCAGCATGCTTTCCTTTGGGCTTTTGCCATAAGTAGAAATCACTGAAGAAGTGTTTGAAATTATAATGCCAGCAGCTTGTGTAAACATTGAAGCTCAGCAGAAGCTAATGAAGCTCAGTTCCAAATCCAGTGCATAAACTTAAAAAAATTAAAAAATAAAGTATTCTTAATTACATTCTTAAGAAGGTAAGCCTCCTATGCAAGGCTCCCTGTGCTTACAGTGCTCATCCCATTCCCCAGAATGTGTTCAGGAAAGAGACTAGAATAATATCCAAGGAAAAGTTGTAGAAAACACTAGGGAATTCATTTTATGAATGATACAAAAATAAAAGATTCAGAAACGTTAATGGAGACTGGTGTGTTATCAGAGCCTAGAGCAGGGCATTCATGCCGTGTTGGTACACGGCCCAAGCAGACTCACAGAGCAGCAGGGTGGTCAGCTTGTCAAGGGCTACAGGTTTCCTGCCCCTCCTCAGCCCATCAGAACTATTCAGTGCTTTGTATACTCACCTCCTTCCTTTATACCTTTTTGCTTATTGTTCTTAAGTGATTTAATCAGGATGTTTTTTAGAACAGACCCACACCTGTTCATGAAAAACACATCCAAACTTCTTCTGAAGTGCGTAGCCAGGCTC
Source organism: Anas platyrhynchos (assembly GCF_047663525.1). Lineage (NCBI taxonomy): Eukaryota > Metazoa > Chordata > Aves > Anseriformes > Anatidae > Anas > Anas platyrhynchos. The sequence goes on along the minus strand of NC_092593.1, from coordinate 22,659,891 downwards.
TGCTGGTTTCCTTGACTGTGTAGAGCGTGGACAGAGCCACAAACCAGAACAAGAGCAAAGCCACAGAGGCAGGGTTCAGGGTCAGGGGCTGTGGGAAGGGGACTGTTAGAACAGCCTCTGCCCACCTCAGGCAGGTGGAGATGCTGTTGGAGGAGATACACACCGCCTTGACAGGCTGTTCCACCAGCTCGGGATCTGGTGGTGTTCCTGTGAGGAATGAGCTCCAAAATTTTGAAATGCTAATCAGGCAGTGGAGCCTTGCCTCAGAGCCGTTCCCATGGGGAAGCTGTTCCCATGGGGAAGCTGAAACTGTAAGTCCTAAAAATGTCTTCATCTCCAAGCCCACACAGACCTGGAAGCCTCAAGCAAGCCAGCGGCCCATCAAGGGAGCTGTTGAGGAGGTAGGCAGGTGTCATGGCAGGGAGCCAGGGAAGTTTGTGACCAAACTTATCTCTGTGATCGTTCAAAACTACCATACAATCAAACCACCTCCACCAGATATCTTCTGTTGAAAGAACATTTCACTTATGTTTTTCAACCAGTTTCTGGAGGCACAGAACTATATGTTCTTTTCATTTGGAATAAGGGGGAATTGGCTTGCTCCAGGAGGCTTCTTTTCTTTTTGTATTTCATAAGCCCAGGTTTTTCTGTAGTGTTAGGAATTTTGTTGCCAAGTAACTAGCTGCCCTGTAGAAATTCTTTCCTAAAGAGCAGTGTACCCAATAGTGCATGACATAGTGGTATGGCTGCTATCAGGTTTAGGGGAGCCTATATATGTGCTTAGAAGCAATTTTGCCATAACATTGCATAATGAAGTTCTCAGGACTGTGGCAGGGATAAGGCTGCTCCCAGATGTGAGCTGCGGGTTAACAAAGGGCATGCCTGAGGCAGGGTGGCAGCCCAGCATGGCCGCCTGTCATCTGCTTGACACTGCCCTGCCGGAGAGGGCAGACCTTCACAGCACAGCCCTGCCACGTGCTTGGAAGCACACGGCGCAGCTCGTGGTGCCACTGGGGTGGCTGCAGTAGTGTGCCTGTTGACATGCACTGCGTCCGAGAGAATAGGAAACATTGCGTTCTCTGCTCCAGAGAAGAGCATTAAATTATTAAAGAGAAGTTACTAGCTCATGACTGATTTATGAGAGCAAACTCCTTTCTAACCTTTTCACCCTTGCAAAAGTAACGACACCAATAATGTGTGCTCGAGTAGAACCCATCATCTTCACATCTCGGGTGGCTTACCGAAGGCAGCAGCAATGTCCCGTCTGTTGGGTGCTGTGGTGGTCCTGCCCAGGGCATTGCGCTGCTCCAGTGTCGACGGCTCTGCACTACCCACCTCTCCCACACTTGCCATAAATCTCTAAAGAATGCTTCATGCTTTTTGCAGATAACATACGTCTACCTTTTAGCTCTTAAAGCTGCTCATCGGAGTGACCAAATGCACAATTTTTCTTTGGGATAATTCACAAATACAATTAGAGTGATGTGTATATAATGTATGGGATTGTTCCAGCGAAGCATGGTCAGCAGCCATGTTAACCAGTAAATTGTAAACCAGAGGAGATCTAAAACTGACTAAAATCAAATCAGCAGGATAACAAAAAGTGACAGCTAAGTGTATTTTAGACTCTGCAAATATTTATAATGTGTGCTCATGGGGCAGTATTAAAATACATGTATCTTTTGGTTCTGCTCATGCGTTGGTATGAGTGCCTAACTTGTCTTTCAGCTCAGTGGACGAACATCAGTATTAGCTGTCTCTAAAACATTGCAAAATCTTTTTCTGGGCATCGTAAGAAAGTATTGTCACGCTGGTTTTAAATTTAATACCTCTCATAGGAGCAATGTCACAGCCCACCTGAGCTTCTAGATCAATATGCTATTAAAGTAAGGGTAGCTTATCACAGACTTTTAAAGCTGTCATCTAAAATGACTTTCTTTTTGCTAAATTTCCAAACTTCCTATATGCTTTTGAATTTATGGCTGTATTTTTTTTAGCCATACTTGGTGTATTTGAAAGGTGGCCACAGTTTGATAGCACTATAAAAAGGAATGGTATGCATGACTTACAGTTCTAGTCCTGAGAAATCACCTCTGTAAAGGTGGAATTCTGATTAACTGAAGTCAGCAGTTGAAGTCAGAAGTTTTTCTATTGACCTGCCAAAGGTCATGAGAGATCCTTTAAATCTGCCTTGTATTATTACAGGATTTATCAGCAGATACGGTGCTTTAGGGGGACTTCTCTTTAGCCAGTCAGTGGATAGGTTCTGATGAACTTCTGTAAGAAATGGGTAAGGCTCTTTGTTAAATTAGAGTAGATCAGGGGTAAAATTGCTAATGCCAACTTAGCTGTTCTGGATTTATTTTGATATAACTGAAAGTAAGTAGATCTTAGGTTTGAAATCAGTCTCTTGGTCTTACTCAGCGAACCCAGCCAAATCAATGAAGATCGTGTGTGAAGGAAGCAAACAGTCCTAAGGCTTCACTATGTGGAAGCACAAAGATTTGGGACTAGGCTTTCCTGTTCCTTCTTAGCCAATTCTCAGACAGTGGGTTTCAAAGCTTTCATGAAGCACCTGCAGTGAGAACAGAGGGTATTTTTATTTAATAATGTGCAATTTATAGTGTAATTCCTGTCAAGTAAGCTGGGTATCATTAGAGTAGAAGGTTCCACACAGCTCTGTGGAGCAGAGGCTTGACCTCATGGCTGCATGCTTTTTACCTTTGCATTAGCAAGACAGGTGATCATGCGTCATCTGCATGTGGCTCTGGTTGTTAGGTCAGTCAGGGACTAGTGACTGAGACATGACTGTTGTTAGCGCAGGAGAGAGACCCGCCTCATGGAAAACACAGCTTTGGGAATTTCAGCTTATTTATTAAAGCAAATATGATTTCTCTATTGCAAATTCACCAAAATCTCCTAGAACTGTATACTGATGTTGAATCGCTAAAGTAAGGTGATCTCCTACATAAGAGGTGAAGAGCCTTGTTTATTAGAAAGGTATCACGCAGCCCAATAATACCAAACATAGTGCTCATGTATTTTGTAAGCATCAACTATCTGAAATATTTCTAGGTGTTAAATGTTTCTCAGGAGTGTTTGTAAGCCCTTAAGCAGTGGGATGGTGCATAAAATCCAATCGAGTGGAAAGGAAGAACAACAGACAGCAGAGGAAAGTTGACTTTTTCTTTTGTAATTATTATTCTGGCATTAATGAGGTCAGATCCAAAGCCAATCTGAATCTGTAGGATTAGCAATAACACAATTATTTTCTGAAGCAAGGTTCTCACATTGGAAACATCTCTCTAAGTTAGCTATTTTAATGAAATAAAACTTTCTTGTATATAAATATAATTAGGATGATCTCAGTGAATGTGGTAATTGCTTTAAGTCATGTATAAGATACTTGGAAGCATGTTTTTTCTATTTTTATATATTTTAGTCTTAATTAGCCCTGGATTCCCAGAGATGTAACTCTGAGCTACATTGCTATCTATCTGAAGTGGCTAATTTGTACTCACAAAATTACTAGTGAGTCCTTGTAAGATGCAGCCATTCCAGTCCTGTAGACAATAGTTTTGATAGACATGTTAGAGCATTTCTGATAAATATTTCTGTATTTTAAGCTTTTCGTCCATGCTTTAGTAGGTACTTCTTGCAGCAGTTTTAGGAATCAATGTACAATAATTAATGTGTATTCATAAATACTATTATTACTGCAAAGTTAGGGTTTCAAATTAAAGGAAATCAAGAATTAAGGTTTTCTCTGGGGTATCAGTTCGCTTCCCTTCCGTGTGTGCATTGAGATATTGCCCCTAATTATTTGGCTACATGCTATTTTTACTCCACCACTTCATCCTTGTTCTGAAAGCAGAACGGATGGTACTTGCTTACTAGCACCTACCTAGTAATTTTTATTTCTCCTTGATGTTAAAAGTGTAGCCATTGGGCTTGCTGAGGGCACAGTATTGAAACTGCACTCCAAAGATGAATAATTTCTCCTCTGCATTCCCACAAACCTCTAAGGGGTTTTGCAGCACCAGAGAAAGCCAGAACATCATCTCCTTCCCATTTTACAGCTGAGGCACTGAGATGCTGGAGGATTCAAGTCAGATGTTTCCAAAGAATTTTGGGACGTGATTTTCCAGAGTTCAGCCAAGGAGCGCTGGTGGTATTTAAACGTGGGTAGAGGTGCGCTTGCCTCCACTGACAGGCATACTCAGAGTTTATTCAGTAGTGTCGCTTGCTTGCAGGAGCAGGTTTCACCTCCATGACTTTGCCTGAGGTGTGTTCACCACACAAACTGACAAACAGGAGTGAAATACAGAGCTGGCAGCTCCCCAGCTTGGGCATTAATCGCCGTCACAGGGCAGGGGGCGTTCCTGCACAGAAAGCTGAGGGGAGCTTTAATCAGGCTGGAGCTGGAGCCCAGGGCTGGTTGAGGTGATTGAGGTGATGCGCCAAACCTGAACTGCAAGCGGAGAGGGGATGCTTTACAGAGGAGCCCGAGTGACAGTGCTGGTGGTTTTACAGGCCTGTTGAGTTAACACAGTGCTGTTAGCAGCAGGCTGCAGCTGACGTGGTAGAAATTAAACTTCTGGGCTTTACTGTTTTGTAAAGAACAAAGTCAAATAATCTATGGAGCATTAAGGAAAAAGACAGGTATTGGCAAAAATCCAAAGGGAATCTCTGCACGCAGCTAGCTGTTCAGTACTGCAGTGGGAAGTTAAGGATTTCCATCGAGGAAGTCATTGATCGTCCATTGATCCTTCCAGCGCCTACATCCCTTAATTCTGCTGCTGTGGAAATGCAGGGGGCTGTGTATGGCACCGGAGATATGTGAGGCTGAAGTCTCAGTGAATACCAGGTACAGGTTAGACCATGGCAAATGCCTTGACCATGCCATGCCATGCTTCTTGCTGGCTGCTGTTTTCTCACAAAAACCTGTGAGTCTTTGTTACAAAACAGGAGAAACTGCAGTGAAAATGGGGGCACTGCCCTTGGCTGTGGGTAGTGCAGAAGCTGGCTGGGCACACCAGGGCTGCTGCTGGTAGCAGCATGTGCTTAGCTTAAAAAGTACTGCACTGCTCTACCCATCTTCACTGCATGGTGTTGTTTTCCTATGTTTTGGTTTTTTGTCCCCAAACCCTGATTAATATGTTTTGTGTGGTTTTGGAGAGACCAAACGTTTTTCCATAATCTGATTATCTGATTTCAATTAAGTTTCACTTAAGCAAAATTTCATTCTCAGCATGTTTGCAATGAAGGTGTGGAGTTGTTTGTTTATGCTTAAAAAAACAAAACCCACAAACATTCCCAAAGCTACTTTTAAAATAAATAGAACTGTTTTGGTGACTGCCAGCTTCACAGACAGCCTGTGAGCCTGTATCAGAGGAGCAGTCCTCGTGAAGTGCCGCCGGCAGTGTGGGGACTCTGCAGCTGCATCTCTGCTCCCCCTGTGGGGAAAAGGGCCCTGTCACCAGCGATGCTGTGCTTGGGCTGTCGCACCTGGAAATCCACAATGACATGGAAGGAAAGTTTAGGTAATGGTGGCAACACAAATACTGGCGGGGAACACAACTGGCTCTTACGCTTTGATTCAGTAAACCCTGGGGAAAGTTAATCAGTTCATGCTGGATCTTTGAGGCATGGAAGGAATGTATTAGGTAGAAAATATGTTGCTTTAAGTCTGTCCCAGCCTTGTGCGTTCGGTCATTAGGAGGTCTCTGCAGAAGTAGTAGGTGCAGGATGAGGTCAGGATCCACGCACACTCGGCAGCAGTGACCTCGGGATACATCTTCACCAAGCACCAGCCTAATCGTCCTTTCATTTTTCTCTCAGATTGTGGTTTAAATGTGCACAAGCAGTGTTCCAAGATGGTCCCAAATGACTGCAAGCCAGACCTGAAGCATGTCAAAAAAGTGTACAGCTGTGACCTTACCACGCTAGTAAAAGCACACTTCACAAAGAGACCGATGGTAGTAGACATGTGCATTAGGGAAATTGAATCCCGAGGTAAGGCGTAGTTAATGGGCTCTCGTTGCTTTACTGATAATCCGTTTAGATTGATCTGGGTCATCTGGGTTTCTGCTGAGTGTATGATTGCTCAAAACAGGTTTGCACGAGACATTTTATGACTGCCAATTACCCCGCACTGTTAATATTATACTTCGTATTATTTCATGGTTCGTACCCATTTATAATTTTTATAGATTCTGTTAGAAATTGCTTAATGAACAATTACTGCTTTATAGCCACATCTTGGCACCTATCTTTTCCAGTAATATTTTTATTAAAAAATCGAGGGAATGTGCTAAAGCAAAACCAGTTAGTATTGATGTTTCCTCTTGCTAGTTCCCCTAGCACACAGAATATCCTTTTCTAGAGTTAGAATATTTGTTTTCATTTTGAAATGATGACTGAACATCTCACATGCTAATCTCAGTTATTTTTAAATCCGTTGTAAATGGCTTAATATGTTTCTTCAGCTCTGAAATCATTAGCATAAACGTAATTTAGTGCTGATTTAACAAGGCAGCTAATGCAGGGTTCAGGGTTAAAAGGCCAGGGTGAGATTTCATTCTGAAAGGAAAGCCTGATAAGGCTTTTAAAACTGGTCTGCTTTTTCTCCCTTAAATGAAGAACCTGGGGAAAAAAAAAAAAAAAGAACTGGGAACTGGGTAGAAGGAAACTAAAATTAATACTGATTTTAATCTTGTTAAAATATTCATTGCAGGTCTTAATTCTGAAGGACTGTACAGAGTCTCAGGATTTAGTGATCTTATTGAAGATGTCAAAATGGCATTTGACAGAGGTACGTTCTTTCCCACATGCTGTACCTTCATGCTGCTGTGTTGAATAGACACGGTTTTTCTGCACAGCCCCTGCCTGTCTCATGCTCCACTGCGCAGGCGGTCTGAAGGAGTCTAGGGGCTGTTCTGGCAGAAGAGTGGGGGAGTCTCCCCCATCAGAAAAGCACATCAGCTTTTCTTTGGCCTTTATTACCAAAATCTGCTCTTCTTCTTCCATCAGTGTCTGTGCTTCAGTGATGATGTACATAGGAAAGGGTAAAGCTTTCTGAACTACTGCCCTAGTTTGCAAGTAAAACTACGCTCAAGGGGGTGGGGGAAGGATAGGGCAAGCAGTGAAGTGCCTTAAGAGGACTGTGCAATTTAAATTCATCTTTCTGGATGAAAGCTCCAAAATAATAAGATAAATACAGTCATGCAAAGTTTGAATTATTACAGTCTAAAGGAAGTCAGTGAGAACAGACTCTTCTCTCTGGCAAAAGGCAGTAGGAAAATTAAAGGCTTTCCAGCTGCAGTTCCCCTATCCCAGTAGAAATCAAGGCCAAAATCCATTCTGGAAACTTTCTCTCCTGCTTCAGCAGAGAACTGGACCTATTCACACAACATCTGCCTCCTCTGCAGCTTTAGCAGGGTGGGGATGTGCTGGAGAAGCCAAGGTTTGGATCCATGTCCACTGTGGTCAGGAGTAGGTAGTACGCTGTAGCTAAATGGTGAACATATGTTTTTCTTATAAGACAGGGAGGCTGTGGACAAAATTGGTTTCCTTTGCCTTTTTTTTTTTTTTTTCTCAGACCTTCCCTAATTTGTCATGCAGTGCTGACAAACGTGTTGTTTGGCAATGCAATGTGTACAGAAATAGCTAAACTTCCACACGTTTCTACAACATAGATAGAGCTAGAAGAGGCAAGCAGTTTTTTTTTTCCTAAAAAAAATATAAAAAAATTTCTGTAGTCATTTGAAATGAAGAAAGGATGAGTATCTATGTAAAAGTCTTGAGGTTTTCACTGTGAAATGATGAACTTCACAACCCAGTAATGCACTGTTTTGCTTATAAATCCAAAATGTATAGTCGTGTCCAGTTTAATAATGTTTGCTTAAGCAAGTTATTATTTTTGTTTTGAATGGTATTTTACCTCTCTTTGCATTTCCAAGGATTTAATGTCAGTGCCTTCTTCACACAGATGGGGAGAAAGCTGATATTTCTGTGAATATGTATGAAGATATCAATATTATCACTGGTGCACTTAAACTGTACTTCAGGGATTTGCCAATTCCACTCATCACGTATGATGCCTACCCAAAGTTTATAGAGTCTGCAAGTACGTATAACACATCTTCCTCCTGTTCTTCATTCTCATTCTTTTCTTCTTTTTGTGCATGACTTGCCTATTGACATATTCTGTCCCAGCAACTCTTCTGCTGCATGTTCTATTTAGTAAAGATCAAGGAATAAATATGTGTTGCACGTTGTAACACAATCACACAGTACCACACAATTGTAGGTAACATTTTTCTTCCCCTTTGTCACCAGGAATGCTTCCTTTTCCTCACATTTACGTATTGCGTTGTTTTGCCTGTGTTATGTGAATACCTAGTATTGGATAGTGACACTTAAAGTCTTTGCTTTTGTCTTGCTAGAAAGATGATTTATGAAAATGTTTAGAAATAAGATAAGCCACTTGTTTCTAGAGATGTCCACTTTGAGTGTTTTTACAAGCTGATAAGTGCCCATCCTAAGGCCACTGTCAGGGCTGGCCTCTGCAGACATGTAAGCCCAGCTGGAACATCTCTGCCAAGCATCCTGGCTGCCTGGAGCAGCTCTGCGACTTGACAGGCACACTGTGCCCACCTGGAGAGGTCTGGGGTTGGCTGTGGGTAGAAGGGCCAGATGCTGGGCTTGCTGCTGCTCTGGAGAAAGCTCTTTTCAAACAGTGTGGACACCATCAAGGAAACTGATGGCAAAGTTCCCAGTACCTTCTGCTGTTCCAGGGCTGCACCTGTAGATTGTTTGTGCAAAACTAGTCCAGTCAGCAGGGGCTGCTAGGGGATTTTTTTTTAGTAGGCTGCAGGGAATCCTTTGGAGTATAATTTTTAGGCAGTTTTCTTTGTCTAAAACCAATCACGTCCTGACCGTGCTCTAAGCACCTTTGGATAGGCAAATCCTCCACAAAGAGGTTTGAATAGGTTCTGTAAATAAGTAATCCAACAGAGCTGTGAGGTCCTGCTCTCCTCTGCAGGCCACTGTTCTTGTCCTTCCATGCGTGACATCCGGCTGTACATGTGGTGACCATGAACATCTGTGTTTCAGAAACCACCGATCCGGATGAACAGCTGGAAATTCTCCATGAGGCGCTGAAACTGCTGCCGCCTGCACACTGTGAAACATTAAGGTATCTCATGGCACATTTGAAGAGGTAGGTGGACTGTCTGGAAAGAACTAAGCCAAACTCATTTGTAGGAAAGTCCATGTTAGGACCTTGAAAAGAGTCTGGGCAAGGCCCACCAAATTCTGCAAAGCAAATTTAGAGTTGTTCCTGGAGTCCGGCTGTGGTGGTAAATGGTAGACTGCACAGTGGTAAATACCCAAACACTGTTTTTTACCCCACTTCAAGCATTCACAAAGTATCTGAAGGACATAAGTTAAAAAAAGCCCACAGTTTTGAAGCACAAATGTCATTCGCCTAACAAATTTGCACTATGTTTAACTTGAATGTTTATGGTAAAATAAAAAAACAGCCTGTAGTATTGCTGGGAGTAGTAAGTTACTCCCCGGGCAAGGAAATAACACAGTTTAATGCCTATGGATTGGTGGCTTTTTCTGCTGTTTCATCTAACCTGATCATCCCTGACACCCTAAAAAAGATGGTGGATATTGTACACAGAGTTAATTGGCTATCTAACCCCAGGTGCAGTGGGGTTTGCCAGCATGGATCCCCCCATGCCAACTGCCACTAGGAGCATCAGTTCAGTGTGAGGTTTCTCCACCACCCTCAGATGTGACTGAAACTGGTCATTAGGTTTAAAAATTGCTAGACAGATTGACAGATGAATAACCAGTGCAACAGCACAGGTCCTATTTATTTCAGGAAAGTAGGGGGGAAAAATCAATATGACATGTAAGGGTATCAATTTCAGCTTCCAAATAACTCAAACTTATTGGCAATATATAAGAACTACTCTCTTTCTTTAGAAAAAGACTTGATTTTAAGCTCTTTTTTTTCCTTTTATAGTTCTTCTACAAGTAGGAATATGTTGACTCTGCTGAGTACCTCAGGCAAAATTCATCTACAGGGTTTCTGCCTGATTTGTCCATTTATTTCAGTGACATTTTAAATGTATCTCTTAGAACAGACAGAGGGATGAAAGACTTGGAGAAAAAAAAAAAAAACGGCTTGTCAAGTGTGAAGTTAATTTTTCCTTAGCCTGTTCAAGAGTTAAAATTGCTGCTCCAGTTAGCAAGTTGCTTTGGCACATCATATTTGTGGTATAGGTGAACAATAAGGTAGAAATTCACTTGTTTTTAAACTTCCCATTGGTATGTTTGTTAAAACGGGCTGCGGGGATGGAAAAGTTGTTGTCATGCTGCTGAATTCAGGTAATCAGACACAGCTCCTTTACCTGAGATAACTACTAGTTGAAGATATAGAAGTTTAGAAACATCAATCCCACTTGTTTTAAAATAAAAATTCAAACAGAAGACAAAAAAGGGAGAAAAGGCTTATCTTTATATATATATATATGTATATATATATATATTTGTTCATGCAACAAGAGTTGCCAGAGCAGTGAAAAGAGAAATTACAAAAAAGCTTTCAACTACTGCCCCTGGATATGTAGTTGTTTCTGGGAATCCATATGGAGATTCAAACAATAGTGTATATTTTAAATTTTGCATTATACAAATTTGTTTCCTCAAGTGAGGCAGTTCACCAGGATGAATCAAGGCAGGAGCGACACTGCTGGCACTGGCTGAGCAGACGTTTCTGCAGTAGCCCTAGCAGAGAATGCCTCTCCTGGGGGTATGGTTCTTGGCCAGGAATTAGTTTCTGGAGGCAGCCTCCACATGTGCCCAGAAGCAGGGCCTCAGCCCACAGCTTTGATGAGGTCAGGTTCCTGTGGAGCAGCAAAACGTGGCCTCTCTCCATCCCTCCTCTTCTGCAGATGGAGACCTGGCAGCAGGAGCCCACCATGGGCTGGGGCTCAGCTGCTTGGCAGATGTTAGGGTCCACAAAAGAAGAGGCAGGGTTGGGAGTAGGCCTTTCAGAGCACAGACTTCATAGCATGCTGCAGATGCTGTGAAAATGAGCTTCTAGTGAGATCCTCATGGTTTCAAAGCCACCCCAAAGTGATGATTTCATTTCTTTTTAGTACGAGCCACAGGACGTAATTTGTGCTGGAGGGGAATGAGGTGCATTCAGGCCAGCTTAGCGCACTTAGCATGTAATGCGTAAAGGCAGTGACTTCACGTGTACCTCGCCTGCATTGCAGTTGCATGCGTGAGGGAGCAGCGGTGTGACCACGTGGCATGGAGTCACATCATGCATCTCTAGTGAGCTCAGCTGCTCACGTAGCAGCTCCAAGAGGCTCTCCAGGAGCATGCCATTGTCTCTCAGGGGAGCGGCCTCCAAGTGCTGCAGATTAAAGAGAAAAAGCAAAATTGTCCCAGTTTGACTGAAAGTGCTCATCAACCTGTGTGCCTGGTGGGAGGACAGACATCTGACTCAGGTCAGATCCAGGTCTGGGAGAAAGGCAGAAAGATGTTTCCAGCTTCTCCTCCCTATTTTTTTTGTCAAGTCTGTGCAGGTACAGTGTGGCACGGAAGGCGTCTTTCAGTCAGTGAAAAACACTTTTCTGTCCTTTCTTACAGAGTAACACTTCATGAAAAGGAAAATCTCATGAGTGCAGAGAACCTGGGCATAGTTTTCGGACCAACTCTTATGAGAGCGCCAGAACTGGATGCGATGGCTGCATTGAATGACATCCGTTATCAGAGACTTGTGGTGGAGATGCTTATAAAAAATGAAGACATTTTATTTTGAATATTTTGGGGGTTTTGTAATAAAAAAAAAGGAAGCAACAGTGTTCTATGGATGAAGGAATATTTTAAAGTAATTTAATGGCTCTCGTCGCTGCATTCCATATTTGCTAGAGCTTTCGATGTATTCAGGATAAAAATGAAGGAACTCTTTGTCATTTCTGTAGTGCCATTCAGCTGATGTTGAAAAAGGTTAACACATACTTTCCAGTACTAGTAATCCTGGGTGTTTATCATGTGAAAATAAAAAACAAGAAGCCTACAGCTATTGCATGATTTGCTCCCTGTTCTCCCTGCTCTGGTGAGAATCATTCCATGAAGAAAACAACTGATCTGGTGCAGCATCTTTGTTCTGGATAGTTTGTGGTTGTAATTCAGCATGTTTCTCAGTGTAAACCTGTTGTGAATTTGCTTTTATGTTCTATGTAATTGGTTTCTGATACTAAAAAGAAGGCCGACTTATGTGAAATTGAGCCTCTGGCAGTTTATTGACACTTCATATCATTCTCTGCCACTTTTTTGGCTGATTTGTTCTTGGTTTTCTTTCAGTTTTTTCATCATATAGTAATTTGTTTTTAACAGAAACAAAACATGTACTTTAAATGTTACTTTAAGTAATTCTCCATGATGTTTATGGTGGTTGCAGTGAAATCTGCAATGCTGAGCAGTGTTCCTTTATTATGATTGCTATTTCAATTGTAATTTTGTATTTTTATCTGGCATGCATATATTAATTTATTAAATTTTGCTTTTAGAACTCTAACACCAAGCTATTTATTTGTACTTAATGAACATGCTTCAAAAATGCTGTTTGTTTCACTGTTTACATTGATAACTTTCACACTGAACAGCCTCTGAATTAAAAGAAACACGTTAGGTCTTTACAATTTCTGACAAGACCACTCTGATCTAAATACTTCAGGGCCTGATACTTTGTTAAGGTTCCCAGGAAATTCTCCTTATATTTCGTTTGAAATTTTCTTTCTTCATTGTCCGGGGTGCTTCTACAGAATGCTTCAGAACTCTTAAGTAAACCAAAAAAAAGATACCATCAAGCTATCTACTCCTTCATAAATGATGTATACTGCTGTAATTAACTATATACAAACTGGTGTTGCAGTTCACCATTACACAGCTATAGATGCCCTGAGTAGGTGGATACACCACCAAATTCCAAATGCAAATACCTTACAGAGTACTTGCTTTGCACTGAAGTCGGGGTGAGGATGAAACAGCAGCTTTGAGGAAAGTGGAAGTCAAAAGTGGAAGCCCAAGTCCCAGCTTGAAGGGTTGGCAATAATTGAAGAGAAAAAGGAGAAAGGAGTAAGTGAATTTTGGGCACTTAAGCAGGGCCCTGTGGGGAAGAAAGATACCATAAGGTACTAGGGATAGGGGAGGTGCTTTGGTTGGGCACCTCTCCCAACACCTGCTCCAGAGGAGAGCAACCAGGTGAGGCTGCTTGGAGGTTTTACCCATTCCCTCCCCTCAGGCACCAGGAGGAGAAGGAATCATTCTGCAGTTGCAACCAGCTGGTCTCCCTTCCTGTGAGCAATAAGTAGCGTCTCTGCACCACAGCCTTTCTGCCAGGAAGGGGAGGAGCAGCCCTCCTGGAAAAGTGAGGAGCAAAGGCTTCCAGAAGGAAGAGGGCGAAGCTGGGGATGCCCACGGGTAAGTGCATGGCGAGCGTTGGTCTGGGCTGGGTGGCTGCTGTGGGGCTGATGGAAGGGACAGAGCAGGGAGAGGCTTTCAGCGGATGGAAGGCATCATCCCCCCACTTTTTTTTTTTCCCCTCCCACTGTCCCCACAATGTGGGAGGTTTTCCCTCACCCCTGTGTTGCCTGATGGCCCTAAGTGTCCCCCATTCACTGCTGCTTCAGCTAAAAAAAAATTACTCGCTTTTACTTAATTGTCATTTCATGTTAAGTGTCTAGTTAGAGCCCCCATTTCAGTCTTGTTATCATTTTAGTTACTATCCTAAGGAAATTGTCTTTCCTGAGTGATAACCACTCAAGCAGGTAGTACACAAATAAGTGTTGTCTTTGTAGTAGGCTTAGTACTTCTTTTTGCCAACCAAGAAAGCATTTTGCACGTGCATATAGGCAATCACGTTAGGTTATACTTATTCAACTTTTTACGGAAATACAGAAGCTAGTACTCCTGGTACTCATACTACTTAAATGAAGATAAAATAACCTAGGTCTGCTGGTAGCAAAGGTCATCATTGACTCTATTTGTTCCTTAAATGAATTGACTTCCACAATGAATAAACATTATCTGTAGTTTGTGAGTTGACCTTAGGGTTTCCAGTGCTGCAGGACCTGTATCTGATGGCATGGTGGGGGTGCTGGACACCAAAAAGGGCACAGGGGGAAGCAGGAGGGGGGGACATGAGGAAAAAATCCTTCCTTGGACTTCTAATGAAGAAATGAGAAGCATTGGAAACAAGTACAAGAGGGTGGTAGTGGTAAAGGGACTTGAGTGGGATCTGAAGGAAAGCAGATCTTTCACTGAGGACAAAGGAAGATAAAATTATTAAAAATGATTGAGGCAGGGAATGACTTAGTCTTATGAAAAATAAGCATTGGAACTGTTGGGGAAAAATATTTAGGGCTATGAATGGGGCATAACTGTGAGTCTCAGGGTGAGAAAGGAAACCTTTCGGTGGTAGCGGGTCAACACTTCTAGCAGAGGAGAAAACTTGGAGGTCCCCACACATCCGGTGTCTGAGGGTGCTGAGTTGTGTGGGGTTGCTGCTCACCTGGATGAATGTACACTGCTGGGACCGGCCATGCCCTGCACCAGGGGGATGGGGAAGCAAGCTGCCTCTGGCACCCAGATGGGAACTTCTGCTTGTCCCAGATTAACTGGCAGGATAGAAAATGTATCATAAGCAGTTTTGTACTATACCAAAGTTTTCCTGCCCCAACGACTAAGTAGGAAGTAAAGGCTCCTAGAAGGCAGCTATGATGTGCTCGCCCTGTTCTCAACCTTGTTTTTGCCTGCTGATGAAAGTTCTGCAATGTTTGGAGGAGAAAAAAGGAGAAAAAAATAAAAATTGGTGAACCTAGCAATCATGGATTTCTTCTTTTGTCATGCAAAATTACTGCTTAGCAACTGCACACCAGACTTAGAAAGCTTATGTAATGCAAGAGAAGAGGGGTTAGGAAGTGTGTTGTGGATTAAAATGATTGCTGAGCAAGTCATGTAAGGAAGGAGCTCGCTGTGCCTTGGGTGCACACTAACAGCAGCACAAGTGAACAGCCAAGATGTGCTAGAGAGCACGCTGTGGAAAGCTGGGGCTCGCTGCGGTGCCTGGGTCAGTGCACAGGGCTGGCCGTGCCAGTGTGCACCCCAGTCAGCCTCGAGCCTGGGTGTTGGGCTCCCTGGTGCCGCCAGCCAGGCCACAGTCTGCCTCTGACTGGCTCTACAGAGCCCCTGCGTGGGCTGAGGGCTTCCCTGTGCTGGCCTGATCTGCTCCCTGCACGGGCTGCTTCTTGGTGCCACCTTCTGTACATCAGTTTGGACAGCACGAGTCGTGAGCTGCTCTAATTTCTATTCCTGGCCTTGTGGCCAGAGTGCTATTTGTTCTTGTTTGATCTCTCCGAAGAGCGATGTCAATGAGCTGCCTGAGGAATTTGTTTAAGACCTCTTAGTTGGGCATCCTTTCCTGCCCCTCACGTAAGTGTTTTGTCTCAAGGACATGCATAGCTCCTCACATTACTCAGGTCTTTATCACTACCCTGCCTCAGTGGATTGCAGCAAATGATTCTCGGGCCTCTGGGACACTTTGATTAATGTATTTCCTGAGGCAATTAGGCATTGTTTTGAAAAATACGTTTGGCAGCCAACCAGGATTCATTTTCAAGAGCTATATTGCCTGCAGTTTGTTGTTCTTGCTATGAATTTTAGAATTTGAAATTTGAGCTGCTTCTCTGCTTCTTTTTCCACGCTGCATCAGTAATGCAAATAGGACAGTCCAAATTATCAAAATTACCTTCTTTTTTTTTTTATTATTATTGTTATTCTTATGGCGGTGTATTGTAGCTCTCACTGGGAAGATCACTCACTAAGCCCAGAAGAATTTAGCACGAAACTGTTCTGCTGTGACATCTACCCCCAAGACTTCTATTACTGAGCAACTTCATCAGCGAGCCTCGGCCTAGCTGAACTGCTACTGCTTGCTGGGCTCTGGTCAGAGAAGCCACCTTTGTTTCTTTGTCTGCTTCTATTTACGTGAAGAGATACAATAAGAACCAGGACAGATGCTGTCTTCTCTTGGACTCTCTGCACCATGGCCTGAGTAATAATCAGTGACTTTTTTCCTTTTTCCCCCTCATTACGCTGGCATGTGAGTGTGCTGAAAGCAGCCAGAAGAATGAGGCCCTCAGCGCTGTCATGGCCTACTGGAGCAGCTGCTGCCGGTGCCACATCCTTCCCAGTGTCCGTCACCGAGTGTCGCTCACCTGTGTGTGGAGAGGGTGCAGGAAGAGGAGGAAGTAGAGAGAGACCACCAAGTCTTTGCATAAAGTGCCTTGGATGCAGCCATTGTCTCCTAGGTAGACAAACTTCCCAGTTAGGCTAATCTGAAAAATAGACATTATTCAGACTGGTAAAACCTCTTTGTTTCAATGCCAGTTTCTCTTGTGCTGCTTTAGCTCCTGCACTGTTTATGTTACACTTCCATTGCTCCCTGTGCTGTTTTGTGTGTACTATTTCCCCAACTGTCTTGAATGTGAGGTTTTGAACTTCTGTCAAATCCCAAATACTAGCAAGCAGGGAAATCGGGAATTTGGCTTCACGTGCACTCCCAAACACAGAGTCAGCATGGACTTCACAGAGTGGAAGCGACCTCCTGGCCCCTGCTTCACACATGAGGCTGCCAGGCCGTGCAGCCACCGCTCACTGCAGCCTGTATTCCAGCACGGTGGTGTTATTTTTTTAATCCTTTGGCTATCTGTTTGAAAGCATTTCTTCAGTAGAGGGTATTTTTTCTCCTCTTCAGTTATAAACACAACCTGTAAGCTCACTGTTGGCCAATGCAGAGGACAAATGTGGCAAAGAGCTTGCAGCCTGCAAGGGGGCAAAATAAACCTGGAGCGTGGCAGGTGAGAGCTGCACAACAGGAACCACAGAAGCCAGTATTTTCCATTCATTACCAGCAAAAAGCTGTGCGAGTACTGGCAAAGATCCCAAGGTAAGCAATAAAAGTGTGTATTTTGGCACAGAGTCAGTGGCTGTCGAAGTACACCCCACAAAGGCAGGCCTGCCATGGGAAGGAGCAGGGCTTAGCCCCTGGGAGCCGAACCTCCTGCCCCAAATGCTGCCATGAAGGGGGTGCTGCCTTCACCCGTAGCCGTAGGTGAGATGGATACTTTGCAGATATCCCTCCTACGTGCTTTCTGGGACCAGCAAGGGCTTGGGGAGGGAGAGCCTGGTGCGAGAAGGGAGAGTGCTCTGCCAGGTAGTTTCAGAACTCAAAATAAAATAGACTCGCTTTGCATGGTGTTTACTCAGCTAACACTGGCCATGAAAGACTTGCTAGCACAAAACAAGGTGCCTTGGGGCTCCCACAGGTTCATGGAGGTGTTTTGCAAGGTCATAAATTTTATCCTGTTGTGCTTTCCCCAGGAGTGATGGGGATGGCTCTGGCTGTGGTGTGCGAGCACTTTGTGGCATGCAGACCTCCAGGGCAACTCTGTGCTCCAAGATGGAGCTGGCCGTGTGGGGTACGTGCTGTGGGGTGCTCCGGTAGCCAGCTGCTTCTGTGCTTGGTAGGGATGGCACTGGTAGGGATGGTTGTGGCCAGTGCTGTCCTTGTGGGCCTGCACTCAGAAGAGCGTGTGTCAGTGATGAGCTGGGATGATGTGACTTTCTGGTGGACTGGGTAAAAGAAGGAGCTAAGCAGTGAAACGTGCTTCCCACACTGCCAGTTCTCCTTTCCACTGGCTGCTCAGGGGAGCTCCCCAAAAATGTCTCTAGGAAAACTCTGAAATACAGCATACAGGCCGAAATGTGTCAGGTCCCACAGGAGCTGAACAAGCAGCTTGCTTTTGTGTAGTGCTGTAAGTGAATGGTCTGCACTGCAGTTACTCTGACAGAGAATCAATCCTTATTTTAAAACAGATGTGTATTTAAACATGTAAATGTGAGGATCCAGAGAGCTCCTTCAGGCCAAATGCTGCCTTTCTTGTGAAAGCTTCTGTATGCAGTGGCATGCAGGTGATAGATGCATTTCCAGAAGTCATGCAGTGCCAAGCTCTGCTCTCAACACTTGTAGTAACTCAGCTTTGTATTATAAAAGCAAATTTGCATCAGATATGTACCCAAAACATAATATAATGATACAAGGCCATATCCTGAGGCAGATGCATCTCAGAGAGCCCTTGGGTGCCCAACGCTTGATTAACCCTTGCCTAGGTGACGGCCTAGTCAGCACGTGACAGGGCTGGCAGTGCCCACTGGGCCCCCAGGTCAGCCCTGGGACACTCTCTGGCCAATTTTACTTTCATCTGTCACTTCTGTGCCTTGCAGGGTTTTCTATGTCTGCAGAGAGAGAACTTGTGCTTGGTGGCTATGGGTGAAGCTCAGAACAAGCCCCAGGGATGGCTTTGGGGGTAATGAGCTTGGCTTGGCACCAGTTTGTCACAGTGATCTGAATGTGTCTAAATAGAGTGAAGCCTGGGTGTGTTTTCTGCCTCACTGGCCTGGCCTGTACAGCTGCATGATGTTTGTCTGGGCACTGGAGGAACAGAGCTTCTGGGCAGAGGAGTGAGGGACTTCCTGCTTCAGTCATAGAGTAACAGTTCAGATCTGATTGCTGTTTTGCTCTGTATTTATCTCCCTAGAACAAGTCTCTTGCATGGGAGCTTTCTGCAGTAACAGGCAGTAGTGGTGGTTTGTGTCAGGCCGAGTGCATTTTGCAGAGATGTAGGAGGCTTCCAGAGGGAGGTTTGCCCTTCTGGGGAGGGGCAGGGACTTTAATCATTTTCATACAGGTGTCGCCCAACCCCATCCAAGCATAACTGAGATTCCCCTAAGCACACCAGCAGTGTCTGAGGAGCTCTGCAGTGCAGGAAGGTTGTTGTGAGGGAACGTGTCAGCCCTTTGCTGTCCTCACAGCACTCTTTCCAGAAGCATGCTTCTTTCTGATGAGGTAAATGTGCACTGTGTCTGTGCTACAACATGCCAGCTCTGTAACCACAGAGGTTACAACCATGCTGTTGACCCGAGTACTTGGTATCTTAATTCTTTGGGCTTGGGCAGTAGAAAACAAAAGAAATGCTGAAAACAAATTGCCACGAACATCACTGGGAATAAAATACATCTGCAGGATGGCTCATTATGGAAAGCTGCAACTTTATATTTTTAAAATTGTAGATTAAATCCTACATACCAATTCAAGATGATGTCTACAAATGCTTAGCATGTTCTTATGTGCACTGGGCTAAGCAGGAGAAGTACGGTCTGTTAGGATCTCTGGATTTGCTAATTCCTTGAATGCGCTGAAAATATCTATTCCTTTTGTGCTCTGCCAAGAGATGGCTCCCAACAGCGGCCTCTGAAATGCGGTGCTGTGCCCACCACCCCTTGTTGCTCACCTGTTGTGACCTGGTGGTGACTGTGAGCAGTGGCTGGCTGTGGGAGGTGGCTCCCAGCGGGATGCGTGCCCTGCTGCGTGTAGCTGGAGGGGTAACCAGCACGTGGCCAGTCCACATGGTGACCAGACAGCTGCCTTCTCCTATCCAGCATGGCCATGAGCTGCTGTCACCAGCAATGCTGCTCTTCTGATGTCAAACTATATTATAATCTGCATCTACTGCATTTGCAAGCTTAAAATTATATATATATATTATTTATTATATTATTGCCACTTCTGAAGCGATCAGCTCCGGGGCAGACACGTTCTGCAGCAGAGCGGGGGATCAGACAGGCAGGGCTAATTTTTCCGGCACCGAGCCCACTCGAGGGAGCCGCCAGGACCCGGCAGCCCTTGTAAGGGAGGTGAACGAGGTGAGAAGGAGGTGTAGGTGGAGCCAGCAGCGCCCCCTCCCCGGCTGTTCAAAAGCTGCCCCTAGGGAGCGTGAGTGAGCAGGAGCGCAGTGACCAGGACTGGCAAACAGGGCGTGGCACGGCAGTTAGGGTGTGGCAGGGCGTGGC
Source organism: Anas platyrhynchos (assembly GCF_047663525.1). NCBI lineage: Eukaryota > Metazoa > Chordata > Aves > Anseriformes > Anatidae > Anas > Anas platyrhynchos. The sequence goes on along the minus strand of NC_092593.1, from coordinate 22,639,890 downwards.
TCGGTAGTTAGGGCGTGGTGTGGCAGTTAGGGCGTGGCAGGGCAGTTAGGGCGTGGCAGGGCGTGGCACGGTAGTTAGGGCGTGGTGCAGCAGTTAGGGCGAGCAGGGAGGGCAGAGTGCTCCCCCCCGCCCATACGAACACCTCCTCTAACGGCGGTCTAGCGCTAGCTCAGCTGCAATGGTGTACACCAGGCACAGCGCTCTCCAGGAAGTCTGTACACACCCAGACCGACTGCCTGCTCAAAACTGCGGCAGTTCAGGTCTCCGGGTGCAGGGAGTGCCTGAGCCTGTTGCTACCACCCGTGGGGGGCAGAGAGACTGCGTGCGTGAGGTGCGAGCAGGTGGACGACCTGGTCCGCCTTGTGGCAGAACTCAAGGAGGAGGTCGAGAGGTTGAGGGATATCAGGGAGTGTGAGTAGGCGATAGACTAGTGGAGCAACTCCCTGCGCGGTCTGAAGGACTGGCACCGAGGTGAGACATCCCAAATGGGAGTGGACCTGTTGCTGTCAGGCAGAGGCAGGAGACCTAGGAGTTGAGGAGGAATGGAGACAGGTCCCTGCTCGACATCGCAGGTGATGCCCCCCCTACCGGCTCCACCTTCCCAGGTGCCCTTACACAACAGGTTTGAGGCCCTGGAGCTTGAGAGACTGGTAGATGAGGAAGAGGTAGAAAGTCTACCCAGGAGGATGCCTAGGGCGAGGAAGTCAACTCCACGCCTCAGGACTGCCTCCACCAGGACAGAAAGAAGGGTGATTGTTGTGGGCGACTCCCTTCTCAGGGGAACAGAGGGACCTATTTGTCAGCCTGACCCTACCCGTAGGGAAGTCTGCTGCCTCCCTGGGGCCAGGGTCAGGGACATTGCCAGAAAGCTTCCCAACCTGGTTCACCCCTCTGACTATTATCCTCTTTTAATAGTCCAGGCTGGCAGTGATGACATTGAAGAGAGAAGCCTGAAGACCATCAAACGGGACATTAGGGGACTGGGACGGTTAGTGGATGGAGCGGGAGTACAGGTGGTACCTTAAAGGAGGCTGTAGCGAGGTGGGGGTTGCTCTGTTCTCCCACGTGCCTGGTGATAGGACGAGGGGGAATGGGCTAAGTTGCGCCAGGGGTGTTTTAGGTTGGATATTAGGAAGAACTTCTTTACTGAGAGGGTTGTGAGGCATTGGAGTGGGCTGCCCAGGGAAGTGGTGGAGTCACCATCCCTGGAGGTCTTTAAAAGACATTTAGATGTTGAACTTAGCGATATGGTTTAGTGGAGGACTTGTTAGTGTTAGGTCAGAGGTTGGACTCAATGAGCTTGAGGTCTCTTCCAACCTAGACAGTTCTGTGATTCTGTGAATACACACTGCTAATATTTTCAGCTGTTATGCCCTTACTCTCCCTGCTGTAACATCCACCAAGTGGAATTCGAAACAAGTCTATCGTGATGAGCAGCTGAGCTCACCACGTGGCAACACGCATACCCCTGAGGGATGGCTGAGGTGCAGGTGGCTTTACCCTCTGCAAAGGGGTAAATGAACAAAGGCACCACAAAATGGGGTGGGCAGCGTGGGGAACAGGGGTGTAAGTGCCCCGTTAGTGGCAGCATTGTTCAAGGTAATCTCTGCTCTCTTTGTTAGCTTCACTCCCGCTTCCCCTGCATGGCCCCTGCAGACATCAGAGCCCCCTGCACCTGCTCTTTCCCTCACTCTAGTCAGGAATTGCATTTGTGCTTGTAAATCATGACAAATATTTCAGTCAATATCTTGTGTTCCTCGCTGTCAGAAGCACTTGGCATTGTGCTCACTTGTAATGGGGCTGTGTGGTGTCACCCTGCCAAAAAGACTTATCTGCAGTGGTGCTTGTTCATAGCTGGCTTCCTTCAGGCTAGAGTGGGCAGCATCCCTTTGCAGAGCTTGTTCCTGATGTGCGAATTATAGAAGCAATATCCTGAATTTGGATAGCAGGGAGTTGTGTTTTTTGTGTTGTTTTTAACCTATGTAAGTGCAACCTGTTCTGCCCTAGCATTGTGCTTGCCTGGGATCTGGGGAGGTCTTCATAAACTGTGCCAGAAACCTTGGAGTTAAACATATGTGAAAAGGCTTTTCTCTGTGGGAATTATATATAAATAATCTGAAGATTGTAAATAAAGTACTGCAGTTTCTCCATCCTGCTTGTTGCAGACAGCCAGGCCTTTTTAAGGGACACGAGCCCGTGTCACCCAGCAGCTACCATTTGCTGGAGGCAGTGGTTTTGCTCTCCTGCATCTGCTCAGGAGCCTGCACTGTGTTGCACTCAGGGACTGCGTTATGGAGCCCGTGGGACCCAAGGGCGTTGTTGGCGTCACAGCCATGCCTGTGGCTGGCCGTGCAGCAGCTGCTGGCCCTGGGCAAGGCTGAGGAGCAGCCAGCCGCCCCTTTGAAATGAGAGCGCAGGGACAATGGGAGCTGCCGGCTGCAACACGAGCCCTGCCGAGCTATGTGGATGGAGGGATGTTGCTGGAGGATAAATGTAAACCTGGGGGCTGGGTGCCGGGTTAGCGGAGGAGAGTGGGCGAGGGGGTGTGATTTAAAAAGAAGTACAAATGCAAATAAAACAAGATAAAATTAAGGCATCCATCATGAAGCACTGAAGCAGCTGACAGGCAGCACAAAGGACGTCGGTAAGATATACAAAGTGCAGCTGGTGTCACCCAGAGGCGAAGCGAGGAAAGCTCTTTGTGGGGAATGTTTTCCAGAAAAGGGCATTCAGAGCGCTGCGTACAGGTGGCTGTGTTGGCCATCCAGACCAGCAGCCTGTCTCTGAACAGCAGGTGCCTAGGGAGAAGCGTTTTTTTGCATCCAGCAGCACTCCCCGGGATGCAGTGCCAGCCCCCTGTGCCTTGTGACGATGGGGCTTTTGTGACAGGAATCGCTTCTGTATTTAGTAGTGTGAAGCTAATTGATCTAGCTGTAGTTTTTGATCTTCTCCAGACCGTTTTACAAACCCTGCCCAAAGCCCTTTCTCCCTCTGGTTTCTCTTCTAGCTGGGGGGCCATACTCTTACCTATTTGTTCCTGGTACAGAAGTCATTCTCTACCTTGGATGTCTTTGCAGTTTTCTCCTGTGTCTTTTCCAAACCTCCCTTTGAAACTAGAGGACCAGAACTGCAAGCAGCACTCAGGACACCATGGATTTATAGCAACATGGTCTGGCCTTGTTGCTTCCTCTCCTTTCCTAGGAACCAAGAGGCTGGCTTTTCTCAGTCAGCTGAGCACTGAGCTGACCACAGAACTGACCACAGAACTGTCCGTCTTGTGGTTTTGATCCTATGTGACATCAGTGAGCTCAGAGGAAGTCGCTGTTGATTTTATACATATATACTTCTTTATATAATTCTTGAGAGATGGTCTTTGTCTTTACTTGCCCAAATATCCCATTGTAATTACCAAACACCTCACTCTTTGCCACTTTTCCAGGTGATTTATGGTGCTAATAAGCAGGCATCAGCATGCCCTGGAGGAATCCACTGGATCTGCCCTGCTATGGAAACCAATCCTATGGAGACTGGAGATATGGAAACATATCCCTACCATTTGCCTCTCCACAGTTCAGTAAGCCTTATCCATGGGAAGGTTTTCCCTTCTTTCTGCAGGTTATTTAGGTTAGCTGTCAGGGTAGGGACACTACCCAGTACCTTCTGAACATCCCAGTAGGTTCAAGGTGATGAATCTCTCTTGAATGTATTTTTTTCCTATCTTCAAAGATCCACCTGTGAAGCAAAAGGAACAGCAGCCCAGTTCCCAGAGTTCAGCCTGTATGCCAATGAGGGTACATCAGAAATAAGTGACCGAGCTGTTTTCCCTGGGAGAAATAAAATCCCTAATCTGGCAAGCCGCTCCAGTCAGAGGGTGGTGCCTGATCTCCAGTTTGGGAAGGTTCTGCAGTCTTGCTGTGATGCCCTGCTACATTACAGACAATCCTTTCTTATTTATTAAACACAAATCACAGTGCCACTTAGAAAATATGGCCTTCTGTAAACAGTAGAAGATACTTGACCGGTGAAACACATTGTGCTCCCATTCCCCAGCCGGAGCGGTGGCCCTCAGCTGTCATTCCCCAAAACAGGTGGTGTAAGGCAACACCTCAGTGGCTATATCGCTCCGGCCTCTTGGCAGGAGGCTGTCCAGCCCCCCCCGGGGAGATGTTAAAGGCACTGCGTGTGCTCCAGGCTCTGTGGGGCTGCAGCAGGAGGGAGCTCAGGTGATGGAGGTCCATCGTGTGCTCCTCCTGGTCTTCTCCGCAGGTAAACGAGCGTGGTTCAGTGATTGTCTTGGGCTTGGTCCTTTGGGAGGGTGTGGGAGCATGGCTTTGTGTGCGCATTGCTATAAAAGCGCGTGTTCTGGGAGCAGACTGCCCAGAGGGGGGGTTTATGACATGCCGTATCACTCAAATAAGAGCTTTGGCATGCTCTGATAGCAGCTAAAACATTTCTAATTTCAGCCCTCAGATAGTCTGAAGTGAAAAGTTTGTGTTTAGTTTTTTTCCTCTCTGTGTGTTTGCCATCTTTTTGCCATGCTCTTATTTATTCTAGTGCTAAATTTATTTCCAAATTAATGAGAGGGTCTAGCAAACATGGCTTGAAATGTCGAATTTCACCAGTTTCAGGACTACTGACAAGGATACAGAGTTGTTTTGCAGATGGGTATGTTGTACCAGGATAATTCTCTGTAAATCATCCTTTGAAAAAATAAGGATTTTGTGATCCTAAACCTTTTTCACCAAAATCAGGAAGTATTCCAAATTCCTACCAAGCCCCCCAGAAGCTACTAGTGTGAAGGATTTTAGTTGGGTTAATAAAGCATGGCAAAATGCTTAACCTAGCTGTGACACTCGATGATCACAGCGTAGGAAGTGAAAGCAGCCGTCGGGAAGCGAGCAGTGCCCGGCTGCGCAGGCCACGCATAGGGTTTTTGCAATGACACTCGGGTATTTTAATAAGGTATGGTGACAGGACAAGGCTGAGACAGAATCCTTGGCATCTCAGCTCAGCTGCATGACAGGACCTGGTGAAAAGGCAGTTAGGAAATATGGGGAAATCCTGGCTTAGTCTGGAGTCAGCGGCAAAATCCTTGTTGAATTCAATGGCCCAGGATCCCAACTGAGAGGCAAAAAGAAAAGGGAGAGATCTTCCAAGTGTGCTTGTGGTGAGGCTCAGCTGTTCTCCACCGCCTCTTGCTGCTGTTAAGAGGAGTAGGTGGCTCGGCAGACAAGGGAGCATGGGACATAGAAATATAAGTACAATTTGTGAACTGCTTCCTTCTCTGCCCTCCTGGGTGTTGCCGGAGTGGCATCAGAAGGAGCTGGCTGTGTGTAGGCCTCGGGTGGACGAACCTGGACATTGCTTTCACCCAAATGACTGAGGTTGGTCCTGTTTAACACTACTATTACTGGCAGGACCATAGAATCGAAGGCAGACAGGGCAGCAACATAAGAAATCGCTGATGATGGGCATTTTCTGTGTTAAACTGCCCAGAAATACTGAGTGCTACCACAGCCGTGGGTTGGGAGAGCCTGCAGGGGATTGCTAATGCTCAGTCTTCCACAGTCACGGCCATTTGTTTTTGCTCATTTACGTGTTGGCAACTCTTTCTGCCTTCATCCTGATCTGACCTGCAGATCAGACAAGCAATTGTCCCTGCTGGTGGCATTTGCAGCACACAGGTGAACTGAGAGAGGAGCCACAGGGCAGGCTCAGCGCTGGCCAGCCACAGGGACCAGCTGCTGGTGGCATTTGCCCTGTGCCTGGCCCCTCAGCACGTCCCCATCCCACTGACACCTCCCTGCCCTTCGCAGCCGGGCTGGCCCTGTGCTACGAGCACGAGACGCGCCTCGTCGAGGACCTGTTCAGGGACTACAACAAGGTCGTGCGGCCTGTGGAGGACCACCGGGATGCTGTTGTCGTCACGGTTGGGCTGCAGCTCATCCAGCTTATTAATGTGGTATGGTGTGGGCATGCGTCAACACTGGTTGACAGGGTATTGCCAAATGGCATGGCTTCCCTTCTCCTCTAATCCTGGTGTGTGCTGCTGGTGTCCCCTTTTCTTTCTTTCTATTTTTTAAGGATGAAGTAAATCAGATCGTAACAACCAACGTCCGCCTGAAGCAGGTAACTAAATATTGCTAACTATTCTGTCCTGTTCAAATAAATATGCTAGACGCAGACAGGGATGAACTACTTTTGGGGGCAGCTTGGACCAATGGATCAGCTGGTGGAGTATTTCTTCATTCTGGGGCCTCAAGAACAAAAAGCTTCAGATGCTAGTGGCCTTAAGAAAATAATACTGCATCTTTATGTTCCTTCTCTGATAGCAATTCAGACAGTAAGCTCTGGGTATATTTATTTTGGATTAAGTGTCTTAAACCAATATTGAAGTTAATGTTTAAAAAAAAAAATGAATTAGTTAGGGGCACAGTAATATGTGTCGATGCTTTCATGCATAACCCGAAGCTAGGGAGGTGGGTGTTTCTAGGAAGTATTGAGCAGTGCTGGGAGAGGTTCTCCCTGGCTGAACTCCTCCCTCCGCAGCAATGGACAGATGTCAACCTGAAATGGAATCCAGAAGACTACGGTGGTGTGAAACAAATCCGCATCCCGTCAGATGACATCTGGCGCCCAGACCTTGTCCTTTACAACAAGTAAGCAACTTAGGAAGGGACATCCCTGTCCAGTGTCACCTTTATGGAAACTGAGACAGGAGAGTGTTTTTGCAGTGTCTGCTTTCTAATGCTGTCCCATAGCAATCCCATTCTGCTGCAGGGACTGGAGGCTGAGCACCAACTGCTTTACGCAGCTAGACTGCTCCCAGGCCAATGGGTAGCCGCTAACATCCTTCCTTTCACAGTGCAGATGGTGATTTTGCCATTGTTAAATACACCAAAGTCCTTCTGGAACACACGGGGAAGATCACCTGGACACCTCCTGCCATTTTTAAAAGTTACTGTGAAATTATAGTCACGCACTTCCCGTTTGACCAGCAGAACTGCAGCATGAAGCTGGGAACTTGGACATATGATGGTACGGTGGTGGTTATTAACCCGGTAAGCAACAGTTTGGTAACTGGGAAAAGCAATAAAGACCTGGGTACTTTCGTAGAGAAATCTCAGGTTTAGAATGGAAATAACTGACTGAAAAACAAGCATACACTACCTGTATAATACAGAAGCCCCATTTGTAGATTGATCACTAAAATTGTCCAGTTTGACTTATCAAATTCCAAGTGTGCTTATTTCCCATGTCCTCCCCAAATTTCCCTTCAGTGGATTGTCCCTGATTCTTTCTTTAAAACATTCAGTTGAACTCTGTGCAAAGGATGATGTTCTAAGGCAAAATCACATAAATTAAGAGTGGTTGCTTTGCTTACAAAGATGCATAAAGTGCCTGACTTATTAGAAATTCTGTTCCTGAGTGACTGCCAAGTTGGGTTTTGTTCAGAACATCTAATACTCTATTTCTATTATTTATTTTCTGTCAGGAGAGCGATCGTCCTGACCTGAGTAACTTCATGGAGAGTGGTGAGTGGGTGATGAAAGACTACCGGGGCTGGAAGCACTGGGTTTACTACGCTTGCTGCCCCGACACACCCTACCTGGACATCACATACCACTTCCTCATGCAGCGTCTGCCACTCTACTTCATCGTCAATGTCATCATTCCCTGCCTGCTTTTCTCATTTTTAACTGGGTTGGTTTTTTATCTGCCCACAGATTCAGGTATGTGAATTTATTCATTCTACTGCCATAGAAATTGCTCTTCTAACTAGTTTTGGAGAAATTCTGAGCATCTGAAGCCACCACCCAACCTAAGGGGTTGTGCTTGCTAAACAGATGTTTTAGCTCAAAATAACAAGTCTAAACGTTCTGCAAATAAAAAGTAAGCTCTGAAAGCTGAAACTATTAATAAGGACAAATTAGGCTGATTTCCCATGGAAAACACTGATTAACTGTCCAGTTAATTAACTTCTGCAAAACAATGATTTGGATAGCCGATTTTCTAATTCTGTCACTCAGGCTTTTAGTACGGTTGTACATCGCACAGCATGTGAGGAAGCGGGGGGCCTGAGGCCCCTCTGCACTGTGCTGGAGCAGCCACCTTGCCATCTGTGTGCACACGTTGGCTTGTTTGACACAGAGTAATTCTGGCCTCTTCTGGCCTGCTTTGTCTCTGCTGAGCAGCTCTGCTGAAGAAAGCTCTTTTTCCCTGCTACCATGTCTCATGCTTTGTTCGTTCTGCCTTGCCCAGCTTCTCATACCACTTGATTTCAGAGACCATCCTATGAAAGACTTCCAACACAAGTTCTTTGGGTGGACAACTTTACAGAAAGTTGAAGTGGATAGAAAAAAGCTGTGTGAATCATGATTTGTGGTTCAGTTCTGACATCCTAAGTACTGAAATGTCCCCCATAGCAGCTGACCTCTGGTGCCAGATGTGATTTTTTTTTTTTTTTGTCTGCTCACTCGCTCTCTGGCAGGCTCATGCTGTGCTGAGGCAGGTGGACCCCAGGAGGCTCTGGAGCAGGCATTAATCAGGTGCATGCATTTCATCATTCAAATCCCACAGCTCATAAAGTGCTCCTGGCAAGCAAACTTTCCATACCCACCACCTGTACCTCAGCCTAGTCATGTCTGGTGACTTCCATTGTACTGCTGGGCCTGGGGCTGTATGGGGCAGTCGGGTTTGGCCAGCAGCATTACCACTTTGGGTGCTGGGAGTGCAGATAGCGTTCCAGGTGCATGAAAATGCATGTGTGTGGGTAGCCATCATTCACATCTGAACTTCTCAAATTGACAGGCTCAGTTCTGAATTATATGAACAGCAGTGGTTTTTTATTATAATTAGTTTGGTTTTGTGTTTTGGCATGGCAGGTGAGAAAATGACTCTCAGCATCTCTGTCTTGCTGTCTCTGACTGTGTTCCTTCTGGTCATTGTGGAGTTGATTCCCTCCACCTCCAGCGCAGTGCCTCTGATAGGCAAATACATGCTGTTTACCATGGTGTTTGTCATCGCTTCAATCATCATTACAGTTATCGTCATCAACACCCACCACCGCTCCCCAAGCACCCACACCATGCCGCACTGGGTCAGAAAGGTGAGCTTGATGCTTTTGCAAGTTTTGTGGTTTCCACAGAGCATTGTGTGTGTGTTGTGTTGGATTTTTTTGGTTTGGTTTGGTTTTGGCGGATTTTCTCCTACAAGTCAGCATGAATCAGGGAAGTAGATGCGTAGTGTTAGATCTCTCCAGGCACAAGAGCCAGCGTTTCCTACTTAGTTGTGCGTAAAGGCAATGAGACTGCCAAGTTTCTCCTTTACGTAACAGAATTGCCCACTGGGTAAAGTCCTGAAGGGAATGGACGAGGCAAAGCATGGGCAGCTAGGGTACAGGGAGAAGAAAGCTGGCCAACTGGGCTCGAGGGACGTTACTAGTCTAATTTTCTATTTCTGCCTGCCCAGGGCCAGGCCCATCAGATCATGTGAACTGGGAGCACAAAGGTTGCCAGGGATAGCTGTGCTCTGCTTTCTGTTCTGCAAAAGACGGCTTAGCAAGAGCCAAGGTCTTCTCTGTACTTTTCCAGTAGTTGGGAAGGAAGATGTTTTCACACTGGCCTATATGGTGACCATGAGCTGTAGAAATAATTGGGTGTCCATTACTGCAAGCTCTTTGCCAGGCAGACAGCACCAAAGGGGACCCAGCCAGTTATTCTTATCTTTTATAAGCCTGCCTAGGTTCATATTAAGCCATGACATGAACAGGGGGTTGCTCTGCCGATTTCCTTTTAAGGCTACAGCTTACATCAGATTTGTTCTGCAGCACAAAAAATGCTGCAGAAGAGAGATTTCAAATGACAAACACTGCGTGTGCTTAAAACTGATCTGGAAGCAAGGCCCCCTTACACCAAAGGAAATTACTCGTGCCTATAAGGCTTGTAATAACAAACAGTTGGAATAGTCAGGCATAAGTAGCCAGGAGACCTTCTTCTGGCTACACAGCCATGAAAAATCACTTCCAGAAAGTGTGTGACGGGCCTGTGGATGACACAGATACAATATGAATGCAGCATGTGGTGTGACATACTCCAAAGCGGAATTTCTACTGAGCCCAGGACAGGAAGTTATCTGGGACCTGAGCAGCTCGCCTTTGTTTATTGTAGAGCTGCATCTGCAAAGCAGCCCCTCCGAACAGAAATGTTCCTCTTCTGCCTCTTTGTTTTCAGATCTTCATTGATACAATCCCAAACATCATGTTTTTCTCTACAATGAAACGACCATCCAGGGATAAACCAGACAAAAGGATTTTTGCAGAAGATATTGATATTTCTGAAATTTCTGGGAAGCCAGGTCCTATGCCTGTCAACTTCTACTCCCCACTTACCAAAAATCCAGATGTGAAAAATGCTATAGAGGGAATCAAATACATTGCAGAAACGATGAAATCGGACCAAGAATCCAGTAATGTAAGGCATTCTTTGTGCATGATTCATTGCTTACTTTCATACTCCTACATCTCATTTTTTGGCAAAATATCCATGATTCACAAAAAAAAAAAAAAAAAAAAAAAAAGAAGAAAAAAAAAACAACTCCAATCCCTGATTTGGCTTTATCAGGGGACAGTCTTCTGCCCTTGATTCACTCATTGAGGAGTGACAGATAATAGTCACAGATGGCAACCGAATCTCAGTTAAAACAAACAAAGAAAAGTAGCAGTGCTATGGTTTTCTTAATGTGGTATGTGAAGCTACAGAGCTGGAGTGTGAGTAGCAACACAGATTCCAGAAGTGTAAGCAATTCCAAGAACCATTCCTCCTGTCCCTGGCTTGGGCATCTTCCCCCTGTGGTAGGAAATCTTAAAAAGCCAGGAAGCAAGCCCAACTGCAGAATTCAGATGTAGTTTTGAGAAGCCAATGTGACTTCAAAGTGATGATTCCCATTTTGATAAGGTTTTTTGTTGATCCATGAATGCTACAAGTAGTCCCTGCAAGAGAAACACATCATGAGCTACTCTGATTACTGTCTTTTTCCACATTGCAAGCCAAAGGAAGGATAACTGCGTGTAGAGTCACATATGGCAGCGTTCCCCAGGAAAACCTAGCTCTGCCTCCTCCTAGCATGTTCAATGCAATTAACCCCCTCTTTCATTTCAGTTTTTGCAGCTCACACAGTTTTTGAACAGGTAACTCAGTACCAATCCCTCACCTTACTACATGATCAGCTGCTTCCTGCTGAGAAGTTCATGTCTAGTGGTGACAGCTAACCTGCAGATGGGGAGGGGCTTCTCGGGGACAATAATTTGGCCTCTCCTCCACTCGGGCAGAATTTACACCCCAGTGTTTGTTCCTGTGACCACATTCCAGGAGCGTGTGGGATGGCTCCGGTTGCAGTCTCGTGTTCCCAATGGCTCCTCGGCAGATAAATTGCTACCTTCAGCAGGGCTGGCGTGGTTTCGGTGCCTCTGGGCTCTGCTTCCTCCTGTACTTACAAGGAGGGTCTCCAGTTACTGGCAAGTGCTCCCTTCGGAAGTGGAGCCCAGCTGTTTGTGTCATCTAGGCACCACTTCCAGAGGGTTTCAAAAGTCAAATTCCAAAAATAAACTGCAGGCTGTGGCTCCTGGAGACTTGTCACATCATGGCGTTTACTTATGAACCACCTCGAAGCAGTATTGATAACAGAGTCCTCCTCTGGATGAGTTCCAGCAGCCCCTTCTACTTGTGGTGCACCAGAGGCAAAAGGAGAGCGTGCCTTAGGCCAGGGCACCTCGGTCATAGGGCAGAGTTTCAGGGTGGGAAGGCCAAGCCCCCAGTCCTGCTGTGCTCCCTGCCTTGCCCTCTGCTCTTTGCTGGTTTGTGCCATGATCTGTGACTGGGAAAAAGACTAAGGGAGCTGCATAGAAGGTTGTCCCAGGCCTTAGAGTGCATTGTAGGCATGGGAAGCAGGCTGGAGCTAAACTAATGAATAATTGCTTAGGCATCCCGTTAGAATGACAAGGCAATAGGAAAACAAAAGCCAGTTGGGTTGAACTAATTGTTTAGCTTCCTACTTTTTAAGTATTCTTTCAAAAGCAACTATTTGACTAAAAATTAGGCTTTCCAGCATTTTTAAAATGAAATTGTTCACCAAATTGTTTTAATAATTTAGTCTTGAAACTTGCATTTCTAGATAGCTTAGGCTTTCTGAACCACTGAGCTGCTTTTGCAAAGAAAATGAGTATTTTTTGCATACTAGTGGATCTTACTGAAGAGCCCTTCCATTGTTCAAGATTGTAAACTACAAAAATGCCCACAGCAGATATGGTTCTACAGATTTTAATATCTCCTTTCTTTCTTCCTCAGGCTGCGGAAGAATGGAAGTTTGTTGCAATGGTGATCGATCATCTTCTCCTTGGTATATTTATGCTAGTCTGTATTATTGGAACGTTAGCTGTATTTGCTGGTCGCCTGATTGAATTAAATCAGCAAGGATGAACATCAGATGGAAACTATTTGCTGCCCTGGTAAGCATCTGAAAGCATCTTAACCATCAAAACCTGGCCAGCCCCTGGAAGTTTCACAGGCAGGACTCAGTTCCCCTGGGAATGAGCAGGGATAATAAAATGTAAGGCTCCATACTTAGCACTTCTGAGCTACTGCTTGATGCCATTTCATTGCCAAAAAGACATACTTGCGCTACTGCTGGACCGAATGGCTGACAGCCAGGTTTTGGTCCATTTTACCATTTATTAGGAATGTTAAGGTATTAATAAGGCTGTCTGACTTTGTAAGCCACAGACACAATTCAAGTGACATCAATAGCAGTACTAAGCTTTAGCTGAGCAATAAATCTTTATCCAGCTTTAGCTTCCAAGTTGGTTTCAATATCTGCTCTGTGGTTTTTGTATTGGCAGTGTCACGAATGACTCTCCTTGTAACGTGGACTGTAACCAGCAGAAATGTCTTGAACTCCTTGGTTAAGCACTTGATTTTCACATACAAACCTGAAACAACTGTTGTGTGTGACTCTACCTGCAGAAACTCTTGGTCCAGCAAAGAGGAGGGAATGTTCCTTGTTGTGGGAAGGATCCGCAGCCAGTTGGCTTTTGCAGTTATTTATTTGCTATCCAGGCCTACGATAAAGGACTTGCAGAGGAGGATTTTTCACCCTCTTTTATCAGTGAGCCCTGCTCTGTGGCCACCCAAATAAGCTACAGACAGAGACCAAGCACACCTTGGTGCCTGCTCTCCATTTTGAGTGATGAATAATTGTGAGGGCAGCTTCAAATTATGAGAATGCTCAGTGTGACATCTTAAACACAACTCTCCATCCTCTGCTCTGCTTAAATATGTCACGAGCATCAAAGTCAGACACAGCATCATAAAGAATATTCCTATGGAAAGCTTGAATACTGGTTCTACTCCATGTGGCAAAATGATAGGACCTCCACCCTCAAATCGCCTGAATTAACCAAGCTTTCTTCAAATGTTGAGCAGCAGCTCACTCTAGTGACAAAACTGAGTAGTGCTACTTTCGTCCAAAGACCTTTGATATTGGAGTTGTTGTTTTTTTTTTTTCCAGTAAATATTCAACCCAGGCAACAAGCTTATGTTTGTTTCAATAACACAGTGTGGAAGTTCCAGCAGTGCTGTCTATTCTTCTAAAAAATAAATAAGCAGAGGTGGGGCAAAGAATACAAGTTACTCATCTTTCCGAGCTGGTTGCCCAAGCCAGTAAGACTGCTTTGCTAACATCTGTAAATAATTTGCTGTGAGTTTAATAAAATAACTTATGTTAAGGTTCTACAGGAATGTGTCGTGTTTGCAGAGGATGGGCATTTGAAACACACTATGGGGAAAATTGGGCTCTTGTGTAATAGCTCAGTTACTGCGGCGGGGCGGTTTGGGCAATGTTTTGGTGAGGTGCAGTGCTCGCCCTAAAGCCTAAAGCAAAGGGTTTGTTCAGGTCAGTCAATCACTTGTAATGCTCTGCTTGGCTCTTACGGTTTTGATGTTGGTAATCTTTGTCTCCCTGGGTGATCATCAACCCCGTAACTGGTGGCTGAAGATGTATGCTGGGCTAAGACTGCTGGCAGATGGAGGGCCTGCTGCAGCTTTGCCTATCTTCAGTAAGTTCTCAGCTCTTGGATGGAGCCAAGCAATTTCACAGCTTGCCAGGAGCTGAGCTGCCCTGTAATGGTGCCTGTGATGCTTAAACTGGGGGACTGTGACTGGCACTGAAGTGGCAGGACAATCCTCTTAGGGTAACCTGTGGCTGAATCTTCACATTAAAAATAAACATCAAGTAATGAGATTTGTGGTGAGCAGCTGCAGTACGCTTGTTCAGTTTCCTCGAAACACCTCCAGGGTACTGGTCTCCAAATCCCATCTCTTTGTGTGCCTGTCACCTCTCCAGCTCTGGCTCTCTCTGTATGCAACTAGCTGCCCTGTCAGTCATTTTCTTCCACAGAAGAAGCTTTGAAATTTATTTTATTTTTATTTGTGATAGTTTGGTCTGTCTTACAGGCACAGTAAATCTTCTGCCTTTGTATTACTCTGAGCCTTGATGAACTGGGCATGTCTCAAAAGATGTGGCACTGGGGGTAAGGGGAGGAACAGCAAAGAACTTCCCTCCCTGGTTTGCAGAATCTGGGCACTGTATTCTGACTTCCCATGCAGACAGTCCTCCAAACTTCAACAGGACACTTCAGGAGGAAGTTCACCTACATCTCCTTTTTTTGTTTTGAATACTCAAACTGTCTGGGCTGCCATTAATGTATGTTCCTAGATCACCTTTGTTTTCTTAGGTATCACTAAGGTACCACTGACAGCCCCTGCTACTGATATCTATCCATTAAAACAATACCTACAGCCAGGCTATGTCTTCTCATCTGCTACTGTTCTTTTAAAATTGTCAGCATGTTGGCATACCTGTTAAAATAGCAGCTTCAGAGCTTGTAACCATGCTGTCTTGGTCACTGTCAAAGCTAATTTGCTGTCAGTGTATACGTATGAATTGTTTAATGATTTTTCATTGACAGACCTGGCTGACCCGCACGTGCATCTCTGCTGCCCCATTGTCTTCAGTAGGCAAATTTTGGCTCTGAACTTCAACTAGCAGTTCTGATACGCAAAATGAGAAACAGGCCTCGCTTATTCACTGTGAACTTTCTCTAATAAGTGCAAAAAATAATGACATCCAAGTGCTGTGGCTCTGCAGTATGCAGACCTAATTTAACTCAAGGCAGCCTGCTGGGTGAGGTGTCTTCTTGACAACAACAGCTCTCTGAGCAGTTACCTTGTCCTTCTTTTGGCTGCCATCTTCTTGCTAATAGAGGTGGTTTTGTTCACTTTGATCTTGTGGATAACACCCTATTTATGTCTTTAAAAGAATGACCCACTGGAACGTCTCCATCTTTTTAACTCTGATGCTCTTTCCAATTTTTAAACAATTTGGCAATTAACTTTCCCCTTCGCGTTCCTTTAGCTGACCTTCAGCTACTTTCTGCTGTGCCACAGACGTTTTACCCTCCGAGATGCAGTCATCCCAAATCTCTTTCCCCTTTTGCACTCACACCATTCAGGAGTCCTTACCCTTCTGAGGGGATTATTTTAATTTTTAGAAGTTCATTACCTTGTACTGGTTCCAAGGGAGCAATTTCACCTCTGTGTGAGTCTGTAATCAGAACAGGCTGCTGTTCTCCGTCAGCACCAGGCAGATGAGCTAAATTTGATGGCCTTATTCTGTCTATTCAGCCAGCTGCATCTTAGCTTTTTAAAACATAATTGAATTGATCAACAGAACGAGTAGAAAAATGACATTCAGTAAACTCCAAACGCTTGATCATGAGCGTGCCTATCCCAGCTTTGAACATTTGACTAAAACTTAGTGTTTGTGTCCTGAAACCTCTTTTCAGTTTGAGTTCTTCTAAGAAAAAGGATTTTATTTTTCAGGCAACTCTAAGACAATTTAAGTGTGTGGCTTTTCTCCAGGATATAAGCTGCTGCCAGCCCCCTCGCTGCAGCCATCTCCCCAGAGATGTGTGAAAGCAGTGTGAGTTTCATCGGCGTGCTGACTCTGCAGTTCCTGTTTCCACAGCTGAAGCAAACCGCAGTGGGCAGGGGGACAGCAGGGTGAAAAAGTGTAACACAGTCCTGCAGAATGCATAGACGCTGTGCTGATCTTGGGGAAAGGAAGCATATTGCACCCCTAAAATGTTTGTTTTCTGGTGTGGTGGTATGTGAGATGTCACCTTTAAGTCACTGACAGTTTAGTGCATCAGAAATGTTTCTGACAGTGGCTGCTTTTAAAAGGTTGCTTTACATGGATCTGATCACAAGATCTCAAGTTTTTATATGCTAACAAAGTCTAGCACAATCTCCTGGCGTGTAAATTCCCTCCCACCTTCCCTCTTTTTCTTCCTGAAAAATAGGAGCTCTGTGGGTTGTCATCATTGTGAAATGGGTACAAAGTCTCCCGGGCTTCTCTCAGATGAACAGGGCAGATACAGACTTACAACAAAGCTGTGGTGTTTCTTCCCCCTTTCTGGAAATAAGTTCCCACTAGAGATAGGGCAATCGCACCCTGCTTCACACAGGATTCTCTAAAACAATCACGCTCAGTCCCTACTAAAGGACAAAGGACAAGCAGGGCTATGGAAAATAACCAACCTGCCAGCAGCCATTTCCAGGCTCGTTGGGGAGCCCTGCTGAGTCCAGCTGGCTGCAGGGAGTTACCTGCAGCACATGTGTGAGGGAAAGGAACAAGGGCAGGATGAGTCCGCTCGTTACCACACCGCATGCCAGAGTGACCAGCAACCAAGAGTGCAAGGAGTTTGTAGGCTACAGCAATGCAGTGATGATGGGTCACTTGGTGGGTTCCCCATAAAGGGAGAGCTCTTTCCTTGCAAGCATTTCTACCACTTCCATGGTCCCTGTACAGACCTCCCTGCCACAGCACGTCCTCCCAACCCCTTCAGCTGGCTTCTAAACCAAGCAGATCCTGATGAGTGTTTATTACTTATCCCATATGGAGCTGGGAATAAACACATCATATGATATTTCTCCACTACCTAATCAAGAGGAAGCTGTTTGCCTGTATGTGATTTCGAATCTGCTTTCAGCTAACCAATGACCCAAATACAGTATGCAGAGTTTAGGAACCCCATGTGGATTTGTGAGCCTCTTTAGAAAGCTTTAGGTCTGTGATTCCATAAAGGCAGTAAGCAGAGAATACCTGCAGCTTTTCCATTTGTGAGCTCCCTAATTTTTGCTTGCGAACTAATCTAGGTCACGCACATAGGGCAGAAGAGGGTAGAGGGAAGGAAGAAAAAAAAAAAAAAAAAAAAAGAGCATTGTACCTGTTTTTCTGTATTGCAATGCCCCAAGCATTCAACAACACAAAAACGGAGAAATGACCTACATAAAAGGCTGGCAAGGTTTGAGACCTTACACTAGAGGCAAATCAGTAATGCCATTGCTCCCAGGACAGCATGTCTCACCTTAATGCTGTCGTTGTGATTGGTAATGTCTTAGTAAAAAGCACAAAATTAAATTTTTAGAGGTTAGCCCAGCACACAGATTACTCAGTCTTTGACCTCGCTGGGACATGTTGCTGCAAGGGAACCCAGAATGCATTGAAGTTTTTCGGGACACCTGTCCCTAACATTCATCTGGTTCAGACAGCAGCATTATGCAGCTGCTGAGCTGGACCATGTTCTTGCATGGACTGCACAAAAAGCATCCAAATACCTCCAAAAAGTGAAATCCTGCAGGGACAAAAAGCACCTAGGGTGAAATTTACCGGCCCGGTCAGACACCCAGCAGGCAGCCTCCTGCCCTTCCAGCCTCATTCCCGTCTGCCCAAGCACACCCTTTGGGCACAATTTTCCACTCCAGACCTCGGTACTGGTCCCAGAGACGTTAACAGAAGTTTTATTTCTAGGAATTTTAATCACGGTTAGAGGGAATAGGAAGCAGAGTATCTCTTGTCTGGCAAAGCCATCTCTGCGTGAGTTAATTGAGGCAAGAAGCACAAATCCCTTTAGGGCCACCATGCGGAGAGGGGTAATTGACCTTCCCACACCCCTGCGTACTGCAGACCTTCAGGGGAAAAAAAAAACAACTTCGTCTTCCTCGCTGCTTAATTCCCTTTGCCCTCCTCCCCCTGCCCGCCGCGGCGGGGCTGCCCCGCTCCTCCCCGGGCTGAGCCCCGCGGGCAGACCGGGGGGCACCGGGGGGCCTCGGGCAGCGCTGCGGGGCCCGGGGCCGGGCTCGGGGCCGGTGCAGCATCTCTGGCGGCGGGGAGCGGCGCCCCAGAGCCGCGCGGCGCCGCTTCCTGCGGCTATAAATAGCGCCCGGCCCAACATGCCCCGGCCGCCGCTGCGGCTGGAGCGCCGCCGGCTGCACCGCGACGGAGCGCGGTAAGGAGGGGGCCGGGGGGCCGGGCAGGGACCCCCGCCGGGACCCCCGGAGGCGGCAGGGACCGCGGCGCCCCGCTGTGGGCAAGGGGCGGCGCGGTGCCCCTCGGGGAGCCGGGAGCTGAGCCTCGCGTCGCGCCTGTCCCTTCTCTCTCTCTCTGTTTTCTTCCAGACTTCTCTATTCGGGCTTGGACGCGCTCCTGCCTCCTGCAGCCGCTCCCGCTCCTCCTCTGCGCTGGCCGGGCTGGCACCCTTCCTCCCTCCTTCCCCGCTTCCCCCCGGCGTTCCTGCTTCCCCCGGGGCAGGGGATGGCGTCGGGTGAGGCCTGGCCTCCGGGTGCACCCCGGGCTGTGCCTCTGCCCCGGCCTCCACGGGGGTGGCTGGCGGCACCGCATCCCTCCTGGCGGTGACACGGGTGGGGACAGCCCCGCCGAGCACGTGCGGTGCCCAGCCCGTGCTGCCGTCCCCTGTGGGCACCGGGTGAGCCCTGCGGCTGGGTGCCACCCAGGTCTCTGCCCTCTGAGCTGGCTCTCGGGGGTTTTCTGGAGGAGATGCGTTTGCAGACCTCGAGTAAACAGCCGTAAGGTCTCAGCCTTCCCTCCTCGTGTGCTGCTGTGCTCTAATGGCTGCTCCTCGCCTCTCAATAAAAACATCTCCTGTGGGGCAGGACCGTGTCCCTGCCCTGAGTGTGCGTTCTTCAGCCCCTGCCGTGTGCCCTGCTCAGGCCTCCTAACTAAAACAAGAGCTTGTCTCTGCTGCTCAGTAGATGTGCTTATTCAGGAATCCACTGTGAGGCAACTTTAAATTGCTTTTTTATTCCTGTGGCGCTTCCTCAAAGAAAGGGCCTTAGCAAGCAGCTTTCCTCAGTCTTCCTGGCCTCCAGAGGGTGGGCAGTGTGTTCTGCTCCTCGCTCATGCCCTTTGTCACTGCCTGCTTCCACTTTTCCCCTCCCTTTCTCCATGCCTGCCAGCTCCTCCAGCCACAGGGTGCCTAGGAGGCCCCATGGAGAAGTCCTGTCCTGTTAGTTAGTGCCTCCACACTGGACCTGTGGTGTGCCCTGCTGGGGAGCCATCCCTTACAGAAGGGCACGAGGGATGGCTGTGACAGCGCAGAGGAGCCTGCTCTGGCAGTGTGGCTCCCTGAGGGAAAGGTGTCCCCGGCCCTGTGGCCTAGGTGAAGCGCTGGGTGACTGCGCTGGCCCTGGCGGTGCTCAGCATGAGGAGGACCCTGCTGGTGCGTGGTTTTTCCCTCTGCTGGAGCAGCAGCAGGGAAGGAGCATGTGAGGAGGAAATGCAGCTTCTGCGGAGTGCTTCTGCCCTCCACGCAGCGGGAGCACGTGAGGGGAGGGCAGGCACGGGGTGATCCAGGAAGAGAGCAGGAGAAGACGACAAATAGAGAGGACACTTTTCCTATGCCTGTGGAGTCTGTTTAGCTGGGGTAAAGAGCCTAAAAATGAGGCTGGGTCTATTCTGAGTTACTGTTCCTCCAGAAAGCACTGCTTTTAACTCCTCTGGTACTGTGTGCATCCTTCACCCCTCCCAGCTCTTCTGGGCTCCTCAGTGTCCTCTGACCTCAAGCAGGATGTTGCCCTTAGCCATATGCCTGTCAAACATGTGGTTTTTCATGCTGTACATGAAATAATCATTCCCTTAGCTGGCTGAGACCAGTTCCCTAGGAGCAGTAAGAGGTACACCAGCCCCTGTGGTGGGTCTCTTGGGCAGGGACTGTGTCCTGGAGGTGCAGTTGTGCTGCTCTTGATAGAGCTGAGGGACTTCTACCTCTAGCCCTGTTCCTCTTCATCTCTTACTGCTGCTCACCTGTTCCTGCCCTGTGCTGCAGCCCGAGCAACCCTCTCTGGTTATCTGTGGGGTGTGCCAGTGACAGGTCCAGCCATCCAGGTTAAAATCCCTCAGAAAGGCGGAAGGGGAGGAGAAGCAGCTCTTCCAGCCTGTGCTGCCTCCCCCCTGCCTCGAGAGTGCTCAAAGCTCTCCAACTTCTGCTGCTGCCTTGGTATTTCTACTGCAATTACACTTCTAACTTGTTATAGTATGGCATTGTGCTCTGGGTGGCATTGGGTAGCAAGGGGCCATCTTTAGGCCTAGCACTGGTATATGGGTACTGTAGCTGTTCCTTTTTTGAGAAACCCAGATTTACCACAAAGTTGCATCAGGATATTCATGTTTTTACTGATACAGTAGTCAGAATCAAGAGTGTGCCACTGGAATATTATTAGCTATAAAAGGAACAATTTCCTACCTGTAATAGTGCATATGACCTTTACATCAGGTGCCCTCCAGACCTTTCTCAGTGGAGAGGCTGCTGGGGAGCAGGAGCAATACTGATCCCTTTGTGAGGAAAATGCCTTGCAATATTACTCTTCATTACCTACAGTGCATAAAGTTCTAACAGCTATTAATTTTCTGCCTTGCTTATATAAACATCAAGCTTTTCTTGGAGGAAGAAAAGAGGGCATGTTGGTGTTGTCTGATAAATGTGACATGAAGACAGGATTTCATAGGTTTCCTTTCAAGGCCCATATGTTGTATGGGGGAAGGGGGGTGTATAAATACACGTATTGGCAAAATGTCTTTATGCAAAGACACTAGAAACATTCTATGCTCTTAACTGCATTGAATCTCCATCTGGATAGTGGACTTAAGCTTAGAAACTATGAGAAATAGTGATGCAATGGCAAGGAGGGGATTTCTTTAAAGTTTATGCTCTTGCTAACATAATCATGTTTTACTTGTGGCTACTTCACAACAATATGAAGTCTTGTAAAAGTTCAAATCTAATTAAATGCCTTTGTGTTCTTTCTGCTGGCTCCTTAATCTTGGCTCTAATGCAGATGTTCTTTCTTTTTTCATGTGGTGCACTATAATACTCAGTCAACTGGATCCATTATAATAAAGCACTGTCAAGTATCTTAGTTGAAAACCCATGGCTCTAGCTGTGTGTGAGTTGGGGAGGGTGGAGGGAACATTCTTTATATGGTGAGAAAGTAAATTTTATTCTGGTAGAACAGATCTGGGTAGTACCAAAGATGAAGATGCTGGAAGTGGCCACAAATTGTCAAGGCAGCTGTTTGCTTTGTGTGCCACTTAGTGTGCAATTAATAAGTGCTTGCTACTTAGCTGCCTGCTTCAAAAATGTACATGAAAATCTGTTTGTTCTTGAATAATGACTACTGAACTGTTAGTTGGCAAATAGCCTAGAAAAGGGATTAATAAAAACTAAATTTAATAAAGAATCATATTTTAGTAGGTTTTGTTCAAAATATTTTGGATGCCTGCAGTGATTAGTATGATGGTGTTTTAATGCTCTTGTGTAGCATCAGCCACAGGTATAAATATATCTAGATATCTGAAGGGGAAGGGAATCAATGAACTGTTACTACTGTATTGTGACTCTTTCCAAACAGTATGTGACCACTGCTGACTTGTAAGTGAAGTCTGAATAGTGAGAAGATGACATTTTTTTCAGTGGAATTAACCCTGAACATCAGGGCTCTGACAGGCGCTGTTGCTGTTCAGCCCTGCAGGCCTGAAAGAGCCGCTATGCTTGGGCCTCATCCAGCTCAGTGCACAAAGATCAGTGCGGCGTCTGTAAAGCTGGGGACACAAGCAGCAAGGGAGCAGTTTCATCTAAATCTGAGAGATCAAAGACATTCAGAATAGAAAGTATCCCTATTCCTGGAAGGAGCAAAGCAGGAAGACCAAGGAGTGGTTTTAAAGCCTGTTTTGTAACAAACTCTGCTGTAACCTCTTCAGGAGCCTTCTGCATTTGGTTCTAATCACACATAAGTACACCATGGAGTTAAAATGTTTCATCTTGCACCTCCTTTAAAGTTGCAGAAGCAAACTTTCGTAATACTTAAGCTGCTCTTGTGGCACCCATCGTCCTCAATTGCTTCACAGCATGTGTAGCTCTGGCCATTTCCCTCCTGGGGCTGAGTCCATGTGAGGAGCCCTCCTGGCCTCCAGCACGTGTGTTCATGAGCAAGCTCTCCTCCTCTTCATTTGAGCTAAGCTAGCATCTCCCTCCTGCTAAAGAAACTACAGGATATTCTTCAATGGGAAATAACATTGAGGTTTAAATAAATGCTCTTAGCAGCTTCAGCAAACCCAAAATCATTTGCGCATGTTTCTCTTGCGATAACTTCAGGAAGTGGGGTGATTCCCTCTTCCTCCTTTTTAGTATTTTTGGTGAGTGCTGTGCTTGAATGCTGAAATCCTTCTGCTGTGAGGAACAGGCTCAGTGGAACAGACTTCCCTGAGCCCTGACCCACCAGAAATGAGCCCTACGAAGTAATTGCATTCCTCTGCTCATTCTTCCTACACAAATTGCCAGCAAGGTGTCCCACAGTGGGGGTTGCTTGCCACTTGCACTGGTTGTCCAGAGGCTGCAGGTTCTCCTTCCCTGTAAATGTTTTTTAAACTCACCTGGACAAGGTGCAGGCAGCCTGCTTTCACTCTGCTTAGCCCAGCGATGAACGAGGTGAGGTCCAGCTGATGGCATGCTCTGTTTCTGTACTGCTGCTTAAGCATGGCTGCTTTAGTCTGTCCCCAGAACATCTGGGAATAAGTGGTCTCAAAACGTCCAAAAATGGCCTTGAAGTCTGAATAAAGACTTCAAAAAGTAGAGTAAATAGAGAAGCATAGCGTGGGGAAATAGCTTTGCCTGAAGTCCCATAGCAGCAGGTCAGTAATAGTGCTGGGAAAGGATCATAAATCTCCTGACTAGTGCTGTGGTAGCTAAAAGATGTCGTCTTTAAACTTGAAAGCATGTCCTTTCCCTACTCAGCCACTTTCAGATCAATCAGCAGCAGGGACTGCTTTTATCCTCCAAAACATCATTTTTACTTTTTTCTTAATCAGTCATATTCATAAGGATTTTTAGTACTAAACAGCTTAATGCATTGACTCTCAGGAAACACTAGGAACATCAGATCTGGAAAAGAATTTGGTGAAATAAAGACGAGCTGCAGAGGAAATTTTTAGAAAGTGATGTTATTCCCAGTTTGCCACATAACAATTAATCTCTTATTTTTTAGAGAGGAAAAGAGCAGAAGAAGTTGTACACTGAATCCAAGCCTGAATCTCTCTTTGTTTGAAAATAATAATAAAAATAAAAATCACTTAAAGCTTTTTTAAAAATATGGAGACTGAGAAGACAGATCAGCATTTTAAAGAGCAGCATGAGTTAAGCAGTGAGTTAACCGCATCTGTGTTCCAAATCCAAATGCTGCGAACAAGGCACCATTCAGACCTTCGCTTATAAGTTATGCTGCATTCGTTATGCTGTGTTTGTTTGAATTCTGTTGAGAGGAAGAAAAAGAAAATAGCAGATTCAAAAAGCAAAATCATTACTCTTGTTTTGCTAGCTCACTTTTGAAGTGATGAAGCAGGGCTCTCCTTTTCCATCTCTCTCTATTTGTCCAGCACTTATGCAGGGCATCTGCTAATTATTAGCAGCTGTGAAACTATTGAGTTACATAAGCATAACTAAAAGTCAGTGGAGCCTTGCATCATTCGGCAGATCTGCCCATTGCTTATTCACTGCCACAACGGATTGGTTTTGTAACGTACTTGACACGGCTGTCTAAATACTGAGAAGGCATCAGCAGGCACGGGAAGTCGGGAAATCCTTTAAGTCACAGACTTTAGATACGATAATGTGTTGTTTCAATGTCACAACAATCTGTTGCCCAGTTATCTGTGTGTGTTGCCTGTCTGGAGGAGAGCGGTATCAGGCTGATACCCTCCAACAGCTGAGCCTGCCAGGCACACAGAGCCCAATTGTCCAGGCAGCTTTGCTCCAGAGATAGCTGTGGGTGCTGTGCCGCCTGCATGCGAGCAGGGCAAGTGAGAGTGCTGTGAGATGTATCACAAATCAGCTGTGCTCAGTGATATGGCTGAATACAACAAACTGTCTTAACTTTAGAAAAAGCTTCTTTAAAACTGGAGTGTTGGCAGCTGAGAACCTGAGGTGTCTCAGCCAGGGACTGATCTGTGAAGAAGAGCATGCTGGCGCGGGAGGCCCGAGGCTGGCAGAGCCAGGTGCTGCCTCCGGCCATGTAATGCTGTCTCGGCACACCACGGGATTTGGTTAGCAGCATGAGTTTCTTCCCGCTGAACCTGGAGGGAATACAGCAAACTTAATCCGCTGTAGTTCTGGGTATTAAGTCATGGACTATGTAATGAGCTCTCTGATCCAGACTCTGGGTTTGTTTTCAAGCGATTCTTGTCTTGTCCTCTCCTTTGCTGGTTGAAAGATCTCCCTAGGCAAGAGAGGCTGTGAAGTGGTAAGTGCAATGTTATGAAATGTGCAAAATACATGATCCCTAACATACTTGTTCTCGGGAATTAAGAAGGTAAAACAAGTTCCAGGAAATCTGGTGTCCCTCCAGACAGCAGCTTCTGCACCCGGTGACTTGGAGCTATGCTTCAGCCCCTTTCAGGAAGGTTCAAGAGGAGTTTACCTGAGCTTCCCTTCTCTTCTGTCTTCTATTTTCCCTTTTTAAAAGCAGCTATGTGAACAGTGATGTCTGAGATCTCATTTTAGAGATTTTAAAGATCTCATATTAAGATGTCTGCCCTAGATCAGCAACCTCTCTCCCACCTTTGCTGTGAGATCGGGGACGGGGCCTCGTCAGCTCACCTCACCCCAGCAGTCTCTGCGGGGTGGTGGACCTGCAGAGCAGCCCCCAAATGGCTGTGCTCCCCGAGGAAGGGCGGGTGTCTGGGGCAGCATGGCAGGCCCAAAGAGGCTGGGGTCATTCGGGGACTGGCACAGAAAGGTGACTGGTTTGTAACTAGAATCAGCAGGATAGCTTTGTTATGATGATAACATAAGTTTTTTTGTTTTCTTGGAGGCAATGGGTAACTGATAACTCTCTCCCTCCCCTCCTGACTGAGGAAATGTTCCTCAGAAAACAGCTAGGAACTCAAGGGTACTATTTTGACACCCTTTTGGAATCAATTTAGACCACAGCTTGGCGAACATGGACAGTATCATGCAGTACTGAGCTCTGCAGTTCTCTCCTCATTTCCACCAACTCATCAGTCCTCCCACGGCAGTCACTTCAGTCACTGCTCTCCTCAGGCCCTGGTCTACTCAACACAGCAGGAATCTTAACTGTAGTGTAAGAGAATGAATCACAATTCCTACACAGTCCCTGCAGAACTGAGCTTAAACATGCTTGGTGCTAGCTGAACTTCATCTGTCAGATCCTACCAAGCCTGTGCTCATCATAAACTTTACAGATTGGAGTACATCGTTTACAAGTCCCTTTGCTGGTGTCTGAGAGCCTCCTGTGGACAATACAGGAGGCCTAACATATTTCCAAAAGCTCCCTGCCTCCCTGGCGTGAAAAGACGAAGTAGAGAATTGTCATCCTTACTTTCACATTTGAAGCTACTAAAACAGTTTTTAAAGGAAGTATTAAATGTAAACCATAGAGGGCATTCTGTGTGTGTTGTGTATATTGTAAGTAAACAAACCACTTGTTCATGCACACAGTGGGCTCGTACGACTCCGCATATTGACCTTTTTATGTGTATCTATTCAGTCAGATGCTCCTTGTTTTTTATATAGTCATTTGTCTTAGATTTAGGACCTCTAAGACAGGGTACATTTGCTTAATGCCCAATAAAAATAACTTTTTTTCCAATTGGACAAATTCAAATAATAGCAATACCCTGGGAAGGAAGATATTAAAGTATAAATACTTCATTTTTTTAGAGAACAGAATTCATCTGAGGCCACAGAGGCAGCACCTACCAGAATATCACAAACTCTGTCTGCAGGTTGTACTTTCAAACTGCCCCAGACTAATACTACTTTGAAATTAGTAGAGTACAGTTTTCCTAAAATGTACAAGTTTCCCAGTCAACAGTTATGAAATTCTGCAATGGCAACAGACAGTCCCAGAACTTTGTTTAATACTAGGCAACAGCAAACTACAAGGAAATAATTATCCTGTGGACTTTCCTACTGTATTTTTAGATTCAACTTCTGCATTTGTTCTAACTAGGTAGTTTAGGGAAGGGCAGAAACCTTATGTTATAGCACAACTTATTTTAAATAGATCGTTCTTAATCAAAATGGCCTGTGTCCCTTGGATGTAAATGATGTTTTTTTGTCTTCTGAGTCCAGCAGCAGTATGGATGACCTTCTGAGATGAAGCAGTACTGATGTGGCAGTGACTGCAAGAAACTCAGAGGCATTCTGAAGTTCTAAGGGTGCTTTAAGTACTCCAAAAAGATACTTAGATTCAAACAGGTTATGTGTTGTTGTTTTTTTCTTTTGGATTAGTTCTAATTTCAAATTCTCTAATAAGATCGTGCTTTTCAAAGTGAAGAAGTCTTCTTCATAAGTCTTATCCTGAGAGGTTGCTGCATGCTTACTTGGCCTCTGAAGTGGAATCAGAGCATTATTTAATTCCTCATCGCCTGCTTTTCCCCTTACTAGCAGGTCTTTACAGGACCAGTGTGTTCAAAACTCATAACTTTATTTTATTTGGACATCCTTAAAAGTGTGTGTATGCTGACTGGAGTAGAGAGGAAGACATTAACTTTAGCTGCTATAGGGAACTAGAAAATGGAGTACTCCATAACTGACAAACTGCATGAGGTGACTGGACAAGTTCCTCCTTTATTTGTCTACAGTGTGCCAGTTGTTCAGCAGAACATCCCTGATAATGCAAGTGAATCGCAGGGTAAAACCCAGTTGGATGTCATCACACACAGTACTTAAGCAAGAACACTGAGGGACTTTGTGCTTCCCAAAGAAAGAACTGTCAGTGTTGTCTTCTGGTTTTTGTTACTTGAGAGTTCCCCAAGAAAGTTTCCTCTTAGGAGCAATAATGGAGTTCACAGTTGTTTACAGTGAGAGTGCTATAACACTGCTCTTCTTTGCTTAGACTGAAAGCTTTTATTCTTCTCACAAATACGTTTGCTCACTGTTTGTTCACTCATCAGTGAGAGTGATTAGGCATTAAAGAAACCGTGGTCGTGATGCTGTATACCACAGCATTTAACAGCTTCCAAGGCCTTCCACTGTCAGTTATGGACAGAAGCAAACAAAAATACAATGGAAAACACTGCAGAAGGAAAAGTAAAAAGAACATAGTGTGTTTTCACCTTCTTCCCTTTATCTAGAGATAAGGAAGTATCCCACTGCCACTTCCTAGTGCACAAAGTTATGTCTAGCTAAGAAGTGAGAACAGACACAAAAATAAAACCAGCAAGCTCACAAAGTGGCATGTGGGTGTGCTCCTCAGTCCCATCCTACCCTTGATGGGACCAAGGTCACAGCAGTGCCGGGGCAAGACCAGTCAGGGGTTGTGTTTCCTGGGGTCCTGTGGGCTGTTGTCCCTTGGGTGTGTGCGCATAGGTGTTTCCTCTGTCCTTGGGCAGAGTCAGCTGCTTATTTTTGGAAATCCCCATTCTGAAGGTAGGATAACTCCTTCCTTCTACCACCCTTGACATCTTTCTTCAAGGGGTTTGGGGTGTCACTGTGATGTGACTGTTCAGGGGGGAAGCAAAAACAATGCATCTGCGGGAATGTTTAATGCAATGTTGGTTCTGTCCAGTAAAATTCTCACAAATCGTAGTCTCACTTCTCTTATTGAATTCTGGCTTGTTCAGGTCCCAGCTTCTTCATTTCTCAACAGAGCACGTGATCCCAGTAGCACTGTAATTTTCTATAACCTACATCAGTGTAGGATCGCAGACCCTGTCACTAGGGAATTCTGTCTGGTGTAAAATTGGGGATTTTTTTAATTACTTTTTCAGAATATTAATTATGGAAGCAGTTAGTCTCGTGGACTGTCAAAGGTCTTCAAAACCAGAATTCCCAGGAGCAGCGCAGTGCACTAGCTTTCTCGTTAGAAGTTGAGAGAACAACTGTCCCACTTAGCAGCAAAAGACCCAAAGTTATATATGTCACAAAGTTTACTTAAATCCAAACCGTTAATGCTGTGAAACCTCAAGCAGGAATAAACAGCCTGTATAACAGCTGCTGTAGCTGAGCCCCTGCTGGCAGCATGTCACGGCAGGGAGGTGGATGCGGAGGCACCTTCGGGCTCCTGCAGCGCAGCGTGCGGTGGTGCTTGCCACATCACCTCCCCTGCGAGTCCTGCTCTGTAACGGGCTGGCTGTGCTGGGACCTGGCCCCCAGGCAAACAGCTCTACCGAAAGGCTCGACCATAAATGACTGAAAGGTGGTTGAAAGTTCAGTAATATTTTTCCATGGAGTTTCTGCTGTTCCTAGCCAGAGCACTTAACTGCTGTCCTTGCTTTCAGTCTCAGCGTGCTAATGTGGGGGCTTATTCTGCCTGCTGGTTCCCAAGTGTGCAGTGGGGACCTTCACGGCCAAGGCTTCAGAAACCCAGCCCCTCTTACTTGGGGAGTTGTGTTAGTGTAATTGCAACAAGTTGGTAATCTGAGGTATTCAAAGGTCAAAATGCTGTTGAGCAACTTCCAGGCTGGAAGCTGCCATGGAGCAGCCAGATGATGAACGAGGGCTGAAGCTACTCCCTGATGCCCAGGGATCACTGGGCACAGTGGATGAGCCTGGATGCAGTACCTGTGGCTGCCCGTTGTGTGAGTGAGGTGTAGGATCAACACCTGGTCTCCCTGAGCATGCAGGGAACTTGTCTCTGGCTGTTCTCTGGATGCCTCTCCATTCCCTGGTAGTTTGACTACTGCTCTCTGAATTCATAGCAATAAACTCTCCTAATTCTTAGGAGTAACACAGATAATTAAATGAAAATATAGCATGCTATGGGTATACATATTCATAAACTGAGCCTCTCTTTCTCCTGTTTATCCTTGGGAGAACACTCCTTTTCATAACTATTAATGAAAGAAAAACCCATGATCTGATCTCACCTGATATGATCTTACCTTACTCAGGCACAGCTCCTCTCAGTGTGGAGGTGCTGGCACTTGAACCTACACAAGGAGTAAGAGTTCTCATCCGTTACACAGCAGAGGAGCTGGTACTATTTTATAATCACCCAGCAAGTATGTACAGATGCTGATCTGTGTCTATATTTAACATCCAGATATTCCTGATGTGGAATATACCACCCATGGGAAAAATGCAAAAAATGGACTAAAGTTCTCATTGATTGGGACTTTCCACTTAAAAAAAAAAAAAAAAAAAAAAAAAAAAAAAAAAAAAAAAAAGGAAAGGAAAGAAAGACATGAACTTTGGATAGGATGTTCCTACTGTAAAATAGTACACAGCTGCTCTTAATCTGTGGAAATCATGCCAATGTGTACTCCTGTATTAATTAGCGTGCTTCTAGTTAGCTCCCTTTCTGTTTTCTAGTGAATCACAAATTTTCAGTAATTCCATTATGAATGCTCAGGGTGTAAAAGGGAAAATAGATTAGACAAAAGTAGCAGACTTTTTTGAAAATGAATCTAGTTGCTTAAATGTCATAACTGGACATGTTGAACAGATAATGGAGGAAAGAGGGGCTTGGTTTGCAATTAAAAAGATTAGACAATCCCCCAAAGTAAACAATTCTATAAATGGTAAGAATCCTGAATTCAGAATAATAGCAATATATTACTTAGTATTAGTTTAGTTGTCATGCCTTTTAATAATCTGTAATTTATAGTTTAAGCTCCAGTTCATTCAGGTTCCTTTAGCTACAGACATTATTAGATCAGATGCTTTTCATAAAAGGTTCTCTAGTTTAAAAGAAAATATAGATCTCATACAGAAGTAACATCCTAAAATTGTGTGTCTTATCAGATAGAAAACTGGTCTTGTCAATAAATGCTGTTTTTGTGGCTTTAAAATGTGTGGCTGTTGTGGTAGGTCATGATTGCTAGGGTGCAGATTTATTTAGCTTTGTTCTCGTGTGTGCGCGTGCACAAATATTGATGGGAAGTTTGAATATAAAGTATTACTCAATTTAACTGTGGTTTTAAAAACAGTGTTTTCTGCTGAAATAACCAAGTATATAAAAACTCTTCATCATATTGTTTGTACCTGAAGCTTCATAAACTTTGAGACTCATGTTAATAGCGAAAGACAAATTGCACGATAATAAATATCTTTTAGTATCGCCATCATTGCTGCGTTCATATATTGAAAAAGATAATTAGAGACTAGGCATGCCATTGGCAAGATATAACAAATACACAGTTCTGGAAAAATAGAGAGACAATTTTTACTGAGCAAAAATTGTTGGAAATATTCTTTGAAAAGACAGCAAATGGTTTTTGTTTGTGCGTCTTTCTGAGTAATCCCGTATCCTTTGAACAAGTTGAAGAGAAACTGTGTCTCAAGCTTATTGGGTAAGAAGGTTGCAAATTAAGAAACTAGGTATTATGTGAAATTAAGTATTATAAGCAACCACTGGTAATATTTGTTTTAATAGAAGTTCTTTTTTTGTTTCTGTGAACAAATTAAGGTTATTTGAATTATCTATAGTGATATGAAGAGAATTCCACCATGGTAGTTCTCTTTTTAGAAATGTATCTTACAATTCCTTTATCAAAATTAAGGGAGCAGTGCAGAACTCTTCTTTTGGAGTCTGATATTTGTACTACTGGGGGGAACAACCAGACAAAAAACTTTCTCAGAGCAAGGTTTGTCAATTCAGCACTTTTCACTCAATAAATATGTAGGCAGTTCTAGGTATATTACGTTTCCTTAGTAATGACTTTTATTTACATGGCTGTCGTCTGAAAGGGCAGCCTGTGGCTTAAACCAATTGTGATCGCTAAAAGTGTAATGTCTCATAGGCACGTAGCTGTTAATTTTGTGTAGACTTAATTTTGTTTTCTGCTCTTTTCTTAATTATTTTGACCTTTCAGATTCGTCTTCATAATTACTAAAATATATAAGGAAGCAATTGCTCTTATGTTAGAATTGGTCATGTGGTAATGATATCTTTAATATCTAAAATGACACCAAAACAATCTGATTTTGGCTAAGTTCAGAGAAAATCTGTCCTAAGACTGTTCCTTACAGCAGTGAGCAAAGAAGAGGAAAAAAAAAAAAAAAGAGGAGAATCCACTTGAAGAGTGAGTGTCTGAAGGACAGTTGAATCATTTCAGATAGTGTTACTAGTTTGCTTGCTTCTTTTGCATTTATCATCTAGGTATAATGGTCTTAAAAATCCTGTGAATGGTTGGAAGCCTCTAAAGATTTCATTGGAAACTCTTTTCTGCATTTAGATGAAAGAAAATTCTCAGTGTTAAGGTTTTTGTCCCAGTTTGTTTTTCCTGGCTTCAGGCAGGACAGGAGTTGTGCAAAAACCCTTCATCTTCCATGCAAAGGTGACCGTAGAAGAGGAAGAGGAGGGACACTGGCCAGAAACATTTTGACAATGAGATTTTGTCCACATCCTGGCGGAAGGTTAAGACAGATTCTCTTTTTTATCTGATGTGATTCCCCTACCATCATTACCTCCAAGGAGCATGTTAATATTTCATAGTTCTGAAAAGACATAGTGGGCAACATTAAATATTTATGTCTCTGCGAAGTCACGCTGATGCCACCAGGATAGTGAGCTCTATATCACACATGCTCTAATTCACCCTAAACACCCACTGTTTACTAATCTTCAGCCCCCGTCTGTGCTGATAATGAGCAAGAGGAAATGGAAACAGCAGGGATTACATGCTACTGAGAAGTCCCAGTTTCCATGCCTGGTTGTAATTCTTTCAACAAACTCTTGCTGACTGTGCTCCTGCTTTGAAGTTTGAACACCTCTGTATTAGTGCTGGGCTCTTGTGATTTGGCAAGCAGATTTGGGAGTTTTGTGGTTGTGTTTTAGTAGCTTCATACAATGATGTACTCTTGTGCTTGCATGTGTTGTGCCTGCTCGAGGTCAGGAGCGGCATGGATTGTTTTGCTGGATTGCTGAGATGTTAATTGCTCGTATTTGCTGGTGACAGGTACCAGATAGAAAACGTTCCTCACGATACCCACTGTTGTGTGGAGATGTGTGTCCACAACATACGTTGTGTGTGTGCTATAGACACAGCCATATCAGTGAGCAAAGTGACTTTCCGTAAAAAGAGTAAATGTTTTTGTAAGGCAAGTGACATGCATGGGATTGAATGAATGATGGCATTTGGCATCATCTGGTCCAGAATCATCAAATTTATTAAGCAGAGCAGTGCATGTTTCTAATCTAAACCCAAAACCTCAGAGCCCGTGATTGCTTTCTAACCCCCACAGCCAGCACAAGACTGCAAATTATTTGTGTAAATGGCTCTACAGCCACAGCCATTAACATCCTGGTGTAGCTCAT
Organism: Anas platyrhynchos; assembly: GCF_047663525.1. Classification (NCBI taxonomy): domain Eukaryota; kingdom Metazoa; phylum Chordata; class Aves; order Anseriformes; family Anatidae; genus Anas; species Anas platyrhynchos. The sequence goes on along the minus strand of NC_092593.1, from coordinate 22,607,203 downwards.
CTGTCAGGTCACTGTGCAACTTATTATTGCTGCTGGGGTGGTCCTTTATTTGTAAATCAAACACCGTTTGATCCAGTTGCAAGTGAGGGGGAATCAATTTACAGTCTTATAAACAGCTTGTGCCATCCACAATGTTAGTGGCACGTTTCAGTTACCCAGGTATGTGCTGGGAAGAGCTTTGGGTGGGCTTTCCACTTGGAAGATAAAGAAATGGTCTTGTCTGGCATATATACAAGGTGAGATCCAGCACCTGTTACAAGCATTGGCTTATCACCCAAGATTGCTACCAAAAACCCCAGAGAAACTACAGTCCTCCAGAAAGTGCCAGTCAGCAGATGCCTCATCTGTAACAAGGATGGGGAACTAAATGGCTGACATGCAGGGGACAATTCATCAGGTTTCAGATGTCTCCTTTTGTGTAGCAATGGTCTGTGGTCAGAACTGATAGATCCTTCGGTGTCTGTGGTGGCCCAAGGGGCCGAGAAGCTTAGCGGATCATGCGTGAGGGTTGTGCGGGCGCTGCAAATCCCCAGGTACGACACAGCTGCTGTGGGTGTCCCCGCAGTGCCATCTGTGTGGCCCCACCAAAGGACATCAGCCCCCAGTGAGGTGCCTCCAGCTGGAGTGACACCCTCAGAGGACATTTTACTTGGGTGTAGCTTAAAAGGAGGTGGCTGTGAGTTGCTCCCTCAGCAAATTAATTCCTTGCATCTTGACTAACGTGGAGAGGGGCATTTTGGGGGAGTATAAAGGTATATTTGCCCCATCAGGGACTCCAAGCACAGCTCTGGCATGGTCCAGTATGTGCCACTAGCTCCTCACGCAGCAGTTAGCACTTTAGAAGTGACTTTGTAAATACAGCCCCTTGAAAATAAGAGAAATAAACTGGCTCTTGTCAGCGACGACTGCTAGCCTAGGAGTGGCTGGGCGAGCAGCTGAAGACAAGCACAATGAAGCAGTGTGTTGTGCACAAACACGGTGACTTCCTGAACTCTTCAACTTCCCCTCAGCGCCTCTGAAGCCTACGGTTCAGCATATAATGTCTCTGCGTGCTCAGCGGCAGAAAGTGCTTAAGCTGCATGCATCTCGCAGTGTTCTCAAGTGTCTTCCAGTGTAAATAATACCCCAGCCTCTCTCTGGCCAGTTGGCACCAAACGGTAAATCAGGGCAGAGCAGGTGCATCTGTGGCCATGTCCTTGCACGTGCGCTCCTCCTGCTGCCACACAAGCTCAGGAGTGTGTGCATGAGTAGGCATGTGTGTGCCCAAAAAGTCTTGTGCAGAAGCATCCATCTTGTGGACCAGTCCTTTTTTCAGTCGCGTGTATCTCCTTTTGTATGGGTCTCCTCTGCATGTTTGCACTTAAGTTCCTTGTGTTTAAGAGGCTTGTACTGGTCTTACCTTGTCAGGCTGAATAGATCCTTGCCTTTTTGGAGCTTGTCCCTCTGTTGGGCAGTCTTATACAGTGTCTGCAAGCTTGCAGGGAAGGTGGGGTGTTCATTGTGCAGGTGTAGCACAAGCACAAAGCTTTTGGCAGCCGGTGACCCCGGCAGCAGGAAGGTACTGCCTGGGGACTCCTGCTGTTTGTCACTGCCTCTTTGCCACAGCGCACTTCTGCCACATCTCTGTGGGGAGAAGGGGTCCTGAACATCATTCCCAGTCATTTTGCCTCAGGGTCAGTCAGATTAGCCCACCAATAAGGCACTGGAGCTCATTGAGCTTGTTAGTTGACTAGCAAGCAGTTGCAGGAAGCCTGGAGGCAGAAGGTGACCCCTGGCTGATGTTACCGGGGGGTTGTTCACAGCACATGTGTATCTGGCACAGTTTGCTTTAAAAGATGGACGTTTTTAGTGGAAAGCTCTTGCTTTACGTAGAAATTACGTACAGTGCACCAAACAGCGTGCACGGAAGCATCGTGCATTGGTTTGCTCTCGCTTCTCGATGTAAGCTGTGGTTTCGTGTACAGCCCGGCTGACGGCAAAGCTGGCTTCGTGCTAGTGCTTGTCCCCTGCTGGCTGAGTGGGGCTACCGGGGATTATAAAAGGGGGAAAAGGAGTCTGTCTGACTTGTGAAGGCTAGATCTGTTCCTCAACCTGGTTCGTGGTGCAGCCCAAGCACCAGCAGTGCCAGCGCACCTGAGGTGGCTGAGGCCTGTGGGAAGAGCGGTGCCGGTAGGACGGCTGTGGAGGGGGAGCACTGCTGCTGAAGGCCAGGCATCCTGAACCGCAGCAGCACCACGGCCTGTGTGCACGCCTCCTGCCTTCAGGTCCTTCACACCCATGCTTAGGTGCAGCTAACTCCAGCCCATGCCTAAGCACATACGCTGGCCATCAGCCTCCGCACAAACCCTGCCGCAGTGTAGCCGCCCTGCCTGTGTTCAGCCCTTGCCAGGCCGATCGTTGCCCCAGGTGTTGGCTTTTGTTTCTTCAGCTCCCCCTAAAGGGGAGATTTTTAAGTGCCCCCTCCTCTCTTTGGGCTGGCTGAGGTGTTTAGCGTGTTCCTCAAGAAACATCTTCCGGCAGAGCAGTGTCTTGCTGCTGTCTCCAGTCTGCCTCTCCTCTGAGGTGAGCTCATGATAGTCTTCAAGCTTCCTCTCCAGGCTCTTGCTGTATTTCTGGTGTTGGTACTGTTTATGATTAGCTTGCTTTTCCAGAATCCACTTGTCTCTAAATTAAAAGAAAAAAAAATCTGCTAAAATGCCACCTACTGACTAATGCTGTAAGCGTACTCATCTAATCTGTGACTTTCTTGTCCTTCCTTTCGTGACCTATGTTTGCCCATCATTAGATGACACTATGTGGATGCATGCTGCTGAGAAGGGAATCTTTATTCTTCTGAAGTTCTATTTCTCATAGGACTCAAACTCCTGTGAAACGTGTTTGCCACATTCAAATGAAAAATATTTCAAAAACTGTCAATAACTACTACATCTATTCAAACTAGATACATTGACACATTGTCACTCAAAGTCTGATATGCAAATATCCTTGAACTGAAATTTCCCATGCCTGCAGTGTAATTGCACTCCCCACTATTGCATGTTTCCTCTTTTTTTTTTTTTTTAAAAAAAAGGGGGGGGCAGTTGAGCATGCTGTAATAGAATCATGTTTAGGGTTTGGTATTAATACATAGAAATAGTACAAAAAGGGCCATTGAATCATGTGATGACTCAGAAAGAAACAGAGGAGAACTCTTTCTGGCTATGCAGAAATGTCAGTGGTTCAACATGAGAGCAGAAGTCTCTTAAACATGCTGGAGGGGACTGAGTTTCTTCATCTGGTTTTAAAAAGTAAATGAAGCAAGTCTAGCAAGGTGCAGTAAGGAAGTGTGGTGTCACATGCAGCTCTACAGGAAACAAGAGCGAAGCTACTGGGGAAGTTCAGAGCTGGGTGACTTACAACGTATTCAACTAGCACAGGTTAGTCTTTTATAATCGTCTTTTTAACCATCCTACAGGGGTTTCGTGTATGTATTTTCACTGAGTTTTGGTGGAGCGAGGACTAAAGCCATCAGCATGGCTCGTGTCGTGTTAGCAGCGAGTGAGCGAGGTGGGCTTCCACAGGACCTTACAAAGGTAAAAGTAGGAAGCTTGTCTCTGGGTTAGCCCGGTTTGTGGGAAGCTTGGAGCCTGCCCTGCTATACAACAGCAGCATGGAGCTGAATCCAGTTAGAAATATGAACAAAATTTTCTCCGACTGGGTGAAGTTTCTCATATAATCAGCAAAAGGTGTGGATGTTTTATAGAGGGGTTCAGTGTTAATAAATACCAGAAAGTGCTTTCTCAAACACAGGTTAAAGCTACTGATTACAGTGAGAAATTTGTTTTGTTTGTTTTTTCTGGTGCTGACTCTCTAACTGTTCCGTTTGATTTTGCTGGTGCAGTCTCTCTGTAAGGTTTTCTCTCATTCCCTACGTCTGTTGAGGAATTCCATCTCTGCCTTTCTGTGCTGGAGGCTTTTTGGCTTGGCAACCCGCTGTACTGGGAAAGAAACAGCACCAGTTTGGTGCTGGAGCGCTTGGAGCTCTCAAAGCAAGTGTGTTTGGGGGGGTGTACGTTTTGTATTCCTACAGAAAAAGTACGGTTGTTATTTTTAACTGTTGCAAGAAAAATCTGATTCATTTTTTAATGCAAAGTTGTAGGGAAAGTTAAAAAGAAGAAACTTCAAGAGGACAAAATGCAGAATATTTTAACAGCACTTTACAGACTCTGAAATACAGCTTGTGGTGGAAGGGTAACTAAGCAGCTCTCCATCTCTGTCTTTCTAATGGGAAAGATCCAGGGAAAATGAATGAAAGAAGAAAATCTCTCCTCCTGTGTATATGAACTTCAGCAAAAACATGGTCCTTCATCCTTCAAGGCAGTGCCTGGTGTTCCCGGGCAGCATAGCAGTAACGGCAGTATGGGGCGAGCCATGCAGGGAGGCTGGTGTTTGGGGTCGGGGATGGGTCCTGCCGCAGCGACCCTGCACCCTGCCCAGAGCTGTAAATGTAGCCCAGGGATGCTTTTATTTGGAAATAGAAGCCTTGCAGAGCTGCCTGTCAAGTTCTGAGCTCTGGAGTTTTAAAAGCAAGCCTCTAGCCTTAGCCGGGCTCCTCTGCTTCTGCAAATCTAGCAGATTGTGCAAAGAGTGCCACAGTTCTGTCTCTAATCAGTCTTTCTGCTTTGTTAGGGTTTCTAACCTCCAACTCTGAAACTCAAGTCTGCTGTATAACTAAGAATGTGATTTAAAACCAATTTAGTAAAATCCAACTGCAGACATTTTAATTTCAGCCTAATCCTGCTTTATAGTGGTTCATCTCATACAGATCAGGAGTTGTTTTAAGCTAAATAAAATGGCTTGTAAATAATATATTTGACCTTCCGCACAGTGGTTAGTGCTAGGTATTTGAAAGTGAATTCAAAAATAAACTGATACACTTTTCCAAATAAATAAAGCCCACTGCTCTTCCTCATGTACCAGGAGCAAGCCCAGCCAGCCAGGACCGACAGAGGAGGGGGAGAGCATAAGAGGAGAGGGGGGTTCAGAGCGGGCCCCTTGCACCAGCTTCTGTTAGGAAAGCCAGGGCAAGAATGTTTCTTTCTCAAACAAATTAAAAAGGAAATATGCAAAAGGAGGAAAGGGAATAAAGAGTACAGACTAAACAAAAGGAAATAAATATGGCTTGGAATGGGAGAGAAGGAAACCAAAAGAAGAAAATAGTAAAAAATGGAACCAGATGGGGACAAATTCTGTGCTCAGGAAAAAAAACTGCTCTTTTACTGAGGTTGGGAAGGAAGGGGAATGGGTGTATGTGTGTGGACATGTTCGTAACACCTATGGAAGAAATGGTTTTTGTTTGTTTGTTTATTTTTTTTTGGGGGGGTGGTTTTGCTTGCTTGCTTTTTGTTTTTTAATGGCTTCTTTTCCATGGGAAGTATTAGTTTAAAACTTTGTAAGTCTGAGATAGCTTCAAAGTTAGATGAAATCCACTTTAAATTTTTCTTAATTCTGCAAATAGAAAAACAGAATGCACACAGTGCCACTTAAACCTCCAGCCAGTGATGCTCCCCAAATTTGCCACGCCATGTTGCCCTTTAGGCTTCGTGTCCCCAGTGCACGAGGATTCACGGTACTGCATTGTCCTGCTCTGCAGGGGAAAATGTGAGTTAAAATCTGTAACGCCAGCTAATGCAAACCTGAACTGTACAGGCAGCTTCAGAGAGTTTATTACAGGATCCCCTTGTGGGTTTCATTTCACCACACAGTGCAGGCACAGGTTTTGTACCAGTGAGGAATTGGAGTCTGTAGACTTTGATCTCTCAATGTAAGTAAACCCATAAAATGCTGAATGGGCACCGTTCTTGTATTTTCCTTTAAGTTGACAGGATTGTTAAAGGCATGTTGTTGTTTTTTATTGTCAAATACCTCAAATGGATAAAAGCGCCTTTTGCTGAGACATCGTTTGCAGCACATCTCTCTCATGTACTGCTGGCCATTCTCTCCCCCTTCCTCCTTCTCACTCAAAGGCAAGTTCTGCAAATCATTTCTGTAATTAGCTGCTAAACACATCTAGAGGTTGAAGGAGGTTGTTTTTACTTTTGTTTACTTGATTTGTTTCAGCTTTTTTATGCATTTTTCTCTAGCCTAAATTATCAAAATCTCTACTTGTCAGGAAACCATGGCTCTTTTAAGAGGAACAGTAGACAAGTCTATTCAGCCTTCCTGCTGTATCCATCCACATATGTTTTTAGGCTTTTCTGCTTTCATTCCACCATTTCTACTGGTCTTTTCGATATGCTGCTGAAGTCAGGGCTATTATCTCAAATTTGTTTGAAAACAAATTGGGCGTTTTGGCCTCAGCAAATGATACTAGGAGAACAAACACTGTATTTGCCTTTTGTTTTCTTCTTTAGATGGAGACAGCTTCCTCTTTACACACGGCCAGTTTCTCACGCAGAATTTCTCCTTAAGCAAGGAAGTGTCCAGCAGTTACATACCTAGGCTCCCTGGTCCCCACCATTTCAATTTTGCAATTAATAGTGGTGTCTTTTTCTTCCTTGCAGGAATGTACGTCCTGGGAAATGTTATTGTGTCTAATTAACTTCAGCAAGTGCATTCTGGAGTGAATTTGCCAGGCCTCGTGTTCTTCCCGAGCGTCTCTCCAGCTGCTGAGGAGGTACAGAGCCCTTGGGGTCTGCACAGGGGGACAATGGGAGTGGGGAGGCGTTACTGCGTGCGCAGCAGCATGGGAAACCAGTGCACAGCATGTATAATCTCCCAGCTATAGAAGGCCTATAACAGTTCGAAGGCACAGGACCATCTCATAAATACTATTAAAGGTGTGTTTATTTGCAATGTGGTGATTGTGGAAAAAAACTTTTTTTTTTTTTCCACAAAAATAATTATTTTCCATGTAGGATTAATAGCAATGCTGTTTTACTGCTGTGATCTGACATGGCAATACATTTCCTTTCCTAATGTCAGATGTAACTGCCGTAGGTTGCACTTGCTTCAGAAACCACAGCCTGGAGAAATCTGGGTGCCAGGCTTGGGAGATGAGTGAGGGAAGAGTTAGCCTCATGACTTGACAAACTTAGTTTGTGGCTCCACACGCAACTTGAACCAAGCATGCAGGATGAGGATTGGTGCAAGACCTCCTAATACTAGTTATTCCATGCAAATGAAATTACAGCAAAGGCGGTTTAGATTGGGTACCTGGAAAAACTTCACTAGCTGTAAGGCTAGAGAAGTACTAGAATAGAATATTGAGGGATATGCAGAATTTCTTTCACTTGAGATTTATGAGAAGAAATAAATACCTGACAGGAATGGTATAAAGATCATCAGTGGTACCTCAGAGGAAGGAGAAGGGTAGATGCCCTCCTCCAGCCTGTCATTCCATATTTCAGTCTCCTTGTTGGCAGTGACTTTAAATTTCTCTGGTTATTGATGAAATCTGGTTAGTAATTTTAAAGGCAACAAACAGTTTCATATTTATGGTACAGAGAGAGCAGGTACATGTTGCTTCTGAGTTTCTTGAAAATTTTGCTTTTCTCATTTGAGCATCACCAGATAAAGTTCATTATGCTGTGTACTGTGACAGTGCTATCAAGAGCAGCTGGTGAGGTAAACACCAGGTCTACTCATGGTGTGAAAGGGAGACCTGAAAAGCTACACTGTGCTGATCTCTTGGGTGAATAGTTGTGGGAAGACAGCAGACAGCTCATTTTTATCATGGATCTCAGGACTCTGGTACTAATGGCAAAATTTACATTCACACCAGCTATGCAAATCCAACTTGATCTGTGTTGAACAGAATTTCCTAATAGCAAGTTTTGATGGCTCACCTGAAACAGCATTTGGCTGCAGGTTTGGCTTGTGCAATGGGCACATTGACAGATACAGAAGAAAGCAGTGATCCCTGCAATATCACTTGTTTGAGGACTACAGGTAATCAGGACCAAAGCTGAAGAGAGAGTGTTGACTTCATGAGAGTAATAATGTCTTATGATCTGATAAAACTAACACACAGCTTCCTTCCAGCTGTGGATTTGATCCAGATAATTTTTTTTTTCTGTTTCTTATGTCTCAGTTCTGAAAAAACACTCTTTTTATCTGGAAGTTTATGGCCTCAAACTTGCAGTTGTTCTTAACTCTACATTTAATTACTAATTCTGGTTTTGGAAACAGATGGTAAAAGTCATGTTTCAGTCTGTCATATGCTAAATGTAGTCTCCAAACTTACTTAAAGTAAACCCAATTTAGATCTGCCCTGTGTAAGCCAGCCAAACCATTCAGGTTGAACAAGGTTTCAGCCATGTTTTAAAGGATTCAACAGATGTGATGCTAACTTTAGCTAGGGTTTAACAACTGGGACAGCCACTCTTATTACAAAGAAATTAAAAGGGAAATTGGCTGCCAGCCTCAAATACCTGTTGTGTCAGGGCAGCTGCACTGAGCAGACCAGCCTGAAGTTTTCTCCTCTGAGCTTTTGGTAGTTTGGCATTAGAGAGGATGAATTTGAACAGTCATGTGGAGTAAGAGGACGTGTTAATGAAGTATGCTCTGAGGAGGAAACACAAGTGATAAATGATGGTATGTGGCTGCTCTTGGGTTTGTGGGCATGTTTTTTTTCATGGGGGCGGTGTGCCGTACATAATGGTTTAGATCAAACAGCACCAAACTACTACTACTTATGCAAAAAGTTGTATTCTCAATACCAGCAGGTGCTTGGCTAGATCTACTCTTGCAAGGAGGCAAATTGCCTCCAAAATCCCATGGCTCCTGGTGTGTCCTGCCCAGGCTATGGAGTAGGCAGGTTCAGGGCTGCCCGCTGGGAAGGAGGTGAGGTGCTGGCCTTGTACCTGGGGGTACCTGGTCCCGGGGAGGGCAGGCGAAATCTTATCTCGGCCCTCTGGCAGAGCCACCTGCCCGGCACATCCACCAGAGCAGGGAGGGACCTGCACCAACAGCCAGATACAACCCGACGTGTGAATGGAGCACAGTGCCCTGAGGCCCAGCACGAGGCTTCACCCTGACCGCACTCGCTGTGTCTGAGCGCCTGGCTGTCGGAGGTGATGGAAAATGGCTGGAGTATAAATATGTAAAACACAACACAGACAGTGGGTTGAGATTGACTTGGGCAGAGGCTCTCCTTAACTCGTGTGGGCTCTGGCAGTGTCACAAATGGAGCGTGGTGCTGAGCTCTGGCCCACGGGGATGCTGCAGCAGGTTATGCGGCTGCGCTGCCCTCCTTCCCAGGAGGGTGCCGTAGAGCACGCCTCCTCTTAGTCTAGGGGAGGATTGGCTAGTGCTTGCTGTTAATCCATGAAAGACGTTGTCCTGCCTTTATTTTTTGGCAGAACCCCTTAATAATCATTCTTTCCAGCTTCTCTTCTTCACTCACTAGCTCAGTGTTTGCCATCTGCAGCTGTAAAAAGTTGTTTCCAAAGTGAAATAAATTGGAGCAAAGACTTCTGTAATCGGAGATGTGGAGGAGAGCAGAAGGGTGTGTTTTACTTTGTTGTCCTTGGTTGCTTTTGGTTTGACTTGTGCCTTGCTTTAAACTAGTCCCCTTTATGGGACTTTGGGGCCCCCTGCTCGTGTCTTCCCAGCACTAGCTCCAGGGGCACCAACGCAGCCCATGTCCCTGCTAGTACCAGGCAGCGATGGATCTGGGCAGTCAGCAGTGCCAGATCAGTGCAGGAGTGGAGCAATGAAAGCATGAACCTCTACAAATAGGAGTTAGATGCTTAAGTTTAAAAATGTATCTTTGGATATCAAAGTTAGTGATTGCCATTGTAGTTTTTCAGGACTTTTGTTATTGAAATGATGTTTAAATTAAAACAATCAGTTCATCAAAACCATTTTTCTTCCTGAGATCAAAGGTGAATTCAGCACACATTTAAATTTCAAAATTAGAAAGCTTTGAAATTACCTTTTTAAAAAAAAAAAAAAAAAAAACATTTTAAATACATACAGCAAATGTAGGCTCTGCTGAAATTTTCACTCCTAAGGAAAAAAAATATATAATTTCAGTTCCATTAAATAGAAATTATTTTTGATCATTATTTAAAAAATAAAAATCCTGATTGAGATAGAAATCTCTGCATGTCTCAAAGTTTGAAAGGATATAAAATTAGCTTCCTACTTGCCTCTTTTTTGGAAAATACATTGTTGAATACTGTACTATACCAACAAACACAAATAGAGGTTTTAATGACTCTCCAAGTAAAATAGGAAATACGAATTCAGAGTCTGAGTTAGTCTTTCATGTAACATTAGAATTACTCTGAGTTAAAAGAACCACAGAATGATACAAAACAGAACGTGTACCTTGTCGTCTATTAGATAATTGCTAAAATAAGTGGAGAAGCATATGTTATAAATGAAATCTTCAGAAACTATCTTTAATTATGGGGCTTTTAACTGGACAAGGAAAACATTAGGTTAAGTATAGACAGCCTAACTGTGCGCCATTGCTGTGGCTGTTTACACTGGCATCATCCACTGCAGATGTGTCCTGTGAGTACCCAGGTGCATATGTGCAAATTTCATAATCCCAATGTCAAGGCTGAGTGTTCAGTTAGAGTGCCAGGTGTAAACACCAAACATGCTGTTTCAGTGTTATCACACCTCACGGGGTTTTATTGCATACAGTCAAGTCCTGCTACAAGACTAGGCCGAGCTCCAAGATGTGTGTAAAAATGGCTTTTCAAAGTTATTTTGAGTTAGTTTTGTTAAAGCTGTACTCCAGTAAGTGAATTAAAATGTAGTTGTGCTCGGTCAATAGTCTGATCTCCACGTAGCCTATGGTGGTATAAATACAAAGAATTACTAGTATTGCCTGGATTTATACTCTTTGCATTTGGCAGCTTATTTATACAGTAATTGAAACATCTCTTAGCTGTACCTTCCTTTTCCAAGTAACTCTTGACATTTTTTCTTGCCAGAAGGCAGCATTGGAAATACTTAACAGAAAAATTTATCCTTGTATTACTCAGGATGTTTTCCAGATCGCACCAAATGGAAACTGTTGGTGAGAGGAGCAGTACATGAGCACTGCGGGTGACTTGCATACATGCAGACTCAGATGCTGAAGGCTAATGTCTGTCCTATTATGCATGGAGAGGTATTCAGTGTACTGTGGGTTAGATTTTTACTGCTTCACACAGAGCCAAACTAAAGGCGAACAGAGGAGGCAGAATTTCAGGTCTGCCCTTCCACCAGTTCTTCCCTGAATGGGAGTCTGAAATAGCAGCCCAGGGCTTCAGGATCCTTGCCAGGCGATCTCCATAAACACCAATCTCCCGTTCCACCTACCTCATGTGGTTTCAATTCACGAGGCTGATCTGGAGCTCACCTCCCAGCTGGCCAGGCAGTGAGGGTGTCTCCAGGCCTTTGCTCCTCCACCCAGCCCTCAGGTTGGCCCCTGGTCGGGGGTGACCTTCTACAGGGCAGTCACCAAACCACTAATTCTCTCTGGAGCTGCTCGTCCCAATGAGCCAGTATGGAGCAGGAGATCCTCTGCTTGCTTTCTGTATGTATCTCCACTGGGTACCCCTTCATTTTGTCCAGTAACCAGTCTTGGAGTCAGAGAAGTGCTGGCTAGCTCAGAGCAAGGCATGTCATGGGTTCAGTATCAAAAGGGGAAAAAAGTTCTCCATCTGCCCTGCTGTTCTATTCCTAGAGCAGCTCTCATAATTTACCATGCATATTCACATTACTACTCATGGACTGTATCTTCCTCAGGTGTAAGTCTCTGTAGGTTTGTAGTGAAACTATTGCAGTTCATATCAGCTAAGTAAAGCTGATACATCTTTTACTCACAATAAAAAAAAAAAAAAAAAATTTAAAATCAAGCTTTTCTCACTGTAGTAATGAAGGCAATTGATTTACACAGTGAACATGGGTATACTATAAAATCTATGCTGGCTTTTTTATTGTTGGCTTTTGCTTTTTTTTTATTAGAGAAAAAGATGGTCTGATTTGGAAGAATTTTTATCTGATAGAAAGAACCAAACAATACAGAGATAATGGCAACCTTACATGTACTTTACTTAGTAGTTATTTGGTCTGTTAGTTTTGTACAAGCCATATGATTATTTTTTTTTTTTACTTATTGTATAATATTTTAGTAGCAACAATGTATTGCTTCTTCTATCCACTTCTCTGGAATGAGTTCTTGTTGGATTCCAGCCAAGCAAATAATCTGATGGTGCAGGAATGTAACATTTTGGACTTATTTTTAAATGGATTAGAATGAGACATCATTTGCCAGTACTGACAGAATATTAGGTGAGCATGTAAATTCACACCTGAAATGGTTTGTTCTCTGTCGCACCTTTGCTTTTCTTTGGTGTTTTTAAATGCATCAATTTCAATCCAAAACTTGTAGGGTAGGACAGTGAAAGTTCAAATGTCTCTCTTTTCCTTAATGCACCTTGGACTTGGTTTTATTTTGGTGGTTGTTATTGTTTTTATTGCTTTGGACACAGTTTTTAAAGTTCTGTAGACCCTTCTGGAAAGATGGTCACCTTTTGGCCCCAGTATCCACCTACTTTGGGGTGAGCTAAGGCTGGCTCCAGCATGCAGAAGAGGTGACAGGGGACTGCTTGCTGAAACAGACCCTGTTTATTTCAGATTATTTTTTGCCTTCGCTTTACCCTCCCTTTTTATTATTTCCATCCTGATTTTAAGGTCCAATCCACAGATTTGTTTTTGTATTGCTGAAAACCTTTTAAAGTAATTATTGAAACCATAGCAGCCCATCTGACTTAATACAAAGTACACAGCAGGCCAAACCTCAGAGGGCAGAGGCCCACTTCCAAACCAGCAAGAACGGATGCTGAGAGCTGCTTTGATGGCTTGTGCAAATGGACACTTGGTCATCCAGCTCCCTGCACGTGCAGATACCTGGTGTACCCAGCCCAGCTTCACAATGCTTCAGGGTTTGGGGGCTTGCTACTACCAATCGTAGTAAATACTTAAAACCCTTACGTATTCAAAGTAATGGTATATATTTAATATATATTCATTTATACCTTGATAACCTGAAAAAAATATATCCATTATTGCCTTGCTTTGTTTGCAAACTTTCATTAATCCCCTTGGGAATTAGAAAATAGTAACTGTTAGTAACAGCCCAGCAGAGTCTACGAAGGGCTTGGCTTTCCATAGTTGTAGTATTGAAATAAGCATTTAAATGGCAGATCAAATGCTTTTTGCATCAGACATCAGGAAAGATGTGCAAACATGGGATATAACTCATACGCAGAATGAGTCTGCATTTAGTATTTAGTCAGTCTGTAAAGTCTGGTGCGACTTTCCTTTCAGTTTGTGGTCTGTGAGCGGGGCCCGGAGGGAAAGTTACGGGGGGTTTTTGGTAGGTCTTGGTCTGTTGAGGCAGATGACAGTACATCTTGAAGCTCACTCTCCCCAGGCTGATGAAGCAGGATGCCAGCAGTGCTGAACTCAAGCGATGGCATTTCTGTGCAGGTTGTGGCTGTGGTCCTTGCCCCACCAGCCTTATGTGTCCACAAGACGGTGTTGTGGGAGCCAACACGAACCTGGATTGCTGACTGCGACATTCCTCAAATGCATTACTTATGTGCACATATGATTCACAACCTCACAAATGATCTCGTTCATGATCAAGCCACACTGTGCGGCTGTGCACAACAGAAAAAGTCAAGACACTTCTTGGGATGTGCTCTTCTTAATCTTTAGGTGTGTTCATCCCAATCAGCTCAAACGCTTTCAGCAGTCATAAGGTGCCATGGGTCTCATCCAGCCCCCTCTGAAAGTTGGCCCGAGCCGTTCCACTTACTGTAACGAGAGTAAAATCAGACTCTCCAGCTCCACCCATCTTAAATGAGGTTTGGAGTCTCAGCTCTTTGCAGCTTCACATTCATCCAAAATTAACTCTCTGGATGGAAAATATTTTTTTTCTTTTTAATTAAAATCTCTACCAGACCCGGTCACCTGTTTCTCACAAAACTGATTTATGGGGGTTGCTGCACTGAACAGAGGCTTTTATTGACGGTAATCTGGCGCTGAGGCAGCGTTCGTTTTTCTGCACTGTCTGTGGCTGAGCGGGCTGCCTTATGCTACGCAGATCTGGGGCTCTGCTTTGTTTTGTTTTTCCCACACTCTGGACAGATCAGTCTTTGATTGCTCCTCTAATGACAGGTATTTGAGTTACCTTCTAATTCATGTCGACACCTGGGCTGTAAAAACTCTAATGCACTCTTGCTTGTGTGCTTGTCCTTCCCTGCTGACTGCCCCAGCCGCTCAGATTTTTGTTTGGGCTTTTGATGTGAAATATGAACTAATCTCTGAACACTGTCGTTTTTCAACGTCCTTATAGGAGCTCTGCAATATTTACAAGAGAGAGGGATTGGAAAACAGAGTTTTAAATTGATTCCATATGTCTGGCCCTGATGTACCTCAGATATTTCCCCTTTAGAGGTAGTCACCATTTTAATATCATTTTATAGATGCTGGCTGTAGCAGAGCAGTCACAGTTCACTGCAGGTTTAGTAAGGCTTAGCTGGTTGCGATGAAGAAAACACTTTAAAAAGCCTATTGGAAAACTAAAGCCAATTGAATTCTAGACTTAGGCCTATGGAGAAGTAAGGTAATCTGACAGCGTGTGATCCTTGTTCCTTTTCCATGTGCCTTCTCTGCAGTAAGATCCTTCCTTTCCCCTGCGGCTGCCTCTCCTCCTGCTGCTCAGAGCGAGGGCAGCCTCGGGAGTGGAGCTATGCAGGTCGCAGTGCTGCGACTGCCATGCCCTGGGCATGGGACGGGATGTTTTGAGGTGTCCAAGGGCTGCCACTACACAACCTGCACATCCAGCCAGCTGCCTTCCAGCCCAGCCTCGGGATCAGCAGGGAGAGAAGCCCCTCTGCTTGTAGTCACCACTGCTGAGGGGATCTGTGGCACGCTGGTGGGTAATCGTGGCCAGCAGAAGTCCTGCAGCAACATCCCAGGGCTCTCTCACCAAGCTGGGTTCCTGTGACTTCTTTCCATGCTGGCTCAGAGTTGCAACAGCTCAGCTGTCCAAGAAAACATTCAGACTAATTCCTAATTCCTGACACTTTTTGGCCTGTTTTACTACAAAACAGTGGAAAAGGGAAAACAAGTCCTCCAGGCTTCTGTCAATTTGATTCAAATGGAAGAATTTCTTTCATGCTCCACAAAGTAAACAAGGGGTCAGACCTGCAGCGTCCTAAAAAATAGAGAGAGAGAGCTTGATATGCTATATACGCTCAGATGGAAAGGCAGAGAAGCCAATGTGAGAGGAAGTTACTTTCCCACGTCGGAAAGCTGAGCAGCGCTGCCTGGTGAGGACATGCCCACAAATCTGGTGCTGGCAGAAGAAGTCCTGTTCCTCAGGTGGTTTGCCATGCTTTCTTCTGATTCAGGGCTGAGTGAAGCTGGAGGCAATTCTGAGAAAACCTTAATTTCTGAATCAGGCTGTCCACCCCACCAACAGCTCTTCAAGTCTGAGGCTGCTAAAGCTTTTGAGAGAAAGCTGCAGCAGTCACCTCCGTAGGAATGAGGCATTGGAAAAAGCAGTCCCATCGGAGAGAAGCTCTTGGACTTTCTTACAGGAACAGTGTTTTGTGACCAGAAAATCCCTGTGAGGAAGGACAGGTGAGGGAATATGATGGAGAGAGATGTCAGATCCTTGGTCGCCTGGGTATGTTGTTCCAAAGTGGAGAAGCTGTCCCTATAGCCCCTCGGCAGCACCAAAACAAGGGGCCCTTTGTTCAAGGCTGTGCTGAGGCTTGCCTTGAGCCTGGGTGAATCCTGCATTTGCTGTGTTGGGCAGCGTCCCGAGGATAATACAGTCTTCTACATTGTTCCAAACATTTGGGGTGACCAAAAGCTGCTTTGGATGGTAGGTGGTTGAACACTGTGGACAACTGTGCTCCGGACAGCTGAAGTAAGAGCTCAGGCACCAGCAGCTCAGTCCTTACCCATCACTTTTGCCCAGAACAGAAGCTTTTTGCTGTTGGGATTTTCTTTTTGGGGGTCTAAGGGGAAAGGCTTCCCTTTTCTTGGCAGGGAGTGAGCAGCAGGAGGCTGTAGGGTTGCAGGTGGTGTCCCACTGGGACACATCCTGTAGTTGGGGATGTGCTCTCTTTATTTGGCTTGATCTCCTACTGGGGATGGCACATGGGCACATGTGCTTGCTGAAGGTTAGCCCTGAGGGTTCCTCCAAGCACAGGCGGCTTTGCTGAGGTCCTGCTTCACAGGCAGGGTTCCCTCATTGGGGAGGAAACCGACCCTCAGAGTCCCAGCGGGCAGAAGTATTTCTGTAAGCACTGCCTGAAAGAAGTTAGAGCGGCATGGATGGGGTGGAAGCAATTTCTATTTTCAGAGATGTGCTGTCTGCTATAGTGTACTCACCGAAATTGTCAGCTTTTCTCAAGCCAACATCCAAATGCTCAAAATGACCGAAAGCTCTGTTTTTTCTTCCAAGCACCGGCTACAGCGGTGACTGGGGCCATCCTCCACAGTTAGCCACTGCCAGTGATCTTCCACATATCTTGAAAAATATGTCACTGAGAAGGAAAAAACTTCTTAAAATACTTGGATTAAAACAGCATTCTGACACCACAGTGGCCTAGTTCTTAGCTGTAATTTTCCATGGATACAGCACCGCTGGATTTCTGCAGTATAATTCTGGTTGCCTCTGACAGAGGAGACTTGCTGGACCCAGCTTGCTGTGGGCCACGAGCACACAGGGCTGGTCCTGCCCTTGGCATCCTGTGGTTGTGTGCTGGCATTTCACTTGCCACTGACGCCAGTAATATGCGTTGTTGATGTTTTCCTGTGACAGTAAGAAGTAGATCAAAAACACCGAGGGGATTTTAAGACCCAGGGGAATTGCCCAGTGTGAGCTGCAGCCCCATGCCCGCCCGCCGGACACCTCTGGGCTCTCATGCCCAAGTCAGTCCTTGCAGGCTGGTTTTCTCTGCCCCAGCTTTTTATTTTTGCACAGGGGGTGGCACTTCTCAGTCCGGGTGGAAAGTCGTGCTCATACTGCGTATTTCAGGTACTGCTGAGTTTCTCTGAAATGCGAAAAAGTCCCGGATAAAATGGGCTTCCTCTCTCTGGCAGCGGCATCTCCCCAGAATTTCCCTGGGCCTCATGCATCCATGGTAACTTCTTCTCTGTCTGTCTCCCTTTTGGGCCTCCAGTTCTCTGCGAGTGACCTTAAGGGTGAAACAGTGGTGCCTCCTCTTACTACCACAGCTTCCTCTGGGCAGAGTGAGAAAACCTGCCATCTCACACCACTGGGATGTCCTCTCCTGGGCCATGCAGTCTTGTGATCCCTGCACCAAAAGGAATGTAGTTTCAGCCTGAAACCATTCTGAAAAGACCAGTCATTGATGTTAAAGGGCACAGAAATACTGAGAGTGGCTTTTTAGGCATCATTTTCCTTCTTTATCACAGTTAAGAGGAGGGAAACCCAGGCTCTCCTGCTAGAGCTGAGCAAGGGGCAGATAGACAGCATCCCTCCCGTGCCTCAGCTGCGTCTGTGGGGCCACTGCAGCGCCTGTCAGAGGCTTTGCCTTCCTGTGCGGGTGTGTGGCTGAGCCCAGAGAGGCTCCTAAGCGCTCTTTCTTCACCATCTAGGGGAATTCCTCTTGAGTGTGTTCAGGTAGCTTCATGCTGCAATGGGTTGGCCTTGGTGTCCTTGATGAACCCTTTAGGGGTGTTAAAACCATCTGTCTATTTATAGGTATTTATAAGTTTCTATTTGTTTAGAAACTAACCCCTTGCTTTAGCAAAAAGAGAAGAAAAATATCTGACGTTTTCCAGGTGGGATTAACTGACACGGTGTTGTGCAGGTGGGATGTCTTCAGCATCCCCCAAAGCTCTCCTTCACACCTGTCCGCACCCTGCACTGACCCCCTTGGTGCACGCATCCCCGACAGCCTGGGGAGGACAGAGACGCGTACTGGTGGTACGGGCACACCAAGGGGAAGGAGGGCCTGCGGGGGTGTGAGCAGGTTTCACAAGGCATCACGGTAACTTTTATTTTTTCAAAACGGTTCCGTAGTTCTCTACTCTGTTGAACATGAAAAAATATTTTAGTCTGTATGGAACTCTTTTTTTTTTTTTTTTTTAATGTGGGGAAGAAAGTTTTTAACCATTTCCCAACTATTTTGTTGTAACATGTTTAGTTAGTTGTCTGTTTTGTTTTGAGAGCTACCATACCAATGTACGTGGTAATCTAGCCTAATCTTCTCAAATTCAGATTTTTTAAATTTTCCTTTCTTTCATTAGCAGGAAGCACTGTGTTCTGAATGAACCAAATCAATACCTTTTTGGAAGCTGGGCACTTTTGCATAGAGGGACATTCAGCATTTTAATTGGTGACTTCATATTCTTTCCCCTTGAGTTCTATCAATTCTATTTTATTTCTGCAGTTGTTTGTTCCTTCCTCTTTTTTCTGCTTGGAAATTAATCATGCAGGAAATGATTAACCACAGAGAGCTGTCTGTCTGCCTCTGACTCAACGCGTATAAGAGGGGAGCCTCGAAGCGGCTTGAAATGGCTGCATGCAAACAGCGCTTGCACTGCAGTTTGCGCCGTCCATCCCACGTCAAATGTCACTCTGTTTAGCACTTGTAATGCTCCTGAGGTACCAAATTAAATTCCAAATGCCCCAAACTTGTTTCAGTTTAGTGTTGCTTATGGATGGCTTGGCAGAGCAAGGGGCTGCTTGCAGAGTGCAATATACGCGGTGTCTCTTCTGTGCTTATATTTTCCATGAAATTAGCCCTTGTCATGACGTGTAGCATATCACAGCATCTTTATACCACTTCTGCTAGTGAGGGCCAGCTGCACCTGGTAGCTCGCAGAAAGCAGAGCTTGCTGGTGCAGCTCTACTGGTCTGGCTCAACTGGGGCGAGGTGGGCATCTCGCTGGCTACTGGCCGGGGCGGCTTTCCGAGCTGGATGAAGGTACCCCCTGGGCTGGTGGTAGCCTGCAGGGAGCCTGCCCTCACAGCAGAGGCTCTGTTGAGGTAGTGTAGAGTGCATGCAAGGAGGCTGGCAGCCTGTCTGATGGCCATGGTGGGATCTGCAGCCGCAGTGGGGTCCCTGCCACTGCTGGACCTCCGCACAGTGGGGCAGGAGCCATGCTGAGTTTGCCAGCTGGGGAAATTCTGCTTCTGGTCCTATAGGCCTCTGTTTGGAGCCCAGAGGCTGGCATTTTTTAATCCTTGCTGCTGTAGCATCAGGTTTTCTTTAAACCTAGTATTTCCCAAATAGCTTTTCAGAAACAGCGGTAATTGCACGTTTTCTTGGCAGTTGTGCCAAGGACAGGTGCACTGGGTTCCAAAGTACTAATGCTCCTCTTGACTTGTTCTTAGGAAATCAGTTCTTTTTCGATACCCCACAGTGCTGAATGTTACAAGCAGCTTGGTTGTTAGCAGTAAGGTAGAATTTATTACTGGGCGGATCGGTTGCTGTTGCAGATATTTTATGGTGTCAGCTGTTAGCAATTGGACGTAACATCCGTTCCTTAAAATAGGCTGTTTCCCACTGACCAAGAGCAAATAATGAACCACAAGTCCATTGCTGACCTACAGAACGATAGCCAAAGCTTCCCTCTAGCTGCGGAGCTGCACTTAGCATCCCAGGACATCTCTGTGCAAAATACAGACCCCGCAAAGCAGCAGTGAGTGAAGCAGCAGCAGGATTCAAGCCCGGCACCATGCAGGCTCGAGCCCAGGAGGTGCTGCAAGTCCCTAGGACCAGCCTCAGCACTGCACTGTGTACACAAGCCCCAGATCACTGTCCCTGTACAGTGCTTTATTGGTCTTCCTGCAGGCTTACCCTGCTCAGAGTGGCGAATCCAGAGAGACTTTTTTTTTTTTTTTTTTTGCTTACAATGTCAATCAAAGAAATAGATCATAAAAAAAACTAGCAGCCCTACAGCCCGGGTGAGTTGGAGTTTCAAAGGCAGTGGTGCCGTTTCTTACTGCAGTTTCGATTTGAGTTTCTGATGCTCTTTTGCTCAGCAGCAGAAGCAAAGTCAGGAAGGGGCAGAAGTACGGGTGAGGTCGTGGCATGACTTATGTTTTTAGCTAAAATTTTACAAACTGGTGTGTTTTACTCACTCTGCGTTATACTTCTGTGTGGGGGCATGCAGGTTTTTGACTAATGCTGTATTATCTTTTTCCTGATGGCTCCTGAGGGAAGTAGATGCTCCAGGACATATCGGAGGCCTAGGAGTCACATTTCAGACTTGCGCAGGGGAAAGCTGTCCTTTCGGTAGGCTCCGGAATACTTCTGACTCAGCCAAGTATTTAGCGATACACACTGCGTTTCTAAACAACCAGGGAGGAATGTCAGTGCCTTTACTGGGTGACCAAATGTAGTCATCTAAAAGGCATATTGCAGCTCCCAGGCCTATTTAATAACTTGTGTTTGCTTACCACTGTTAGCTTGATTTGTCCACCCAAAATTACTCAAAATCATCACATCCATTTCAGCAGATCCTTTTTTAGGAAAATTTAATTTAAAATTGTCAAAGCAAGAACGCCACATGCAAACAATTCTGCAGAATACTTGCACTAAACTTGAGGCCAGTGCTTCCTGAGTTTGGCCTGTTGCAGAAGCTTGCCCTGCAAAATGCCATTTTCCAGACCCTCTAGCAGCTGTATCAGGGCCACAGGGCTTGTTGAGCAGCAGATAGACTTGAAGCTTACCAGCATGCAGCTGCAGATCTGGCTTCCACCCCTGCCCTGCCAAGAAAACCCTTCGATACCAGAAGAGGTGTTAGGTAGTCTGCAGCTGATCACTGTGGGCACATTGGAGAAGCATCCTTTCTCGACAGGACAAGAGTAGAAACTAGATACATAGCTAGTATAGATCTATATATACGTCTATACATATTTCTATATAAGCACATCTCTATATTTGGGTGTATATCTCTGTATTTGGGTGTATATGCATCTAGAGAGAGAGACAACTATACATCTGTATGGAAAGATGTCTCTCTATACACATCTCTCTCTCTCTGTGTATACATGGTTATCTATGTATCTATCTAGTGTAGGTCTCTGGAAGAAGGCATAGGCAAGCAGGAGGCCCCTGGTGCTGTTCCCTTCTTGCCCCCTGCAAGCAGTGTGTGCAGGGAGGGTTTTGGAGGGGCAAGGTGAGTCCGTGGGGTAGCAGCTTCCCATTAGAGAGCTCAGGCTTCAGGTGCTACCTTGCTTCCTCTCCATTGCCATCAATTCCTTACCAAACTGACCTAA
Source organism: Anas platyrhynchos (assembly GCF_047663525.1). Classification (NCBI taxonomy): domain Eukaryota; kingdom Metazoa; phylum Chordata; class Aves; order Anseriformes; family Anatidae; genus Anas; species Anas platyrhynchos. The sequence continues at coordinate 22,585,938 of NC_092593.1, read as the reverse complement.
AACAAGCCAGTGAAAAGGAAAGAAAGGAGAAAAGAACAGCATGAAGACAGCAAGAGGTTAAGAAACAGGGAGGTGGGTGAGTTAAAGCATTTGCAAAAATGCTGCTGTTTGGAGAAGGTTCTTCCTAGACCAGCTAGCTCGCCTGCTGTGTGCAGGTTTGAGCTGCCTTGAGGAATTCATTAAAAATCTGATTACAAACCAAACTTTATCCTCCCTGCTCAAGGAGCTTTTCCCTTGGCACATGGAGCCCCAAGTAGATTCAGGGTCCGTTGTCGGGACTGTTTCAGTCTCTTACCAAAGCAGTGTAGGGAGCAGTTTCTCTTTCTCGTTTTAAGCAGTTGAAGGAGTTAAAAGCTTGGTGAAGTAGCTTACTGGCACAGTTAGAGACAACTGCAGCTGCGAAAAGGCTGCGTTAAGAAACAGGATGGTTGTGGTCTGCTGCAAGAAATAATTTTCCTGTTGACTATTTTTTTAAACAGGAAGTTGAAGAACAAAGCAGCATTAGTCTTAGTTCTTTTAATAGAGTTCAGATTTTAAATACTGAATTTAGGATACTAAGATCAGGAAAGGCTGGGGCTTTGCGCAGATTTTTATGTAAGGACCAAGAGCCGGGAATGTGGAAGTGCGAAGGACAAGCGGATTCAGGCGGGTCCTGCAAATCTGAACCTTGTGCTACTCTGGCCACGCGATTGTAGGAGAGGTAACTGTCCACAGGGTGGATGAGAAAACGTGTGTGGGTTTGCAGGATTTTGTGAGTGCGTGTGTTTGCACAGTGCTGCACAGACTTGGCTTCGCACAGTTTCCTTTTTGTCAGTCCGGCCGTCTGTCAGCTTCCCCTCTGCTCTGCTTGTGCTTTCTCAGTAACAGGAAAGAGCAACAGCTTCTGCAGCAGAGGAAAATAAAACCTCCCCACGCGAGAGATAGCGGTAGTGCCTCACGCCACTCTGAACTCCTGTTTTTTTTCTCACTAGTCATCTCAACTTAGGGGTGATGTGCTTGTTTCCTTTCCAAGCCCCTTTCTCCCTAAAGATTTTAGACAAAATCTGTTAAAGTCTCCTTTTAGAAAGTGTTCTCATCTCAGGAAGGCAGCTCAGCAGTTTTTCGTGTGGCTTTATTATCTATATTCTAATTCTGCCAAAGCCTGAGCATCTGACAGGATACAGCTGTGCTGCTAACCATTTTTTTTCTACACACCTATCACAGATCATCTCAGAGGTATCGCAGACTTTGTAGGTGGGGGCCCACCTCAAACGGTAACTGCAAGTGCCATTTTGTTTCATTCTGAACATTTCCCTGGTGTTCATTCAACCTCTGAAGCATGTTGTACCTACCACAAAGCTGATTTGGCAGAGAATGCATTGCTGCAGGTCTCCTTAGTTTTATCAAAACCAATTAAGTGACTTCAGAAAATGAGCGATGTGCATTACTGTAAGTAACCGAATGGGGACATCAGCGTGGGGTTATCTGGAGAGTAGCCCCCATTGCTGTCACGCTGACCTGCCCTGTGTAAATAGTGCACACAGGGCACACATTGCTGCTGGGCCCTCGCCCCTGGTGGCGGGATGCTCTGCATACCTCCTGCACAAGCACACGGCCGAGCCTGTCAGCAGGTCTCTTGAAGCAAAAGCATTTTTAGGGGCAGACAGCACACCAAATTGCTGAAATGTCACAGCACCATTAGGAGAACCTTGGACCCTCCACTAGGCACGGTTCCAACTAGCAGTGTGCCAGAATGCCACAAAAAGCCCTTTTGACTGGAAAAAAAAATCCTCAGTGCTTTAGTGCTTTTTTTTTTTTTTCTCCTATATTTTGTTCCACTGAGTTTCTCTCTCACATATGCTTGTCCTCAGATTACCCAAGGTAGTTCTGTTTGGGGTGGGGAAGAGCAGGAGCCTGCTGTCGGACAGGGAAGCTGGGGAAGGCTGGTCTCCAGCCACCAGGCTTTCCCCTCTGCAGCAGCTGGCGGCTGCGGACTGGCTGCCTGCTTGCTCCTCCTCCCCAGGGAAAGTGCACTGAGCATGGCTGGCTTTGCTGCTCCTGAGAAGGAGGAAGGTGCATTCAGAGGTGGTGACGGAGCCTGGCTCCTTCAGAGCAAGCAGGGACAGTGGAAAAAGCATGGGTCTTTCCTAGAGGTCTGCAGTTCAACCCCACCCATAATAGTGGGGGGTGTTATCTTTCAGCTATTTAAGAGCTTTGAAAGGTCAGCATCTCTTTCTGAGTATGATCTTAAAGAGATGATGCCTTCTTGAAGTAAGGTTTGGTGGTGTAGCAGTGGGATTACCTGCTATACTTCCATGGGAACAGGATTGTTGGATTAAACAGAGTTCAGTTTTGTTGTTTATTGTTGCATGCAACCATATTGCACACACGCACACAATCCTTGCATACTCTTTGCTGTAGCAAAGCACAAAAATGCAAAACTAGATGTGTCTGTGAGTCTGCATGGCTATGGAGATCATGCAGGGAGTGCCTGTTTAAGGATGCAGCTGTTTTCCATACAATGAAACATGAAGTGCTTTTTACTTAGTCCTAGAAAATTGAATAGATAATCCTGTTTGATGCAGGGTTGGTTTGGTAGAAAGCACCTCCAAATGTGACAGATTTAATAATCTCTGGGTCTTTGCATTTCTGTATTTTGCTGTGCAGGTTTCTTAGCAAGATCAGCTGGAGCTCAGCCTTCCACCATGCCTGTGCCTCCTCCTCCCGCTCCCCCTCCGCCCCCAACACTGGCCTTGGTAAGTTTTACGGGGGGTGGATGTACAGCATGCACTGTCCTCTCTTGCTGCTTGTCATGTTGGAAGAGACATGCAGCAAGATGACAAGGGTGGGTATGATATCTGGGGAAAGTTTTCCTACATTTTATTTACAGCTGATTGATCCTGCAAGAGGGACTGTTACTTCCGTTCCCTGTCAGTGCCCATGCGCATGTCACTAGCCACATTCACTCTCCATCTTCCTCTTCCTCCCACATTGGTGGTTTGATCTGGTGCAGGGATCCTGGGTGGAGAGGCACAGCTCACCTAAGTCAGAGGAACTGAAGTCTTGCTCTCCCCTTGCTTTTTTCCAGCCATGTGCTCTCACCTTCTCCCTTGTTCCACTTTAATACTTACATGACCTAGTGGTGAACTGGTTCAGAGATCCTGAGCTGGCAAATTACAATCCCTAAAATCCTAATTTTTTTTAAGGATAGCTCTTAACTAGCATAGCTCCCTCAGCCAGCCTGTGATATGAAGGTACAAGACCCACTGCTGGCACAACATGGTGGGTGAGACTACATTGGACCTGGCTTAAATCAGCCTAAACTGGAATGGAGCCTGCCCTGGGCTGCTTGTTCTGACAGGCAGACAAGAAAGAAAGGCTTCTGGAAATGCTATTGTAAAGTACTTAAGTGTTTTGATACCAAAGCCCTAGATGGTTGCACAGATAAGCTGGGCTGTGCCCTGCTGCGGAAGAGTGTTTCCCTCACTGCCCACCATCAGCAGATACCGACTCTGCGCTTGGTCGCTTCATGGCAGCTCTCACCACATGTCAGGACTTTTCCATGACACTGATCTGCTAAGTTAGAAAACTTTTCAGGAATCACCATTTTGTAGAAGAAATCACATATACGTGCATGTGTGTATAGCTAAAACTCCATCTTTCTTCTGAGTTATCCAGAATTTGTACAGTTTGAGTTTCACTACAACTTTCAAGAATGTCCATCTTTTGGTGCAATCGGATTGAACAGGGACAGACTACTCAGTCTACAAAATGGCAATTTTCTGTAGATGTACTTTGGCTTTCAAAAATTAGATTCTTGAATTCAAAAATATATATTAAATAAATAAATAAATAAAAGTGTTGTGTTTCCACTGAATTGCATGTGTTAGAGTAGCAGCACTGTTTGGAGCCTCTAGTCAGTGAGAGGCCAGCTACTTATAACGTCATTCACAAAACCAGATAAGGCAGGTTACCCAGTCTTGTGCTGTTAAAGCAGAAACTGAGGTCTCAGGTAACTACTGTATTTGAGCAGAACTTTGTAGCTGGAACTTGAGGTTTATTTTACCTCCTCATTTTTCATTTTATTTTGCAGGCAAATACTGAAAAGCCAACCCTAAGCAGGTCAGAACAAGCAGGGCGAAATGCTCTACTATCTGATATTACCAAAGGAAAAAAGCTAAAGAAGACTGTTACTAATGACAGAAGTGCTCCAATTCTAGACAGTGAGTATGATCCTACATGTCTGAGTTTGTGTATGCTTTAATGGTTCTACGTATCTGAATGCAGAAAATTTTTTTAGCTGTCATCAGATTAACTGATGTGGGAGAAGCAAGTAAAACAGAATGCCCAGGATTGGCATAAATTCCGTTCTTCATGGGTTAAGCCACCTGAGAAATCAAGTTGTGCTAATGAAGTGTGAGTGTCAGTTTGTTTGCTTACTCTCATACAGCAATTTGTTTTCTCACAGTCACTTAAACCAGAACACCATGCCAACCCTGCTAGGAGACCCGCCAAGAAGCTGCAGCGGCTCAGGCAGGCAAACCCTCCTCAGAACTGAGGACAGCACAGAGAAAGTGCACAAAAGTAAAGGCAGCCTTGGCATGGCACCATTGGCCTGTTTAAGGGCCTGGTACTGGTCAAGCAAAGCCCCACCTGGGTGCCGCTGGGCTGGGGTGACTCAGGGCTGGTATCGTTGTGGCTGGGCCTGGTTGCTCAGCCTGGCACGGCGCGGCACCTCAGCAGGCCCCAGTGCAGGAGAGGCCTCCGTCCAGCTGAACTGCTGCTGGGCCTCACTGCACACCTTGGTGCATGCCGAGAGGAGTCTGGAAAAGGCCATGTAGCAAAAGCATTGGGAAGATGGAAAAAAAACAGGAGACGGGCAAGGGACAGAGGCCTGCTGTGGTGGTAGCACAGCACTTATTGCCCAGGGAGAGGAGACGTTTCCACAGACTGATTAGCAAATGTGATACAACTCAGTCCAGGTCCAGCCATGCAATTATAGGCTAGACTGTGATGGGAAGATGATGAGGAAAGAAGGAAACACCAACAGGAATGTGACCAAATAAGAATTAAAAAAAAAATAGGCACAGTTCAGCAGCCAGCCATGTACCTAGCTTTAAACTTCTGAATATCATTTTTGCAATCAAATTTACATGTTCTAGCTACTCTAATGAGCTGGAGAAAAGCGGTTAAGGGGTTTAAAGGAGGGCTAAACAGTAAGATTAAAATTATGTGGCCTATTATCTTGTTTACATGAATTAACAAATCGTGATGAAAGACTAAAACATAGTAGCAGCATTTCTCCAGAGGTTCACACCCTATATGAGTCAGAACCAAACTGAATTAACATGCTTAAGAAAAGAGAAGGATCATGTGAAACATTCCCCCATGAACGCATTCTTCCTCCTTTTTTTCTGGGTGGGATTATTAGGAGTGCTTTTCATCTACAGGTTTTAATTACTTTAAAGTCAGTGAAATTTTTACCCACCCAAAGTTGTGGAAATCGAGATGCCGAGAAATTAAGCAATTGATCCTCAGCCGTGCAGCCTTGTCATCGGGGAGCTGATCTCCACAGATATCCCAACCTGTGGGCCTGATCATTTTGCACTGATGTTCCAAGTAGGGCTCTTCCCTGTATTTGTAATTGTGGAAATGCTTTAACTTTACCTGTAGTGCTCCAGTGTTGCCACAGCAGAAATATTGATATTAGAGGAAAAACAGAAGAGGAAGGAGGGAACTGATTAAAGTAGTTCCATCCTACCAGGAAAATTGGCAGCTTATGATCATATCACTGCATTTCTGAACCTGCAGGAAAGTAATTTCCCCGCTAGGCTTTATTTAAATAAGTAGATGTGTTGCAATGAAATCAATAGTGACAGAAGTCTATGTATTCCCAGAATTGATCACCAGAAATGCCTCCAAGAGGAAGAATGCCTCTCTCTGCTCCCTCCTTTCTCATTTCCCATTTTCCTCATTTGCCATGTCTTTCAGTTTGCTTAAGGAGAGATGGAGGTGAAGGATGAGAGCAAAGGTATGAAGAAATGGAAAGCAGCTATGTCAATGTTAAGAAAGAGAACATGATATTCTCAAAGGCCCTATCCATTTTCAGTTCTAAATTCTCCAGAGTGACTGTTTCTCTGCTTTCCAGTCCAGAATAGACTAAAGGAAAGTGGTGGCTTAATAAAACTCAGTAGCTATGTTTATTGCGCCACCTCTTCCATGGTGCAATAGTGGTGGTAGTGGCAGCTGTGATGATCCAACCTGTACAAAGGCTTGCTTGTGTATTTTGAAAGCTTGTCCTTTTTTCCCCAGTTACAAGTGTTGCTCTATTCAGAGTACTTTGCAGGATCAGCCTTGCTTCCCTGCATAACACGGGGACTTTTTTTTTTCCAACAGAACCCAAAGGACCTGGTGGAGGTGGTGGTGGCTTTGGTGGAGGCGGCGCTGGCGGCGGTGGGGGTTTTGGTGGTGGCGGCGGCGGTGGTGGCAGCTTTGGTGGTGGTGGACCACCTGGCCTTGGAGGCCTTTTCCAAGCGGGAATGCCAAAGCTCAGATCTGCTGCGAGTCGAGATGCTGGTAAGAAAGACCTTGCGGTTTCAGCACAAACAAGTATATGGCAGATTACTTATTAAAACCTTCATACGATAGCAATAAATTACCTGCTGGAATTAAGTATGTCTTCAGAAATGTTAGGCTCTTAGGAAATGAAATTTTGACCTTGAATCTTGTTTTATTCTTAATGGTAGATTTTATGAAGAAGTGAGATTTCTCTTCCACCCTTCCTCCTACTTATTGATGAAAACTAAAGGTCTCGGCAATGTCAAGTGGCTGCCTGCAAAGCAGTCAGTCAGACTACGTTCTGCCTTGGCTGGGGGTGTGCAGGACTAGAGGGGAGCACAAGAGCATTCCTGATTAATTCTGCCTTGTGCACCAGCAAAAAGGGTCTGATTTCCATTTGGAAAGTACATCTGTGCCAGCTCCGCACCAGCATGATTTACCACTCTGGGAGTGCACGAGGCACCCCAGCTGGCTGGTGCGCACGCTGCAGTTGGAGGCTAGGCTAGGGCATGTGCTGTATTCTTCGAGCTGGCAAAACAGCTGCCCAAAGCCCCGTGCCCTTTGAGGTGACAGAGACCTGGGAGCAGTGAGTTTCCTAGAGCTAAGGATGCAGCACTTCACAGTTGTTGAAGGAGCACTGGGAGACAGGGGCCGTAGAGTGTTATGAGTCTTGCACGTTTTATAGACCAACATAATTTTTCAGCTCATGTGTACAAAAGAGGCTCTCGGAGCTGGTATTCTCTATTGTGTCACAGCCTATTTTGGGAGCTTGTATTAATGTAAAAGTTCCTGGCACAACCAAAGAGCGTTTCTTCAAGCGCAAGCCCGGCCACCTTCTCCCCGCCATACACAACCGCGTCCTTAGCTAACACCCCCCGGGAAGGGCCGAGAGGTGCCTGTGGCTGGACGGTACCTGTCAAACACCCCTTAAACCACCCGCTCCGCGGCTGCTGATGCCCTGTCTCTCTCTGTCTCCCCGTGCAGACCCCGGGGCCGCCCGCCCGCCCGCGCTGCCGCCCGGCGCCCGCTCTGCCTCCGCCAAGCCCTTCCCGGGGCCGGCCGGCCCGCCGCGCTTCCCGGGGCCGCCGTCGGGGCAGCGGAGCCCGGCCGCCGACCCTCCGAGGAGCCGCCTGCCGCCGCCCCGGCCCGACGCCGGCTCCAAGCCCGACACCGCGCCGCCGCCGGTGCCCAGCACGCCGCGGCCCGGCTCCTCCGGCCCGCACAGCCGCGGCTCGCCGCCGGTGCCGGCCGTCAGCCGCCAGCCCAGCCTCGGGCCCTGCCCGCCGCCCTTCCCGGGCAGCCGCGGCGCGGGGCCCGCCGGCTCCCTGCGGCAGCCCGGCCCGGCGCCCCCCTTCTCGGGCCGGCCGCCGCTGCCGCCCACGCCCGGCCGGCCTGCGGAGGACAAGCCGCCGCCGCCCCCGCCGCCCCCCGCCGGCCACCGGCCGCCCGCCGCCCGGGAGCCCGCCCTGCCGCCGCCGCCGCCGCAGAACAGCAAGCCGCCCGTGCCCGCCTCGCCGCGGCCGCCCCTCGGCGCCCCCGCGCCCCCGCCGCCCCCCAGCAGGCCGGGGCCGCCCCCCGTGCCGCCCGGCCCCGCCGGCGGCGACGAAATGCCCCGGCTGCCCCAGAGGAACCTGTCCCTGGTGTCCCCCGCCGCACCTGGCACCGCGGGCGGCCGCTCTGGACCCCTGCCACCGCCGCCCAGCGAGAGGCCGCCGCCGCCTGTCAGGGACCCCCCGAGCCGGACAGGTAGGTGGCGGGGTGCTCTGCCTGGCACCCGTGGGTGGCAGCGCCCTGCGCAGCGGCAGGTGCGAGTGGTGGCACCGAATGTTGGCCCTGCGCAGCGGGAGGTGACCCCAAACTTTGGCCGTCGTGGCCTGGCTTGGCCTCGCAGCTGGCAGCATCAGCACTCGCATCAAATACACCGTGAGCCAGCATCCAGAGCCCCAGCCCATGTGGGTTTCAGGCCGTGCGAGGCGAGGCAGCGCCGTTCCAGCCAGCTCTGACTCACAGGTGTCAGAAACGATGCTCACAGGGGACTCTCTAATGGAAAATGAGGGTTTGTGGGTGTCATGGTGGCTCAAGGGAAGCCGTTGTGCCCCACCTGCCAACTCACGTGCACTTGGGCAGATCCTGGCAGTTTCTGTTACAATTTCTGTGATAAGGAAGGGGTTGCAAGCAGGGGGCTGCCCATTACATGCTGTAACACACGGCACCTGTATGACCCAGCCTCTGTTCGGTGACAGCATTCACCCTACTGAGTCAACCTGTGTAAGGCAATGGTGGTGCTGTCACGAGATGAGGTTTGCAGAGCCTGACCTTCTACGTGTTGGGAGACACGCACGCTTACAGGAAAATACAAATTATTTTATTAAAAGACCGATCTGACAGGTGTTAAGTGGGAGTTGCTACAGCATGACTAACTGCCATTACTTGCTGTACGCAGATTTCAAACGAGACTGAAAATAAGAGTTGTCTCCGTCGAGTTATTTCATCACTTATTTTGTCCTCTGATAATTATCATTCATAACTTTCAAGAACTGTGCATCGTGACCCTTAGTACTCGATGGCTTTCTGATGAGTGAATCGAGGCACAGAGAGCCAGGCCCTGTAGCATCAGGAAGGGAGAAGCTTTGCATGGAAGGCAGCCCAGGGAAGCTCCGTGGAGTTGCCTTCCATTCCGTCCTCTGGATTAAGAGGAGCAGCGCATCAGCCCATTGAGCCAAAGGGGGGCACCATGCCAGCACAGCCTGCCGGGCCCCAGACAAATAGGAGGAACTTTGTCACCTTTGGCTGGGGAGCGTGGATCAAAGCTGCAGGGGGCAGCTGTGATTATTCAGATGGTTCAGGAACTTTTCTTGGGATGGCCTCTGCTTCCACAGGAGGTTCCTGTTTGGCTCTTTCCTAATGCAGAGGATTTTGGTAAATCTGCGCTACTTTTCTGCTGATTTCATAATTAGAAGGAAGCTGTAGCTGTAACTCGAAATGTAAATACTATTTTGCAACGGTTTGAGGTATATCATGGGGTTTAGGTACATTTAGAGAGAGAGCAAGCAAAACTGTTCTGGAAGTTTTTCAAAATGCACATCTGTAACTAGATTTCATCAGAACAAGGAAGCATTTCATTAAATGAACATAATCGCCAATTGCCCAACTGCACTGATCAGAGAGGCAGCGAGACCTTTGGACGTGCACAGCCCTCCACACCCTACGCTTAGTCTCCTCCTGCCCTAGGCAGGGATTCCTCTCTGGCTGGCAGCAGCACCTCTCCTGCACTCATTTACTGGTGCCTCTGGGAGAAGCACCTTTCCCCTGCCTATGTGGGCTCTGCCTTGATGTCGCCATGCCAGCTGCCCCAGTGCACAGACGCTGGAAATGCAAGTCTACGTGTGAGGTCTGTTTCCAGCCTAGCGGGAGGTGGATGTGCTCCAGCTACAGGAATAAGCTGGCACGCAGCACAAGCATCTGTAAAGGAGAGCACTGATGCCACCACACTGCCTAACACTGCCGCCCCCAGGCTGAATCCCCTGTATGCCACCGAGAGCACTGCTTGTGACACCCCCAGGGGACCACCCCCATGGGGAAGGAGCCTCTGTTCCATGCTGCCTTGCCTCGTGAGGGCACGTGGAGAGGCAATGCAGCGTGGCCTGGGCTCCTGCAGTACCCTGGGCTCCAGCTGTAACTGCTGGCCATCGTGGCCACTGTCATTCAGAGGGGTTCGAAAGGAGTAGCCCCTCTACGGAGGTTACTGTACCTGAGAGAAAGGGGAGTATGGGCACTGAGGTGTGCTTGTTAGATATACCGTGCTCCTCTACAAGCCAGTGTCAGCTCCCCAGAGAGACCTGCAGAGCTGGGAGGTGGGTCTGGGGGACACTCACTCTGGGGCCCTACCAGCCTGCCCTCTCCTGTCTGTTAGCAAGAGGCCCTGGTACCACTGACAGAACAATTCTCCATGTAAACATTGTTTGTGTGCTTGCCTCTCTGCTCTCCCCAGGCCCCCTCCCTCCACCTCCTCCCATCAGCAGGAATGGAAGCACCTCAAGGGCTTTGCCCGCTGCTCCCCAGCTGCCTTCCAGGGCCGGGCTGGAGAACCAGAGAGGTGGAACCCGACCGCCACTTCCCCCTGACCGGCCGGGATCGGGAGCGCCGCCGCCACCACCACCGCCTTCATCAGCACTCCGAAATGGCTTCCAGGATCCGGGCGATGGTAAGCCGTGTTACTTGCTTTTGGTAGAATTATGTATAGCAGCTTTTGGCCTTAACAGAAAAAAATATTTGTGGGAGAGGCTTTGTTTCTACAGCAAGCTTTGAATTTCTGGTCTGCAGAGGTATTGTGGGTCTGGATTAGTCCTGCTAAGTATGAATGGAATAAATATTCTATGTATAAGACAGAACTGCAAACTTGTCAATATAAGTTCAAAAGTAACCCTTTGAAAAATAGCCTGAAAAAAAAAAGAAGCATTCACCATGCTCGGCTTTCCTACAATACATTAAGAATGCCAAAGGGGATTGTTCTGACTGTAACATGAATTCACGCCATAGCTACACTGAGACTCTTTGTAAGGCAGAACAAGTTAGATGATGACTCAAAAACTGAAAGTTGAAAAACAGAATGGAAGAGATTGTCAGAACACTGCTGAAAATGTCAAGTTTCTCTCTTCTTACTGGTGTTTGTTGAAAAGGTGAGGTCCAAGACAGATGGGTTTTAAAGATTCATCCTGTTTTTCTTTTTAATTGTTTTCTGTTCGCAAAGGACAGATACATCCTTCAGCTAATTATGGAAGGCCAGAATTTGTATTTCTGACATTTATGAAGTTAGAAAAAGCAAGCAGAAAATAAAACTGTAACCCACACTATTGAACCATCTTTGCACATCAGATAAGGCAGGTGGGTCTCAAGCACATTTTTTCCTGCCTAAGTCATTTGCAGGATTCAGAACCTGCAGCTCCTTTACACACTGGTTTCTAATTGCAACCATTGGGAGTAAACATAGGAAAAACTGGATCCCAGCAAATAACCACATGTTCGACCGCTGGGAAAAAACTTACTCAGCTCTTCATTACATTATGCAATAAAATTAAATAATATCGCAAGAAAGTTGTAGTTGCGAAGTCTTGAAGCAACCAAGTGAAGAAATGACAAAGTTTAAGATGGCCCACACTTGGGCATCCAAATTCAAGTGCAGAATAGAGCTATGTAAAAATACTTTTCCTGTCATTTCAATGAAGAAATTTAGCAGCTTTATATATTCTTTACAGTCCTATACAGTCAATAAGTATGTCAATAGCATCCCAGTAGTTTCAAGAGATACTGATGTGTTTCGCCATTTTTGACACTACTTTTCTGTCATTATACGTTCTATTATAGCGGCCCCAAAATTTTATTTTTCATGTACAAAAATTAAGAAACAAAAAACAACAAAAAATAAGAAACAAAAAAACATTCCTTGCAAGTTAGAATGCTTTTATTTATGCTTTTGACCTATGTTTATCAACAAAGTCTGAATATCAGAAAATTCTTCACCCAGAAACAAAATATTGTTCTGGAGTAGGAGGTGTTGTGCATTTCCTATAACATACACGCACATATATATACACACGTATGTGTTTAAAAAAAAACAAAAACAAAAGCCAGTAGAACTATGGCCATTTTCCTGATCTGTGATTTTGCATTAAATTGTCTAAGTGATCTGTTAAAGTTAATTAAGAATTTTAATTCTTAAACTAATCTAAAGCATCATCTTCCCTGACTTTCCAGTAGGATGCTGGTTCAATATTCAGCTATCTAAGCATTTTGCAGTATAAAACATCTATTAAACATTATATTAATATCAGTTGAGTTTTCTGAAGCTGTATCAAAACACTAACCAGTAAAATGCATGTTTGTTTGTTTTTCAGATGAGTGGGAAAGCAGATTTTCTTTTCATCCTATATCCGATTTACCACCTCCAGAGCCATATGTACCCGTGAACAGAAGTTATCCCAGTAAATTAGCAAGAAACGAAAGCAGAGGTAAGTTTGTGCCACCTCTGGTATTAGAATTTCAGTGTATTCTCATAATAAGTGTGGATGGGGAAGAGATTGGATGCTAAGATTTGAAAACTCCTCCAACAGCCTTTTCACCCTTCCTCACCGCACAGAAAAAGCTTAGAGGTTCACAGGCGTAAGCCCTCTTAGGCTTGTATTTTGGGATAGGTTGGGTGAGGAATTGTTAGGTTTCTAAGTTGTAATGTGTATTATAGGAGACCACTTCTGCTATTATATTGAGCTCCCTTTTGCTACAGGCAGACAGAACTGCAAAATCTCAGTGCCTTATCAGTGACTTTCTACTGTTTTTGTCCCTGTTATTCCTCTTGGAATGCTGTTCTAGGACTTTTCTCATTCCCCATCTAAATCCACTTATGACTTGGTTTTTTTGTGTGTGTGCAAACATCATCCTTGAGTTCAGTTATCCTCCCTACTTGACATGTTAAACCCCTACTATTTTTTAAGACAACAGTCTTACTCTCCTCTTAGCTTCTGGCTTGCCGAGTTGATTAAATCAGGATGTACTACATTCTTCTTCCAAGCGAAGTTCTCCATGTCTTTAGTCATCGGTGTTGTTTCTGTATACATTTCAGTTTGCTTTTGTCTTTTCCAAGCAGTGTTACGTGCTGTTCCAGTTGAGGTCTTGGCCAGGTCTTCTATAGCAGCATAAATGTTTCCATTAGTTATCACCATTAGTGGTATTTCGCCAGGTACACCCAAGGATCAATTTACTTCTTTCACAACTGGTCACATCAGTGGCTCATAGTCATCCTGTAATCATCTGTACACTCAGATGTTTCTGTCTCTCCTGTTTCCAAATGTTGAGGTTTTGGTTTGGAGCAGAAATTCCTGTTGGTCTCTGACCCTTCACTTTGTGCACTTAGCTTTCTGCCCATTCCTATTACTCCACAAGGAGAGGCAAAGAAATGTAAGCACACTTTTATATTTACTTTCAGAAGTTTGGAATGAAAATCTTAATATTGGGAAACATGAAGAGCTTTGAAATGCTATTGAGTTTAGCGCTTGCCACTTTCATTGAAATTGGCATGTGTTGCAAGTAGCACTGATACTGTATGTGTTCACATAAAACAATAAGGCTAGTAAGAGTGATTGATCTGTTTTGAGAAGGGGCCTAAGAACTGAAATATGTGTCCTTTTCAGATGTTTAAGGAGATACTTTATTTTGCACTGTTCAAGGTTCTTATGTTGTTTAGTAAACTAACTGAGAACTCTACAAAGGTATTTTCTAAAATGGTTAGACAAAGAAATGAGTAGATCTTCACCTGAATTAATGGCTTGGATGTGAACTCCCAATATTAAAAGAAGCCAGGAGTAACACAAAAATCTTTCTTTCTCTTTTAGGTGGCTCTGGCCGAAAAGAAAGAGGTGCTCCCCCACTTCCACCTATACCAAGGTGAAGTGGGTTCTGGCTCATCTTTGGGCAACATCTGTTTTACGAGGTTTCCTTCAAGTCAGCTTTCCTGTCCACATCATTGGAAAGTTGTCTGTTTTGCTTTATTTCCACTTTTGGCTTGTCAGCTGGAATAAACTTCAGTGTCTATTACAGTTGTAATAGACACAGCTTATGAACTATAGTTGCTCAGAGCTATGAATTTTGTTTGCTTATGCTGCAGGCTGTCAAGAAAGGCATTTTGTGGACCACGCGCAACATTCGTGCATCATGCTTACCGCGTCCAGCCCTGTCCCCTTGAGAGTTCCACAGAAGGTCTGGCTTTGAATTTAACAAGAGCTGGAACAAAGCTGTTTCATTCATCTGGGGGACAGTGGCTGTATTATTTGAATCATCAAGTACAATCTGTTTGCTGTTTAAAAACCAATTGCCAGGGAATACCATGTAGCTGAGAGTCCCCTGGATCCTGCTTTGCATGCCTGACCTGGCCCAACTGCTTCTGCAAGCCATATTCCTACTACGTGGGGACCGAGAGCTCATCCTAAGTCTTTTTCGCCTCAGCTTAGCCAAGCAAATCATGTTTTATACAATAGATGGCACATCCTGCCCCAGGGATGGACTGTGTTTGGCCATATTTTTTATCTGCAGAGAATCTTCCAAAGAAAAGCACAAATGAAGAATTCATCAGCATGAAAATATCTTCTTTACAACTTTTTCCTCCTTTTGTAATAGCGTTACGTTTTTAGTCACTTAATTCTTTCCTGCTTTGATGTGGACCAACCCACAATCATCCGTGTCCTGGATTATTGTAATACCCTCTACCTGAGACTACCCGCAAAGAGTCCTCAGGAATTAGCCTTAGTGCAAATGCAACAATTATTGTAGTTGTTTCTTCTCTGTGTACAGCATCGCTAACACCAGTGCTGCACAGACTGCCTTCCAGTTGTTTCTTTGGTACAATTAAATGATGGGTTTTTGACTTTAAAAGCTTCCTGGGGCTTAGGTCACAAGTCTCAGAGAAATTGTATTTGACTTGCATTACAGCAGAGCAGCTGAGGTCAAAAATGTGCGTAAGTGAAAGCCCTGTGATGTAGCGAAGGAGGTCTGGGGTTTGTGCACGCAAGTGGGAGCATGAGCTCCAAAATTTGCTGTCTGCACTGGTTCAAGAGGTATGGGAAGATTTGGCCTTCTGAGTTTACCATGAAGCCTGTCCTTTCAACCTTTGCTGAAACAAGTCTCAGCAGAGAGCTGCAAGGCTTACGCTAATAGAAGAAAGTGTAAAGTATTCTAATGTTGTGACAATTGGTTAAGATGTTTAATGGCTTTTGAATTCTGTGGTTGGGAAAAGAGTTCATTGAGTGAGCGTGTTTTATAAATGGATCTAAATGCATGTAAAATGCCTTTGGAAATTAGAGGAAGATTATAATTCTGAATTTGTCAAATATCATCTCTTTTTTAATTGGACTTCTGAAGGTTAGTCCTGAAAAACTCCTCTGTCTCCTCCTAAGTTTTTTTTCCAGCATACTCCTTGGGACCCCTACCAAGCCTGGATCAGCAGCCATGTTTCACAGGGTATTGCTAAAAAAAAAAAAAAAAAAAAAAGGAAAGAAAAACTAGTCATGTGGGTTAAGAAAGTGTTTCTCTAGTGTGGGAGAAATGATCTGAAGTATACACTGATGCTAGAATGAGGTCAGTCCTAGAAAATCCAGGGAATGTAGCTGAAGAGAGTTTGAACCCCACTGAAGTGTTTGCATGTGGGGCTTTTTGCCCTGTCAGTGGGCACGGGGCAGGGAGACCCTCCCTGCGCCACCACCTGGACAGTCACCATGAAGAGCATGAGGCAGAGCTGGATTTGGCCAGATCAACATTAATTTGGCCTTTTTGGTATTTGTTTACAAAATCTTGTTAGCTGTGATAGCATTTGATTACAAACCAGTTTTTTACATTTTTGTATCTAATGACATATTTTAAGTTACTATTTATGGTCCTGAACCTGCAATTCAATGCGCAGGCGCAGGGATGTATCTACATCTAATTGCAGGGTCGTGGCTGTAAGAGTTTCTTAAACAGATCTTAATGGGACCTCCATGTGACAGGTGCACCTTGGGATCAAGGCTAGCTCAGTACTGAATTTGTATGTATTTTATAGGTGTCACTTAAACGTATGCACTATGCAAAGTGCCTGTCTCTTTGGCATATTATTGTGTGAATAGAAGTCCAAGTAAAATTTTTAGAATAATAACTTAAAGAATAAATTATTGTATTCATGTTATTAAACTGAAGCACTTATAACTATGAGGAGCAACATTCTGAGTTTAAGAATACAATATTTTCAATACATTGACCTGCCAAATCCTTATTAATATCCAAACAGCTATGCAGCCAAAAAAAAAAAAAATCCAAAAGCTCTACCATTTTTTGTAACTTACCTGCTTCCAGCATGACTATTTTACTTCAAGTCAAAGAAAATGCTGCAATTGTTCTGCCAGCCCTCTGCATCATTCAGAATATCCTGTATTTGATCTTCTGGCACGATTTGCTGACCAGAAGTTCTGGACCATTACCAAAGACCTGGCAAATCAGCTTCAATCTCACTTTAAAATATGTTATGTAAAAGCCCTCAGTCAACAAGCCAAGAAACCTGAGCTGATTTTTTTTTAGCACTTCATTGCTCTATAGAAACCTCTTCAGAATGGCTGTTTGTCTTGTAGGTAAAATGCCTTAAAAATGCAGAAAGAGGTATTTTTTCACTGAACAACAACATGACTATTTATATCTTTTGCAGTAAAATTCCCTAGATATATTCCAGAACAATGCAGCATTTTACCTGCAATGTATTGCTTCACATATCAGTAGCTACTTACCATATGATCAGTATTAAAGTATTTATTATGAAGTCTTAAAAAGAGAAGAATACAAAACAGGTTGATCCAGTGGTGCCTTATGACTTTTAGTCAACTTTTCTGTCTCACTAGAAAAATTACTAGGCGTTGTTGTTCTTCCACATCCTGATGTAAATAGTG
This sequence comes from Anas platyrhynchos, assembly GCF_047663525.1. Lineage (NCBI taxonomy): Eukaryota > Metazoa > Chordata > Aves > Anseriformes > Anatidae > Anas > Anas platyrhynchos. Next base: position 22,568,944 of record NC_092593.1, on the reverse strand, counting down.
CTGATAGTAGCATTACACAGAGTTTGAGCCAAGTCCTGCTGTTGTAATGCGCTCAGTCTGCTAACTCCTGATTGAGCTAAATGTGGGGAGAGACTATTAGATCAGTGCTTAGGTGAGATGTAAGTGGGTACTGGTTATACAATACACAATCCGTTGTTGGTATTGCTCTGGAAACCTACCCCTCTCCCAAAACCAGTGTCTCACACCGCTGTCTGTACAGCCCAGCTGCCTTCAGCGTGGTTGCAGAGGTTATTAAAGGACTGAATTTGATTCACTGCTTGCATATGAGATTTACTGGTTTTGTTTTAATGGCATTGTCTTGTGAACATTCGTACCTGAAAACTATCTTTTTGTGTCATCATTAAGACTTGCATTGCATGACAATGGCCACAGATGTTCATTTTTGTTTGACTCAATGAAGTAAATAAAAAGGGAATAACTTTTGTACCATGTGACAGTAATTTCTGCTCAATATTTTTGTAAGAAAAGCACATGTTATGTCTGTTATGACTTCCTGCACCAGCCGCTGGGAGAAGAGGTCACAGTGATTCATGTTCAGAGTTTGTTAAAGGAAACTCAACTTGTGATTCAGGAAGCATGTATTTCTGTAAGTGAACTACTTCTTAAATAAGGGTGCAAGGTTCTTGTTTAGAAGCTAGCATTTCCCAACACTAAAAGGATTGTAAGAATTAATTTTTTCTGCAAGACTGAACTACTAGAGAAGTTCCTTAAATTGTCGCTGAAGGAGCTGGACAGCAAGCAGTGTGTCCTTGCAGCAGCGACTGTTTACATGGCACTTGTAGAAGCAGGTCTCTGTTGGAGCAGGGGGGGAGGGAATTAAACTGCTATTACATTTCACATATGTTGCAAGACAACATTCTTCTGTGCAGAAGTTTGCAAATAGGAAGGATATTCCAAAGAGTGGAGTTGGATGATCAAACCAGGATTGTTTCAAATGTCAAATGTCAAGAGACCTAGAGAGGGGAGGGGGCCCCACACCTGCAGAGCTCTGGGAAGGAGAGTGTTCAGAGAATAAAAAACAACTGGCTGAAGGTGTGGGTCCATATGGGAGAACAAATCAGGATACAAACTGTATGGAATAGCACATGGCAGTATTGCCAACGCTGTTGTCTTGCAGTCCGATGCAAACAACCTGTTGTGGCGGTACATTGACTGCATATAGTATATATGGTATCAACTTTCATCTCTCAAGTTGTGTTCACCAGAAAATGAGGAGAATCTCTTGCCTAAGATACTCAGTAACACATTTAGTGTAGCTAATTCATGGGAAGTTTCTTCGTGTCCACTAGAGAAAGTGGGGATGGTTTAGCCGGTGAGGTGAAACAGCCTGGGCTATTCGGTTAAAATGTAAACCTGAGGCGCTGACCGCCCGGGGAGCGTCCAAGGTACCCAGCCGAAGCAGGACACCCGTATATGTCCTTAGTGAGCGTGCAGCAGGTAGGTAGGCTAAAAGAAAAAAAAGGAAACTGCATGTCTTGAACAAGGGAGTAGCACAATAGCATGTTGCCGTTCTGAAGTACGGTCTGTGATAAATGCTCTTTAGCATCAGTCATACATGAAGAGGAAGGCACTCCAAATTTGGACCTCCAAAGCCACACAAGACTATGAAAGAGAAACATAACTTCAAACACAGGCTGAGCAGAAAGTACTGTTTTTTATCAGATGCTTAAAGTTTGAGCTTTTTATAAAATATTAATCAAATTCTGTGAATATTTTTCTGCTTAACATTTATTTTGTATGTGATTTTTTTTTCTCCATATTTTTCTGTCCTATGCCAAATAAATTTTACTTTTATTTAATTGCTGGTGCAGACTGTTACATTGAGAACAACCACGGCTGCTTCCTTGGCAGAAACGCACCTGGGCTCCGTCAGGAGTGTGACAGCGATCCTGGAGGAGCTGGGGCCAGGTTCGCCTCCCTGCCTGCCCACCAGTGCTTAGCCCCACAGCAGAAGCCTGCAGAGAACTTTGGGCTACCATACGGTGAAGATTAGATACCTGCAGATAAGTCACAAGTGTAGTTTGGTGTAAAGAATAGCAGGAAAAAACATGGTCAGGGACACTGTGCTTGTAGGCAGCTATTGCTTCTGTCGTCATCTGGTGAGTGGAACCCATAGGGCTGGGGCTGGGCAAGGCGAGGCAGACACTTGCCGTGGGGAGGTGGCATGGAAAATGCAGCACTCAGTTAACCACAGAGTTTTGTTCCTCTTATCTCCATTCGCTAGGCAAGAGGATTACAGAAAATGTTATTTTTAAGTAATTCAAACCTTTGTTTTGATTTTAGAGACCTGTTCTTGATGTTAAAACTTTTCAGGTGATTTGGACCAGGTTCAACACAGGAAGACCCTTTGATAAAAGTCCAAAGAAGGCTCAAGTTCAGGGTGCACTTCCAGTGTCTCCTCCAAAACTAGGAAGGTCATTTAAAACCCTGATATAAAAAGCTCTGCATGGTAACTCACCTACCTTGCAAAAACTTCAGCAGCAGGTTTATTCTTACAGAAATAGAGGATCCTTTGAGGACCACGGGGACTGCTTGTTGGCACTTCCATTTTACAGACTGCCTGGGACAGAGGGCCCCAAAAGGCCCCAGAAACCCCTAGCTCACACATCGTGTGGTGATTGGCACCTGGTCCTGATGCCTGGGCTATGTGAGTAGAAGAACCATGGAGGGTGGAGTCAGAGCACGGGAGCTGCAGAGGAGCTGGCTCAGCAGGCTCAGAGACCTTTGCTGCAGATCTTAGTGGTAGTAGCCTTGAACTCGGAGTAGCATTGATTTCAGAGCTATGAGTCTAATGATCAGATAATAGGAATACTTCTTTTAGACTTAATCAAAGGAAACATGCTTCTTCCTGGTTTTTGAAGCAGGTAAATGATTTGCTTGACTTTGGGAGGGAGGAACTGATCTGAGCATACTGTGACCTAGCCATAACCACAACATAATCTTTCCTCTATTTAACCCCAAAAGCATACTGTTGCAGAAAGAAAGAGAGAGAGAGAGAAAGAGAGGAAGAAAGAAAGAACACCGTAAAACTTGTAACTGCTCTCTGGAGTTGCAGGAAGGGCCACGTGTTGCACGCAGCACACGCAGAAATATCAAACTCCTTTGATCATGGTTCAACAGTTTCCAGTGACCTTCCTGCCATGTGTGCACAGGCTGCTCCCTTCTGCCCTCTTACCTAGTCTGACTCCAATTTGCATTGAAAATAGTGAATTGGTCCTGGCCAGTTATCAATTTAGGGGCTAAATATTGGTCCATACGTGCCCGTACAACAATTAATGTATTACTTAGAAAAGTAATAAGATATGCAACAAGGTGTGAGATCAATTCCAAGAAGTTTCATTTTCAGTTGGGCTCTAGAGTTCCTGTAAATGTTATTTTATATGTAATGAAGCTCTGTTTTACACTTTTAAAAGAGCTTATCCTTTTAACTTGCCAAAGGGGACTCTCTGTAATCCTCCTGAAAAGTTTCTACTTATTCTTCCAAGCTCTGAGGGGCTGGTGCATACACAGTCTTGCCAACTGTAAAAGCAAATACGTTCTTTTAGAAACAAAATGTTTCTCCCTGTAGGCATTAAAGGCTATCTACAAACAGAGCTGTGCCTGTGCTTAACTCCCCCTTTTGAAGATGTTACAAGAAAAAACATACAAAGCAAATTTGGGCCTCGGCAATGTTTTCTGTGACTTGTTGCTCGTTATGCCTTTGTGGTATCTGTGCTGCCTGTTCTGTGTTTCCACAAATACAGACTGCTAATCACAAACTTCGATGAAGCATAAAAGCAAACAGAATGGCACTTTGTCTCCAGACTGTAGATTTTGCAGCAGTGCTGGGAGTAAAAAGCGATTCAAATAGTTTCTGTCACTAATGTGGGAGAGTAAGAGCCTGTGAGCACAGAGATTGCTGCACTTACTAACCTACAGGTCTTAAAGACACCTTGGAGCAGAATGACTGTTTCACACCATAGGAGGATGGAGCTGTTTGTTGGTACTTAACTTCATTGCTTGTAACTTGGCTTTTCTGTAACCCCTGAAAGTATCCTCTTAAGAGTTCACTAATGCTGCCATAAGTCTCAGAAGATGCTTGTTTGATGTCTCCCTCCCATTGCCTGTCCAATGCCCAGGAAACCTTCTAACACAGCCTTCATTAGCCCAGTCATTTGCATCCCAGCAATGTAAGAGCACTCTTCCTCTGTATGAGACCCATGCTAGGCAGCCCTTTTATAACATCTCCAAATGAGCCAAAACCGCTTGTTGTCTGTATTACAGCTCCCCAAAGGCTGCAAGGTGGCAGCTTAATGGAAAACAAAATGTCTCTGTTGTGGTTATCCTTCAGTCCTTCAGTTTTGATGATCAAAACTCTCTGGGTAAGAACATGTAATGGATTCCTTCTGTAATGGATAATCCGTCTGAATTTAAAAAAATAAAATAAAAATGCTTTAAGTTCATTCTGTTATTTCATAGATGACAAAAACAGGTATTCAAAAGTTATTTTTTTATGTCTAAGGCTATTCATGGCACCAGAATTAGAGCACAATCATTTGAAATAGTTATGATACTGTCCCTTTTTTTTTTTTTTTCCTGCATTCACAGTCAGGCTTTTAACATATCTAAAAATTTCAACATTGACCCAGGTACAGAAATAATCTTAAGGAAAAGATGACTGTCATAAAAGTACTTCGATTAAAACATGGAGAATATATTGTGTAGCTGCTGCCAGTGCTGTCTGTGTCCAGTAGCACCAAAATGTCAGTGCAGATAGATAATAGTACTTCACAGAACGTAGGAGATAATTGCTACTTCAATCTTAAAACATACATATGGCTTAAGATATAGCTTCTGCAGAAGCTACATTAAAAATGTAAAACAAATCTATCATGAATGATGTTCAGTAGTCAAGCCTTCTACTCCGTTACAAATCGTCACTTTTTAATTTTTATATGTTTTCCTCTCTGATTTTACCATTCTTTTTTTCTTCCTCAAATAAAAAAAAATATTTTTTCCAGCTTGCTGGGTTTTAACCTACTTAAATCCCTTTCTCATTTGGAAAACTGAACTGTTTTTGTATTTTTCTTTTTCTTTCTTTTTTTTTTTTTCAAGAATACAGCAGATTAGAAAAGAAATCTCTGTCTACAAACCTCAAAGATAAGGGAAAGATAAGGGCAGACACAGGGCTGAGGAAGAAGGGGTGTTTGTTCCTATTCATCTTCGTCTCGCCAAAACAGGAACTGCAGATTCCTCCCCGCAGTTGGGGCAGTGCTTTATCACTGAGGAGCACCTTGTTCAAAACCATCCCTTTGCAAAGGGGACTGCTTTGGCTACGTTTAGCATTTGCTTGTGTGTAAGAGTACTGTTTGCAAGAACATCATCCAAGTGGCAATGTCCTGTGTTCACATGGATGGATGTTTAAGCAATAGTTTATCTCGCATCCTGCCCCACTCAAAATAAGCACCCATCTATCCGTACAGGCCTGTGAAAATGGGTCACTCCTCATTCCAGCAGAAAGCTTTATTAAAAGTAGAGACACCACCAACAGGCTGTGCAAACACTGCCACAGAGCCTGCAGAGAGAGCAAGGAGAAGGCTCAGGGGAAGGTCTGGGCTCAATCCACTGCAGCTGAGGAGGATATGTGGCTGCTGTCTCACCTGTCCTTTGTCAAGCCACATTTTGTCAGAGGCTGCAGAGCCCCGTGTTTTCTGTGCTGCCTAATAGCCCTCCCTTGCTGTTGACTGCTGAAACCCTTGTGTTGACTTTCTTTTTCCCTATTAAAAATAGCAGCTTTCATTTCTCCTATTTTGCAAGTAGTTGGGGTTCCTTCTGAAAACTGGGAACCTTTGTCTGAAAACACACAGAGGTCCTGCTGGTGTCCTCTGAAAATATAGCTTATTCTCCTCAGCTGGGCCTGCAGGGCTGCTGCTGAGCCATCATCCACATACTTATCAAAGGTCATTTTGTTGTGTTTATTCCAGATTGCTGTTGATTTTAAAAATAAAAATTGAGCTGTGTGCCTTAAGAGAATCCCCACACAGCCTCTTTGCCAGGACTTTCATTCCTCCTCCTTGTACACCTGCTGGGCCTTTGTGTAGCAGGGGTGAAAAGCACAAAACTTTATTTCAAGCTGCAAACTTTTTAAATATAAGTCCAAGTACAAACATGCAAGAAAGTGAGAAATCCTGTATGTTTGTTTTTAACTAAGCAGGTGGGAAAAGTTCTGATGTGTCTTGGCCTGTGTCTGTGTGCTGAGAATCCTCTGCCTCAGGCGCAGGAGCAGTGCTGCACCCTGGCACCTAGCTCAGCTCCGCACCGTAAGCAGCCACGGGCTCAATATGTTATGGAAGAGCATTCTGTATGGTAAATTATTAGCAAGGATATGCTCTCCTATCATCACCAGGGAATCTTATTTTAAATGTTTATTTCTAGAGCTTTTGTGGTTTATATATATATTTTAATGATATTTTATTTTCCCTCTGTCTTCACACAGAAAACTATATATTTTATGAGAGCCCCTAGTTCTCAAAGCAAGAGATAACCAGGGGCCCAAGAGGCCCAGTCTGCCAAGCCCCATCCAAGCAAGCAGGTGAAATCACAGCACCATAGAAAGCTGTGACTTTGCTCAAAGACCCCAGGCACACAAGACCCCAGCCCCAACACGGGGCTGTGCACGCTGGCTCAGGTGCAGAAGCTGACTTCCAGAACACCCTTGTTATCTGTATTGACTGCTCAGCACCTTGAAGGTAAGGTCCGTGAGCTAGCCGATTTACCAACTGATCGCCTTTTCTTCCTCTTCCCTCTCGTTGTTGGCTTTAAATCTGCGCCTGCCTTGGAATTTGTTCGAGTTCATTTTTGCAGTCCCTGCTTCCAGCCCAGGACGGCAGCTGGCGTTTGCTGAGGAGGGCGCTAGGTGGCACTTTTGACTTCTTTGCTGAATTTTGCACGTTGCAGCCCGGGGAGCAGCTTTAATGGCAATGTCAAAACTCAAGAACTATGTCAGTGATTTATTTATTTATTATTATTATTATTATTATTATTATTATTATTAACCTCTGTTCCACCGCTGGTATGAGAAGCAGCTCCCAATTCACAAGCTGTGGTCCTGTTATTTAACTGTCAGGAACCTTGATCGTGTGTGTTTGGTTATGGTCCCTTGCTTCAGGAGCACTACACGCTTGTTTCTGTTGGGACAGCAGCTTGTTTACTCTAGACGTCTACGGCCTGATTCCCCCGTGCAGTTACACAATTCTTAAGCAAGGAAAATGCCAGTATTGGCATAAAAATGATGCAAGAGAATAACACGTATGACTCTACCCTGTTTCACTTCAACCCGAAAGCAGCATGCTATTAGATAGAACTAAACACGTCTTTAACTGCAGCTGGAGAAGGAGGTAAGAGTTACAACAAAATACCTTTTCTATTGAAAAAAATCAAATGGAAGTAGCAGGTAGTTGTAAGAAACCCACTCTGACAATACTGCAGATTTAATACAAGAATTTACTCACACTATTGCAGTCTTAATATAAAAGTTTACTCAAATATTTAAGAGAAGAAATAAATTCCTTTCTATTAAAAGCCAAAGAAATAGAAAACAATCAAATTGAGATCCCTGGATATCTGTGAGATTGAAATATTGGCCATGAAGTTAAATGAAACGCCAAACTGCTGAACGCAATCAGGTAAAGGTATGAAAAAGAAACAATGTCGGAGAAGAATCTGTAAATTGCAGAGGGAGAAGTACCAAAAAATAAATATAAAAAAAATAGTAGAATTCATTGAGGAGAGGGTATGCCAATTGTGGCCTGTAACAGAGGAACATGAAGGGTAGAATGCTATAGCAGAGATGAAATAAAGGAGAAATAAAAGAACAAACAATTGAATTTCTGCCAAAGAAGATAATACACTGCAATCAATATATATTTTTGGATAATATTTAAACTGTGTTTGTACAGGTGATAAAGAGTGACTTGAAAAATGGTGGGGTATGGTGTGATCACAAATGGAAACTCAGTAAGTGGGAAAAGTTTTACAGGTATTTGAGTCATATGCTGAAAATTTCCAAAAGCTTCTCTTTTGTGCTGCCACTTTTGCCTTTTTTCCCCACTAATCAATTACTTACAGAATAGCCAACAGGTGCAGCAGATCAGAAACATTTTATTTACTCATCAGAGCAGCCTGCTTTAACATCATTTTCCTGAGCAAAGCAGTATTTGTTCCTGCTCTGGCAGGGGGATTGGACTAGATGATCTTTTAAGGTCCCTTCTAATCCCTAATAATCCCTAATATTGGAATATTAGTAATAATATTCTGTGATTTGCTTGTGTACAATACTCAAAACTCTTCAAGTCTTTGTGTTGTGTTTTTTTTTTTTTCCTTTTTTTTTTCCTTTTTTTTTTTTTCTTTCTTTTCTTCCTTTGGAGAAATTAGGCCAAATTTGCGAAGTCTTACATTGACTGATCAGTAAGAGTACTGAGAATGTGTAAGTAACAGATTGCATAGGTCAAATTGAATGAATGGGTATTCTCAGGTCAAAAAGAGCCATAACTTTTATGTCTTGTTGTTAATAATGTTATAACCTACTGTTAGACTTGTGGGTATGTGAAAATATTGTGGGTTTTGTTTTTTAATAAAAAAAAGTGTGTATGTATAGTAGATACATTTCTAACCACAATATGAGGCAGATGGATGAGATTTTAAAGCTATTTTCTAGATAAAGCGATTAAAAACACTATCTTGAAATAGTGGGGTTTTCTTTCTTTATATGTGATACTTTTTTTTTTTTTTCCAGTCTGCCTAGTTAGTTTGTTAACAAATCTGTGAGTATTGTATTTGACTTCAGTAAGCTCATCTTTTTAGTGAGTCAAGCCACAAGGTGATATGCTCCTATGAGCGATCAAATGTGTACGTGTAGGATGTCTCTGCAGCTTTGTTTGTCCCCTGAAAGCAATTTCAGTAAAGAATCTCTTCCTATTGAAATCATTAAGGACTATTCCGAGTTCTACTGAATTCAGGGCAACCTGACTTGAACTTTTTCTTTTCCTCATTTTATGCTAGCTAGGTAAATTTCACCATGCATGACATTTACTTTGCTAGGTCACAAGGTTAGTCCAGTTCTCCACACCTGAACATACATAAAAATTGCTGAGGTTTTAGTTTGACATTCTGCAAGCTAACTGCTCCCTTCATATGTTGTCTTCTGACAGATACAATATTATGAAGGTGAAGATGCACCTGCAGGTATTTGAGTAATTTGCCAGTAACAGGTGCCAATGTCTCAGCTGCAGAGCCAAGGGGATGTGGGCATGGTGTAGTGAAGGTGAGCTTTGCAAGACCAACTCTGTTGTTGTACAAAGGGTACTGTAGCAAAAATACCACAAATTCTCATAACTGGATAATACTGTAGATAAACAGATGATATCTTTTTTCTTGAGTAGGCTATTTTTACAAAAGCGTTCTAAGCTAACCAAAGTGATCATAAATGTCCAGCATACTGTCCTCACTTGTGTGATGACTACCTTCAGGCTTATGGGTAACAGCACTCAGCTTTCTCCTGGTCTCAGGGTGGGATGGCTCTCAGGGCTGCAGACTGGGTTTGCCAAAGTGTTGAAGCCTCAGAAGTCTGGAAAGTTCTTTTGCAGAGGGTTGCAAAACCTTCCCTCTGACACTACCTTTAGTAAAGAAGAAATCCATGGGTCTATTGTCTGTCTACAAATTTATTTACTTATTTGTTTTTCACTCAGGTTTCCGTTGTTGCTTAACTACTTCTCCAAACAAGTGTCCCTTGTAAGCTATAGTTTATTTTGCAGTAACCATGTGAGTCAGTGTAAGTGATCAGACACATCTAGATACAGATAAGTGCTCTGGGTTGTTTCTGAACATCCTACACACAACTGCAGGAGGACAGACGCTAGAAAATAACAAACACAGAGTCCTAAACTTGCACGTTGGCTGTAGGCATACTGCCAATTCTCACATAAAATTTGGCTTGCTCTCAGTAACCAAGGAGCATTGAGTAAGTATTTTTCCTGTAATTGAATATAACGAGATTACTTAAGTGCTAGCCTCTCCGCCCATTGTTGTAATTGCCGGGTTAGTAAGATATTTAGATGTTTCCGTGCTGTTGAAAACCAGGTGCACTGTTTTCTGGAAATGACACTGAGGTTATACTTGTAGATTTGCAGGTAGATTGCACCCTGATTCAACTGATATTTGATTTGCCAGCATTCTTGCTGTCTGCTGATCCTCTGTATTTGCATCTATTCTTGGAAAAGTCATTTTTCTGAGAGGTTGTTTAGAGAGATGCTTGTTCTACATTTTCAGTTGATACTGTTGCTTTGAAGCTTACCTGATGCTTCCTAGTGTAAGGTGGTGTTCTTACTTATCACCATCCCCTAGCAATTTGGTTTCAACTTCCATGCTAGACCTCTGACTCTTTCTAGAAGAAAAAAAAAAAAAAAAGTTAATTTTAGTGTTTTTTGGAAATGAATTTGCAAAAGCTACTTGCTTACAGTAAATTCTTGTGGGCCGTTCTTCAAAATACCCCAGCATTTTCTGCTTTGAAACAAGCACTTGGAATTTACATAAAATACAAAGACGCATTTGTAGTCCCCTGAAAACCTGTCCAAATTGGCTCAGCTGTTTATCTTTGAAAATATGTTTGCTTGTGGTCACTGCTAGATCTTAAGAGCTAACTTATCTTAAGCCTGCTCTCATTGAGGGGGTTAAGCCTCTTGCAGGTCCAGTGTGGGGCCAGAGGTGTTATTGTTTTAGGCAAATGCCTCTGATGAAGGTCAGAAGAAGGACTTTTGCATACTGGTTGCTCCCAGCTGCTTTTCGCGGTTTGGGCTGTTGCCCAGACCAAAAAGCAGGCGCTGTCTCTTCCATACATGTTGAATTACTTTAGTGACACATAAATGGAAAACTGAACTTCGTAAGGGCATGTAAGTGGACACAAACATCCAACTTCTGTGAATACAGAACAAAAACAAAGGGGGAAAGCAGTTAATGATTATGTAATAGGTGGTATGGGAATGCTCAAGGGGATCAAATTAAGATTTGGGGGACAACTCTCAGTCTTAAGTTGATTAAGTACCTATTGGAAAGCCTGGCTTTGCAATGCCATTAATGGGATTGTGCCCTGCAGTAAAACTGCTTGGAAATTCAGTTGCCAGTGGTGGAGGATAGCTGTGATGGACTACATGAATCTATCATCTCAGTAGTTTGCAAATGAAACAATTGCCTATCCCATACATTAGGCATACTGTGATAGCTATGATCATTGCTAGTCACATTTTTTTAATTTGTTGTTGTTTTGGGGGGGGACTTTCTGGTATTTCTATTGTTTGGGTTAAACTTTGGTGAGATGGTGTCCAGGACTGTCATCCTTAGTTTACAAATACCTTAACTGGAAAAGGAAAGCTGTGCCATTATGAGCCCCAGGTGCTGGAACAGGAAGGAGCTCCACCCAAAACAAGGGTTTGAGGCTGAAGGAGGACATGTGGCTCAAAGAAAAGTCTAGAGTTTTTTGGCTAGGTAGTCCACCGGTCCTGCAGTCCCATGTTTTAGTTATTAATGCTGCTGTTCTGGTGGTACAGTCTGCTTAATAACAATTTCCTGTTTCTTAACAACTGCATAGTCTGTTGCTAGGCTGTATGTAATCTGTTTCAAAAAAAATAATAAAAAAACTTCAAGAGGAAATGGGCTTATTAAGTCCTAATTATTTATTTCCTTGCATATCCTTTTCTCTTATTATTTCTCAGGCAGCAGTTATCATTCACACACTTTCCTTAAATAATTAATCTGAATTCCAAATAGATTTTTTTTTTCCTTTTTATTATCTTATCGTGTGCCCTGGGTACTACAGTACTTTCATGTATGTCCATTCCTCAGTGTTCCCCAGAAGAAGATGCCAGACCCAGGTCAAGTGCTCTTTCCTGATCTGGAGTGCATATGTGACCTCTGAGATAGACATATAGCCCTGCTTCCCCTAATTGCTCGTGCCCTGGAGAAGAATCAATCGCTGAGCAGTCTATTCAGCCAAACTCATGCTTTTGTAAAAATAATGTGGTGAAGGATGATAGCATTTAAATTTTTATTCAAATGTATAGTACTAAAGTACTGTAGCTTATAGCACTGTAGTACCTTTATATAGTACTTTTACTTTATATAGTACTCTATATAATGCTTTATAGTACTATAGTACCTTCTAGAAGTTTCCAACAGTTTTGTGGTTTTTCTTATCCCTATATGTTTAATTACCTGTCTGCATTGTTTATGAGATTTTATTTAACCCTTTCTTAGCTTATGTCTTTTAAATACCATTGTTTTTGCTATTGATATTACTGCTCTTAATATACACTGATTTGTTTCTGGTAAGATTCCTGCAAGTATTTTGCCAGTAGACCTTGTAGGATGAACCTATTATGGGTGAATTTATTGTATCCAACACAGTGCTTCATAAATTGTCAGTCATGTGCAAGTCTTCAGTACTTTTGGGTGGAGGTGGCTCTCCCTTCCCATTTGTTTCATCTTTTCTAGATGTTATGTGAAAGGGGAAGAATGGTTCTTTTTTTTTTTTTTTTTTCTTAAAGTTCCTAGTTTGGTGGGGGGAAACTACCCAGTACACAAACTGAGGGCATTACATCTGATGGACAAATTTAGTTTCTTTAGTAAAGACACCTATTGCTATCCATCTGCTACGTGTAACGAGCTGGTTTGGGTCAAATAAACCATGGGAGAAAGTAGATAACCTAGGGAATGGTGTACGTGCCCTCTTTGTGGCAGCAGTATCTGGCTGAGTTCCTAGAAAAATGGGCAGCTCCAGCTGCTGTCTCCTCAACTGTGTTCAAAAGGAGAAGCCATGAGAAAGGCTGGATCCCTTTTTTCAGCAAGAAACTGCTTGACTATTACCAGCTTTTGGTTTTTACTGGGGAGATTAACTGCCTGACCAGCCTTCAGGAACTGATACCACGTGGAAAATTAGGTTACTTTTGTTTCTAAGCACCACAACATTATATATAAAGAGGTTAGTGTAGAAAGCTCGGAAAACTGACACAAACTTTGGAGAGTCCTAAAGGGGAAACGAGTTGCAAGTGGTTTCTATACTGACGTAGGGCATACCTATTTTTGTCACTTTTTGTTGTACCTTTTTATAACGTACTGAGAAACAAAAGAGAACCAACGCGTTAAAACCCCCCAGAATAGTGGTCCTCTGCCAGCACGCGTGCGACACCCCTCCAGCCAGCCTGACGAGGCCGGGCACGAAGCAGGCCCCGCAGCTCGGGCACGGGGGCTGCTTCCCCGCCGGCAGGAGGTGCGGAGCCGGCCCCGCTATCCGTCGGGACCAAGCCTAGGGCGGCAGCCGTGGCGCGGGCAGATAAAGCCTGTCAGCCCGGGCAGGGCCGGCGAGGCGAGGCGAGGCACTGCCAGCCGGGGGGGGGTGAAGAGGCTGAGGGCAGGCGGCGGCCGCCGGCAGCGGGGAGCGCGGTGCGCCCCGAGAAGCAGCCGCGGGCAGGACACGCTGAGGGCACGCGGCCACCGCCGCCATTTTGCGGCCGCGCTCCCCCCGCGGCGCTCGGGGCGGGCCGGGGCGGGCTCCGGGGCCGGGCCAGACCCTCCCCTCCCTTCCCTCCTCTCCCTCCCTCCCCTCCTGGGCCTCGGCAGCGGCGGCCTCGGCCTTGGGGAGGCGGTCACCTTGGCAGGGGAGAAATCCTCTATACGCGCGCTCGTGCGGAGGTGCCTGCCCAAAGCTGAGTAGGTAAGCGGTCCGCTCCTGCCCCCATCCTCTGGTATTTTTCTTTCCGTATTTTTTTTTCCCCCGAAGCCAGCTGTCACAGCAGGTAGCGCTGTTATTTTTCCACCCCGCGCGTGGAAAGCGCCGTGTGCTCGGGGCTGGGGCGGCTGCTTGCCGTGGCCCTTTCTCGGTGAGGCGAGGGATGCTTCAGCCCTGCGGGGCGGCTTTCAAGAGATGCTGACAACAAAATGTGATCTGTGTGCCGAAAAATGCTCTGCTGCTTGCACCAAAAATGCGTGTGTCTGCTAATGAGCCCTCAGATGAGCCCAACTGGGAATTAAGGAAGGTGCGCTTTCCGCTTGCTTTTCTTGCCCGGTGTTTTTGCGCCGCTGGCAGCTGTGGCTTCGTTGGGATCTGTCTGAGGTTCCTCGGGTCCTCCGGCACCCACACGGCCATGTCCCGCAGCAGCGTTGGGTGCCCCTGTGGGGCAGGCCTCAGCGCTTGGGGGTTTTGTGGGTGCTCACTTTCCCCTCCTGCGCCGCTCCGCTGCTGCCTCGTAACCGCAGCACGGAGAACGGGGAAGGGAAACGTGACCTGGAAAACAACAGCCGCTCAGAGATGTGCAAGGCCTGAAATCTCTCGTGGCGGTGTTTGGGTTGCAAGCCCGTGGTGGCATGCTTCTCAGGTTAACTGCTGCTGCGGGGTTATTCTGTACCTGCCTTCTTGGCCCAGCAAAGAGAAAAGCAAATTTTGTGGTTAACTTGCAAGAACAGGAGCTGTAGCAATCACTTCTTCCCACTTAATTTTATCATTGTAACTATCTGCAGATGCTTCCTTTTTTTTTGACTTACAGTAAAAACTCATAAAGATATGTACATTGCATTCTTCTCTGAGATGCTGGAGCTGCCATGAAGGGTAACTTTTCCTGCCCCAGTCTAACTTTCAGCCTCTTGAATAAATTAGTGTCACACGTGAGGTGTTCCTGCATTGCATTAGGGTAGCAAATAAGGTCACAGTGTGGGATATAATTTATGAACAGTGTGCAGTCTTGCTAGTGTCACCAGAATTATCGTGAGAGTAATGGTCAGCTGGAAGTTTCTCTGAGAGACCAGAGAGATGTACATTGAGGATTGAGGTATCGCCTACAATCTCTCATAGTTCAAAACAAAACAACAACAAAACTATCCGGACAAAGGAGGGAAAAAAAAAAAAAAAAAAAAAAAAAAAAAACACGAAAGGGTTTTTCCTGCTGGGAAAGAAGGAGACAACTTCTCTAGTTTCGTGCTGAGAAAAGAACCTGATGTTGCTCAACTCCCAGCTGCTGGAGAACTGACTTTCTGGTCTGGTGAATTTTAACACTTTACAAATATTGACAGCCTACAGGAGACATAGGCAAATATCAGTGCTCCGGTTTATTTCAAGGGAATTGTAAACTGTGCTAGTTCCTTGCTCTCCAACTGTTGTCAGTCTTCATGCTAGGCTTCCTCTCACGATGTCTGAACTGTCCTTTCTTACGGGTGCAACCTGACGGATGGGCTGCAAGCAGCTGCTCTTGACACAGTCAACAGCGGATGAGGCAGCATTGTTCTTAAAAGCTTTGTGTTTATTATTAGTTCCCAGCAATGTAGCTGTGGCAGAGCTTTTAAGGATTCAAATCTTAATCTTAAATTCTTGATATATCCTATGTGGGCAAAGCCAAGCTCTTGTCTTTGGGGCTGTGTTGTATCTGCTTATTTTAGCGTCCTTTGACTAGTTAATGTTATACATCCTGTACGAACTGATGGCTTTCTGTGTAGAATATATAAGGCTTTGGTTTTGCATCAACTCAGTAATATTGATTTCATTAAAAACTGAACTGAAGACATTTTTGCTCACATGAGAAGCTAGTTTGAGTTCAGCCCTAGGTGTGATAAGGCTGTATGCTAAATGTGTGATTAGTCATTATGTAGGCTCACTACAGTTATGTAAATGCACGTATCCTGTGGAGCAAAAGGAACCGAGAGAAATAATTTACTGATAATCAGTAAATCAAAAGCCTGTGTTTCTGGAAAATACCTGTGGCTCTGCAATAGACAGTCTGTGGTAAGCATGAATGTTCTGGGATGTGCGCATCTCTGGAGCTGAAGAGGTGATTCATGCTGAAAGCCCTCTGAGGAGTGCCAGTAACAGCTTTACCGTGGCGCAGTTTCTGTCTTTGAAACTCATGTGGTTCACCAGAAATCATGCCTGCCTGACTTTACAGGGGCCCTTGGAACAAAGTTTGAGGTGAAGATAGCCTGAAGGAAGGCTGCAGAAGTGCTTGTGGTGCTCTACAAAAGATGGTTGTAGGATGTGTGGGTGTATATCCGTGTTAGTTTTGATCTTGTGAGGAAGATAGGGGATTTAGCACGTGCTGCTGACTGCTACAACGAGAGTCAGCCTGCTGTGTATTCATTTGAGTGAGTCCTGAATTATAACGTGGGACCAATTCCATATTTTGCACTGATTTTTACAAGGAGAGATAATTTCAGTACAGAGGGAACAGAGGGTGTTTAACCAATTCTGGCGTGATCTTGGCTTAAAAGCATTTGCCTTGGTAGACTTGTCTGTGAGCGCCTGGCCTGCGCAAGCAAAAAGCTTGCATAGCTCAAACGTCTTTTCAGGAGAGAAAGAGAGGAAGAAGTTCTGGCTGCAAAAGTCTTTCACTGTACATAACTGCATGTAGACTATGGCTTTTGTGAGTAAGAATTTGGGAAAATAAGTACAGGCAGGAGAATATACTTCTGGTACAGATTAAATGTTGCTTTTTTTTTTTTCTTTTTTAAAAAGCCTTGTTATTATATAAAAAGGTTATATACATATATAAAAAGTTTGTTATTGCTAAAAAAAATGCCTAAGCAGAGTAGGGGGCAGGTTGAACATGTTGCGTTGCAGAGTCTTATCTCCATGCAGTCCTGCAAGCTTTTATTTGTTGTAGGGCTGCACCAAAAAATGCTTTTTACCTTGCAGCTAATGTAGAATGTGGCTGGCTTTCAGGAATTCAGCATTGGAAATCTGTATTTGACAAAACAAAGCTTGATTCTTTTTTGGATGTTTTGCAAATCCCAACTGCTTCCTTAGATTTTCCTAGTAGGAGAAAGGGTTTGTTGTCTGCTTTATTTCTTGCAAGTTTTGCCATTGCTCTATAGGAGATAATTCTCTGAGCTTGGGGTCTAAATAAATCTAGGTGAATGTATCTTTTATTTTTATATATGTATGTTACTGTAATACAACATCTAAACAACATTGAAAGTAAGCCCTGCTTGGAATGAGAGTTATTTTCCTTGGAGGAAGAGGTAGCCAGGCTACTTGACAGATTCGGATGATGCAGCTGCTCGGTCCAGATGAATTACAACAGCATTGTGGTGTTTTTCATTAAAAGCTTTGGGCATAAACTCTCTGACTCATGACTTGTACTTATGCTACATGTGAATATGTGTATGCAGGATGCCAGGGGGTGAAATAGGGCATACAAGATCTCACCTTTGCTCTGACTTGATTTATTTGCTTATTTACCTTGCTGTTACGTGCTCTCTGCTCTTTGAGGACAGGATACAAGGAGGCTGGGGAGGCTCTTAAACCAGCCATTGATGTGCACAGATCTAACCACACTGCTGTACAAAGCCCTGCTTTGGGAACTGGGAATCTCAGCTTTGCCGCTGATATGTTTGATTTATGATAAATCGGTCTGCCTTGGCCTTATTTTTTGTCTCTACAAAATGGGAGAAGCTATCTGGACTTGCTTTCCAGAGTACTCTAGGATTTAGTCACGTCAAAAATTAATATGTAGGGTTAGCGTTGATGTGTGGCGTTAGACCATCGACCACTGTGTCCATGAGAATCCCTTGCTAACTGGGAAGTGTACTTCGTTAGCACATGATACTGGGAAACTGGGGGAGGTCAAAGTTGCAGGAAGCAAGGTGCAACATTGGAGTGTGATAAGATGACTTGTTTTCTGTATGCTTTTCTTGAAGGTAGGGAGCACCTTGCCAAACACTTGTGTGCAGGGGTGGAGAAGCTACAGTCCTGGTCAAATTTCTCTTCCTTGCCAAGCATGCAGTTCTTATAAGGGCTATTCCTCCTCTGTCTGTTACAAGGAAGAACAGGAATGGTAAGAAATCTGTGAACTGGCTGTCCGGAGTGTTAGGAGGTGATGTATAACCACTTTCCAGAGTAGGTGACAAGGTTCTCATCAATAGGGTGTGTCTTCCATTGATGCAAGCCCAATTACATTAGTGTGGAGGCTTGGAGTAAATTCGACAACTCCTTGCGTCCATCTAACTGCTCTGGACATCACAGCCTGGGAGATGAGAGGTAGTTTTATGCTGGAGATGGGGCTCTGGACAACCTGATCTAGTGGGTGGTGTCCCTGCCCATGGCAGGGGGTTGGAACTGGGTGATCCTTGAGGTCGCTTCCAACCCGAGCCATTCTGTGACTCATTCTATGATCCCATGGTCTCATGCTCAAGTACTGACTTCTTGTGGCTGAGAAAAGATGAAAGTTAGGTTTCTGTGCCAGTCATAGTTTGAAGGCATTGCTGTAGCCTGACGTGCACAGACAGCGTGCTAAAATGGAACTTGGAATTGGGTGTATGGAAGCAAATAAGTGAATAATCTTGGTCTTATGACCAGCCCTGTTAATTTGAGGTAATACGTGGGCTGCAGTGTCCATGTTCCTGAAATTATCCCAAATCCTGTATGCTGATGAAGAAAGACTCTCAGAGAGTGTTCTTGCTCAGAGCAGTTAGTGCAGTAAATCTTCAGTAACGGTGTATGTTCAGCCTGACAGAACTGTTGAAGAGAAGTGACCAGGTTTCATGTACAGAAGTACGTGAGGGATGTGATGCCAGTGGTCCCCAGCAGTACTGTGGGTGTAAAGTGTATAAGATGTGTAACTGCCAAGGTTTTGGAAAGCTACCTTGAAAAATTAAAGTTGGCAAGCCAGCCTAAACCAAGTTTGGAATATTAATGTCTTTTAAGCTGGAAAAAAAATCTGGAAATAAGATTTTAAAACTCACTTGAACTACCACTAGGACGCAGTTGTAGCAGAAGGCAGCATGGCATTGGACAGGCTCGCTGCCTTCTGAAAGGACTGGCTCTGTTTTAGGCCTAGTCTGTGCTACATTTCAGACAGAAGGTGATACTGATTTCCCAGTATATCGGCTTCCAAACAAGCTCTGAGCAGACCCACCTCTCACAACATCCAGACACTCAGCTGGCAAACATAGCAGGGCAGAAGTCACTCTTGCAGGTGGCGTGCTGTTGGAGCAGTAAATGCTGTTCCTTTATGGGTATCAAAACCAAAAGGGATTCTAATATTGGGTAGAAATAAGGAAACAGGCAGTTTTACTCAGTCTTTTGATGACCTGCTTTTAAACATCAGCATCTGCATGCAGAAAAAGCACAAAATCTATTGAAATACAATGTCATGTTCTTGGCTGATCAGTGGGAAAAGAGCTCTTGTTGTTCCACGATGGAGTGAGGGCATGCAGTTTAGAATGGGAAGGAACATGGAAACAAGTTGTTGTTTGGGGGGGTTTGTTGTTGTGGCTTTGTTTGGATGTCTGTACAAGGATGTGTACAAAGGAAGAACTGCTACTGATGGACTAAAAATTTTCCATGTGACAGCATTATATATCAATGTGAGTCCAGTAAGTCTGCATGTGCCCTGAAGCAGAGGGTTTTCTAACTGTTCTCCGTCACCTCTAACAAAATAGATAGCCCACAGTAACTGAGGGAGCATCCCTTTGGGAACGTAGGAAAACTGTTTCAGGCTCATTGGACTCTAATTGACAGCAGGACATTCACAAAAGAAATCCTGGAGACAGGCTGAAATGGTAGTTTTAACAAAAGAAGATGGATCTAGATTAGAGAGCAAGAGATCTGAGTCATCTGTTTATAACTGAATAAGGGCTTATGAAAGTACAGAGGCAGGGGGTGCAGGGAGACAAAAGAGGAACAAGGAAGGAGCCTTATCAGCACCCACAGAAATTTTGAGGGATCCTCCCATGTAAATGCCATAGGATCAAGTAGAGATGGGAGGAGAATTAGGAGGAGCTCTAATTACAAAAGATAAAGGAAGGGCAAGATCAAGAAGAAGGTGGTTATGATGTATGGTGCTCACAAAGGATGAGGTTGGAACACCAATACTGAAAGGTTAAGAAGACTTTTGGCCTCTGAGGGTTTTGGTAAGAGATGTTTCAGGGACAGAATTTGGGTTAAACAGGATGTAAAGGTGGAGGTAAAGGAGGGTTCCTGACCATGCTTGAAGCTGTGCATATGGAAGCAAAGATGAAATAGCAGTAGCTGAAGGGAGAGCAAGGGTAGGACTTCAATGTTGGAAGTTTAAAGTGTACTTTTATTGCAGAGGAAAAAGAACCAAGTAAGACATGGCATAGGAAGGACCTGAGATAAGATGTCATGGGGCAAACAAAGGGAGTTAGATAAGAAAATTAACAATTTGATAGTTGAAAGCAAAGAGAATGTGAGGACCGTACCTGGGAATTGATAGTGAGTTGAGGAGGTAAGTAGGATTGTAAGATGGTAATGAGTGTTTACAGAGTCTTACGCTTTCCCAATTGAGAGGTAGTGGTAGTCCAGGAAAATAAGGAATATACTCTGAGAATTTAACAATTACTGTTTTCTGACTGGAAGGGGCTAAAGGGCAATAATTTATCCTCAATGATGTTTAGATCCTTTTATTTTTTTTTTCCTTTTTGGATTCCCAAGCTACAATTACTGTTTCAGTATTTAGCCTCTACCACTTATCTTGTTGGGATGTGTGAACTTGAGAGAAGAATGTGTGAGTACAGAATGGTATTTCAGTTTTTCACTTTCTCAGATTTGTTTCTCAATACCTACTTATTACTCTTCTCACCGTTTATACTTACAAGTGCATTAAAAATAAACTCTTCTGTCAGCAAGCCAGATACGATAAACGTTTACAAGCACGGTTTCAGAAGTTAATGAATATTTTTGTTTGTTTTGCAGATGAGATCACTGCATGCTCCTTTTTTTGGAAGAGGTGGTCAGAGGAAATGGATAGCTATTCAGACTTCAGTGCTGAGAACCTCTCATCTTCAGCTAATATGTCTATTGCTTTGCCTGGACAAGTTGGACTCAATACCACCAGCGGTCCTCCTTCTATGTCAATAAGCAGGCTTTTCCCAGCCCTGTTAGAATGTTTTGGAATAATTCTTTGTGGCTACATAGCTGGAAGAGCCAACATTATCACGTCAACTCAGGCCAAAGGATTGGGAAACTTTGTCTCACGTTTTGCACTCCCAGCACTACTGTTCAAAAACATGGTGGTACTTAACTTTTCTAATGTGAATTGGTCTTTCCTGTACAGTATCTTAGTTGCCAAAGCTGCTGTGTTTTTCTTAGTCTGCGTTTTAACCTTGTTGGTAGCCAGTCCTGAGAATCGATTTAGCAAAGCAGGTTTGTTTCCTATTTTTGCTACACAAAGCAATGACTTTGCACTGGGATACCCAATAGGTAAGTAGTTCCTTATGCTTTCCTCTTCAAAATTATTTTTCAGTGCTCTAGATGCTTTTGCTTTTCTTTTGCATTATTTGAAATTGACTGAAGTTATGAGCTGCCTTAACAATTTCTTGTTACATTTCTTGAGGAAACTAATTTTTAAAAAATCCTCAGACGGCATGCTTTTCAGTAAGAGAGGAAAAGAAAAGCAAACTGTTGGATGGTATGAATGAAACAATTTTAAACAATCTATCTTCTGTTGTATAGGACTGTGATCTTTATCAATAAAAAAAAAAATAAATGGAGCCTGTATCTGTGGCCTCTGAAATAGTTATAGGGGGACTTTGTGCGAATTTGTCATTAACTCTTGGTCTACCTCAAAGAAAACATTTAGCCATAATGTTGATGCCTACTGGTTAAGGTGTGTGTAAGACGCACTTTTAACATGCTTAGACTCTAGAAAAAAACTTAGAACAAGCTAATTTTTGTGTTAATCTACGTAGCCAGTCATGTTCCATCCCTTAATCTTTGTTCTGTCACAACCAGTAAATGTGCCTTAGGATAGTTTTGGAAGAAGGAAGTCTTTTAAAAGGAAGATTATTGTGGTAATCTGCATTTGTGTTATCTCAAATTGGAATTTTATGTGGCTGTGATGCCTTTCTCAGTATGTGCAATTAACCACCCCTCCAGTGGAGTTAAACAAAAAACAATAAAGGAAAAAACAAGAGAAGGCATTCAGAGTACAATTTGCATAGCTGTGTCTTCTTGTTCTTGTAAGCCTATATTTCTAATTCCAGACAATATCAGTTACTAAACTTGATTTTTATCCCAATCTGCAAGACTATTATTTTCTTCCCTTTGGGTATTTATTTATTTCCCCTTTTTATAGATTTCCTTAAGCATATGTTGATATATTTTTTAGTTATATGTACTATGATATTTAACAAGGGATCTGGAGTTGTACTTTTTACTTTGGGAGATTCTTTGTTCCAGCGCAGCTTTCAGTGCTGCCTCTCCCCAGGCTGACCTGTATGGCCAGTGCAGAAAGAACAGTGCAAGTATCAGAGAGTTTCAAAATACACCTTGAGTGGGTAGCATTTGGAGAGGATGGTTGGATTCAGTTGTATTTGTTTGCTGTTCCTTGAGGAGAAGGTACTTGTGCCTCTCAAATTCTCTTGAGATCACTGTTACCGTCCAGATAATGTTAAGAACAAAAAAAAAAAAATAAAATTAAGTTTGTTCTAGCAAATGAAAGAGCAAGATAATTGCTTACAGAATTGAAAATACAGTTACAAAAGAAAAGCTTAAGCATTCAACTCCAGATTACATGTAGCGACAAGTAGCTCCATATTTTAGATAACTTGAGGAGCTGGCAGTTTTATTCACCCTATTCCAGGCCAGCATGCTCCAGAGAATCTTGGATCTTTATTCTCTTCAGATTTGCTGGATGTATATAAAATATAGACAAATGCAATTGCAAACTTTTTCTTCCCTAGATGAATATACCATTTCCCTCAGTTACGTCTCCTGAGAGTTATTCCTCTTGAGGGAAATCGGAAGTATATCACAAATACGGCTGTGAGAATTACCTCTTTGTTTCTTGGTGCTGGATTAAAATGCCAGTTAGGATTTCTTTTTCTTCTCTTTTAAGGTTCTCTGAATATGTTTGCCTTGCATCTTTCTACTCAAAACATTCCTTCTATGTTGAATGACTTTCTTGTTGGATTACATTTTTCTCCAAATATCCACAACATATAAGATACGATTCATGTTTCCTCTATACACAGTCTAGCCAAATTCACAACATCTAGTTTATAAAGGGTTTAATGGCATACCTACCACAACAGAAACTGTAGGCTTTGTTTCTTAGAGCTGTTTATTTCCTTTCTTGCCCTTTCACTTCTCTTCTCCAACCCCCAGACTTTTACCAGTTTTTGATTCATGCTGTGTTGTGTGCAAGCTGTTCATGTTAGTGGCTTCTCTGGAGTGTTTGCAGGGCTGGATAACACAGAGTGCCTTGCTTAGTTCTTTTTACTTGTGGTAATAGGTGGTGGTTTGAGCAAAACTTGATCTTCTAATGGAAATATATTTTTTAATGCTGCCTTTAAAAGGTTCAGTTGAAATTTGTAAGCAAAAAAGTTAGTATTGACAATTCTTTATATTACAATATTTTAAAAGGCAGTTTATTTAAAAAATAATGTCTGGAGTTTTCATCCAATGTGATACTTCTTTTCTGCAGTAACCAGTATGCTAATTTTTGCCATTGAGCAAAGATTTGCACATATGAAAATAACTACCTGTATAGGGAAATTAAAATACAGGTTATATTTTCAAAGCTCGCTGGCCTGTTTTTCTCTAATCACTGTTACAACAGTTCTATGTTGCAAGGTGATGCTGGTAAGGAGGTTTGCTAGCAAGGTAATTTACCAAGGTAAATTGAATTGCTATGATAGAAAGCTTCGCCTGGTTGGTTTGTATTACTGGGAGAGATGATGCAGCTCTGACAGAACAGCTTCATATACTCTCAGAAGTATAAGAGCAGAACTATTATTTTTAAAATCTGCCTTATATTCACAACTCCTGCTTTAATACTTCCAAGAATCACTTTGCCTTTATGCAGTTACTACTTTGTGAACCTTAAAAGTAGTAGCAGATATTTGGAAGAATCTTGTTCATAGAAAAGACTGATCTAAAAGTGAACATAAGCAACTAGATTTTGTATTTTGCATCATTGCTACAGATCAAAATTTGGTGGAGATGTTGAAATGTTCAAAAATATTGTGTCCTGCGAATGCATATGTAGTGCTCCACAATTCTCATATGTTTCTAGGGAGAAAAAGCAATTTAGAAAAGAAAAAAAAAATCAACGTTCAGCATTTGGTATTAATCAAAAGGTGCATGGAATTGCTTATGTTGTTTTTTTTTGTTTGTTTGTTTTTTCTCCTGTAAGTGTTACATCATTAAGTAGTATTGGTTAAGTTAATGTCAGGACTTTAATGTCTTCATTACATGACTGTGGCCTAATGGTGATCGGACCTAGTGTGTCACCTTGTATCGGTTGTGAATACTGATGCCTCTGAAGGATAACAAACTAATTTTCTCTAATTTTCAGGGATCAAAAAACAATTTCAATATGAATGTATTTTTGTTCTGAAAAGTTATCACTCATCACTTTTCATTTTCTGTCTTCTAGTTGAAGCTTTATATCAAACCACTTACCCAGAGTATCTCCAGTACATTTACCTAGTGGCTCCAATATCTCTTATGATGCTAAACCCTCTGGGGTTTATCTTTTGTGAAATCCAGAAGTGGAGGGATAATCGCACTGTGGCCCACAGCAAGTTCAAAATAGTGGGCCTAGCACTCCTTCGAGTTCTGCAGAACCCAATTGTATTCATGGTCTTCATAGGAATCATCTCAAACTTTATTCTCGGCCAGAAAATTCCCGAATACCTTGAAAATTTCCTTGACGGACTGGGCAGTTCATTTTCTGGCTCTGCACTATTTTACCTTGGACTAACCATGGTGGGACAAACAAAAAAACTGACAAAGGGTATGTTTGTTGCACTGATCCTTCTCATCACAGCTAAACTGTAAGTTCAATTTATGTACTTTTATAATTTTGTTCTATAAAGTTTTTCTAGGTGTTTTAAACTCTGAATATACAGCCCATATGGCTTTTCTCTCAAAATCATTGTAGCGATAGTGTCTTTAACTTCCTGTATTTTGTATGAGTACTTCCCAAACTCTCTAAGAGTACACAACTTCTAATTTTCAAAAGAAACTTTGCAGACCACATGCCTGTTGTCAGGCTCTGCAGAGAAAATAATTTCAAGGGTGCTATAGCTTCCTGGACTGCCCTCAGGCCATCTGTCATGAATTGTGTGTTTGAGGAATTACTTTCTTAAGTTAAAATTCACTAGCTTGAGTAGTTAAAGAAGACTAAGTTTAAGCACTACTTGATTAGTTTTTGCATCTTCTTTGGATTAAACAAATCTCTAAATTAGTTGGTTTTTTTTGTTTGCTGTGTCTATAAATCTTTCAGACTGCTGTTTTGGGTAGAGCTTAGAAGTTATTATTCTACACTGATAAACTGACTTTTGAACATAAAAAATTACAATTTTTATTTAGAACTTATGCTGTCATTATTTTCCCTTAACTATATCTCAGGTACTGGTGAGCCAAGTATTTGCTACAGAGCTACAATCAGCATAACCAAAATCTTATTTGGTGATTATGCTTAGAATAGAAAATTTGAAAACCTATTAGAGTATCAGTACAACTAACTAGCAAGCTTAAAGACCTAGTTTGTAAACCAGCTCAATGATAAATTCTGTAAGAAGATGGGAAAAATAAGTGATTGTGCACCACCCTGCTTTACTGGTGGACTTATGGAAGCCTGTGCAAGACTTACATAGCGAGTCAGTGTGACATCAGGGATATTGCTAAAGGCAATCAGAGAAGCATCAATGTTTGTGCGTTTGTTTTTTTAATTACTGGGCAAAGCTTTCAGCTTGCGTCCTTGTTCCGTGTCAGACAGTTTACATAAAGGTGCTCTAATATTCAAAGTTGCTTACTGGTTATAGCAGCTTTTACAGTTGAAAATAGTTTTGTTTATATATTCTACCTTTTCAAATCTGAGGTTATACAAAGAATGTTTCTGCATAGTCAGAAAATGTGTTTGGATCTCAGACATTAGTGTCTTTTTAAACATTTTTGTGTATTTTTTTTAATTTAACTTGTGATTCAAAATTTTGAAGCAGCCTGTAAATGTTGTGGTTCTATTCAGTCTTTTCTGAATAGACTCTATTGCTCTGTCTTGAATTACTTCTATTCTGTTTTTTTTCCCTCCCTCTCTTTTCAGACTTCTGATGCCATTTCTTTGTAGAGAAATGGTAGAACTCCTGGACAAGAGTGACAGCGTAGTCAACCACACCAGTTTATCAAACTATGCATTTCTTTATGGAGTTTTTCCAGCAGCACCTGGTGTCGCAATATTTGCAGCTCAATTTAATATGGAAGTGGGAATTGTATGTAGTCTTTTTTCTTCCCAAACTTGTCATATGGGCTTATTTTTGTTGATGAAATACTTATAATAAACAGGCTAGCTGAAATTACTTTTCTGTAGACTCCCCAGATTTCAAGTTTGAACTGTATTGCAAATTTAATAGTTAACCAATGCACTCTTTCCCGGTATCTCAAGTTTCTTGATGGCACAGAGTCTGAAATTTGTCCTCATACTTTTCCTATTTATGAAAATAGTAGGAAGAACTAGGATAACTTCAAAGATACAAGTTCTTTATATTTATTTTGTTTTATTTTTCAAATACCTTATCTTTGTTCTACTGTTTTTGTAGGAAAAACTGGAATATTGTTACTGATTTCAGTGAGAACAGTGTTAGGTTCATGCTGAAAACTTGTGGAAGAGCTTGAAGAGCTTGTGCTTTAACTGATTCTCCTGTGTTGTCCTTCAGTTAAATCTTGTGGTAGAAATGCATTTTAAGTAGAAGGTATTATTAACCTTTTCAATTTAAGATTTAAACATTAAGTTCCCCAGCTCCCCCCAACACACACACTTCCAGCCTCCCATCCTCTCCCCAAACTTGAAGACACTGGAAGTCCAGCATTACAAGATAGAATTTTGTGCCCAACAAACTCAGGATATTTGTTTAAAAGAAAAATCTGAAGCATGAGTAGAAACTTGTACTTCCATCACTGCAAATTCTAATAAGTGGAAAAACAATGCAAAGCTAAGATAGAAATTATTTAAATTTAAATATATATTGATACTTCTCATTAATTCATACATATTAGTGTTTACATAACTACATGTTTGCATATTTATTTACAGTGTGAATCTTTACATCCAAAAGTGTATTGTGTCATTGTGAATCCACCACTAGGTTGGAGACATTACTATCCTTGACACCTATGAAAAAGCTCTGTAAGAATTCACAGTGGGGAAGTCAAGTATTCCTACTACTTCAAAAACTTGTTGAAAGATTCTTTTTAACTGTATGTATAAAATGGATACTTCCTGGTTTAAATTCTAATTAATTTGTCACAGAAACAACTCAATGGTTTGTTTAAAGCTCTATGTTTAAGCCAGAGGTACAATATTGCTATTGGTGTATTCATAAAAACAGGCTATTTAACTTGATCTGCTTAACTGTTCATGTTCTGTTTGATTCCTTTTGCAGATTACCTCAGGCATGGTGATAAGCACGTTTGTGTCTGCACCTATCATGTATGTTTCTGCATGGCTGTTGACCATTCCATCTATGGATCCCAACCCACTGGCATCTGCACTCCAAAATGTTAGCTTTGACATCAGTATTGTCAGCCTCGTTTCTCTGGTAGGTGTTGGTAAAGTCAACTACAAAAACACTGTAATGTCAGGGTAGCTTTAGTACATAAGCAGCAAATCAAATCATGATCAGTTGAGACTGACATTTTGTCCTCAGAAGGATGAGGGAGGAATTAAGTTTAAAAACACAATCTTCTTAATTTAGTAATGGTTCAGCTGGAAAGCTGCACAGTGCGGGAAAAAATGGGTAAGTGAATTACAGCACTGCTGCAGGGCTTGAAAGTTTGGGATCTGTCCACCTGATATGTATGGTGCATGTGTGGACAAGCTATCAAGCTGCTCATCTTTAGTTCCTTTTTTAAATGATGGAGTGGGGTGGAAATAACAGTACTTGTTTACCTCATGGGGAATAATTACATCAAATCACAGTTTAATCACAATATTTAATTTAACCTTATCCAATGCCTATTGGATCCAGAATTCCTAGCAGTTCTAGGTGTCTAGCCCTTTTAAAGGGTGTTGATATCTCAGAAGCTCAATGTGAATTGTATTTTGGCTTCACAAGTGTTATAGATATGTGCTTAGGTTTTCTTACTTTTATTTAAAAGTTTCCATATTGGAGAGAGCTGAAAGTTCCTTAAGCTGGTATCTCACTGAAGCAGTCATATCATAAAACTGTGCCTCAAGAGAAGCAATATATTGTCTCTTGCCGTCACAAGTCATGCTGGGAGATTCAGAAGGGACAGGGTGAAGAGACTCTTAAATTCCACATTGCCAGGCTGTTCTAAGGTCATTTATGTCCTGGGGAACATCCAGGCTTCTTCACACTGCAGGCAAACCCTTGGTTCTTCCTGGAAATATTTCACAGTCTTGATTGAGAGGCATCAATGCATTGATTTTTCTGGCCCTGTTTTCTGAGGCACAGGGATTGGCAGCAGATGGTATGGAGCTGACCATGTTAGTCATGTTGCTGAGAAACTTGTCAAGAAAATTTGTTGTATGTATAATTTCACTGTAGTTTGCCACAATGTTCATCTTGCATGTTTGTTTGTTTTGTGTTAGTCTTAAATTCAACTTTATCTTGTCTGTTCCAGATTTGGTCTCTCATTGTTGTTCTTCTGAGTAAGAAATACAAACAGCTTCCTCATATGATTACAACAAATCTACTGGTTGCTCAGGTCAGTAGTAGGAAGATTTTATTTTACATCTTGTTTTTAACATTTTTGCAAATTTGGCTTCTACCATGATATCTTTGTAAGGTGAGCAGAGGAATTTAATTCATGATTTGTTTGAATAATTTCTGTGACTTAGAACACACCCTTGAAGAAAATGACAGAATGACCCTTTGTGCTGGTAGTACAGCTCTCAAAGAGCAGCATCTCAAACAGAGCTGTAAGCAATCAGAATGGCAAATGGCTTCTGCAGTATATTTTTAGCTTTGTAAGTTACTGCCAAATAGCATTGAGTGCACTTCCAAGTCAGTTTATGCCAATTTGCAATGCCATGATCAGCAGCAGTGTGCGTCTGACTCTGTGGTGATCTGATTCAATGAGTTAAATAGGAAACTAATCCAAATGCTGGTGTAGCTCCCTGAAGTGACTCACAGAGGGATAAGACAGGTGCCAGTGGGACCTGTCAGACACGGGGAAGGGGTGTGGGAATACATGGCTGGTGGCTAGGGAATGGCAAAGTCTAATAGCTCTGACTTGGCATAATTTTATTTGTTATTTAAGCTGAGAGAAAACTATAGAATACGTGTTCTTTTTTTCCTTGAAGCCAACTGTACAACTATTAAATTCAGTGAGTGTAATACATCAGTGCAGTAGATGTTGTCTGGTGTTCTGTAGTTTTTTTAAAAAAAAAAGTAAACAGGTTACATTGTAGTCACGTTTGGGAAAGAAAGTAGTGCATGAGAGTTGCAGATGCTTCTTGTCTATAACAGCATGAAGTTAGCTTTAATTTAAAAATAGCTTGAACCCTTGTATTACTATTTCCATGTTATTTTTTTGGCCTATTTTTTGAGATTCTTTCAGTACTAACTCTCATATGATGATGAAAACTTGTATAATTCTTGGCTGAACAAATATCTGTTGTTTTTAGCTTAATTTCTGAATCATTTAAGATAAATGATTTGTACTTAGTTAAGATGCAAAGTTTTTGTTATTAAAAGATATATAAAGATTGTTATTTTTTTCCTAACTTGTCTTACTCCCAGCTTATTGAGATATATAATTGCTGTCAAAAATAATAAATAAGAGAGAAAGAAGGAGGTTTACCCTAGACGTTGACATAACTGTAATACTGAGCTTACTGCTGCATTACTTTACTGCTATGATAACCATCTAATTCATAAAATGACACTGCAGTTGATCTGGGGGTGGAGTCTGGAAGCTTATTGTAGTTATACTACACTGTGTTCAATTTTCTTCTGTCATCCTGCTTTTGAAATCCAAATAACGGCATCTTCCCTTTCTTTTCAGTTTATTGCTTGCATTGGAATGGTGATATGGAATTTCATTGTTAAAGAGAAAGACATCACATTGCAGATCCTAGTATTTATATTTCTCTACAGCTCACTTTATAGCACCTACCTGTGGACAGGTACGATTTTTCTAGGCAGAACTAGGTAATGTAATAAAAGATTGATGTACTGAAATAATTTGATTATATTCTTCAGAGTAATTATTCCTTTCACTTGTGTGTAATTCTACAAATTACTTGTAAGCTGTGCCAGGTTGAAGCTCTAGCAATGCAGGGCAGCAGACTTGCTGGATTGAGGTGGGAAAGGGGAGAGGGTAACACAAAAAAATCATCCCAGGTCTCAAGGCAGAAGCAATTACAAATAGAGTGAATGGTGATGGGTTGCCCTTCAACTGGTCAAAAGCTTACTGTCAATTTTTAAGTAATGCAGAGTTTAAGATTTTAAATTATTCAGCATTAAGGAGATTGTAAAAACCTTATGCTTGAAGAAAAAAAAAAAAAAAACAAAAAAACAACAAAAGAAGGGACTTTAACATTTCTTTCCGCTGTCAATTGCAATTCCTAAAAACAATGTGTGTTCTGCATGTGTAGATAATTAATGAAGGGATTATTTGAAGTAGGCAGAGTAGAAAGATGCATCAGGGAACTTGGAGAACCATACAGGTGTGATTAAAACAGACTTCAGATGTTTAAGAGACTTTGTGTACCATTCATGAGTCCAGAAGTTTAAAGGTTTAATACCTGTGGTGTTTTCATGGAGTAAGTTCTGTTTACGTTTAGCTGAGATAGGTAGCTAATGATTAGTATAGCCTAACATAAATACTAGTTTTACTTCAACAAGGAGAGTATTGCTGAGCTTCTGAGTTCTAAATAGAATAGACAGTCCCAGAAGATATTCCCATATATAGCTATTTACGTGAAAACATAAGAAACTTTTTGGTGAAATTTATCAGTGACTTTATAAAGGACTAATCTGCTTTAACCTTAATAAATTAGTTAAGCATTGTATTATAAGTAAGTACTGTGTCTTAAATATTCTTATGGCACCTTTTAAGTACCTGCAAAAAAATGCTTTCTAAGCATTTTTACCTGGAAACAATAAAAAGTGTGGCAGAATTTCTTCAAGTTTTGTTACTCGTGGCTTTTTTAAAAGATGGTAGGTATTTCTATTTTACTTCCTCAAAACGCAACTAGAAAAAATACAATTTTGGAATATTTGAAGTTCTGAGAGAAACGTTTTGGTTACTGAACAGGTCACATCTTAGAGTGTCTAGTTTCTGTAATTTTCAGTTCCCTTTTTAAGAATAAACAAGGCGTTTCTTTTGTTCTTTGTAGGTTTTCTATCTTTCTCTTTGTTTCTGTTGAGGAAGAGAGAAACAGTAAAGATTCCCATTGGGTTTATTATCATAGCTGGATGGGGGTAAGTTAGTACAGATGTTTCCCTGTAAGATTAGTGGGAGCATGCTAAATACATTACTTTGTTTGCATTTTGCTCTTTCAGAATCCCAACACTTCTGGTGGGAATCTTGTTAATAGTTGGTGAACATAACAGCACTAGCATTGACTCTGCCTTTTTCTATGGAAAACAGCAGGTATGAATATGTTCTGTCCTAATCTCTCCTGATTTCTGACATATCCAATACATTATTGAGAAATTGCATTCTCTGCTTGCTTCTTATATAAGTAGCTTTCAGTCGAAGTGCAGGGTGCCATAACAATATCACTATAGAATGCTTGCAGATCAGTATAAAAATGTATTTCT
The DNA here is from genome assembly GCF_047663525.1 of Anas platyrhynchos. Classification (NCBI taxonomy): domain Eukaryota; kingdom Metazoa; phylum Chordata; class Aves; order Anseriformes; family Anatidae; genus Anas; species Anas platyrhynchos. Next base: position 22,537,156 of record NC_092593.1, on the reverse strand, counting down.
GTAATGAAACAGTAGAACAACTTGTTTGAGCAATGACCTTCAAGTTTAGGCAGCTATGACTAAGAAAAAGGGAGTAATCTTCCAAAAGAAAAGACATAGGAGTGACAGTTAATGAATTGCAAAGTCCTTTTCCTGGTGACTAATTTGTAGTCCAGCTTCATAATTATCTAAAATTGTCACCATCCAATAGTTAATTAATGTTTTTTAGCCTGTAGTAGATTGGATCTGTATTACACGTGTAGCAGCAACTGCTTGCACTATGCAAGAATTCTCTGCACAATCAGTAGATGAAAGTTCTTGAGCCTAAACTACTGTTTTTACCAATTAATAGTTCACCTTCACCAGATGATATGAAGTGCATTAGGGTAGATAGTTGTCTTGTTTTCCCTCTGCCTTCCCTATGGATAGGGAGGCTATGAGTTGCTCAAGATTATTCATGTGGTGTTTTCACAAGTAGCAAAGTAGCTTCACAGTGGACTCTGGGTATTGGTGGCAGATGATTAGAAGGAAAAGTTAATTAATGGGATGGTCCCCACTGGAGAAAGCATGGAAATTAGAGTTGTGCTGGAGGGTGACAAGAGTACATTCCTGTTTGGAATTAAAAGGTACCCAAACAGAACTTAAAATGAAACACTAATGACCCTGAGGAGAAAGAAGATAATGATGAGAGGACATGTTTGGATTGCATGAGAAATAGGAGTCCCCATTAAAAACAAGAGAGGAGGAAAAAAAGAAAGGGGGAGAGCAGGAGGAGCAGCTGGGTTATTCATGAGAGGAAAATTAGTTTCATGTACTGAATATTCCTTTAATGCTAGAAGATGTAAGAGCAGTAAATATAGAAAACTGTACCTTTTCAGATGCCTTTCTTAATATATTTAGGAAGCTGTAGAGTTATATTTGCAACTATTTTCCTTTATTTTGTATGTAGGTGTATTTTCATTTCTCTCTTAACAGATAATTACCACAGCAGTGATTTTGTTCATCAGTATATTGATGTCAGGCATCTCACTTATGTGCATGAACAGAAATAGACAAGAGTCAAACTATGAGGTACTGAACCCATACTCACCTCGTAGCCAAGCAGAGGAGGTTGAGGTGGAAGGAAATGCGGGGAATCAAGTTTCAGCCACTGTGCCTCAACCTTCTGCAGGGTCTTCTGCTCAACCTTCTGTGGCATCTTCTGCACAGCCATCTCCAGAAAGAGGTACAGAAACAAGATCTGTAATAAATGAATAAATGGCTTGGCATACAAAGATAAATAAATAAAATACTGTTCCAGATTTAATTCTGACCTGGGAAGGATTGTTGTTAACTTCAGATTAGGGTGGAAGAAGATCTAGATATAGCTTTCCAAGGACTCTGGTTTATATTTCTGAGAAAGGTTTGATTATTATCAGTGTAGAGGTGGGGGGAAGTGGACAGGAGGGAAAAAAAAAAAAAAAAAGGTGTGTGTGTTTTTGTTTTTTGTTTTTTTGTAAGTAATGTTGTCTTGATAAGCATGTGATAAATGCAGTCCAGTGGCTGTCTCAGGACATTAGCCCTTTAAACTGTCTCTTTGAAAATAAATTATATGCCTACAGCATTGCTACTCCTTGTTCATGTTTAGTTTTCTTAGTCACTTCCCTTATGTTTCCCTTCTAGCTAAAATACTTGTGTTGCTTCCATGGTGATAGTGCTGTGCTAAATATTTCTATAGATTTGTAGTGTAACACGCATACCCTCTTAGCAAATTGGAAGAATTGCCCACTTTCCCCTTTCAGGTTATTTGTGAGTTGCATAGTGTATACATTGTTATACTAGGAAAAAAAATATGGTGGTGAAAGAAACTATCCTGTTACTTCATAGGTTGCTGTTCTTGTCAGACAACAAATGGGGAATTACCCTGTGCTAACGAGAGTAAAGCAGTGCCAAATGCTGTTGAAAGGAAGGTTCCTTCCATTGAAACAGGTAAACCAGTAGTGTATCCTTGTTTTACTATTATGAACTGGAACAGGTTGCCCAGAGAAGTTGTGAATGCCCCAGGAATGGGGCTTTGAGCAACCTGGTCTAGTGAGAGGTGTCCCAGCCCGTGGCAGGGGGGTTGGAAATATATGACCTTTAAGGTCCCTTCCAATCCAAACCATTCTGTGATTGATACACTTCCACAACATTTGCGTGTGTTGCACTCACAGTGAAACTATCTGTTCTCTCAACTGTTGTTAAGAACTGCAGTTCTCTCATCTCTACCTAGTTAACTTATATTTCATATTAAATTCAAGTGTTAGTATGTTTGTTGTGATGTTTGTTCTATTCTTTTTGATATTCATTGGGAATCTTTCATTGTTCAAGATGAACAGTTTTGTATGCGTTTGGTTGGTTTTTATTTTTTTGGGGGGGGAGGGTGATAGTTTAGTTTTTGATGTGTTGTTGTTTTTAAACTTCTGTGCTACTTCAGTCCTACTTTGCCTCAATTTTAGCAGTTTTTGATTTAAGCGTGCTTTCTACATACTCATATTCACATCTCATTCCCCCCCCCAGAAACGTACATTAAATTATTTATTATAATCATGCTCAGGTTTTCAATAAGAAACCTGAGATTTAGAGAAGCAAATACTACAGACTAGATCAAATGTCCATGCTGCTGCATTATCCATGTCTAGGGGAGAGATGTGGAGAAAATTGATGAAGGGGGCCTTAGGAATCACTGAAATAGAAAAGTGAATCAAAGTTGTATGTTCAGCACCTGCTGGAAAATTGCATGCTCAGCCTGTTCTCATCATACATCACTTTCAACAATGAAAGTTGTCTGCAGGGCAACCTTTCCTTTTTTTTTTTCCTTATTTTTTTTCCATCCTTAACAAGAGAGTTCTTATCCGTATGGGTTTTTTTTTTTTGTTTGGTTTTTTTTGCATGCTGCATAACCTTCAAAAAATCTAAATATTTCATGCTGAAACATAGTTGGCTTTATCTCCTTTCATAATATGTAGCTTTCTAAATATTGCCAGCTATTATTCTGTGATGTAATTCAGACAAGCACCATAAGAATGTCTTCCAGTGATATGGAAAGCAAGTATAATTTTCTTATCCTGAAGGGTAAGAAATCATATCTTATAATTGAGTGGGATTTTCTTCTGCCTACTGAGTGAGCACTTCAAAACTGTAAATCACTAAAAGCAAATCGTAATGGATACACTTGTGTAACTTTCTGCAATAATTACTAATCCTTCTGCTATCCCATTGAATGAACTATGGCAGGTTATCTGGCCCAAATTCTTAGTTATGTCCTTGCCAGGAGGTTTTTCACTGCCATCTAGAGGATGCTGCTCAGAATTCCTGAGAACTCTGTAGCTATCTCAAGATACAGTGACACTGAGATACAGAGTAACAGTATCACAGCTGATGGTATACCTAAAATACTTATTCCATAAATTAATTCTAGGTTTCAAAACTGTTCTGAGAAATTGTGTTGTTTTTTTATTATCTCTAGCAGTAATTTCTAAATTTTAACCATAGTTTATATTTGCATTAAAGCTTAGAAGGAAGAGATCTGTTGCAAAAAGTTTCTTAATTTTAGGAACACATGTAAACTGTTCCATTTGGGAATAGATGTCTGAACTGGTTGTTGTCAAGACTAATATTAACTTTGTGTGCAGGACTTCAATACATATACTTACAACACAATTTAACGTAGTAAGTTACATTAGTACGTCTTCTACTGGATTTAGAGATACTTTATAAGTTAGAAGCCTAATGAAAATTATGGTTTGTTTTTCAGCTGATCAGTGTGTGAGTCATTGCAGTGCTCGAACCTGTGTACTGGCTCAGGAAGAACAGCTTCTACAGACTGGAGACAAACAGTTGGCCAGACATGTGCTGCTGTGTTTACTTCTTGTTGTTGGCTTGTTTGCTGTAAATACTTTTTATCTCCCTGTTGTTTGAAGTAGAATGATTTTTAGGAAAGCCATGTAGACAGTCCAGTAGAAAATCTTCCAATTCCTTTTTTTTGTGGTTATATATATTTAATAAGGAGGCTTTATTTCAGTGTCTTGTTTTAAGGAATATATGATAAGATTAATTTTTCCATGCCACACAATAAATTAAAGGCAAGTTGAAGCTAATGGTGTTAGTAAGCAAGCCTCACTGGAGAACCCTAAAGGTACAAAGGAAAAAAAAATGGTATCATATTATTAGGTAATTAATTCTTCACCACTACCCCTCTTCCTATTTTGCTTAAGAGCTAGTCTTTTTTCCTAGATATTAAGACTATAAAACAAATTCTGAAGGAGACTGTACAAAAATTTTTCCATTTGATTTTGCTAGAATTTGGAAAATGTACTTCTTTGAGGTGTTTTTAGTAACGAAGATAATGTAAGGCATTATTTGAAATGGAAGAGTGCTGTTCTGTTGCTTTTAGTGATTTGGGGATAAGGTAACCGAGTTGGTAATGCCTATTAAATGGGGGGAAAAAAGGTTTTGATACAGGAAGTTTGAGAGAGAAATACTCTATTGCAATATATTTTACATCTTCTATGTAAAAGAGGTGTCCCAAATTCCCAAATTTTAGCCTCTATTTTAGTTGTATCTGAATGAATACTTACATACTATGAAATAATACTAATTCATTAACCTTTACACCCAAAGGGGTTAACTTTGGTGGTTTTTTGTTGTTGTTTTTTCCTTTTATCAGGCATCTAAAATAGCTGAAGTGGTATGTGCTTCAGCTTAACACAATGTTAACTATGTAGAAAATATTTAGAAAGTACTGGACTCGGCTAAACAGGCCTAAAGACAAATATTGCAAACCTGTCTGGGCTAATATTGTCTGTGTTGGCTTGCGTACTTAAGTATGCTTAAACCAAGTTCCTTATGTAAATGTGTGAAGAGGCAGGACCTCTACACTGGTATGTTTTCCATTATTTTCTTTAAAAACATACGAGCTCTTTTTTTCATCTAATAAGCCTAACTAAAATGATGTTCTAAGGGGTTTATTCCCTCTTACTTTTTATCTGAATTATTTGTTGAATAAAGGTAGTGAATGTTGTGTAAGAATCTTATTACCATGTGAAGACTTAGAAAGTACTTCTTAATTTATTTATTTTTAACGAGCTTGGTGGTTTTATTGTTTGATTGTTTTTTGTTCTCTTAACAGAATCTTTCCAGTTGTTTATGGTGGCTGTTCAACCAAGAGCCTGGAAGGCTATACGTTGAATTGCAGTTCTTTTGTGCTGTGTTTAATTTTGGTCAGGTAGTTATCAATGTTAATTCTGAAAGTTACTTTGACAGGCATTGCAATTCATTCTATTATGTGCACTGTAAGATGAAGTCCTCAAATAATGCTGAAGACAGCAGTTCTTTATTTTATTTAGCCTTTTTTTTTTCAGACCTTTTCCATTTCCTTGGATAGCTTTCTTATCATAATGAAATTGTTTCATGCGCGTGCTCACTTTCAAAGGTACAAATGGCACCACAGTGCCAAATGCCCATGGAGACTGAGGAGGATTTCAGCCTTATTCGTACCAGAAGGTTTCACCAGCTTCTATAGAATTGCACCAGTAAAACTGAATACATGCAAGATAGATATGTGGATACTTTACCTATAAGGCTTTAAGTAATTATCTCTTCAGTTTCATTAACTAATGCCTGTCCATTAGATGTATAAATGTGCCAGCTGAACATAGTCTATTTCACATGCAAACTGACACAAGTTAGCATTGTTACCTATGAAGGTGAAAGCAAGGCAATATTAATACACTTACCAGAGTGTTGTTTGATAGATCAGTGAACAGGTGTGCCTCTGAGAAGCAAGTGCAGTATTAAGTAATGATATACTAGCTTTTAAACAAAAGCAGTATAGAAAAATGAATTAACGGGAGAGCATTCTAGCATTTAAATTGTCATCAGTTAAATCATTTCTTTGCTAATGTCAAGGAAAGTCAGATTTAAATAACTGGCTATGTAAGGATACTGACATTTTGTTTATCAGATGGCATGTCACAGCATTAGGTTTACTGAACTGTTTTTTTGACAGACTGTTATATATTAATCTGTCCTTTTAAGGACCAAATGAAAAATCAAAGCAGAAACAAAATGAATTTTAAATAGCATCTGTGGAAGAGAGATACCTTTCACTTGTGTTTTGGCAATGAGTTTTTAACATTTTCTTTCAGTTATTTAGAAACCAAACATTTTTGCTTAATCTTCTTCCTTTTTTTTTTTTTTTTTTTTTTTTTTTTTTCCTCTAGGGCTTCATTTCCTTTGGTATTTTTGGCTTAGATAAGCATTTAATCATTCTACCATTCAAGCGAAGGTAAGTAGAAAATTTACATTTATGCCTATAAACTTAATTATTAACACTAATCATTTTTAAGGGGCTGTGAGTGTTTAGTGCCATAGCATTCGATTTCCTATTTGTTTTATTTTTCAAATTTCTTTTCATTCCTGTTGTGGAGAGTTAATTGCAGTTCACCATACATAAGATTTTACTGCTGCCCTTATGACACTCGCACAGACAAAAATCTCACAGTCTCCCTGTAGACAAAATCCTTGTCTAATGATGGTGAAGCAGGTGTTTGGGTCACTGAGGTGATGGATCTTCAGAAATAATTTCAACTGATAAATAACTTCAATGTGAATATTGAACCAGATTCTATCATCACTGTTTTAAAGTCCTGTTAGCTCATACAGATTCTTTGTGTGAATGGGGACTTTCATTGGTACCTCACTGTAGAGGAGTACAAAGCAATGTTTATTTTACAGCTGTCTGGCTGCAGTGTGAATCCAGCAGCTACAGCTGGCTCCCAACTACTCTCTGTCTGTCCTTCTACCAGCATAAAACCTCCCAGTGTTCAACAAGCATATGAGCATATGCTCCAAGGGAGCATATATAGCAGGTGGAGGGCCTGGAACACAAGTCCTATGAGGAGCAGCTGAGGGAACTGAGGTTGTTTAGTCTGGAGAAGAGGAGGCTCAGGGGAGACCTTATTGCTCTCTACAACTACCTGAAAGGGAGTTGTGGCAAGCTGGAGATCGGTCTCTTCTCACAGGTAACCAGCAATAGGACTAGAGGGAACTGCCTCCAGTTGTGCCAGGAGGGGGGTTTAGGTTGGAAATTAGAAGACCTTTCATCTTTGCAGTTTCCTTAAAAGTGCCTTCGTTTGATGTTTGTTTTTTCGGTCCTTCCCCCCCTCCCATTCCCCCCCGCAGACTTGAATTTCTCTTGGGAGGCAGAGAAGCAGCAGAGCATACAGATCCCACTCTACCCGAGGAAATCAGGATGACCTGTCAACAGTTTGTTCGCTATCATAGAGATCACTGTGTCAAAACCATTGTCAAAGGCAGAAGGTAAGGTTTTCAACCTGCACATATAGCTGTTATGAAAGGTCATATCTCACGTTCTGGAAATAATGAAATGCAGTATAGCTGTTCTGCGGGTGATGTCTGTTCTGGAATATTTATGGAAACTTTGAGGTGAGGATTAAGATCTTAGCAGTAACGTTTAGAAAAATATTTCCAGTCTAAAGCTGAAAAATAGAGGTACAAATTACCATGTTATCCCATTTAGTATTTATAGTATCATGAGTTTTGTAACATAGCATGAAGACTTGGCCCCGGTTCTTCCATTTACTAGGAGTTTAGGAGACAAAATCTTTCTGAAGAAGTGCATATGACGATTCCTGTAATAGCATGTATGTCCATGAATTTTCATCAAACTTGAGATGCTTCATTTGTTTTGTTTTGTGATTAAGAAGGAGTTGGTATTTATGTTAGAGAGAGTTTACTAATAGATATTGCAGGAGGCAAAACCATTGTAGTAAAGGCCACTCGCTATGTGAGATTATAACGTTTTTAGAACACTTATACCTTTTGAATTCATACAGGTTTTTTTGTTCATGCTTCTCATGAGGCCTGAACCTCAATTTGTGAGATTGCCAAAGCTTGCAGACACAAATTATAATACCTGAATTGAAGACTATGTATTCAGGTATGTGCAGGTAGATGAGAAGTGCCAACAGAAAAAGCAGGAACAAGAGATTCTGTCTGCCTTTGTATATTTACTGTATGAAATAGAAATAGGAAGAATTGTTTGAACAAGACACTTTCATTTTTCTTGGTAGTAGGACTAGTTTTGGAGGGGAAGTTCTTTAAATGGTTAGATAAACTCAGACCACATTCCAGAACTATTTTTTGACAGCATTGGCTACTTTGGATCATTATTTCATTCAGTCTCCCCAGAAATCAGTAATGTTCCATAAGAAATAAATTCAGGGAACCTTGCTAATTTAGGAAAAAAAGAACTATGGCAGTTCAAAGACTTGTCAAACAAAAAAGCATCAGAAAATGTTTTAGAATAGGACAGGTATTATAGCTGTTTCCTCTGTTTCTGCTGTTATTGTTTCTTGGGCTTTAGGCCGTTCATTTGGTTCTTTTCAGTGCTTTGTTTGTTTGTTTAATTATATATCATCTAAGAATACATAAAATATGACATTGATTGCTTTGTTATTATAATATTATGTTTGTGCAGAACTAGCTTCATGTCTTATTTCTCTTTGTGGTTTAAAACAAAGTATTTATCATACTCATCTAACTTGATTCTATCCTCTTCAATTTAAATATGCTGTAACTGAGACCTTGCGATCATGGACTTTTATTTTTGTTTTTATTTCTCTGCTAAGATATTAACACATGCTCTATGTTTCTGTTGCTTTTATCTTAGGAAAACAAACAAACACACAAACATTTTTTCTCTATTTTTTTATCTTGTATATTTATTAATCATCTTCAAAAACCCTGTGCTTGGCTTCCATAGAGCAGATTTTAGATAAGCAGAAACATTCGTTGCTGCAGGTAAATTTCTGAATGGTATTTTTACTGCAGCTAGCTAGATGTTAATGGAATTGCTTCATAAATATGTAACAGAAAGTTAGTTTAGTCCTCTTGTAAATGTTTCATTTATTCTTAGTACTGCCTGTTGTAATAAATATTTAACCAGATATGCAAGTTAAATGGTTTTTGTTTACAATATATGTAAGTAGTTAATGTCTGCTTAAAGCTGTAGAGAAATTATAAAATGGCATTAAATTGCAGATTGAGGTCCTGCTGCTGCAGGCACTCAGCACTCAAATCATATTTTGTTGCAGAAATGGTCATGCTAATGAGTACATGGGAAGTAAGTATCCAATAAATAGACTCGCATTGTGTGTGTTTGTAGGAAAGCTGCTGCTTGTGTTCATTGAAGTTTATTTGCACAGACCTAAAATAACAGTACATAAATCTTACTTCTCATTGAATTGTCTGTAGGAAAAGGTAGTGAACGTTGGCATGTCCCTAAAATGCAAATCTTGCAAATTCTCTGCTAACATGCTCTTAACTATCATGATGTCTTTCCTTGTTTCCTGCTATTTTTCCTTGCCTTTTCCATCGTGCAGTGGTGATACCAGATTTACAGAACATGTGGGTGAATCATTCCTTTGACATACAGGTGTGGTGCAAAGATCTCCACTGGCATCTTCTTTGGCTGTGACCTGGTGAACTGGCTCATCCAAGTTGGCCTTGCCTCTGACCGTGGTGAAGCTGTGATGTATGGAGACAGACTGATGAAAGGAGGCGTCATCCAGCACATTACGAATGAATTTGAATTTCGGGATGAATATTTGTATTACCGCTTTATTCCTAAGAGATCAACTACAGTCGAGAGCCAGTGACCTGAGCATGTAGACAGAGGACGGGCAGGTGGGGTAAACGTGACCATCTCCTCTGCATTTGCCACCGCACCTGGAAGTGTCCCTTTCTCAGGGCTCCTAGGGAGTTGTGTCACACTCTCTTGTGGAGTTACGAAATGTGGTTCTACCTGTGTCTATTCTGAAGAAAATAGTAGCAAGTGATATTCTCAGTGAGTGTTCAAACCAGAATGCAGCTAGAACAGAACAAGGTACTTCGGATTTAGAGCATTTTCTCCATTTTCAGCAAAACAAACAGTGAAATTATGTGTGTCACTGATGTTTTTATACCTGCACTGTAACAGCAGCTTTAGTGACTGGTGCCACAATTGGGGGAAAAACAAACATATTCCTCTCATTGTGTTTTTTATGTTGCCATTTTTTTTCAGTATTTCAGTGTGATTTAAGGTCAGGCTTCCCACTGGCTTCACAGAAATAGGATTTTTTTCTCTGTTATACCCCAGTTTTTACTACTGTGCACTCTTGTCTAACACCAGAATTTTTTTTCTGGCTGTTTTTTACCTTGGATGAAGCACTTTGTTTCTCCCTTAAAGATAAAGTCCTCCACTCATGATAGCAGAATTGTTGTGAAGATGATTACAGTGTAAGAGGATTAACGTTGAGGAAACAGAGTGCGGGGAAAAAAGGTTTTGTACAACAATACCATGAAAACTTTACATATAAAAAGAAATAATAACCACCACTTTCCATACTAGGAAGCAATATAATGGATTTTATATATAAACAATTGGTTTTGAAGTTCTGCCTTTTGGCAGTACTAACAGCTTTGTCAAGATTTGCATTTTACCTTCTGAAATAAGCCTTTCCATTTTAATTCAGAAGTGCAAGCCTCAAAGAAAGAAGTTAGGGAAGCCCTGGATACCTGTGCAAGTTATAACCAAAAATTGTATCAAAATATAAAAACTTCTAAATGACATGCAATGACTTCTATTTCATAAACAGATGTAACAACTTCAAAGTTGGGCTTTAAAAAAAACTAAATACCTTAAAATGTTGTTATTGGGTATGTAACAAAGTTTCCTAGCAAGTCTCAGTATCCCTCTGTGACATTAAGTAGTTACTTCAGCGTCATTCAGTGTTCTGTGCACTGAAAGCACCATCTGAGAATCTCTACATCCGCCAGCATACTTTTGAAAAGGTTAAAAACAAACCATAGTATCTGACAGCCATTACACTGCCCTTCTAAATTGTAAGAATGGTATTTGTTTGTCTTCGTAAAATATTACCTAATGAAGGGAAAGAACACAGGTATTTGGGGGAAAAAATTGCTTACCTGGAACAGTCAAGCATTTGAACAACTCTTCTCACCTTCTTTCTTTTTTTTAAAAAAAAACAAGTTTTTTTTTTTTTAATACATAGATTTTATTACAACTACTTATGTGTCTACTTTGTATTAAGAATTAAAACTGATTTTAGTAGCATAAACTGCTGTTCAGGAAACAGTCATTTTATGGTAGCTATAACTCCATGCAAGACTTCTATTGGAAAAATAATTCTTTTTACTGTCAGTCTTATTGCACATCTGCGGTCTGCACTGAAACATAACTATGTATGTATACTATACAAGCTGACATTTTAATGTTTTCCAACAACAGAATTGATATTTGTATCAGGCTGCAGCCACAAAGAAAATGATAGCTTATTTCCATTACAATTGCTGAAGACAGCTACATAAGATATTTTGGAATAATTAAATATACGTCGCTTAAGAGTAGAAGCTATGAGTATGTCTGGCTTCTAAATACTGTAACTTATCAATAAATCTATTATTTGATTTCAGAGTTCTGAGTTTTGGTGTGATACAAGAAGTGGGAGGGTTACATGTGTGTGTCAAGTTTTATAAGAAATATGTCTGAGAAGTTTGTTAAAGTGGCTCTTGGATTTCAAATTTTGCTGTATCTTAAATCCATTCTTGATGCTTTATAAGTATGTAGATTTGTTAATGGATGCCCACCAGTTTTCTTCTAACAGCCTCCCTGCTACTTATACCAGCAAGGAGCTAATTCAGATCTTTAGGAATTTTTTTGTATTATCCTCTCCTTACCAAATATGTACCTTTGAAGATCCTTCAATTTTTGAAAAAGTTGCTCTTAGTTCAGTTTTATGCTCCAAAACAGTCATTGTTCTCTCACTCATCTCTGTCATTTTCATCATTTAAGTCCTTGCCCTGGCCTTCCTTATTATAATGGCTCTCATATTCCCTGCATTTGATCACAACGTACCTGTCTTAAGTAAGAAACGGTCAAAACATAGACTAAAGAATTTATCAATCAAATATGGAACAAGCTAATCTATTCCTAAATCACTGGGTACTTTTGGAAACTAAGAAGAGACTTTGAATAACATTAGAAAGTTACCTAACTCGTATTTGACAAGTATTTGCTTCCACCAAGGAGTACCACTAAGCTGTAAAAATAGTTGATAATCCAGTGTATGTAAATACTTTGTTTATTGATGTGTGAATTTCTGGTGGTTAGAAGTAGCTTTGCTTTGAAGATGTGGCCAGTGGTGCAGTAAGTTCTTTTATTTTGAAGGCTGATTAGTTTGGGATAAATACTGCTTAACCTGAAAGCTCTAATTCTGTGAAAACATTCACTGAACAAGATAGTAAGTCCAGGGGTATCTCCAACGAAAGACAGCATTAATTTTTTTAGCATTCATTTCAAAATACTTACGATAATGGATGGGGTAGATATTAAACACTTAAAATTTTTTGGTAGCAGTTTTCTTTTTTTTCTTAAATAATGAGCCTTCATAAAACTAGATGAAATACATGCAACGATTGCCCTCTAGAGGACTTTCTGATTGTTGATACTTTTTTTTTTTTTTTTTTAAATTTATGGTTGCAGGATGGAGGGTCATTTATTCCTTCTGGTTTCATCCTTGTTTTGCATTTTGCACTGCATGTGTTCTAGGAGGATGAAATCCCAGGAAGAAAGGTACCAAAATATACCATAGTCTGTCAGCCATGGCTTGATCTATCTGAAAACACATTGTTTTTACTGTGTGTCCTGTAGACAAATAAATGAAGGACAACAAAAAACAGAGGAATAGCTGGACTGTGTCTACCTATATTAGAACTTGACCACTATGCTTAACCTAGTAAGACTGGTTAATTGACACCCTGTAATTAGATGGACAAAAAATTCACTTAAAAGCCTGTACCACAACTTTCACTACTTCCATTCTTCTATAACTTTACTCTAGTTGCAGTATCACATAAAATTCTCTGTCTCACTCTGCTACACTGCCTGTAAACTTGAATGGTACCTTGGTTTCCAGCACTGTTTTACCTGGCATTTATTGCTTCTCTGAAGTTATCAAGGAGCTAGCATGGAAGAGCTGATGATACAAAACAGCACACCATGATGCAAAGAATTGTCAGATACAGACATCCAAAGAAAACAGGTAAATACAGCAAACTTTTATTAAATATACCATCCAGTTCATGAACATCCTTTTATTATTCTAATAAATTTTGTTGGCAACACAAGCACAAAAGGTTCACAATCAACATGTGCTTACTTTCATAGATCTTACTTGCTGCTGCCACTTGGTACATATACGATCCCTAGAACTAGGAAGTTCAAGAACTTTTGCCAACCCTTTAGATTTTTGGTGTGGATCTAAATACTTTCATTGTTAGATCAAGTACACATTTTATCAAACTCCTCATCTTACAGGTTTAGCAGCATTCAACAAACTTCATTTTAAGTGTATTTCTTTTATTTGCCTAATTGTTTTTTCCAGTGGGAATATAGAATGGCTTGCAAAATGAGAAAACTGTATGTGTAGCCCCATCTTTTGCATCTGAGATGAGATGACTCTAGCATCTTGACAAAATATAAAGCATTCATCAAAGAATGGTCTTACTGTGGTCTGGGGGGTTATTGTATATTGTCACGTATTACCTATTACCACTGCAGCCTCAATGCTCCACTTCATGTTACATGTTCTCACCTGAAGCTTTGCAGAACTGTTTTTTTTTGTTTGGTTGGTTGTTTTTTTTTGTTTGTTTGTTCTTTGTTTTAATCTGGTTATACTTTTTATCCTGCTTGATCACATAGTCAAGTCGGAACCTTACTTCTTTGTTTGCTCTGTTTGCCCCTTGCCATGGATAATAAAGTACTGACAGCTTGATCACTACTTTTAAGCAAGACTGGCAAGGAATTGCTCCTGGCAGGGCAAAAAGCTTATTTAAATCAACTCCTTAAGTCTACCAATTTTGGTAAAACAAGGTATGGTTAAAATGGCTTATATGAAGTGGAAAAATTTTGAAGAGTTTTTTTTTTTTTTTTAAGTGCTCTACTGAGTGCAAGTATATACTCATGGACCCTGACTTCTTCCATTTTAGTTGCCTGATTTAAACAAAAAAAAAAAAATCAAGAAACATTTAAAAAGTCCCTCACAGTGTTATAAAGTGTACTGAAGAATTAAGAATTAATTTACAATGATCATGTTGTATTTAAATAAATAATTGTGTGGTAACTTGCTAGACACTAACATTGTTGAATCCCGTATAATCAGGTTTCACAACAAATTATGGTAAAGCTGTAATTGATTTAGGTTTAGCCTAAGACCTTAAGCTCTTAGCCTTATTTCACATTAAAGGAGTAGAAAAGTCATATATGAAACATACCTTACAAAGCCTTTATCAAACAGCTGAATATCAATCTCACTTGACTTGCATATCACGTTCCTTTTAATTTAGTAAAAAGCAATATTTTTCTACATTTTAGAAAAGCCTCTAGCCTGGCTGTTTTAATTCAAGCAGTAGGAAATTCTGCTACAACAATTATCTTAACTATAAAACCTACATGTGTGTAGCTACATTGGTGTTCTTCATCCAAAGATTGGGTTGTTCAGCAACTTAAGTCAAACTACTTGAATCCTAATTGCATCTCAGGTTGTTGGTGAATCAATCTCTGCTGTCAGTTTTTTGCCACTTAGAGAGGTACTGCCAGCTCTGAAGACACTTTTCAGCCTTGCTTCCTACAACTAAAAGCTATTTGGCCTAAACAGAGAACTGCAGCTTTAAAACTGTCCATACTAAGTAACTGGTATATTGAAAATATGAGGTAATCTATATAGCCACTCCATTAGAAGAGTTAACCATAACAACAAATTATAATCCATTTATTCAAATAGTAGTTTTAACTACTATATATTTTGAGTTCTTCTTCTACACACTGTGAAAAAAGGTTGACCACCTGGTTAGTGTCAAGACATCCGTTTTGCAGGATTGATTCCATTTCATTTATCTTACTTTTCTCCAGCATCTGTATCTTTTGCAGCATCTCTTTTCCTTCGTCCTGCAAAAAGAAATGCCTGTATTTCACCACAAGCCATACAAAATATGTAGTGTTCACCCTAACAAAATGCTGTTGTACTGTCCTTATCTAACTCTAATTGTTTCTAGGGTACAAGTTGGTGTTTGTAGAAGTTAGCATCAAGGTAGATTTTCTTAGATCAGTGCTTCTTTTCTCATTATCTAGCATTCATTCTGTCTCCCTACATCCTTTGATGGAATGCAAAAAAAAAAGGGGGGGGGGAGGGCATGAGAGCTGTTACGGGTGTTTATGTTAGCAACCCCACTTAAGTTTCATGTCTTTTTTTTTTTTTTTTTTTTTTTTTAAGAACACGTTAGCTGTGTAAACAGGAGACACCACTGTTACAGGTAAGCACCGCCCTGTTTTACCTTTGTGCCCAGCTATCTTTGTGATCTCTCCTTTCCTGGTGTCACACAGAAGTTCCTCAATGTGAACTGCTTAACGCTGTGTTGTTTTGGCTGCTTCACAGTAACTTACGTATTTCAGATTTCTATACTGCTACCTCCTTTCTATTGCCATTTAGGTCAGCAAAATTGGGGTCTACAAACTGTACCTATTGTCATAGAGCTACATACAAGTCATGCGCTTTAAACATGTTTCCAAATTCTAACCGGTTTTAGTATTTGGTACTATCTGGTGCTGTCAGGATCTTGAGAAGATATACTAGTGAATGTAGTGTCAAGGTCATCAGCGAGATGCTAATTTGGGGAAGAGAGGAAGAAACTAGCACTGGGGCAAGAAGAGAGAATAAGGGGGGGGAAAAAGCAGCAGAAGATTGTGTCAATACATAACTAGAAGAACTGGCTTTACAACAGGAGCTGAAGTTGGTGTGGGTAAGGACAAATCAACTATTCAAAAAAAAAAAGCTATTTCCATTGTTTATCGTGGTGGGGCGAAGAATGTCTCATTACCCTCTAACCCCAGAACTGACATACCGTAGTATCTAATACACTCACTAGGATTAGTTGGAATTTGGTGCCAAGATGTCGTTATATTAAATCAACCTGAGGCACTTACAGAAACTGAGTAAAATGCAAAATTCAGGTTTTGCTCCTAAGCTTGTCTGGTATATGGTGTACCTGAGGGGGTCTACCCCCACCACAGAATGGAAAAGGGCAGGATCTCCTTACTGACCCATATTTGCCTGCAGCTGCTCAACCACTTCCTTGTTATCTAACTAGTTTGTGCATGTGTGGCCTGCTTCTTTGCAATATAAGCAGTACAAATAGCTGTACACCCAGGCCTATCCCCAGACAACCAAGTGCTAGTTTCAGTTTTTTGTGTTAGAAGCATATGCCTGCCAGATGCCAAGATGATTGGCTTCTGGTGCACTACAGTGTTCTTTACTATCCATCAAAGGGCATTAAGTGGTATTGCATTAACAAAATGTGAGCAAGGAGCTTATACAAACCACCTGCTTGCATTGAAATCTAATTTAATCAACATACCTTCATGGCTTCCATAGCTACAGCAGCACTTTCATGTTTTTTATAGAGCTCATGTCTTCGATCTGGCTTACTCTGAAAACGTGGTTGCTTCTTAACTGGATCATCATGACCAAATGTAGGGGAGGTGGTTTTCAATAACTGAGTAACATTGGGCACAAAAATGAAAGGCTTGAATACGGACCTAGAAAGAGAAAATAAAACAGAGATCCTTCACCGATACAATTTTGATAAAATTAAGTCAGTAGATTGCTGTATTTTCCCCATACTTCTACTTGCTTCTCTCAAGGAAGAAGTTTTTTTTTTTTTTTTTTTTTTTTTAAAGTTTTTAAAAGTTTTAGAAGTTTTAGAACTTATTTTAGAACTTTTAGAAGTTTAAAGAAAAAAAAAACCTCTAAAAAAAATCCTTTAAAAAACATCCTAATGCGTTTTTAAGTCAGTGTCATAGCAGTGTTCCAGTAAGTAAGTTGGTAGATGACACCAAAATGTTCATAAGCATTACTTTTGCCCTGCTTTTTGATTTCTTTCAAAAACAAACCAAATCAAAAAGGAATGTAGTTAGATAAACTGCAATACTTTTCATTTAGATACTTGTACTTGCAGCTTTTTATCATAATGTTACTACATCACCTTGCAGGGTCTGGAGTTCCTGTAAAGAAGTGAATACAAGGCAGATTAGGCTCCTGAGGCAGTACAGACACCATGCTTCCAGTTGTCATAAAACCGCCTTCCATATTAATGCCACTCTCTTTGTCACGAAGAATTTCCATCATTGTTTCAGAAGTGATAGAACCTATTTCAGATACAAAACAATTATTTACACAAAACTCTATTTATACTATCAACTAAATGGCATGTTTTCTACAACTGGCTGCTTTTACTTTCAGTAGGCAATGCTAATTTTAATTTGTATTGGCAAATAAAAAAAAAATCCCAACAGTATGCTTTAATATGTAATATACTTTAAAATACTACTGTATTCCCACAAGAATTTATTTCAGACGGTAGGTGATAATGAGCTATAACATTTACGATCAGGGAGAGGAGGGTGATGTTTCCCAGAAGGGTAAGATACACATGGCTAGCAAATGGTCATTCACACAGTAACTTTTCAAATGAAAATTAGTAGCTTGGATTAAGGGCTGAACTTTCTAAGTATTATGTGGGAGTTGACAAGACAAATAATCATATTAGTTATTGGTATTTGTACACAGTTGATACCACGAGGCTGCTTTGAAAATATAAAAAATGATAACTGTGCATGGATTTTGCATGTTATTTTGAAAATGAAACACCAAGCCTGTGGTTATTTTTTTTTTTTGGTTTGGTTTTAACATCTGACCTTTCAAAGCCCTTAGACTACATATTGACAGTTGAAATGATGCACTGGAGTAACTTAAACCCAGAGTCAACAGAAACTAAAATAGCACATCCATTTGCAAAGAAGATTTAATCAATTACCTATGAGATGTATAGTGTCCTTATGACAGTAACTCTTTCTTCTCAGTGAGGTGAAACAGAACCCCTTCCACTCTGCATCTGGCCTTCAAATGCTGTTGCCGTTTGTGTACTGTACACCAGAGCTTAAAGGCTGGTGTAGTACAGTATCACTACACCATCCAGTATTCTAACAGGCAGTACTTGAAGTAGTTTTCTTTTCAGATTTGGTGTACCAGTTGAACATATGTGTAGAGCGGAAAAAGAATAGGTAATTCACTATTTTTTCCCTCTACTTGAAGGTATTGTTAATTTTTTTGTTGCTGTTGCCTCGGTGAAGTTCTAGCTGCATTTTTTTTTTTTTTAAACTGCCTAGCCGTCTGTTCTTACAATATACTACTGCTAAGTCAGATGTTCCTTTTTTTTTTAATACACAATCTGAATTGCCTGTAGACAGGCATGCTAGGAAATGCACTATTTCAGCAAGCAAACACACATAACTATTCCCACAGTTGCCTGGGCCAGTCAGAATTCAAAAAATCAGCACGCTAGATAAACTGAAGAAATTAAGCAGCAGCAGTCAGTTTGTGAGCTGCAAGTTGGCAACTTGTCCAGCAGAAAGGATGGTATTACATATTTTCTACTAGGTTTTTTTTTTTTTTTACATTACTTTATATTCCTGAAATACATTCCTTATATTTTGAAATGTAAATGTTTATCTAAAAATGGTGTTCCTGTGGTAGACAGCCTGGAAAAAAACTTTAATGCCACTAAGTGAAAAAGCTGGGAAGGGTAGATTAAGAAACTAGCGATTTTACTGCTGCTCTAAACTAAATAGCTTTTAGTTAAGGCACCTACTTTAAAATAAATCTCAACAAGACTGAAACCATATGAGGTTGATAACCTGAACACCTAGTGTGATTGTTAAAATGGTTCAGGTAAAAGCCTGAAAATGGGGATTTAGAATGAAAACCCTGATAGAATCTCAGCGTTATCATCATACAGGTAAATACAGGTATTATGAAAATGCTTTCAGTATTCAGAACCTGCAATTCCCAAAATGAATGCAGGATTTACATGATCACTATAGCAGGACAGTAAAAGGTAATTCATTCTGATGCATGAACTAAATGCTAAACTTGGCCTGGCAGAGCTTAGCCAAATTAAAAAAACAAAACAAAACAGGGGTGCAATGTTATTTTGGTTCAGATTAATTATTTCAAATGAACAAGTGAATACGGATGCATCAAAAAGCTTCCAGATGGATGTATTTGGAAGTAATAGCTTCTCTCTATACAGGTCTGAAAAATAAGTTAGCAATTAGGAGAACCTGCTTACTATACAGAAAATTCCTTTATTCTGCTCTCAGTGTTTCATTAGAGTGCATAAGGTTGCTGTAGCAGTTACTGGTGAAACCACAAAGATTTTAAAAACAATCTAAAAAATAAATGCAAGATGTGTGTGAAAACACTGTGCTGACGTCTTAGGACTGTATGAATAGGACCAGGTTAAAGTTGTTCACAGGGCTGTTTGTGGCTGCCAACCAACGGGAGTCTCTTTTGGCCTCCACCTGTAATTACGGGTATAATAATAATACATAGCCTGTCAAAGTGTTTCAGAGCAGGGCTTATCGACTACTTAGCTGTATGGTCATAATGTGACCTCTCAGCATTGTCACTGTAGTTGTGTCTGATGATGGACCCTTGGCTTAATTTTTCCTCAACACCAAATTGGCAAAATGGATAGAAGACTCCAAAGTTCAGAATTTCTCCTTTAAGGAAAAAGTTGTTCTAAGAAATTCTGGTTCACCAAATCATCAGCATCAGATGTTTAATCATTTATGATTTAAATTAATGTAGCTCACTAAACACTTTGCATCTCTTTTAAAAAAAAAAAATCAAAAATGATACCTTTGTGTTTGTTCAGAAGTTTGTAGCCTTCACAATAGCGGCCCCTGGATGTAGTCATTCTGGCAGTATTTACGTAAGAATATGTGGCAGCAAAATCAAATTCCTTTTCCCCATCCCACCAGCCCTTGCTTTTGGCATATTCCTTCAGCTCTGGATGTTGTCTGTCAATCTTGGTCGTGATAGAGAGCTGGTTGGAAATATTCCGTACACCTCCTGCTTGGAAGGTGAAGAAAGAGTTATTTTAATTCTTCAAATGCTTTTTCCAAGCACTTTGCTTCAGTAAGCTGCTAAGCTAAATGTAAACAAATGATGCATTGAAGAGTTTCCTACGAGATCTGTGCAATAATGTAGTTTGGTGGTTTTTTTTGCACTCTCTCCCTGGCTGCATGCATCTTGATTTTGAAATTCCGCTGCTACCTCAGTTCTGAGTCATTTACTTCTACCACCACCATAATATTTCGGGTTCTGTCCTGATTATTCCTGTCTTTGCATTCTTCCTCTTACACCTCCAAAGACACAGCTTGTCCCTTTAAGTCCACTGGAAGAATTGACCGCTTCAGGACCCAATGCACTGAATCTGTCAGTATCACCCTGTCACCAAATGAAATTGTAATCGATTACCATCATCTTTAAGACTACACATCTCGTCCTGACCTTGCTGTCCTCTGTTTTCTAACTGCAGAAGTGGTCATCTCTGAACAGGCCTCCTGTGTGTCTCGGCTTCTCTCTCAACTCGCTACCCTAAGATGCAACTCTTGTTGCTCACAGGCACGTATATATCTGGAGGTTAGTTTCATGCCTTAAAGAAATAGTAACTGAAAACTAGAGATTTGCCATTTGTCACTGCATTCAAAATACTTGAAACAAAAAGCATCATCCATACCTTCTACTTTTTCTGCTGCCCAGTATTTTCCTGATGTCTCCAGCACCCAGGCTTCCTTTCTGTCAGCTATCAGAAAACTGTTATGGTATGTAAAAGCCATATGGCTCTCCATACAGTTTCCTCCCTGTCCATATTTTTCTAGCAAATCAACTATGACAGTAAGAGCCTTTTCACCTGTGTCTGCTCTCTCGAGTCCAAGCCTAAAACAAAAGGAAGATGTTATCTTTGGAACCATAAACTTTAAACATTATCTATTCAGCATGAATATTCAAATTGAACTGGAATTCAATTAACAGTCAAAAGGAAATGCAGAAAGGTAGGCAGAGGGCTCTTTGGAAGTGCCTCTGAATCTGAACTGGGTATTGGTCTGGGGGGGAACCAGTACAAAGAGCTGACTGCCTGCTGCAGGTTAATGAGTTACACTGGCACCCAGTGACACAGACAAAATAAATTATCATTGTTTACATGGAGATGTATGGCTAAGAGTGAAACTTTGTAGTACGTGTGTGAAAGATGGAGGAAGTGGGAAATGAGAACAGACCCTAGGACATCCCCTGTACTTTTAACCAGCCCAAACACTAATTCCTGTGGTTCAGCTGTGCTTTTAAGAGTCTTGGCTCAGTTTAGCATATGCTTTGCAGAGAAGAGAGAAGTGTGATAGTTTCCTTCAGATTCTGTTCTGGTGTGTGACACCTCCCCAGGCCTCCCAGCTCCCGGCAGCGCTCCCTGCTGTGCCAAGAAATGCTTATTTGAGCCAGGGCTGGAACAGCAGCATAGACGGGTGTGTGTCCTGAAAGTGCAGGCAGGCATTACAGAACTGAACAGCCGTGCTTTAAAGCTAAATCCAGGCGGGGTACCACTGACCAGCCCAGCCCGCGCAGACCTCACGAGATCCATGCCCAGCAGAGCTTCATCATCGCAGACTTCGTCTCGGCCCCACACGGCCTCGTTGCCGATGCACACCCCGTGCTCGTTAGCGCCCATTTCTGCTCCCCACAGCCACGAGGGCCGGCTCAGGACGACGGCGTGGGTGTGCGGAACCTGCTCGATCTCGATGTAGGTGCACTGCAACGAGCCGGAGCGCGGGGCGAGTCACGGTGCGGGCAGCCCGAGGGAGCCGCTCGGGCCGCGGGTGCGCAGCGGGGGAGGGAGGCGGGGAGGCGGGGAGGGCGCTCACCTGCAGCGCGGCGCCGGGCGGGTGCTGTGCGGCGGGGCAGTGCAGCACCTCCTGCACCTCGTCCCGCGGCCGGTCCGAGTTCTTGCCGAACACCACCCGGCCCCCGGCCGCGGCGGGCGGCAGCGCCACGAACGTGTCGCAGGAGCGGGGAGGCGGCCGGGCGGCCATGGCGCTGCCTCTGCGGCCGGGGCGGGGCGGAGCGCGGTAAGGGAGGAGGAGGAGGAGGAAGAGGAAGGCCCGCCCGCCCCGGAAGGCCCGCAGCCGGCCCGGTGCGGACAGCCGGCGGCTCCCGTCTCGCAGCCGCAGCCATGGGGAAGTCGTTCGCCAACTTCATGTGCAAGAAGGATTTCCACCCCGCCTCCAAGTCCAACATCAAGAAGGTGAGGGGTGAGGGGGGGCGGCCACGGGCAGGGAGCTGGGGGCCTGCGGGGTCGGGGCTGCCCCCGCGGCTCGGAGGAGCAGAGAGGGGTCGGGCAGCTCCACTCCAGCTCACGCCCCCAGGAGATCAGCAGCGTGAAAGCAGGCTGCCGGCTGAAAGCAGGCGGTGACTGGAAATTCAGAAGCGATTCGCGTTGATTTTGGTGTTCTCGTTTTCTAATAAACGTCTCCTGTGGCATAAACTGACCTGTCATGGCAACGCTGCCCTCAGTGCTGTCTTTTCAAGCTGCTGATTTTGGTTTGGAAAAGCAAACGTTAATAAACAGCGGGAGGAAAAGGCAGGAAAAAAAGCTTAAAAATAGTTTAGTTAAGACTTCCTCACAGGCTTGTGTAACTCTCTTTCCCTGGCTCCACCTCCTGAAGACGCGTCTCCCTTGATAAATAAACACCATCCACCGACCAGGGAGCCCCCCTCCTGGCACCGTGTGCTCTCCTTTTCCCAGTATTTCCCCACTGTCTGACCTGGCTGCTGAGATTTCATCCCCAAAAGAAAAAATTTCACCGTTCCCAGAGCTCCTGAGAGAAGCTGGGGTCCGATCAGGGTCTGCCCTGAGCCTTGGGTGTCAGGGTGTTGGTACAGGAAAAAACAGGGCATTTTCTGAACTTATTTTCCATTTGTGTTCCTAAACTTTTCCACGTTTTATTTCTGAAATGTTGTTTAAGTTTCAGCTTATCTTTTCTACAAAGTTAATTTACTTTAGACTAAACAAGTGATGAAGTTGTACATGGATCTGTACAGTAAGTCCTTGTTTGTTTAAAGTAGAAATTGACTTGTTTTTACTAGGTATGGATGGCAGAACAGAAAATATCATATGATAAAAAGAAACAAGAAGAATTAATGCAACAGTATCTTAAAGAACAGGAATCCTATGATAACAGGTGAGAATTGGCATACCGTCACATGCTTCTTCCTTCCACCTCCTCTTTTCATGACAGCGAAGGTCATCTTAGTGTGAGTTATTTCACAGACTGTCCGCCACTAACCGTAAGTGAGGTCAGTGACTTGTGTGTTATTATCTGTTTAAGCAGAAGTCGCAAGAACTTCTTTCAAAAGATTTATGTGGGTCCTCATTTTCCTTTTAAAATCTGCTACATTGAACAGAACAGCAGGTAACCTTGTACAGTGACATACTCTGATCACACAGGAATCTGTCTTCCATAATTTTGTGAACACAGAATTGTGTTTCAGTTGTGTTTGAAATGTGTGATCTTTGGTACACAGTGGAGCATACAGAAGTGTTGACTGGTCTCTCAGTTCTTTTGCTATTCAAGATTTGGTGCTCAGATTAACAAATGACAAATTTCAAGTTGCTATCACAATTTCCTGCTGCACATTTCTTTCTTTTTTTCTTCAATAATTAATATGAATGTGAATGTTTTGTGTGTAACACTACAAACTGTCTTTTTCATTTAGATTGCTTATGGGTGATGAGCGTGTGAAGAATGGTCTTAATTTCATGTATGAAGCCCCACCTGGAGCAAAGAAAGGTACTCTGGTTTCCTGATTGTGAGCAAACAGTGTAGCAAAACTAAAATCACTCCAAAGAAACAAGCATAGTGTCTTATATTTTAAAATAACATTTTCAAAGCGAGTTAATGCTAGAAGGTATAGTTTTTAGTTCTTCCTGCGGTAATATGTGGAGATGCATAGTATTTAATAATTTTGTTGTAATAATAGTTTGATTCCTCCTAAACTGAGAAATTGTTTTTAAGCGGCAGTTCAATGTGAAGAGAAGAAAAGGATAAAATAACTTTTATGGCAACAGCAGAAATTCAGTCTTTGACTAAAGGTGTTTCTCTAGCCAATTACAAAGTCATTGCATGAGGGGCACGAACACAGTAACTTACCAACACAGTAACTCAGACTACACAAACCTGTGTTTTGGCCTGCTCTCCTTTTTAGAAACAGCAAGGTCAGTTTTGCTTAAAAGATCTGCTCAAAATTCAGCCTGATCCATGTCAGGCATGGGAGATATCAAGGAGTTAATTAGCTGAAGTATTATTTTATTTCTTTAAATAAATACTGAATGATCCAACTCTGGTGGGTCTGTGACTATGTTTAGTAGATTCATAAATAGGAGTTACTGATTACGGTCCCTACTGAGCTGAATTTCTGAATTTTTATTTTTGAATATATATATATATAATTCTATCTGCAATAATTAAGCCAAAATATTTCATCATATTTGCCTGAAATATTTATTTTCATCATATGTAATATTTTCATCATATTTACTGAAATATGACCTTTTAATTTTTTAAAAGTTTTAAATATGACACTTTTAACATGAAGCTGTACTGATAAGTATGGGCCCATGGGACTGACACAGTGATTGACACAGTAGTTTTTGTTAAGTAGCTTTTAGGGTATTTTTGAGATCCTTTTAACCAAAGAATTGAGTTTAATATAAATTGAACCTGCTTTGCAGTAAGCCCATGCCTGCTAGGAATCACGTTAAACTTTGTCAGAGGAAAACCTTTCATAAATTGCAATTTCAATTTCATGAATTGGCTAGTGAAAAAACGCATTTTAACAGAGTACTGTACTGTAGGAGGCACTAATTTATTTTGAGAAATGTAGGTTAGGTTTCTCTACTAAGCTTCATCTATTAAATTCCAATTGAGTTGACTATAAAGTTAATGATAACCTACCAGGGCAACTCCTTGTATAACTGGTATGACAGACGAAGTAACTATGAAACAAATCCTTCTCTCTCTGAAAAGCAAAGAAAACTTCACATTGTAGAGTCCAACTCCAGGACATTTCTGCTGCCTGATTGTATAATGTTGCTTTGGTAAACTTTTAAAGTTTTTTGTGCTTCTATATCAAAGCAATATAATTCTAAGAAGATTAGGTTTCAAAGGATTTGTAACTGCACATACTAGAAGCTGATTATTTATTAGTGTTCTCTATTTACTTTATGTTACTTTCTGAGTATTTGTGATATTGTATTAGTATAAACCATAAAATACTTTGTTTCCAGATTAGGTGACAGCTGCATTTTAAATGTATAATTAATGTATCATCTCTTTTCTTTTCATGATTTCTGAAAACTTGAAGAGGAAGCTAAAGAGGTATTTAATTCCACCATTTCTTTTGCTTTCTACCTATTTACTTGATTTTTTATTTTTTTTAAAATCAAACTTTTGGTGTTTTCTGTTTTACAGCAAGAAGGAGAGACTGAATACAAATTTGAATGGCAAAAAGTCGCCCCTCGAGAAAAGTAAGATATCTCAATTTCATCCAAAGAAATATATATTTTTTCCTATATACCTTCCATAACCTCTTATTTTTCTTACTACTTATTCTTTTTAAGCAGGTTGTATGTGTAACCCTTCCACGTCCTTGCAGTTAATTAGTAAAACCTCTAAACCTGGAACCGTTTCCTTGATCAGCTTAGTTTTTGTTTGAATTTTATGTCCATATTTGAAAATACATTAAAGCCAACATTTACCAGAAGCATATCTCTGAAATAGGTACACTTAACAATAAAAGGTCTCAAAGTAGTTTTGTATGTGATGATTTAAAAAAAAAAAAAAGCGAATTTAATATGTTTGTTTTTTGTGTTTGTGTAACAGATATGCTAAGGATGATATGAATATCAGAGATCAGCCATTTGGTATCCAGGCAAGTTACATAAATTTCACTCTGTGGATGTCTTGGGTATATTTCAAATATTATCTTACCGCAGAACATTCACATGGACTCTCTTAATTTTATCATCTGTTTATCAGTGAGTTTAAAAGCTTTTTTTATGCCTAATAACATGTACATTTCTTTAAGTGTTAGGTTGAATTGTTAGGTAAATTATGGTTTGTTTGTTTGTTTTCCTTTTAGGTGCGGAATGTGAGATGTATTAAATGCCACAAATGGGGTCATGTAAACACTGATCGAGAGTGTCCTTTATTTGGCCTTTCTGGAATTAACGCGAGTTCAGTCTCCAGCGATGGTTCAGGTAGGCAGTGAATGCCTTTCAAAGGGTCTGGTTAGAAATGTTGGGGAAAAGCATCAGGTTTATTTTGGAAGGTTTAAGTTTATCTTATTTGAAAGGGTTAATAAAATGGGGAAAATGCTTCTTTATTTCAACGGTGCTATCCCCAATTTCAAATTACTTCAAAAGCTAGGGATCTAATTGTTTAATTAGTAACACATTTTAAAAAGAATCTGTAAACAGTGTTGCCTTTAATTCTATCTGTGGCAAAAATTCAGAAGCTGCCATTAAATTGTTTATATAAGATTGACAATATCTGTCACAAAACAAAACAAAACAAAACAAAAAACAAACAACAACAAAAAAAAAACATATTGTCAAAGACTGTCCCAGTTCAGAAATTCAGATTTGGACAAACTGCTTGGAAATCTGTAATGTAGCAGTATGTCTTCGCTAATCATCTGGGGGAAAAGGAGAGTTTGTTTGTTTGTTTGTTTTAATATATGTAGTTGGTTTTAATATGGACAAAACCATCTTTACAAATGCCTGGTTTCTTCTCAGCTGTCTTATTGTTGCTTCAGGAACTACTTTTTTTCTCTTTATGAGTTTTCTGTTAGTATTAGATTAAATTTAAAGAAGTGGATGGATATAAACATTCAAATGGAATGTTGTTTGCCTACAGTAGTTTGTTATAAGTTGACTCAAGTTTGTAACACTTCTGATATTCTTAAAGTTGGGGTTTGTTAGGAAACACTTGGTAACATAGGTGAGTCTTCAGACTTGTTTTGCATTTTAAGATCATGTGCCATGTGTATTCAGTTTTGTAGGGATACCATTACAGTTGCACACTTGATAACATCTATTTTTCTTCCATTTTTCCTCAGGTAATCTATTTTATGTAGTAGCTCTTAGTTTTATTACATGTTTAGCCTACCAACAATATTGCCGTTCAGAATTAGACCACCTAGATATGTCATTTCTCTGAGATGAGATGTAGAAGACTTAAGTTAAAGGAAATAGTGTCTCTTACACTCCTCTGCTTTTAGGCATTGTCTGATGATTATACCATTGTATTAGCAATCCTGTAGTTGACATTCACAGCCTTTATATTCAATAGGTTATAACATTAAATCATTTTCTTACCTCGTTCTTATCTTAGAAGAAACTGTGCTTGGAGCGTTTGGTGGTGGCGGAATTACATGGTGCAGCTGTAGGTGTCAGATATGCTTTTGTGCTGCAGAACTTTTTCTTTCAGTTCAAATTATGTGGGCAATTTTTAGGAGCGCTTGGCTGGGAAATTTGAAAACATTTGTGCATACTTGCACAACTTGGGAATGGACTCATTATTCATAACAGTGTAAAATGGACACTTTGCAGTGTCAATGTAACGCTAACTACTTGCTTCAAACCTAACCAAACTAATTACCTAGATACGGGCAAAGTTTGACTGCGTGGGTGTTTCCTACTGAGAGAGATTGTCTCTAGTTAGCTTCCCAAACAGCCATATGTAAGCCTAAGAGAGGTTGCACATGATGAATTTTGTATGAAGGAAAGAGCTGTAAAACTATTTATATGTTCTCAGACCGTGCAAGTGACCTAACATTTTCGACTCTGGAACTTAGGCGACAGTGTGCTATGCTGAGCACAGACTTTTTAACAGGCTGAGAAGAAAGATTTCAGCAAGTAGGGGCGGGTGACAGATCAGGATTTGTGTATATATAATTTGTTAGACACTGTTCTTGGATTTAAACAATCAGCTGTGATGATACTACTACTTTCTCTTCCTTTCTTTCAGGCAAACTATATGTAAAAACACTAGTAGTAACATTAAACAATTACAAACTTTTGATTTAATAGCAGATAAAAGGCTTATAGGAAGTAGTAATATCATTAATTGGATCAGCAGTAAAAAGGTTGCCTGCTTTTTCTAACCTCAGGCATGCAATCCTTTCGTCAGCTTTTCTAAATCTTAATCTGATTTAAAAACAAGCTAAATTATGCACCTTTAGGGACTTCTTTAGTTTGCATGAGTGTAAACAAAGCACACAGTTTAGTGAGAACACAAGTTACTGAATTCACTGATTCTATTAAGACTCATAACTTATGCACAGGGCAGATTAAGTTTATGTCTCATATAAATAGTATTTTCTGAACTAAACCCTGAAACCAGTCCTTTGTTGTCTTGGATGGGAGTAAGTGTCTTTGCTGTGCTGTGGATCTGCAGTCAGCTCTGTAAAGTTAACCTAAACTGAAAGTCAGTCTGTCAGGGTAGTGTTTGTTTATTTCATAACAAGACACTGTACTACTAAAAAAAAACATTCTGACATGTTCTGATCAATGCCCCCCTCCCCAGATAATCTTGGCTTTGACTATTTCTCTTTATTGCTCTTTGTATCCTTTCATGACATCTACCCAATGCTTTTTTATTAGCCCTAATGCTGAATCAGTCTGCACCTCTAAGAACTTCCTTCTGTTCTTCTGTAAAACACACTTCTTCAAGCTCTGCTTTTATGTCTCTAGACTAAATTTCTAATTTTTTTTTTTTCTGATTTATAGTACTTCGAAAATATCTGTTGCCGCACCATTCTTTTTTGATTGGCTAGAACTGTAGAAAATACTGCTGTGTAAGGAACAGGCTTGTGTTTTGGTTGTTTTTTAAAGGTCTATACTTGGAATTTTTAGATAGGGTCCTTGAAAAGAGTTCTGTTGCTCTTAAGTTATTTACTTAGTAGCTCTTATTCTGATTTGTAGTCTTGTCATCCTAAAAAAAGATGATCTAACAATTCTTTTTTCATTTAACTGATTTTTTTTTTTCTAGGCAATGCTTGGTAGTCACACTACCTAACTTTAGGTTAGGTTTCTTAAAACTTTGAAAATCCTTCTCCCTTGTTAGAACATACCATGCATCAGCACAGTGTCAGAAGGTGCTAGTCCATGTACCATAAATCATCCTGGCTGGTAGCAAATTCCAAAGTAGTCAGTGCTTGAAATCCCTTGACCTTGTGGTAGTACAGCTGATACTAGATGGCCATTGACATTGCTGATTTCTTGAGAAGTATCTTGTGAGAAATGGTGTGGGTTCCCTGTGGAAGGCTTCTAAGAGACCTGTTCTTCTGAACCTTGCTGTTCTGCTTTAGAGAAGCACACCTAATGCAGAGGAAGGTAGATGACTTTGTCTTGTTCACTGCTCTCTTCCCGCATTTACCCAAATGTGAGTAGTTTTATACGAATTGGATTCATGTCTGAATTGCATCATGCAATAACTTTGAAGTCTTTAAAAATCTCCTTTGTAGAATGGTCACTGCTCTCAGGAACATTACTGAACAGCTAATTAATCTGGAAAGGAAACAGTGGTAGGCCACAGTATTGCTAACAAATCTTGATGCATTTACAAAGGATTGGAACTCACCTAATAGGAGGGAAACTTTCATCTTTTTCCTTGCTTAAAAGCAAAAGCTCTTCCCAGAAAATGATGCGAAAATTGCTTCATTAGGAAAACTAAATTACTGAGTTAAAAACTGCAAAAGCAGCAGTCATTCCCCATCCTTCCTTTTCTTCCCCCCAAAAACCCGACATTCAAAGATCTTCTTTGAATGGCATCTTCAATTTAATAAAAGCACAGGGGGTAATTTGTATCTTTAAATGCCCAAATCAGTAAGTTTCGGTAGGACTTGGACTCGTTATTTGAATGAAAAGTTAAGTAATACTGAAGCTGTTTTACCAAATGTGTATTTCATGTTAAAGGGAAAGAAATAGCATGTGAGCAGAACAGTGAATTAGAGGTTTGTATGGTGAGCTGCCAAAAAGCACAGTTCCTGCATTTCAGCATTTTTGCCTTTTTTGTTTGTTGACAGAAGTTTTCCAGAGTAGTCTGCCATTAGAAGGTGCTTCAAAAAATTTTCTACTTTGTTCTTCTACTACTGAGACAAGAACTGTACACATGACTTCTAATAGCCAGCATTGTTTCCTTTGACATCTCTACAGGCAAAGAAGATATTGAAGAGCAATTAACACAAGCGCAGTATGTGTTTTGTTCTACTGTTCTCCTCCTCCAGGAAGAGAGCGAAGTAAAATATCTTATCTGGGCTCAGGCTTTTTTTTCAGCCTCAAGGGAAATGGTTGAGTTAAAAATGAATGAAAATGAAACTCGTGTGTCAAATTTAATTGCATTACCTAAAGTTCTTGCTCTTTTTCCTCATGAGGAAAGAGTTATTCATCTCCTATTTACAATTTTTCAAGCATCATAAATAAACACCATTTTTTCTTTCCCATAAATTCTACAAACTGCAATTCTCTTGTTTCAGAAGAAAGATACTTGTCATCGAATTTACCTTATGTGACGACTGCATTGTGATCTTCCTCTTGTCACATAAACCACAGCAGCAATCGCCAATCAGTTTTAGTGTTGAGTAACTTGCATGCAAAGAGCAGTTGACTTTGGTTTGCTCAGGTGGTACTGCTGCAGGTTAATGCATGCTTGGCACACAACTCTGTTTTACGAGGAAAAAAGGCCACTGTCTTTTGGGATCTGAAATACACTGCAGCGCTCCAACAAACAGAAAAATAATTACCACCAGTACCTTAACTTAGGCTTGGTGGCTTGGTTATTTTGCTTCTGGGACTGCTTTACTAATCTAGCTTGTAATTCATACTGGAAAAAAAATAATAATCTTACCATTAAAAAAGTGCCTTTTGAATAATATCTCACCAGTGAATAGAGATTATTTTTGCAATAAGGCAATTTCAGTGGATGTGGTTATCATGGGATAATCACACCCCTGGGGTACAGCCTTGTCTGTAATCTCCCAGGAGTGTAATTATTTCATGATAACTGCACCCCCTGGTGTTGCATTATTTCCATTATGAAATTCTTAGTTTTAGATATAAAGTAACTTACTTTGATCACTGGAAACTGCAAAGTAGTGTTAGAATGCTCCAGCTGTGAGGCTTACAGAGACCAACTTATAAGATTTACTTCTCCTTTGCAAAGTTAAATTAGGCAATCAAAATGCTGCTTTGGGCTAAACTGATTTACAGTTTGTTGTTTGTTTTTTTTTTTGTTTTTTTTTTACTGATAGAATCGTAGCTTTCAAAGTTCAGACAATGAAAATACCTGTTGTGGTGCTGACTTTTTACACATGCATATACATGCAGTTGCACAATATGTAATGTATACCAGGAGAAAAACATGTCAGTAGCCTCTGAAAGTTTGACTGTACATTTTTAAAAATTATTAATCAGCAACATCTGTTTTGTTGTGCTTTTCAATAATTTTTGTGTGTGAGGCCTGAAAAACCTTTCCCTTTATTAGAACAGGGACTCATAGGTATTATGTGCAAAAAGTTTTTGAAGTAATGTTGTTAATTCACTTCAACATTGCCTGTAACTGCCCTGGCTAGGTGAACTAAATTTTTTTTTTTTTTTTTTTCCTGCAAGCAATCTATCTTCTTCTTCCGTTTTGAAGGAGGCAGAGGGAAGAAATTGCTAAAAAAACATATGAAAGCTTAAACACTTACAACTTAAATTATATCTGTTTTGAACAACAAGAACAACAAAAAACTGCTAGGAAACAATTTATTACTCTCTTATGAAAAAAGGCATTACTACATTATGAAATGTAGTCTCAGTTGGGGAGGGAATTTTGTGAATGCTCTAGTTAGTGGGATACTAACATTTAAAAAAAAAATAAAAAAATGTTGGCCTAGGAAACCTAAGCCTGGAAAGTTCTGGGCATCCTTCTCTAGTATGAAATCCTTCAAATATGTTGCAATCAACTGGCTCTGTACATAATTCTTCCAGTGAAATTACAGTGAAAGCAAGTACTGTAAAATGATTTAAATGTTAAGGATAATTCCGACAAATAATAATAAAAATGTGACTGGATATCCAGAGCCTGATGTTCTACCAAGATTTTTTTGAAGAAAAAACAAAAACAAAACAAACAAAAAAGTCACCTCAGTTAATGCCAATAATTTTTTTTTATTATTATTTTTTTATTATACCTGAACTAATTGGGGTCGTGTCTGTCACTTGATGATCTGAAGCTTTTTGGGGTGTAAAATTCCTTTCTATGGTAAATGTTGAAATTATCAACCATATTGAGCCAGGAAAAATGAAATCTAAGCATATATTATGATGTCTGTAATCTCACTCCATTTTTTCAGTGACAAGTATGGTACCATTTTGTTTTTCAACAGATAAAAATTTACATTGTATTGGGAACGCAGGACTGGATTGAAGTGTTCCCTTGAATCTGTATTAACAAAGAGAAAGTACTTGAATATGCTAACTGTGACCATTTGTATTAATGGTCATCTGTAGAAACGCGTAGTGTATGAAACTTTCCTTTATGATCTGCAGCTGAGACCTTTGATTGTGAACAGTAGGAGCCCTAACAAAATCTCCACATAGTTCAAGAACTGACACATTTTAGAATAATCCTCCATTTATGCTTCAGAAGAAGCCTCTGTATTTGGTGTGAATGCATAAAATACAGATTTCTATTAGAAGCCTTTTGCTTGGCATTTGAGTGATAAATATGGATTGCTATAGCAGCTTGATAAGTTAAATGGTTTTTACTTCTCAAAAAAGTAAAAAGGAAATTCAAGATTCTCTGAAATAGCCTATGACAAAAGCATGGCGAAGTGTTAAATTCAGCTAAACTGCAGCTACTTCTAAGAAAAGCTAATTAAAAGCCAGAGTTTTTGCATTCATTGGTCTCTCTCAATGCCAACTGGAGCAGTTGCTTTGAAGTGTAAATATGGTCTGAATGCAGTCATCTCTGAAATGGATGGAAAAATTATCAGTAAAAATTTTCAGTTATGAATTAGTGGAGGCAGCATAAATTTGCTGGGTTCTTCAAGACCAGGATCATGGTCACATAATTATGATGATAACTCCTTTGTCATTTAGATAAATAAGAAATGTCTATTCTTATCTCTGCCATAGCCACCATAAAAATTCACACAAGATGCAGTGTGATTATGCTCAGTGCATTTTATGTCATCTGCAAAATAACATATCAAACTGTGCGGAGAGCACAAAAGCTGTATGGATATGTTATTGACAAGCCTGTCCATGCAAATTCGAAAATTAGTTTCTGTTTTGAAGAAAACCTAAAAAGCCTCGTATCCAAATGTTAGGCATTTGCTTCCACACAGAGAAGGTAACATTCTGAATTCAGAATGTATTCATCCTCCTTGCGATGGTGTGTTAAGCTAAAACCCACTAGCAGCATGGTTTTCCAACACCTAGTTAACGTGAAAGAGCTGTTTGCAGTTCAGTTGTGTCATTTGTGAGCTTAGGATGTGCAGTTCATCTTTAATGGATAATTCAATAAAATTCTGTTTGTTTTGTTTAAGGATCACTAATGAGGGGGTTTTAAAGTCTGAGTGGTAGTTGCCGATTTGATTGATCGATTCAACAGCAGAGCATGACTTTAATATTGTTGTCACATAGAAAATCAAATTTCAATTTGGAAGAGTTATGGCATCGTACTGTCCAAG
Organism: Anas platyrhynchos; assembly: GCF_047663525.1. NCBI lineage: Eukaryota > Metazoa > Chordata > Aves > Anseriformes > Anatidae > Anas > Anas platyrhynchos. The sequence continues at coordinate 22,503,383 of NC_092593.1, read as the reverse complement.
ATGCATGCAAGAAAGAATGATGACAACATGCTTAGGCCTACTTTGTTAACAAAAATTATGTGGCTATAAAGGATAAGCCTATAAAGGATACAAGAGTATCTTGTCCTTGATTCATAGGTGACTTTTTAAACATTGATAGAGGGGAGTATACTGAGTGCAAAGTATAATGCTGAATGGCTAGCATATCAGCCAGTGTGCTTTTTCACATTTATGTTCATATGAGCTGCCTCTCCATTAGGAAATCATGAGATATCGAATGGTATGATGTGATATTTTAGATGAAAATGATCACATCTGTTAACTAGAAGATATCCCACACCAGAACGCATTCTTGGCGTAGGAAAGCTCTACAAAACTCCAAATGTATTCTGCATATTCCGGTTTGATGAGACACAAAATGAGCATTAGTTAAAATGAAGGTTTAAAAGTTGTAATTAAAATGGCACCATGAAAAATCTACTCCTTTTTTTCTGTATTTTTAATTGAATAGTCTACTTCAATTTGTAACAATACATAACAGCAAACAGTATGTAAGTGCAACTGGTTGCTATAATTTCCTTTGCTGCGGGTGAGCATATTGGTTACAATATTAGTGCTTCTTATCTCTTTGTTTTCCATATGTATTCCATAATAAAAACCTAGTTAGAAACTTAATTGATTGCAAAGACTACTTCAGTTTGTTATCTGTACTGGTGACGGCAGCGAAAGCTTTTATCAATAAATCGAGGAGATACTGTCGAGTATGCATCATGAGTAGATAGATGTAAAAGCGCTATTTTTAGTGATACTGGCAATCACAATATTATTGTCTGTCCTTCCTGCCACTGAAACTGTTGTAGAAAAAGTGGTATTTAATCACAGTTGTTATGAAAAGAGGCTTTAACATACTGTTCTCTAATGTTGGGTAATTTGAAAAATGTGCTTTAGACATTTTAATGGAGGTCTGCTGGATGGTGTGTTACAGCTAGCATTGTTCTCCCAAGAGGAGTCCTTTGCCCATGCTCATTAGAGGAAATACTTTGGCAACAACAAAGTGTTACACACACAGCTTCACGAGAAGTACAGACAGAACTGAAAATGAGTTTCAGCTATAGGTTTTTCTCATTTCTGGGCTGAGAGTGGGGGTAATGATGTGGGGTAGGAGAGCTTGCTTTAAGCTAGGCATTTAGTAATTGAAATCCAGAATTATATTGCCCCCTGGTTGTTTAATAGAAGCAGAATTGATTCTGTTAAATTGATCTCAGTTAAGTGCGATAAGAAATTGGAGTGCTCTTTGTTATAAAAGCAAATTGACAAAATGTTGTAGAAATCTTGGTATGATATCCTTCTGCAATTCAGTATAATTGATGCTCACATACGCTTCAGAAAAATTCTATTTACAGCTCTTCTATTTATTTAATTGTATGAATATTGTAGGGATGCACCAACAGCTGTCAAGCTAAGGTTGCACTCAGGTTGTACTTGATGAAGACTAAAAACCCTCTTTTCGCTCTTCATTGAGTGGTTTGAGCTTCCAGATTTAATGCCCCACCTCTGAGTCAACTGAACTATCTCCATGTTTTCCTTAAATGCTATCTTAAAAAGAAGAAAGAATTAATGCATTAAGAACTTCTCTGAGAAGTAAGAAGCAGGAATAAACTGTAGCCTGTTTGCTTGAAAACATTATTCCTTGAGAATTGTAAAGACCATGAAAAAATATTTTAAAAATGCTTTTGTGAGTCTTTATTTATGGAGCCTGTGCAAGTCCTTAATATAATTTTAAGCACCTGTAGCTGCAGAAAACTTAACAAGCTGTCTTAACGCACAAAAATAAGTATGATATCAGCATACAATTAATTTCAATATGTGGCAAAAAGCTTTTCTGAGACTGGATTTTACAAAAGATAAATGTTTCAGTTTTAAACAAGTGTCATCTGGAAAAGTTTTAGTAGTTTTTTTTTTTCCCTATCAAAATGTAAATTCCAGAAAATAAGCTTGACACATAGTCATATTCAAAAATAGCAAGGTACTGTATTTGACTTGTTTCAGAAAGAATAAGAAACAGATGATGAAACATTATAGCTTTGAACTTATTTTTAGTTAGCTGATGGATGAATGCTGAAAGACTAGTTGTTAGAAGTCCTAGCAATCAGCTATTTTTACAGGATTCCTGTATCTAAATTGCTGTCAACTCATGACACAATGTCATTTCCAGACCTTTTCACCTGCATGAGATGATTCAGCGAGCTTCTTCACAGACCATCTCACAAGTCTATAAGGAAACACGTATATGAGGGCGTCGGTTTGCACAGTACACAAAGTGTTTTTCTACCTTCATGTATGAATGATTCCTTGGAATCATATTCCTTGCTGTTCAAGGAATACCTAGCTAGCATCAGTTCCCAATATCTTAGCCAAGAGCCCCTCAACTTAAACTTACTATCTGTTCTTACCATGTTAAACCGTACAGTTTTGTTTTTTTTTTTTAATGATTTAATGAGAACTTAACTGAAGGAAGATGCATAGCTATAGTTGACTTCAGATTTTGTCTGAAGATCTTGCAGGGTGATGTTGTAAGTGTAGTCATAAGTCAATGATAAACCGAAAGGATTTACCTCTTTGGCTTACCAAGTAAACAGTTTGATCACAGTGAACATCGTCACGTCTCTAACAAGCACTACTCCACAGCCAGTCACACCAATGAAAGGAAGATGCCTTCTACCTGAAAGCACACTGGTGGCTCCACAGTTTTAGCTTTAGCTCCTAATAAGCCAAGGACATTTCTGAGAATAATTTTTTTCAGACATGTTAGGTGAAGTTCAGTGTTTGGTTTAGGTTTTTACTGTTTTTGTCTTCCTTGTTAGTATTAGCCAGGAGAAATATCCTACTTAATTTTATAGTGTGGAAAGGAGTGTGGTTGTTTGCTCACACATTGTCACCCACAGCTTTTAAGACTACTACAAAGCAAACTGGCCTGCTTGGGTTGTGCCTGGCCCCAGTCTGCGCATGAAGGGTTGTAAAATAGGACTTTGTTTTTTACTGTACTTTCATTTATGGGGTGGACTTAATTTCTGTTGTTTTCTGAACCCTTTGGTTATAGAAAAACTAATGTATGTAAAAAAGCTTTGTGGAGGCATTTCCTTACAAGTCGGGATGAATTTTAATTGTGGTGAGGGAACAGTAATTTAAGGGAGACCAAAACAGAAATAACTTGATTCAGAAACCACTTTAGTCACAGGGTTCTGTGGGTATGTTTAATGTAGCTTGTATATGTGCAGAAAAGAGGAGTAACAGTGATTCGTTAGCTGTCCTTGTTATCGTAGTACCATCTTGCAACTAAAACATAGCAGATGGAGCCATGAGTGTGTTTCCCTGATGGCATTAATAAGCACAGAAGCAGAACTCATAAATTTATTTTTAGCCTAGTTTGCTTTCCTTTTAAGCATACCTAGTATGTGTGTCTGTTTTTTAAACCTAGTGCTGATTTCACCTCTTAAAAAGCAAATGGAAACTAACTCAGAACTTTGTGTGTGGTTGTGTGGTGGATCCGGGCTTGAGCAGGCCTCTCACAGGCCTGTTCCCATCTGCTGGTCTGTGCCTTAAAGCACAGCTGCTGTCAGTTGGACAGAAAAGCACAAACATCAGTAATATAGTGCATTCAGATTAGCTTTTTATGTAAAAGAGGAAATGACTTTACTTACCTCTTTCCAGTGCTGTTGTGAGTAACGAATGCCTGATCGGTTAGCGCTGTGCTCTTGTAGGCAGGTATGCCTTCGGGCCTGTCTGTTCGTGCATGTCTATTCGCTAGGCTTTGTGCATGACTGTAACAGTAGGAGCTCCCTCTTAGTCTTCTTGCAGATTTCTTGTATAAATTTGGACAAGTTGTGTTCCTCTGTTTATCTAATCACACTGATGGGAATTGTTAGTTATCCAGTACAGTTCAAAGTGTGTACAGTGCCCCGAGACACCAAGGGGGAAATACCTGCAGAGTTGATTACCTTTATTTGTTAGGCAGTGGCTCTTCCCATGTTTGACTAAAGGGAGGAATACCGGCTTTGATCAGGTCAAAAGTTTTGATTTCTTTGCTATGGTGAAATCTTTCTTTGAGAATTTGCACTTGTCTCCATTCAGCTTCCTCATACAGGGCTTGGTTTTGATTCTGTACTTCGCACACACTAATGTGTGTTAACAAGCATGTATAGGTACACCAGGGAGCTGGAACTTTTGTTTCTTCTCTCTGATTAGTCTTTTAAATTTGAAATAAGCAAAAATGTAGATGCAAGAGCACATATATGTTCATTAACATCAGTGAGCTTATAATTACACTGTAACACATACAAAGAAAAAACTCTTTTGGTAAAAATGTATGTGCAGGGAAAAAATAAGCCCCTACTTAATAGATCACATAAACTCAGGGAAAGACTAAAAGGTATCTCATTAAAAAATTCCTTTGCCTGGTAAAATAAGAAACTTGTGAAGAAACATGGGGGCTCCTTAAACCATTTCCAAAGTTTTATCTTCTTCAGTCTTGTTTTACATAAAGGCCTGTTTGTTTCTGTGAACAGTGTTATACAGGAAAAATAAGAAAAAGGTGAAGCTGACTTGTTTTGAGAAGGTGTTATTTCATATTTTCCATAATAAAAATTTCCAATCATTTTTCATACTTTTCCACGTTAAAAATTTATGAGTTTTGTTCTTCTCCACAACTAATAAACTCTTGAAACCGCAAAGCAGAATCAATATTTTCCATAAGACTAAGTTAATCTTATCATTTGCAATTAGTTCTCCAAAGTATTGGTAATCATCTGTTTGATGCTCAGTTTTACATGGCTTCTAATTGTACCTTCTAGATTTATGTTATGCAGTATTGCTAATTCATTGTCAGGAAGGCTAGTGAATGAACTGGTATGGAAATTTACTAATGTGACCAACCAGAGAGGGTATGTTTGGGGTGAACAGAAAGCAACTAATCAGAGAATTACTTGAGGTTTTTCTGATTGCAGTATTCAGTTAAAGCAAAAGACTGAGTTATGGGATGTGTAAGTGACACAGTCAAGCTTGGACAATCCAAACAAAGCTGATGTGCTTAATCCCAAACATGTACTCTAATGCAACGTACTGCATATTTTTAAGCTGAAACTTGTGAGAAGACTTACAGTAACACCCAGAGACCTGTTTGAGGGTCACTAAACTAAGTAAGGACGTAGATTAACTTTTTTGTGTATTTATTTTCCATATATATACCAAGTTTCTAATGATGGTTAGTTGCTCCATTTAAGTTAATTCAAAAATATGTCATTTTGAAAAATGCCTTATTGGTGGCATATTAGCAGTGTACTTTCCCATTGTCTTAGGGGAGAGGAGGCACTTAAAAGTCTTACTGTATGGTTTAGTTTTTTTAGTTTTCCTGTGCTTTTTGTACTGTAGTAGAAATACACTACTAGACTTACCTAAATATATTGTTTTCAACATGACAAAGTTACATAAGAGAATCCCCTTGTACTTAAAGAAAAATGCAATTATTTTCTATTCTGAATCTCCAGACTGCTGTTTTAGAAAATCATATCTGATTATTTGCTCAGCAGAAGATTATTGAGTTGATTTAGCTGTGATTTTACTTAACAAAGCTTCAACTGAATTCCTACTGTGGAGTCCAAAAAAGGTAGAGAGATATAAATGATACATTCAAACTGTGATTTTTGTGAACAGGGCCATCAATGCACCCCTCGGAGCTAATAGCGGAGATGAGAAACAGTGGGTTTGCACTGAAACAAAATGTACTGGGGAGAAACTTGACCGCAAATGATCCATCACAGGTAATGATCTTTTTACCAGTAAGCTGAAAATGTCTATAAATCTAAATGTGATTGCTTGTGAATTGCTACTTAATGTTTTCCAATATGCATATCCATAGGAAAGCTGAATAGCTATACCAGTAGAAAATCTCTAGAAACTTACTGTGTTCTCCAGCTCTGTTTTAGTCAGAATGGTGAATCATAAGTTACTTTTTTAAAAACTATATGTAATAAATTAAATACCTCATTTGGATGACAAGGAATTTAATTTTTCATGAAAGAATGGTTACGGGTTTTGCCACTTAATATTGTTACACCTGCTATTTCTGAGAATGCAAAGATTTAGTTGTCTTTATTTAGACTGCACAAGGTACACTTCTAGTTGAGGTGCTTTGATAAAAATGTAAAGTGTAATATATATATATTTATTGTGCAAGCCACAACGAAATAACCTTTGTTCATGTGGCAGGATAATCAAGCCACCAAGTGACCAAGTTTGAAATAGAGAGGGGACAACAGCCCTCAGCTGTCCTTTAAATGCTGGAATAAATCAACAATTCAGTGTGTACCCGTGCATTTAAAAAAGCTATGCACCCCAGAATACATGTAACAGATGGGCACTGTTAAATGGATCACTGAGATACCAGTCTGTTTGCTTTATGTTAGGTGTGATGGTTGTTTTTTTGTGTGTATGTGGAAGAGCTTTTTAATCTTTATTTCTTCTTTCCCCTCCTAAGTGTGGCTAAAATTAAAAACATCATAGTGGAGAACTGTAGTGTTCCAGATGCACATAATTTGAAGAATTCAGGGTCTTAAAAGTAGCTATGCTTTGATTGTGATACTGTATGCAGATTGTATGATTACAGTATTTTGCATTGCTAGGACACTTTATGAACATTTAAAGACTAATAACACAACAGGTAAGGTAGATGTGCTAATGCCCATTTTCCTAATGACTAAACTGAGATAGAAGAGTAATTTGCCTAAATTACTCTGGGTTTGAGCAGGACTAGCATCTTACCTGTTCACCCAAGCATGGTAACAATGAGGTGACTTATCCTAGAGAATCATATGGGCTCCAAAATTGGCTCATTTTTATTAACTATTTCAGAAATGTTTCTTTCTCTAGCAGTGATTTTTCATATGTTACTAATAACTTCTGATGTTTATCCCCCACATTATAGCACCTACTCAGTTTTGAGATAGGATGTGGGTGGGTGGTTTGTTTTTTTTTTCCTTATAGCAAGTATGTCGGTCTTCCAAAGAGTTTTCATCTGACTTGGTAATGCAAGTATATTTGTGCTTGTGCAAAAATAAGGTACACGCAGATGCATCACTTTTAATACAGAAATCTGAATGAAGAGGTTATTTTTATGCAATAAATTAATGTCCTACAATATTTTCCTAGGAATTTGTTGCAAGTGAAGGAGATGATGATCCAGAAGTTGAATTTTTAAAATCATTGTCAACCAAACAAAAACAGAAACTTCTAAGGTAAGTGTTGGTACCTAGGGGAAGGGATCAGTATTGGCAGTAGTTCTGATTCCATCGTTGTCTTGTCCAGCATTGTCCTTGTAACTCTTCTATGCCATTGGTACAGCAGAACATCCACTTAGTTTAACATACACTTGACCACAAATAGCACTGTGCAATGTATTTTTTTTTTAATCCAGCTGTTCTGTTTTAATACATCCATTCTAACCTAGTTGTGCTGCATTTGCATTGTGCCTCATTTCTAACAGATACTGAAATAATAATTGGTTCATTGAAAATGCTGACAATTGGTATTTAAAAATATTATTTTGCATTCTGTTGCTTACAGTATCTTCTTCTGGTATTAAAAATTGTATGTGCTGGTTTACTGGCTTACAATTTGGCCAAGTTTGTTATCATCATCCTTTTCTGTGCAGCTAAAGTGAACTTGATGGTTGGCCTAGCTGAGCACTGCTCTAGGATCAGGCTTTTGTAGTTTGCTGCTTTAGCTAAGCCAGCAGAGGGAGCTCCCCGTATTTCTCTAGTTCTAATAAAAAGTTAATGAGGTTTTCATTCTTTGCTTCTACCCTACTGACTTTGTACGTCAGGCAACTCACAGTTTTTTCCTCTGTTAATTTGCAACATTATCTTGAAATAACCTGAGTGTTTTTAAGATGAAAAGTATGAGCTACTGCCAGGTAGATCTCATACAGGTGTCACTAGTTAAAACAGCAGTCAGCCTTTTGGGTTAAAAACACATTGTATACACGGGGAGCAGAAGGGGAGATAGGTGTATGGTTAAGCCGTACATGGGTAGGGTAGGTACATATGATATTTGCATATATAAAAAACATTCTTTGAAAATATCGTGCTTATTATGTTTATTTTAAGTAAGGAACGTGTATGTAGTCTGAGTAATTTAAAGCAGTATTTGTGAACTTCTGCTGCCCCAATACAATTAATTATAGAACTTTATATTTTCAAAGTTGAACTTCATTAAGTATGTGGGTCTTTTAGATGTTAGGAGTCTGAAAGGATTTTTTTTTCAGTGTGCTGAAACTAGTTTCACTATTCAGTCACTGATTTTCTGAGGATAAACACAGAAGGCAATGAGTTGAAAATAGAAAGTTAGGTAAAAGTAGTTGAATGGCAGTGAATGCATGTGAGTGATAGAGCATTGTAATTGTGGCTAGAAATTTAAAATTTCTAGTTGTGACGAAAGAGGTTATTGAAAACAGCAGTATTATTTGCCTGGAGACCTCTGAGACATAGGTAGGCTTTAAAGTCTCAATTTCCATCTTTTTGCTAATGCTGATTGCTTTTTTTTTTTTTCAATTTCAAAATCTGCTATAAAGATGCACAAATAAAAGAGCAGATTGACAATAAAAAAGCACTACGGAATACATGTATTCCTAGTGATAAGGCTAAAACTTATCTCTTTGTAAATTAAGGAAATGCAAAATCATATTGTAATTATGGTTAGCTCAAGGTTAGAAGCTTAAAATAATTTTAAATACTTGGCTGAAAGAGGATTGAAATCAACATGCTTTTATGGAAAATAGTGTATTTACTGTGTAGGACATCTGAAGTAGTCAACTTTAAAAGACAATGACTGTAATTTAGAGTGTCTTAACAAGTCTGATTGCACTACTCTTTTATTTTGAAAATAAAAGGAAATTGGATCGTCTGGAGAAGAAAAAGAAAAAGAAGGACAGAAAGAAGAAAAAGCAGCAAAAGAAAAAAAGCAAGAGTAAACACAAGAAACATAAGATGAGCTCCTCTTCCTCATGCTCCAGCGAGTCTTCAGGAAGCAGCAGCGATAGTGAGACTGACAGCAGAGATAAAGCAGCACAAAAGAAGATGTATTCTAAGAAAAGAAAAAAAGACAAGTTTTCAGAGGCTAGCAGCAGCGATTCAGAAGGAAAGGCAAGGACTAGGAAGGAAAAACTTTATGAAGATCTCTCCAGTAGTCACGGTAACAAGGACAAAGACAGGGAGAAGTATAGACTTTTAAAGCAAGATAGTTCCGCGGAGAACAACAAACAGAGCTCCTGTGAGGGGGAAGGAAAGCCCAAAAGCAGATACCACAGCACCAACAAGAGAGAGACTGAACGAAAAGAGAGGGATAGGAGAAGCCAAAGTGTGGATGAGAGGCGAGGGAGAAGCCCGTGCACAAGTCACAGCAGTTACAGTAGGCAAAGGCAAAGAAGAAGTCCAAGTAAAAGCCCAGCTGAAGAGCGGCACAGGAAAAATGAAACCAGAAGCCCCAGCACAGATGTGCACAGACAGGAGAAAAAATACAGAGAGAGCAATGGGGACAAGTGCAGTAAACTGGAATATAGAGAAAGGAGCAGACGCAGTAGAAGCAGAAGCCGAGAGAGGAAAAAAAACAGATAGTGTAGGGGACAGGTGCAAACAAAAATGTCTCCTTTTTGATGAATACCTTTAACAAGGGCTCAATTACATATTGCTGTTCATTTTCCAACCTCCGTAACTAGCGTTTCCTAAATAAAGCCAACAGCATCATTTATCTAATGTTATAATATTTGTAAATTAGGACAAATATTATGGTATTTTTCTTACTGTATAAATGTACTTGTTGGCAAATATCTCTTGTATACATGCGGTAATTCATAGACCTAATTTTAGTGCTTTAAAATATTTCAGAGCAGTATGTGATATTCTTTGTTTTGTCAAGGATAATTTTTGTTTTTAGATGCAACTGTGACGGGAAGCAGAGAGTAATTTCAGAAGAGTCCTGGGATATGTTAAATGATAACAAACACTTGAGATAGGACTGGATAAAATCGCTGCTTCCAATATCAAAACATCATATTGTAGAGTTGGTTGTGTTGTTTTTTTTTCATACTGAAGCATTTTTCCTAAAGTTCCCCGTAAGAGATCAATTTCACGAGTTAAAACAACAGAGAAACAGAGTTCACATAAGTGTGTAGCCAACGTTTTTTTGACCTCCTGCAGTGTACAGCTTGGTCAGGGCTATCTAAACATCTTGAACCCCTGTTGGTATGTGTCAGTACAATGTCAAGTTATTGTTCGATAAGCTCTCAAGACATAAAAAGAATATTTACTGCCGCAACTGCTCCAGGTATTTCATTGTTTGTGGTAGAAAGTCGATGTAAATATTCATCTTCCGTTTTGTGAAACGAACTTATTTTTCTTGACCATTCTTGGTCGTTTTCTGCACACACTATTATAAAGATGAACTTCATAATAAAACTCCTTATTCTTTAAAAACTGTAAGAATTGCCTTCTTCTCCAGAATTTGTTCTGAATCAGTACAAATTCACAAGGCTGTGTATTTATTGTGAAGGGAATTCTTTGCCAGTTCAGGGTGACAGATGGAAATATGTTAGTGGACAGGTAAAAAGGTGTCGCTGTACTTAGTAATCTGATGAGCAGGTTTCTTCCCCTCCACTGACAGGACAAATGAGACTTTTATTACCAGTCCACTTCTACTTCTTAAAACTGCCATGCAGAAGTTTTTCAATATCACATGGAGTATAATATATGGTGGAAGTGACCTGGCTTATCTTTTAAGCACATGTGAATGAGTTTGAAAGGGTGAGCCATTAAGCGATGTCACCTTCTTTTAAATGCTTTTGCATTAGGTTGCTCCAGGCGCTCTTGATGAAGTAGCTGGGAGTTAAAGGGCGTGCACAATTCAGTAGCGTCAGGCCCTATATTAATGTGCATGTGAAAGCTCTGGTTTGGAAGGAACAGGAGGAGGTGGCTAAAATGCCCATACAAACAATCTAAACAAAATATCTTGTGAAGAACATATTATCCCTCTGGGAGGAGGATGGGCAGGGTACTGTGATAGGGGAAAAGGCATATTCTCATGAAACGTTTTCCTGTTAAATGCAGCATGAAAAGCACAAGGAATAATAACTAAGTAACGGAACGCGCTTCTTCTCCAAAGAAAGACCTCTTGCCTACAGGTCGGTCTGGGTGTCGCTGTGTGGCACCGGCACAGGAATCTGCCCACCGCTGCCAACAGCAATGCAACCACCTTCCCCCCGGAGAAGGAAGGGCAGCTGGACGTCGAGGCTTTTAGGCATTGTGGTGGGCCCTGCGCTGTATTTGTCTGCGTGTAGCTGAGGTGTGCACTGCGTACAGCTGGCCTTTCTGCACACGGCAAACAGCAGGGGTTTGCTGCGATGGTGGCCGTTGCGGGTGGCAGTTAAAGCAGTTTTGGAGCCGTTTTGGAGGCTCCCATCTCGCAGACCACCACCTGAGGGCTTCTCAGGAAGCCCTTCCCTCAGCCCACTTTGCTCCCCGTTCCCCCTGCGAGGGGCAGCGGCCGGCGCCTGACGAGGCGGCCGTCGTGCAGCTGGGCCTGCCCCGGCCTTGCAGGTGGGCCCGGGGGCGAGGGGCGAGGCCGGGGGTGTTCCCCGGGGCCCTGTGCGCAGGCTCCGGGCCGCGGCGCTCCCGGCGAGACCCCTCACGGCGGGGCTCGGCTGGGGCAGCCCGCCCGGGCCCGCAGCGCGGCTGCCGGCCGCAGCGCTCCCCAGCCCTGTAGGAGGTGCTGTCGCTTCGCGGATGACGGTAAGAACGCCTCGTGTCGTGGTTTTTTTTATTATTATTATTTATTTAAAAAGAATTAAAACGCGGATACGGGTTAACGCGTGGCCGGTGTACGTGTGTGAGGGGGGGGGGGGGACCGCGGCGCCGTGAGGCGGCTCCGCCAGCCCGGCGGGGGCCGGGAGAAGTTGTGAGGCGAGGGCGGGCGGGCGGCTGCCCGGCCCCGGGGCGGACCTGAGGGAGGGCGGCGGGGCAGGGCCGGGCAGGGCAGGGCGAGGCTCCGGCTCCCGCTCCCGTCCCCGTCCCGCTCCCCCCGGGGGTCTCCTGCCGGGGGCGGCCGGCGGAGGGGGGCTCGGAGCCGAGGCTGGGTGCGGGGAGAGGCGGCGAGCAGGTGACTTCCCGATCGAGTCCCCCTCTCGGCTCGTTCCAATAAATATCCCTGAAGGAAGCTCTCTATTTATGTTGTCATTGATTAATTCCCGCTACCTCATTTGATTCCGATTTAGAACGATTTGATTCTAATTTAATTAGCGTGTAATTTGGATGTACATAATTACTGTAATTACCACGTTCAGGTGAGGCAGAGCTTTTTAAGGCTGAAAGGCGAATCTCAAATTCGCCGCCGCCAGCCTACCTCCGCACCTCGCCGGCGGACGAGGGCTGCTCCGCGCCCCGGCAGCCAGGTACCAATTAGCCCGTCTGGCGAGCGGGGCGGCGGGCGAGCTGCGAGCTGAAACACCCCGGGACGAAGCCAAGGAGGAGGCGGCGGCGGCGCGGCTTCGCCCGGTGCCCGCCGGCGGGGGACCCGCCGGCGGGCACCGGGCGAAGCCGCGCCGCCGAGCCCCTTCCCCGCCGCCAGCCCCCGCTGCAAGCGGCTCGGGACTGTAGGTGTCGCCAAAGAGCCGCCGAGCTCCGGAGAGCCAACCTAGAGCCACCCCCCCCTCCTCCTCCTCCTCCTTCCCTTGACATAAAAGCCTTAAGGATGTTATTCCTTGAGGAAATTTGGAGCTAAATTGTTCTCACTTAAAATAAACACTCAGCGCGCCAATTACGCCCGGAGGGGCGGGATTCCGCCTTAGGCTCCCTCCGTCGCCCGTGCGGGGACGGTGCCGGGGGATCGCGGCGCACGGGGGCTGGATGCGAGCGCAGCGCGGCTCCCGCACGCAAAGTTTGCATCGGCGGCGAGAGGCCGGCCGGGCACGGGACAGGGCGTTTGCACAACAAACGAGTGTTTTCCCGTTAGGACAAAAATATTCGGGGTGTTGTTTAAGTGTAAAGCCAGCTGTCGAAGCCGTAATTCGCCGCGGGGGGACAGGGGACAGGTTTCCAATGTCTCTCGACAGGGGCCGAGCGGGTGATACTAGCTAACCCTTGTCTCCTGGCGCTGTCCCCCACCACCCTTATTTTTTCCCCGTTGTTCGGTGGCTGCCGTCGTTGCCTTTTGTTGTGGGTTTTGCGTTTCCTTGCGTTTTCGTAACAAAAAGCCCAACAAAGGTGTCGAGGGCCGGTAGGCTCCGCCCGGCTCGGCCCGGGGGCTGCCTCCCTCCCGTTAGGGACCCCGGGACCCCCTCGGGCAGCGCCTCTCCCCGGGGCTTTCTTCCCGCGCCGGGGGTGCCCCTCGGCCGCGGCCGGCGAGGGGGAAACGGGGTTTGGGGCTGGATTTTCGCGCCGGCCGTCCTTTGTGCAAAAAGTTCCCCAGACCATGTAATTATCGCCAACACGTCCGAAAGAATGGTGTCATTTATTCTTAAAAAGGTGACATGCTGCCTATTTTCCCGGTTAAACGAACCGGTTCCGCGGCCCGGAGCTGCTCCCTTCCCCGTTTGTGGGGAGCCCGCGGGTGATGGACGTTTTCTGACCCGAGGGGGCAAAGGCACTGCCACGAGGTCCTTGATCACTGAGCTGCGAATCGTAACCCCGGCCGGGCAGAAAGCGGACCCGCACGGTTCCCTTTGATGTGCTTTATCCCGCCCCGCACACAAAGCCGCCTCCCGCCCCGCACCCGGCGCATTCCTGGGGAGCTCCGACAGCGGCGGCCCGCGGGGAGCCCCGCGCCCCTTCGGCCGGGATGGGAAGGGAAGGGAGGGCTCCTGGCCCGCTCGCCCCGTTCCCCTGGGCAGCCCCGGAGCCCGGAGCAGTGGGTACTCGGTGTTCGGTGCGATGCTGCGTCCCGGCCGGCCGCCGAGCCCGTTTCCCTGTGCTATTCGCATCCCCTGTTTTGTGGCAGATTAAAATATTTGTATTCCTCCAATCTGTGCCGGGCAGGCTAAATTAACTTTTTTTTTTTTCTTCTTCCCCCTCCTCCTTTTCTTTTTTTTTTTCTTTTTTTTTTTTTTCTTTTTTAATAACACAATTATCTCATTTAACAATTTGCCTTTAAAAAATACTGTGGCTGTTAGGTTGGTGGTCAGGAGACAAAGGGAGTGAAAATAATTTTCATTTCAATAATTGCCTTCTGGTCAATTTAACTGTGCCTTATTTTGAAAGAGCCTGTCTAAATGAGATTCCTGTCCCAAATGTGTTCCCAGGCCTTAGCCCAGCCTTTAATTATTCCTGAGTTTTTTTTCTTCAGAATAAGACGCTGCACTGAGTAATCACAAAGAAGTCAGAGAGCATCCTTGAACCTTTTCAATAGCAGAGCCACTGATATTCAAATAACATGCAAGGACCATTTGACTGCATGGGGACATAAGCATTTCCAATTCACTATTTGCATAGATCAACTGTCTTTGAAAAGGAAAGGAGCAGTTGTCTTCCATAACATTAAAAAGCCTAGTTATCAAATCAAGTGCTTAGTTTGGGGCTTTTAAAACGTTTACATTTTATCTCAGGTTGCCCTTTACCGTTTGACATGCAAATTTGGTGCAGTTAATTTGGACAATTAAAAGGATCTTCAAGGGAGCTTTGTCACCGAGAATATTCGGAGTTTTCCCCGTGGACCAGCTGAGATAAAGTTGGCCAGAACAAATGATGTCTAGGAGATTAATTAGATATTTGATAAGACATGAATCCCTAATAAGGGAATACAAGGCACAGGGGGCTGCTGTGTGCTCTAAGTCAAAATTAATAACATTTAACAAGATTTTCATTTAGGCATGAAATGTCTTTTCCGGAGTATTGACTCTAGCGATTTATTCCCCCGAGATCCCCTCCCAGCCCGGGTAGCCTTGTGGCGCTGGAGGCTTTGAAAATTAAATAAATAGTTCCTCGGCGCTGCGAGCCTTCCTCCCCGGCTCGGGGCCGCGCAGCGCGCCGGCGGGGCTCGGCTTCGTTTCGTTGGGGAAGGAGCAAAATAAAGGCGAGGGGGCTCGGGAAGAGCGAGCGGGGCGCTTCGACTGGCCTCGCCCGGGGGCTGCCCGCTTCCTTTCCGTCCCTTCCCCGGCCCTTAGCGCCTGCCGGGGGGAGCGGCAGGGCTCCGGCCGCGGCCCCGACCGTGCCAGGAATAAGGACAAAACCGCGAGCGTATTGTTCAGAGTCCTTTAATAATACCAAAATGAAAATATGTCGAGATTTTGTTTTTGTTTCTTTTTTTTTTTCCATACAGATAAACGCATTTAATTTCTTTAAGTGACCTTAACTTACGTGTGTTTGAGTGAAATGTTAACTCAACATTTTAAATATCTTTTACATATATACTGACTTCCACAAAGTGCATCAGAAATTTAAAATTAAAAAAAATAATAACGAAACCCCCAAAAGCTCCCTGAATTTCAGGAATTCACCGATAAGAAAAGGAAATCCCCGACCCCCCTATCAGATCAACATTTACAAGAAAAATAAGCAAACACAATCTGGTTGGGGTATTTTTTTTGTGTGTTTTTTTCTTTTTTTTTTTTCTCTTTGAACCCTATTTATACAGCTGTTTATGCGATACAGAGGAACCGTCTCGGGCTGCCCGTTCAGTTTCTCACCTCCAGCCTCTCTCGGGATGCTTTTCCTTTGGACGGGAAAAGGAAACGGGGAAAGAAAAGCAAAAAAAAATAAAAAAGAAAAAAAGAAAGAAAACCAGAAGGGCGGAAAACCGAAAGAAACCAAGACCCCAAGGCGAAGGAGCGAGGGGGAGAAGCGTCCCTGGGGGCGGCGGGCGCTGCCCTAGGAGTCGCCGGGCGGCTCCTTGGCGGGGGCGCGGGCGGCGCCCACCCCGTCGTGCAGGATGAGGTCGGGGGACTCGGAGCGCGGCGTCTCCAGGTTGCTGGCGTCCGTGTCGCTGTCGCTGCCCTTTTTGCCGCCGCCGCCGCCCCCGTTGTGCGTTTTGATGTGTTTGCTCAGGTGGTCGCTGCGCATGAAGCGCTTGTTGCAGACGGGGCAGGCGAAGCGCTTCTCGCCCGTGTGAGTCCGCAGGTGCCGCTGCAGCTCGTCGGAGCGGGTGAAGCGCTTGCCGCAGAAGAGCCAGTTGCAGACGAAGGGCCGCTCGCCCGTGTGCCAGCGCAGGTGCGCCTTCAGGTGCGAGGTCTTGCCGTACACCTTGCCGCAGCCCGGGATGTGGCAGCTGTGCAGCCCCTTGCGCCGCAGGCTGGCCCCCGCCGGCCCCAGCCGCTCGGCCTCCTGGCAGTTGGGGCAGTCGCAGGTGGCCCGGCCCGAGTAGCGCCGGGCGGAGCGGGCCGAGCCCCCCCCGGCGGCGGCGGCGGCGGCGCCCGTGATCATGGCGCTGGCCGCCGCCACCGCCGCGCTGGAGTCCGTGTAGGAGGGCAGCACGGGCTTGAAGCCCTCCTGGGCGAGCAGGTGCTGGCCGGTGGAGAGCAGGTGCGAGGCGGCCGTGGAGCCCAGGCCGGTGGAGCTGAAGGCGGAGTGGGTGAGCGAGCTGAAGTCGGGGTTGTAGGTGCCCAGCTGGGAGTGCAGCGAGGCCTGGGGGGCGCCCGAGTGCAGCGAGCCCTGGAGCCCCCCCGCCGGGTTCTGCACCTCCAGCCAGGAGCCCGGGTTGGCGTGCACGTCCCACCACGAGGAGGCCGCCCCGTTGGCCACCTCGCCCGCCGACAGCGTGGAGTGGAAGCCGGACTTGTACCAGGACTCGTAGGGGTGCGCCATGCCCACCCGCGGGTACAGGCTCTCGGCCGCCGAGCTGTGCACCTTGGAGATGAAGGCCGACTGCCCGCCGGGCTCCTGCGGCGACACGCCGGCCGCCGCCGCCGCCGAGTTGGAGAAGAGGCCGCCGTAGTCGCTGCTGAAGGCCGAGGAGGTGGGCGAGGTGGAGGCCAGGCAGAAGGCGCTGTTGGCCGTGCCCGTGCCGCTGGCCAGTCCGCCGGAGCCCCTGCTCGTGGCCACCGTGAAGCCCGAGAGGCTGGAGCCCAGGTTGCAGCTGGACGTGGAGCGTTTCCAGGGGTGGAAGCCCCCCTTGGCGAAGGCGCTGGACTCGGGCAGCGTGGTCAGCGGGCTGGTGTTGCCGATCTTGTTGCAGGTGGCGGCCAGCATGGCCAGCGGGGTGGTCCCAAACCTCGGCTCTTCCTAGGACAGACACAAAGCCGGAGCGCTCCGTCAGCCTGGCCGGGCGGCCGCGGGGGGACCCGACGAGCTCCGCGCCGGGAGCGAGGCTCCGGCCCTGCCCGCCGCCCCGGGGCCGCCTCACGTCGGGGGGCGGCCGCCCGCGGGGAGCGCGGCCGGGGCCGGGGGCCGGCGGCGCCGAGGAGCGCAGCGGGGCGGCCGGGGGCTGGCGGAGCGGCGCCGGGAGCCGAGCCGGGCACGAGCAGCGGGCGGGCGGAGCGCTCCGCGGCTTGGTCGGGGAAAAACAAAAGAACGGGAGCAGGAGGGAGAGGGACGCTCCCCGCTTCGCCCCGGCCGGGGGAGCGAGCCGAGAGAGCCGAGCCCCCGGCACCGGCACCGGCACCGCCCCCGCCCGCAGCCCCGCGCGACCGGCGCGCCGACAGCCGCCGCTCCTTGGTTTTCTCCCCCATCCATTTCATTCCCCCCCCGCGCAGGGCAGCGGTGCCGCGCCGCCGACTTACCCCGAGTATAGACGTAGCCATAGCACGGCCCTGGGCTCCCGGGGCTGGGGCTGGCCGGGACGCGGGGGGACGGGACGGGGACGGCGGTGGCGGTGCGGCCGCGCTGCCCCGGCGGCGCCACGGACACTCCGGCGCGGCGGGGCCAAACTCTGCCTAAGTGCGGGGCGCGCCCGCTTTGAAGTACCGCTGCCTGCCGCGCTCGCCCAATGAGGGCGCGGGCGGAGCGGGCCGGAGCGGCCCCGCAGCCAATCAGGCGCGCGGAGGTGCTCGGCGCCGGGGCGCGGGGCGCGTGCCAGCCGAGCGCGCGCGGGCAGAGGACTCCCGCGCCGGGCTGCGGGGAGCGCTCCGCAATTAGCGGCCGGCGCCGGGCGGCGGCACGAGCCGGGGCGCGGCGGGGGGCGGCGGGCGGTGCCCCCCCGGCCCGCGGCCCCCGCCCGGGGCAGCGCCCGCCGCCGCTCCGCGCCCTCACCTTCGCTCGTCCCCCGCTGCCCCGCTCCGGCAGAGGCAGCGCTGCGCGGGGGCGGCGGGGGGTGCGCAGCCCCCGGGCCGGGGGCCGGGCGGCGCTGCCCCAACAGGTGCCCGGCCCCGGCCCCGGCCCCGGTCCCGGTCCGGCGGGCGGGCCCCGGGGCCGGGGGCGTCCGTCCCTGCGCGGCGGGGCTCGGAGCCGCGGCCCCCGGCGAGGGAAAGGGAAAGGGAAGGGAAGGAGAGGCGGCGGCCGGGCGGGGAGCCCCGCTGAAGCCTTGGGGGGGTCAAGTGGCTCCTGGCGGGGCTTTGCGCGCTCCAGACCCCGAGTTTTTAAACAAAGATCGATGTGTTATGCTCAAGTGTCGAGCCGCCTGTTAAAACATTTGGGGGGATAATGACAACGTAACAAAGGCCTGGTTCGGAGTGAATCATCACCCTTTTAAAAGTTAAAGCAATTTTCAGGAGAATAGCTTTCAGCAAACGCTTTACATTATTCAAAACGGCCAAATAATGCTCTATTATAGCGCCTGAATGCTGCCAGTCAGCCCATAAGTGCAATTTGTGCAAAGGCTCGGTGCCTTATCTCCACTTCTTTATAAAGAGGTGAATATAAAACAATTTCTTCCAAACCCAGACAGAGAGCACGAAAATTGCTTCCCTTTCTGCAATCAGGGCAATTTAACTGGAGTGCAATTAGCACTATTAAATGTCGATTCTGCATAAACAAATCTGACTAAGAAGCGAAAGTGGGGTGAGAACCTCACATAAACTGAAACTGATTTTTTAAAATTATGTATCCGGGTCCTTCACAATTGATCCGTGACGTTTTCATCTCGGCATATATTTACATCATAAATACATTATGTTTAAATCAACAGAAATCTTAAAAAAAAAAAAAAAAAACTCAATGTGAATCCTAGTAAAGAAGAATAGCCTAATTAAACGCAACAGTTCGCTTCCTTTGAACAATATTGTTTCCCATCTTCCCTTCACGCGTGTCTTTTGATCTGTGCAAGTGCTAAAGTTGGTGCCTTTTGGAGGTAAAGCCGGGAAACAATTCGTTCATTAGAGCTGATTGGGAGGCTCCCGGCTTCTTGTGCGGGAGCGTCAGATGAAACGGCTCTTCTCCTCAAACCGAGCTCCGGGAAAGGGCTGCCAAATATTCCCCAAATAAATCGATTTACCAGCAGTTCAACGCGAGGGTGCCGCACAATTTCCCGCGAGTCCTAGGAGGGGCACGGAGTTTTACACGGGGATGTTACGGGTGGGGAAGGGGCGAAGCCTTCCAAGTTCAAGAGCAGCAGCATGATTTTCTGCCAAGCAGAAGGGACGTGTGCAGGAAACAGACAAAATGCTCATCGCTTGGGCAAATAATTGCGTCCTGCTTTTTTTTCCTCCTTTTTTTTTTTTTTTTTTTTTCCTGCCACCAGGACTGCCATGCGAACCTCTCCCTCCCTCCCTCCCTCTCTCTCCCTCAATTATACTTTTCATTTACGTGATCTAGAAACCACCATTGATTATCAGAGCAACGCAGAGGGGGACCTGGTGATAAATTAATAACTTCAGTTAAGAAAAGGCTTCCCCACTATTCTGCCAAAGAGGAGGTATTAAAAGGGGGACGAATAGATAGAGATGGTGCTGAAATACAGCCCTCGGTGCCTGTTGAGCCCACTGAATTCTTTCTGCTGTAGACTTTTTTCATTTGCGGGGAAAGATGAAGCGCGGCTTTTGATTAGAAGGGAATCTTTTTATGGTTAATAAAAAGGGAATGAGCCCCGGGATCAAATAGATCATGGAAATTAAATGGAAATTATGGCACTCTCCAACAATTTCTGCCCGAGCCTGCCGCCGATCCCGGCCGCGTAAAGCTCTGGCTCCTGCTCCTGCCCTGCAGCCGGAGCCGGCGGGGGCAGGAGACGGGGCTCGGCCCGGCCCCGGTGCCGGGGGTCCCGGGGGTCCCCGGGGCCGCCCCGCAGTGCCCGGGGGCTGCCGGAGCGGCGCTGCCCGGCGCTGCCTCCCTCGGGACCGCACCTCGGAGCCCTCCCGCTCCGCTCAGCGCCGCCGCCGCGTTACCGGCTAGAGGCGAGGCCGGTGGCAGGGGAAGGAAGGTGACTGCCGGCTGCGCGATGATTTTAATTACCGCAATTACTGCGAGATTATTCAGCGGCGGCACGGAGCCGTGCGCTGCCTCGCCGGGGAAGCCCGAGGAGCGCCGTACGGGGGCCGCTTTCCCTCCCGCTTCTTCCCCTGCTCGGCGGCGCGGCGAGCCCCGGCTGCGGCACGGCTCGGCTCGGCTCGGCTCGGCTCAGCTGGGCTCCCCGGCAGCCTGTTGCGGGGCCCCGAGCCCAGCCCGGCGGGGCCCGGCCCGGCTCCGTTCGCCCCCGGCGTTTGGGGCGAGCTGGCCGCCTCTCGGCAGGGGTGCGGGCACGAACGGAGCGGGCGAGGTGAGCGGCGTTACAAAGTTAGCCCCGGCCCGCCGTGGCCGCCAAACGCGGCCGGCGGGTCCCCCGGTGGCTGCGGGTCCCCCGATGGCAGTGGGTCCCCCCGTCCCTTCCCCTGCCCCAGGCTCGGGACCAGGACACGCGGAGCCGCTCCCGTGCTCCCGACGCGTCGGTAATTGCTGGCGCTCCAGCCTAAGGTGAATTTCAGCCCGGATCATGAACCATTTCACGTCCAAATGCAAGCTTGCAGTACTTTCCTAGTGCCAATTAGGAGCCTATTACAAGCCATTAGATTGATCAATGTACCTTAAACAATGTGAATGATTTATATGGCAAAGAAAAAAAAACTGCTCGCATCCATTGTACTGTTCCGGCGGCCAACCTGGCCCTGCGTGTCCATTCATCACAGCTGTGAACAACAAAAGCGATTTATTTTGAAAACTTGCATGTGAAGAGACAGGCTCAGCTCCTCCGTCCTGAGACCATGCCGGTCCCTGGTGGCAGGGGCTGTGGGCACGGGGGTGCTGCTGCTTTCCAGAGGGATTAATTCACCCCCTACCTGAAGGGGGGAAGGAAACAAAGGGATCCTGGCTGCTGCCGTAACGAGCCCCTGGCCTGCTGGGCACGTTTGAGGCAAGGAGGAAAGCAGCAGTTACCCATTTGTGTAACGAAGCAGTGGGGTGGCTTCCTAGCCTTGTATTGAGCAGGGAGGTGTGGAGCCACCAGCCCTTGAGGTGCTGGGTAAGAAGGGAAGGAGTAGGGTATGGCCTCCTGTGCCTAGCAGCTCCAACCCGAGGTGGTGGCATGTTAGGCACTTGCAAGGTCAGAGCAGTCACCGGTAGGCCTTGGCCTGCTTGCTTGGTCAGAGGGGCAGGGAACGGCTAGCACCTGGGAAATGCCTTCCAGAGTAAGGGGCTGGGAAGGCTGGCTTGGGTCAGAGGCAGTGGGACTGTGTTTTGCCACAAATTCAGTGGAGGGCCTCTGTTTCTCCCTTTTCCCTTACCTTCTCGCTAACCTTACTCGCCCTGCTCCTTAGCACTGTAAAATTGCTGTCCTTTCTACAAGCTGAGTGAGCCAGCAGCTTGGTGCTCTGAAGTGCTCTGAATCTGAACTCCTGAGGGGGACACGCAGTGCCAGCTAAGCAGGCTGCTCTTTAAAGCAGCACTCAGATGGGACTGGTGGCACTGTTTGTTAGGAAAAGAAATGCACTTCTACTCTTCCTTCAGCTGGAAATCTGCTCTGAGAGAGCATTACTAATTTAAGATCTCAGGTATCGTCAGTGTTTCAGCAGCAATCTGGTTGTCTGTTTGCTACGTTCTGGCCTCCAGAAATTGCTACAGCACTTGTTAAAAGTCACCATTTTATCATGTCATTTTCTGCAAGGAGGTAAGCACAGGGTGCATCGATACCGGGACAAAGAAAAGAAACAAGGGAAGGGTGTCAAATCCTGTCAAGGGATATGACCTTTTTGTCGCAAAGCGTGTGTACAACCACTTCAGAGTCTGATTTTCCTAGTTGTTCATATGGTACCGAGACTATTCACTTACTAATCTAGTCATCAGCTGCTTCTTTTCTTGATAAAAAGGGATTAGGAAAATGCAGCATCTGCCGTGTAAACTGAAGGATGGATGCAATCGGAATACAAGCCCTCCTCCCGCTTCCCTATAGGAGATGCCGTGATGCGAGAGGGAGTGTTTCTGTTGAGCCTGTCACACAGAACCCAGTCCTTCCCATTCTGCTAGAGCCTGCACCATCAAGAGCTTAACACATGCAGCTCACGGTGTGTCCTGCTTGCCTTACACTTGTTCTTTCTTACAGAGAAGATGTGAAAGAAGAATAAAAGATGTGGAGGCTGCTTTCAAAGGTTTTGCAGTGTGCGTCCCTTAACCATTGTGATTTTAGGTCTTTTTCCTTCTCCAGAGCGCTGTGTTTGTCACTTTGCCCAGGAGAAGCACTGTGCCAGCCTTCTTGGGACAGGCTCTGGCCTTCCCCTCCTTCAAGTATCCCTACAGATGCTGTCTATTCAAAGTGCTTTCTGCAAGCCCTACCCTATGCATTTATACTCTCTTGTGAAAAAGCAGCCTATGTTTCCTATCATGCTGCTTCAGGCACTTACATTCCATCTGGGTTGCATTGCCCTTTAATTATCAGTCGTCTTATTGTGATCAAGTGAACTTTTACTAATCTCCACATTTATTGTTAAGGTAAATAGATGCTGCTTTTAATCAATACAGAGGGCCACACCAATGCAGTTCGACGTAACTTAAGTCAACTGTAAAGAGTTCAATGTGTGTATAATTACAGAGGACGTCGGCTATTCACTCCAGCCTAATTCAGTGTCTCTTCAGAGGCAGACCTCTTCGCTTCCCCATCCCGCTCTCACCTCACATGCTGCCCCCACCCCAAGGAGGTAAGAGAGGAGCGGCAGGGGCCGGCAAGCCACAGCCCTGCTGAACCTCGGGCTGCTCGGCAGATTGGAGCTGCCGGGTGAGCACAAGCCTCCGGGTACAATGCGGCACTTCCTTCCAACAAAAAAGATTGATTGCATCTTGGCCTTGGTATTAAATGTGCTATTATCAGAAGAAGCTGAAATAATGCATACAGTTGCTGTAAAAGAAAGCAGGTTTCCTTTGCGAACATACCTATTATTTCAATAGTACTTGAGAACTGTTTCAATAGTGGCCAGGTTGTTGCTTACTGAAATACATTTGAATTGAATACATATATATCAAGGTTTTTTCTTAATTTTAGTTTGAGTTATTCCTGAAGTTCTCATTAAATTTACCATTTGTAAAGGACAGATTAAATGAAAATGGCTTTCAGAAAAATAGAGCTGGAAATTATTTTGGCCTTTCTGACCTGGAAGAGGTGATAATTTGCAGCAGCACTACATATTGGACATGTCTGACATTTTAGGTATTCCCTCACAGTTTCAGACCTTTGTACAGATGAACTCCGTCTGGGACAACCCAGCAGTCAACTTTTTGTTACCTTAATGTAAATGAGAGGACTGCAGCTGTCTTAAGCAATCTAGGCAGACAACACCGATGGAAATGAAACTCGGGTAAGGGCAATGATAAGAAAAGAATGTCTATTATCCACAATAATGCTCCTAACATTTTCTAAACAGCTATTACCTGTGTCTGTCCATAATTGTCCTTGCTACAGTAACGGTGCAATCTTTCTTTCAGAACACTTACAGAAATCTCTCTCCACTGACTTTTCCAAATGTAAACAACCTATACAGCGTTTTCTAATGTAAAACAAATGTGGTAAGTAGGTCCCACATTAAAGAATCACTTTGACTGGAATGTCTGAAATGCTCCAGGGATTTTGGGGTGGGTTTGAAAATGCTGCCATTTGCATTCAGTTTCCAAACCCAGTCCCATAGATACCTACGAGTGTCAGTAGGACTTACATAGCACATTATTTCTGAGTTTGAATGGTTGCAGAGAACAGATAGAAAATAAGTTGTTATGCGTTTTTTCTATCTAACTTCAATATTTCTCAGGTCTGTTATTGCACACTAACATGACTATTTTTCAGTGTTGGCACTAACAAACAGTTGCCTAGTTAGAAAATGATGCGACTCCAAAATTCTCTGTTACAGCAAAACAACTAGAAGCTAATATCTGTATCATATCCCCCCCAGGTTCCTATTTCTGTTAGGTAAAACATGTTAGTTTATCTCATTACAATGGGACTCAGTTTAAAAGTAGACTGTTGAGCACCTCAGAGTGATTGAAATCAGTGTAACAAAACGTAGGTTCTCCCCTCTGTATTAAGAAATATGTTTGCCATACCTATGCAATACTTACACTGTGTAACTCTATTATGCCATTTAGAGGAAATTTAGCAAAGCGCCTAAGTGTGTTCAGCCTGAGACAGCAGTGCGTGGTGTTTGTCTTTTTTTTTTTTTTTTTTTTTGAGACATGATGAATCAAAATATAGGTCTGAGAGGAAGAGGCAGCAGCGTCCTCAAGCTCTTTCGGAGTACCCCCACACATAAACTGGTAGGTAACACCACATAGCCAGGTGGCGTAGTCCCTACCCAGCTTGATACTCACTGGCCTCGAGAGAAACCCTACCTGAGTAAGGTGAAGGTGAGTACATGGAGAAACTTGGGTTCATTCAGAGAAACTTAAAAAAATAAAAAATAAAATTGTAAGGTAGGTGATCCAGCTGCGGGCCTTGGAAAGGTAGGGTGTTGCATTCTGCTTGAAATCCTCAGTGTGCGGGACCCCTGCTCTCCCCGCAGCTGGGGAGGTGCAGGTGCACACGTGGAACAGAAGTGATACTGCTCTGTTCCAGCAGTTGATGTGGTACTTGCAGAGAGGCTGGAGGGATCCTGTAACCAGGGAGTCCCAGAATACCTCTGTGCCAAAAGTGCAGACTGGAAATACTACAAAATGTGCTTTTATTGGTATGTGAGTGAGGCATTCAGCCCATATAACACTGGGTGTTCTTCCAGTTAGATGTAAAAATCTGCTGTATCTCAAGTTTTGCAGCTCTAGGACAGAAATTCTGTGGACACAGACTATCTGCAGATGCTCTGTTACCTGTGCACGCACACTTGTGGCCAAGAAAGGAAGAGGAAGGGGATCTCTGTAAAATCAGCTGCTTAAGAGGAAAACCAAATAGTCAAAGTACCAGCTTGGTAGTTTGATATTCGATTGCCTTTTGTTACAGTATTTTTCAAATAGCTGTTGCCATAACAACATAACATATTCTTCTTTTTTTTTTCCTGTTTGAAAAAAATATTCTTGCCAGAATTCTTCCATAATAGCTTCCATTAACTGCAGTGGCTTCTCTTGGTGAGGCCAGTGCTGATGTCT
Organism: Anas platyrhynchos; assembly: GCF_047663525.1. Classification (NCBI taxonomy): domain Eukaryota; kingdom Metazoa; phylum Chordata; class Aves; order Anseriformes; family Anatidae; genus Anas; species Anas platyrhynchos. Next base: position 22,477,914 of record NC_092593.1, on the reverse strand, counting down.
CCTGCTGTCACAAGTCACTCACAAATCTAGCAGATGTTTTGTTTGATAAGGCCAATTTGAGCTTTATAAAACATGTTGTGCGGTTGTTCCCCCCCCTCCCCATCTCTGAAGAGCAAATATCAGTAAGGATGGGATTCAGAGCTGATCATTAGTCATGAAACAAGACGTTTGATACCTGTTGGTAGGATTTTGCCATACATGAAAATCTGGATCAGACCAAACTTGAAATATCCTACTTTAAAATACAGACGGTGTACCAAATACTAAGAATTAGATTTTGACCTATTAGGGACATATATATACCTACTGGAGGAAAAAAAAGGGGGGGGGGAAGAGGAATAAAAGGGATAAGAGATACAATATCTTGCTAAATTCTTAAAGTAAATATTGTAGATAAGAGAGGTTTAACATAATCAAACAGAAGTTACTATAAAACAGTCAGAAAGAGCAAAAGAAAAGGAATCCCCTTCAAACACTGATGCTGCCCTGAAAGTGCTGGCAGTTTTGTTTTGCATTCAAACAGTTTGCATGACTAAGAAATAATCACTTTTCCAGGCCATCTGCACCGTTGACAGTGGAAAACATGTTCAGATAAATATATTTAATAATTTGTCTGCTAATACTGTCTTCTTTCTAGAAACAATTTAATACCATCTTCAAACAAATTCAAAATAATTGAATACCGGTAAAAATAAAAACAATTTAATACCATCTTCTTTCTAGAAACAATTTAATTTAAGAATTTAATTTCTAGAAACAACTTAATCAGATCATCAAATGTAGCTGCCCCTCTGGAGAGTAGGTGTTGTACTTTCTTTTTCCTTGGAAAGGGAAACTGAGGTACCAGCTATTCAAATGTTGCATGATTACACAGGTTGCCCACTTTTTCTCTCATTATACTTCTTTCATATTTAAAGTATATAACCTTGGACACAATGTTTTTCCAAGTCAAAATATGCATCCTTATTTACTTTCTAAATTGCATGTACTGCCTTTTCGTCATTATTAAATATTTAGTAGATCTAGGGACAAAACTATTTCTTTTTGCAAGGGTTATTTTTGTAATTAGCTACAACCATGTTGTAAGTTATTTTGGTTTTTAAGTAGTTATCACTGAATAAGAAAAGGTCCAATGAATTACATTGTTACTTGTGTCTTCTGTTTCATTTGTGAAGTCTGCAAACAGCAATGCTTAAAACAGCATCACAAATCATGTGATTTGTGGCTCTGTATTGAAAATTCAGAAGGGATCACAATTTCTTCCTGTGTAGCTGATACTTTTTTTTTCTGATGTGTAGCTGAACGATCTCCCCGTCTCCCCCCAGTTTTGCAGTATTTAAAAGCATACCCACGTTGATGTGTTTCTACTTTTCAGAATGCAGCAGGTCCAGCACCAGTATGTCTGCTCGAGTGTCTCTCTTTGGTTTAGCAACAGAGCTGTGACGGGGCTGATTTAACTCTCCTCGATCAGCCATCACTTTCGGTAAAAAGGTGGAAGTGGTGCTACAGACTCCTGCAGCCTGATTGATAACGTGAAGGATGTTCATCCACACGGCTGCCCGCTAGATTTTATTTGCTGCAGCTAGGTTGTTCAGTCTGAGATCGTTTCGTACTGGCAACAAATCTGCAGGTTTGAAGTCGAGTGACAGGTACCACGTGCGCCTTTGTTACGCTCCACGTTGTTTGCATGTCTGTGTGAGAAATGTGAATGAGATGCATTTCATGTACCGACAGCCACTATCTCTTGCTTTCACACCACTGTGCCGTAAGTGGGGTTGAGAAGAGAGGCTTTAAACAAAAAGAGCTTTCATACCGTGGTCCTGTGTGACAAAGTCACTGTAGGTTGCCCTAGGACTCGGAACTACTGAGGGAACTTTTGAAACGGCCGCTATTTGAACTTCTGAGCAGGGTCTGCAATCTTGCTTAATAATTACATCAAAAGTGACAATTTAATTCACTGTAGGTACCCACAACTATTTCTGAAATTAATAATAGACATGCTTTGTAGCTTACGCATGCCAAAAGTTATAAGACAAGCCTCATCCTGGAACCTGACTATTTTAACATGACTTCCTAAATAGTCCAACAATTTAGAGCTATTACGTAACATTTTGTTCTTGCTAACTTTTAAAACAAAAATGTTTCCTTGCATTCACTCGGTTGTCTGTAGTGAAGTGACCTCTCTGAAAGGGTTACTCTTTGAAGTGCTCTCTGAAGAGAGCTTCAAGGCAGCTGAGTGTCTCAGATCGGGATTTTCTAGGTTTTGATGCAAGAAATTTGTTTAACAAACAGCTCCAAAATATTTAGATTCTGATTAATAACACCCAGCGGTGTGGTATTTAAATAATATAAAGTATGAAATCTAACATGTGGCCAAAGAGTGTGTGCTCCACATGGCTAGGAGAGCAGGAATGGGAGCATGCCAGTATCTGAGCAGGAGGGACAGTTACACAAAGCCAACTGAGCCGTTCTGTAGGGTTATGTAGCTGTTGTCTCTGCTTGCACCAGAACTTTTCTGCTGACGTTTTGTCTGGACAGGATGCACCTTCAGCAGCGCAAGGACCGCTGGTTGCTGTCGCTTTGTTCTTCAGAAGCCCACTTGTGTAAGAGTGTGCAGAGCCCTGCCTGTGGGTAACGTGGGGTACTCAGAATGCAGCAGTTTGGGGGGATTAGCCAAAATTCCTAGTGCAGCGCTGTATGCGTAACGCTACCCAAGCTCAGGGAAACTAGCTGTGAATAACCCTCTCACACTGCTCACCCTGAAGCCGGTGACAGGGCCTTAGAACAGACTGTAGCGAAATTCCTACCCAGTTTTACAGTCTTCTTAAATGTTGAAACATTAGTGATAAAAGCTGCTTTGCTTGGCTGGAAGAATGCTTGGTCTGTCTGAAGGCAGTTAAATAGTAGTGTGTTAGGGTGTGTCTGACAAAAGGGCTTGGACTGACACTGAGATACTGAACTGGCCTCTGCTGAAGGGTTCATTTGAAAATCCCACCTCACTTGTACCATGTTTGCTATTAGATTAGGATCACATCTAATCTCATAGTAATTATATATTAGCTGTATATATTAGCTCTAGGATGAGATCTGATGTTTGCATACAAGTATTTATTTTATTAAATGAAAAGGCAGAAGGACCTAGAAAGCTCTGGCATCGTGTATCTGTACCTCATTTGCATACATACGTTTTAACTGCCAAAACAGAAAAGCTTGTGATTTTAATTTCCATTTTGGGACAAGCCAAAGGGGAAAAAAAACCACATATTTTTAAATCAGCTTTTCTATGATGGAAACAAAATGAAAATCAATTAGCTCCTTAGTATGAATACATTAACACTGTGAATATGCACGTTGTCATTTAGCATGCCAATGTAATGCTGTAATTGTCCAGACGTAACACTGTCAGAAGATGAGGTATACCTGTAATTCTTATTGATTTTCAACCTTTTTTTTGTTTATAAGGGTTGGAAGTAGTATGTAGCCACAGAGATACACACAACTGAAGAGACTCATAACCTGTCTTTGTGAGCAGTTTCACATGTGATCAATCTGCTTTAAGAAAATCCTTCCAGATGCAGTTCTGTATTGGTGATGGGAAATACAAGAAAAGGTGTAGTGGGTAGAATCTGAATATGCTTTCAGTTGTGCATTACTATCTAAAATGGACATTGATGCTAAAGGCATTCTGTTCCCAGATCAACATAGCCATGACTGTTAAAAATGCAAAGAAAGGAGCTCATTCATCAAGCCATACTAATTATATCTAGCCCACATTTGCAAATTGTTTATTTGTAAGCATTCCTGGACTGGTATTACTGATTTGTAAGGATTATTTCACAGTTGTTGGTAACAAAATTAAAAATAGTCTCTGTTTAGTCTCTTTCAGAAGAGTTGAAGCTATATGATGTGGAAACAAAAGGTGTGTAATAAATAGAAGGCCTTATAAGCAAATGTCTTGATACTCAAGGAAACTGTTATTTCATGACTGGATTCTAACTTCAGACCCAATTACAGGATTTCCTTTTTAGAGTTCATTCACCCCATCGCAGAGAATGTAATGAAGATTTTTATAGAACATTTTTATTAGGAGAAATGCGGCAAATCTTTGTGATTCAGGGTTTCAAGACTTTAGATTATCATCTTTAATTTCAGCTAAACAAAAGAGAGTCTCAAGCTTCTTAATTGCAAACACATTGCAAGAAATAGTATTTAGGGCTTTTGAAATCAGGAGATTTTATTTCAGGTGTTCTTCTGGGGTGAATTCCCAGTTTGTAGATGCAGATACCTACTACAGTTAACAGTCTGTACCAGTTCTACGTTTCAAAATTAAATAGTCTGGTACTTCTTCAGTCAATAACACTGCAAGGTACATACTGGAAAAGGGAGAAAAACCTTAAAACCTTAAGTTATCAAGTATTTTGTAAATGTTTGATTCCTGCAGACTCCATGAATTACAGGAATATGAAACTTAAATACTGAAGTTGCACAGAGGTCTCTTTTTCTGGTGGACCCTTTGTCAGGTGCAGGAAGGCTAATCAAAGCCAGAGGTGGCCTTGTTGTTGTAATTTATGTGCTCCAAACAGACCAACTCAGATGTGCTCCAACGCAGAGATGTAGGAGCATTATTTTTTCATTTGACTGATTGTTGACCAAACTGGCAAAGCTTCACAGCCAAACCCTTCTTACAGTGTGTCATTCACAGAGCTGGATCCAGGCAAATTCAGGTTTAGTGATTTGTACCCATGTCACGTTGGACGTGTTTGTGAGCAATTAAAAAAAACAGGTCACGTTTCATACTCTGGAGATACTGCTGTTTGTGATTACCGCCAAATTTAAATATTTTGCCTGCATCAGACTGCTTCAGTCAGCTTACAGGGTTAATAGAGTGCTCTGCTGAGCAGCTTATAGGAGAGCTCACACTTTCAGGAAAACTCTGTCCAGTAGCAGGGAATTGCTACAAATCTCCTGGTGTGAAGTACACCCTCGCTTTACATCTTATGAGAATGGCTTCAGTATACAGCAGCTTCTGTGTCCCACTTCAAGTTGCACCCAGACATCTTTATAAACATATTTAAGGCTGAGAGTTTTAAAGAGGAATTAGCAGCAGCCCTTAGATGTTCAAAAATCCAAAAGTAAATCACTGTTTTATCTTTCTTCCATCCTTCAAAATGCTGCATGTTCTTATTACTTTCAAGTCAAACTCATGACTCGAGAATTTTTGAGTTCTGTTGTGACTGAACATTGAGCACATACGTAATTATCGGACCTTGAACAGAAACAATAAGTACAACTACTTTTTAAACTATTCATACCCATTCTCAGTGTGTAGTATCTAATATGATGTTGTGTTTTAGACAACATTGATATGAAAATGACATCTGAAGTAAGAAAAAAAACAGGAATTATTTACTTTGTGAATTTGTCTCTGTATTGTAATGATTGCATTTGCTCATTGCACACTCTTACACGTGAGATCTCCAAGACAGTGTTTTTAATTCATTGCCTGTTGGGGTCTTTGAATTAGAAATCTAAGAAAATCTGGTAAAGATGGCTAAGAAACTATGTTCAGTCACAGAACATCACCTGTAATTGTGCAATTAACGGTTTTAACTCATTTTGCAGCTTCCTGAAACGCTAGAGAAGCTTTCCAGATTTTCTTATTTAAGCCCTGAAGGCACTAAAGAGTCCTCAAGCTCTGGCTGTTTCCCAAAAGCCCTTGCTTGGGTGTTTCTTAAACAGCTTGATGTTTCTCAGCTGGGTAGAAGAAAGTTAAGCAAGTCCTGAATTTAACAAGGCTAGGTAAGAGGCCCATGTTTTTAATTACCTCATTCGTCTTCTGGTCTTGAGAGCTGAATGTTGCATTCTGACTTCTCTGTCATTTATTCTTCCAGGTATGGGCTGTGGGGTTGACTGGAATTTGCACATCTATACGAGCACTTCATGTGTTTCTTAACAAGTGCTTTACCCACTTAAAGGTATTTTATTGTGGTCATTATTTTGCTCATTAAATATATTTTTGTGGTTAACACAACCGGTGCTCTGGCAGTGGATATAACTTTTCTTCAGCTTTGATGGTGTGGGGGTCATCCAGCCCCTTGTGTTATCACACCAGTGAGATTAATGCTGGCAGTAGTGACCATCATATCGTACTTGGCTGAATGCTGTTTTTTAGGCATTTTGTGCTTGACAATATACATCTTAAGGGAAGTGTGAATCTTAAACTCATAGAATCATGAGGCAGTGTTTCAGTCTCTGACACCAGTGATACACCAAGTGCTGAACAACAACAACAAAAACCACCACAGAAATGACAGAAGAAATAACTGGAGAAACTGAAGATCACTTCTGGTTTAAATTGAGAGGAATTCTTCTGCCCCACAGACAGATGAGTCTGCAGATGCTGCTGTTGTTAGTTTTCTTGAATATTTGACCTGTGAGACTGAAAGTGAGATGATAAGAGGTCTCCTGTGTTTCTCCACACACTATCAGTTTAAAAATATGCAGAAGATATAGACAGAATATCATCACTGGTTTCCTACAGGTGAATGCTGAGAAATGGTAAGTGTTAAGATTTGCATTGGGGTGGATTTTCAGTGACTGGACATCTCGATTGTTGGATGCCTTTGTAAAGTAGCCTGTATTTCTGCTGGAATTACACGGAAGACATTAGTCAACGTGAAAAGTGTTTCAGATACTGTTGTGAAACAGTATCTCTTACAGGTAACTGTTGTAAAAAGTTAACTTGATCAAAAATTCTCCTATGAAATCATCTGTATTTCTACCTTTATCTAGTGAAAAAAGCAACAAATGTGTGAGCTCCTGTTTTTGTTCTAAACTATGGTGGCTGGTGAGGCAAAATTCTCAGAAACTTTCTTCATTTTTAACAACTTTTTTTATACTGCAAGCCTTTTTATTTTCTGCATGTTTTATTTATCATTTTGATTTGAAAACAAAATCTGGCTGTGCTTGGCTCTTTGCATAACAAAACAATACTTTCATTGTGAAGTTTCACGCCTGAGTCTGCTCAGAAAACAACTTAGAAAATAACTTGAAGAAAATGACTTGAAACCTTTCATGGCTTTTTGGCTGGAATGTGCTTTGAGTGATACAAATAGTGGTCAAATACTAGTTTTATCAGTTCTTCTCTGAAACCAAGAGGGATTAGGACTGGAACTTGCACTTGAGAAGGGACTTCAAAATTCATCCTAGCTAGAAAGAAAAGACAGTACCTTTACCTGGAAGATTTAAAAAAACAAACAAACAAACAAAAAAAAACCTAATTTGTTCTCAACCACCTACTTATGAGAAATGTCAATTTGTATCCAATTTTCCTAAATCGGGTATTGAAGCAAGGGTATCACTAAAATTGTCCCCATTTCTTTTAAGTCTTCTCTCGCTTTGTGCTGCAAAACAATCCCTACCATTTCATTAGAAGGGTCGGACAAAGCCCTACAAGCAATTGCCTAGATTTCTTTTCCATAGGTTGTAAATGCATCATATGTGTCTGTCAGGCCATACAACAATTAGCCTAAAGTAATGACACTTCATCTTTCCTGAAGCACAGCTATTTGAAACTGGCCATCTATCTACATGTTCCAACCCATGAAACACCATGGAGGGAAAGTAGGAGTGGGATGGTTGCGTGGCAGATAGATACCATAAATGAGGGCTCTTCTTAAGGCTTTTAGCTGAAGCAGCAGTGCCTCAGAATCACTGTGAACCTGCTGTAAGGGAAAGTAGTCAGAAGAAATTGTTAGTACTAACATTATTAAACAATCACTGGTCCTTTGGAACGTAAGCTGAGTGGGATGTGCAAAATGTTCTCAGCTGTATGTTTTGAGCTAAATCAAGGCAAGGAGCATTAATTACCACGAGCTGCATGGGCTGAGGCTTGCTGCCCAGCTCCTGCCTGCCCAGGGCTCACTGCCTGTGCCCAGGGCAGCCCTGATGCGAGTAGAGTTCCCTGAGGAAGCACTGTAAGAAATCCCACCAGAGAGCTGCATTTAAACTTCAGTGTGAAACTGTAGTTGGTCCTGCACCAAGTTGTGGGGCCTGTTGACATGCGTGCTTTACTGGGCCGCAGATTTTCTGTGTCAGACTTCTTGGACTTTTGTCAGACTCAGTCAGGCTTCATGGACGTTTCTGGCAGTTACTGGACTTTTGGCTGATCCTGGTGAGCATCACCAAACGTTCTTTACTCTTTGTGCAAGGCATTCCAGATCTTTGTTAGAGTCCTTTGAGCTTTACTTTCATTGGCCAAACTGAAACACTAGTGGCTATCGTTTAAGAGATAATGTAAAAAAAGGTGATGCTAATGTCACTGACATTCTTGGTTATCATTTTGTAATTAACTTTTTCCCCCTTCACTATAACTAGAAGACATTGTAGACTAGGTTACCATACCACTAATATCAAAAAAGGTGAGAAATGGGTTATGTTTTGATCCCTATTTTTAACCCCATTTACATTATGGTTTATTAAGCATTTCCATTGTTCAAACTGGTGAACTGACATTATTTATTGAGATTTTAACTCTATGTATTTTCACAATTTTGGTTTCCATTATGTACTTGACATAGTTCAAATGTAACTAATTAGTAGTGAAGTACAACTTTTCATTTATCACTTTCATTTTTGCAGAAACATTTTTTTTAAGCATTTATTATTACTTGTTTATTATGATACAGTGCTTCAGGTTAGAATCTTATCTAATTTTTAATGAGGATTCTAAATCTATTAATGTGTGTAAAAGGTCTAGAAAGAGTATTGTTATTTTTATAAAACAGTGGTATTACTGTAAACATCACTAAGTGATTATGTTTTCACCATTTTATTCAAAGACGTTCAGTGCTAATACTTACTCCTCAACTTCAATATAATTTTGGAACCACTATCCTAAGAAGTAGATAATCCTAGAAAGAAGTCAAATTATTAATGCAGAGTGGCATAGTCATCAACAGACTACAAAATACACTTTAAAAATCATGCTTTTACAAACATGGCACAGACTCTGCTGTAGCACTGTATGCTTTAAAAGCTGCAGATACATTTTAGAAAACACTGATGAAGCCATTACTGCTCCATCCATTTGTTCATAGTATATATCATTATTCAAGAAATTTAAGAACTGTAATGATGGAAAATCACACAGAAAGAAAAGAAAAGGAACATGGACTTTGTCAGAAACAAGGGCTACATTTTTATTCAAGAGGCCCATAATGACGGAAAATCACAGTGAAAGGCAGAGACGAAACAGGGATCCCATAAAGGACTGACACACCACAGTGGCACAAGTAGTAGAACAGTCATAGCAAGTGGATAAAAATAAAGAAAACAAAATTAACTAGAGAAGAGCTGGACTCAGGGATGAAGCACAAAACAGAAACAAATCACAGCAAATGCTGAAGATTAATTTCAAAGAAGCTACTGAGAATGAATGGAGAGACAAGTTGCATCAATATTAATGAAGCTGAAATAGAGCTCCAAACGACCACGAGTGCAAAATGGCACAGAAAACATTTTCTTTTTAAATAGGTTGGAGATTGGTTCACAAGACCTTCATAAAATTGAAGAGAATTCACAAAAGACATTACCGGAAACGTGGTAAACAATTGTAACACAAATCTTAAAGATGAACTTTAGGAAGATTTAATTACCACTGCATACATTTGTGGTTTTAATTCATAGTTTATAGGCAAGATGTTCAGAAAAGTGTGTTTTCTGACATCTAATGATCTATAAATGTCTTAACAGGGTCTTATGCAACTCCAAGTATTGTCCTTTGATTTTTTTCAAGCAGTCTAAGAGAGTTAAGCACCTAAAATCCTTAGTGATATATTCTTCTTTGGGTCTTTATAACGTACAAGGAAATGTTATTGCCCACCTTGAAATGAAGAAAGAACAAATATATGTTACGTATAGGTTGGCAGTTAGAACTGTGCAGGCAGGAAATAAACCTTTCTTCCAAAATTACTTTAAGGCAGACGTGACTATAGGCTATGGAGCTCTCAGGGATTCTTGGATGCTTGACATTAAAAATTTGTGCCCCACCAGCTGACAACTGTATTCACTTCCAGTCAGACAGCCTGTGGTTACAAACAAGGGGTCACATTTTAAGAACCCGATTTCTGAAGAAGACCAACACAAATGTGTAATTTCTCAGATGATGTTGTCAGGAGTCCTGTAAATTGAAACTGGCGTGTCAAGCGTTGCAAGATCTTCCTCAGCCAGAAAGCAGAGCAAGCAAGTACTTCTGATAAAGATTGCTCTTCCCTAAGAAAATTCAGTGTGTGAGGCTGAATTTCAGTGTCATAGAGATACAATCAATTGATCTGTTTTACTTGTATAACAAATTAAACTACTGGAGGTTTTGCATCTGCCACGAGAGCAGCCACACACTTTTCCTTCTTGTCATAACGGGTTAGTGATGTTATTTTGGTGCATTCCCACAGCTTACCAGCAGCAGCCTTTTCCACTTCAAGGGTCTTACTGCCCCGGCTGTAAATATGCTCACCTTTTTTACATTGTAGTAAAGAGGGGATGATCTGAGTAAAGCTATTGAGAGTAACGAAACTGCTTTGTAAGGCAAAATTTTACTTTAAAGGGGAGACTGGGATATAAAATATTGGCATAAATCTGTATGAAGACATAGAATAGATTTGGCAGAAGAGCAGCTATTGGTGGAAGACCACACTCTTGTTTTTCTTTGGGGACATGGGGGAGGTATTGCATAGTGTCAGGCCCTAGTTAAACTCCAACTGAAAATCTCTCTGCAGAATTTATTTGGGCGCTGAAATCCCTATCAATGAAACCTGTATACAAGCAGCCAAGCTTAAGTCAAACTTTGGTTGTATCCACAAAAATATTAAAATTGTGATACTTCTCTGGTCATATTTTATTTTACTTTTAATGCTGTGATGGTAAACTTTACCACTTAGGAAATAACTTCATAGTATTTTGTAAGAGAATTTTGTTGCCTTAACAAGAGTTGCCCTACAGAAGTGTTGTTGGGCTGTGGGTCAGCAAGGCCTTCTGGTGTGCCGTGCTCTGGCTTGCTGTGCGTATCCTCCACCCCAGCGACTCACAAGGCAGGATGGTGATCACCTTCAATTATTGACGTGAATGTTATTCGCATTTTGGGAGAACAGCGCATAAGGTAAAATGGAAAGGTGTCTGCTAAATGTAGAAAGTCTGAACTTTTGGGTAGACCTGTGCGGTGTCAAGAGTTGGACTTGATCCTTAAGGGTCCCTTCCAACTCAGGATATTCTATGATTCTATGAAATGGTGTTCCTGTTCAGCTACATTGTTGTGTTGATGGCTGTTGCCGGATGATGGTGCTTGTGTGGCACTTCTGGCTGTTAGTGACCTGTGGAGATGGAGGCTGGTACATCTTGGAAACTGCTGTAACTCTTGATTTGTGCTGGGACATAGGGTATATAGTGCATATATATAAGTTGTTTCCTTCAGACCTTCAAGGCAAACATAAATAGGTCATTTTGAAGGACTGTACTCACGCTTTATGCAGTTCTTCAAATGAGGGGAAAACCTGGGTGTTCATGTTCAATTCATGACTTATGGTTTCACTTTATACTTACTCTTACTGTATTTTAGTGTATTTCTTCTTTTGATCCATAGCAAAAAGAAAGTGACAAAATGGAAACGGTATCTCTCTGTCAACAGGGCAGTTATGAAAGCAATTAATTATATAGATCAGCAGCAAGCAGAAAGAGGAAACCACTGTATTCTAGATAATAATTTTTTTCCAACTTTTGTGAAAGTACTAGAGTTTGAAGAAACATGAAATCTAAGGTGTTATCAGAGCTCTTCTAAAACATGGATACAAGGTAGGTCAGAAAGATGAAACCCAGAGCCAAGGAAAGAAAAGCACCTGAAGGCACAGTGTTCTTCCAGCTTTGAAGAAGACTGGCTCTTAGGAGCAACTTTGTCAATTAACTATGGGGAAAACATTGGTGATGAGTTGCTAAGCTTTTTCAAGTGGAGAATCATGAAATAAGTTGCAAAATAGCTAAGAGATCATCTTCTGAACACTTGAATGAGGCATGGTTGTATTGTGACTTTTTCTTATGAAAAACACTATGATGAAATTAAAGAAAATTTATAGATATTTATATGGTCCAAGGCTAAAATTGCTTTTTCTTACTGAATTTTTATAGCGTAGTAGCTGAATTTTACTGTAAAGGAATAATTGGATTCTTATAATGACCACAAGAATACAATAGCAGCTGTTTGCAGTTAGCATTTATGTGGAAATTGGAGTATTCTAGCAAACGAATCTCAATTGTATTTGCAAAGGTCATGATAACCCTAACATAGAACTGTCATCCCACGTTCCCTAGGGGTGCAGTGCTACCACAGTATTTCTGGATTGGACTCAGATATGCACCCACTTGGTCACCCTAACAATGTTCTTTCATGAGGCAAAGCTTCTAGATGACTGCTGTTGTAAACTCTTGAAATTTTACACGTCATTATACGCAATGTCTTCTTGAAGAAGTAGATAATGTCCTTGGTATCTTTACATATGTGTAGGTGTGACTCACTTTGGTGCTCTAATGAGTGAGTCCTGAGGACCATTCTGCAGCCGCTCAGCATCCAGCCCCTGTTGCTCTCCATCGTTACGGGAGCACATGCTGCCTGTGCAGTGGTACAGCTGCTGTGGTTTTCCTCAGAAGCCTGGCTGACCTGCCTAAGGTTGCAGCTTTTGACAGATGTTAAGGAATTATTTGGTATTTTGTGAGTAATATCTCTTAATTCACGTCCATGAGTAACTCTTTTTCCCCTACTTTTCTCTGCTTTTAGTAGTAGTAATTGTAGAATTGTTTTTATTTTAAATCGGTACTTGCTTTTATACTGTCATTTAGCTAGGCTACTGGAAAGTTCAAAGCAAACTTGTCATTGTTGAACTAAAATTTCATTAATCCCCCAGCAATTTCTCCTACTTCAGTATCTTTCTGTCATCTCTGTCTGATTGAATCTTTTTCACTATTCTCACTGTGGAAACTTTAGTAGATATTATACCTGTTAGTGACATCATCTATGTTAAGAGTTATGACATTCAGCTGAAATTTCTGTGATCTAGGAAAAAAATATTAATAGGTGCCAGATCAGACTCTTCCTCATTATGTGCTCCTGAGCAAGTCTTACCCTTGTACTGGTCTTTAGGTGAGGAGAGTAAGTACAACAACAACAAAAAAAAAAAAGATTGAAAATGAGTAAATATAAACATGAAGTATGGTATGAATTTCAGAATGTAAGGAATGGCACAAGCCTAGATTCTCTATGGAAGTAGATGAATCCACAGTTAAGAAAGTAAAGCCAAAGCCTATTGAATCCTATCAAAAGTAGTGTTTAAAAATGTTGTGTTAAAGTACAGTTCAGCTGGGTGATGAGTGCCCTTAAACTCCCCAGAAGTCACTGAACAGCATTTAGTTTAGACTGTGCCCTTGAGCAGCATTTCTTTTTAGCACAGAGTGTATTTATTCCTCAGAGCCATCCTATTCCCTCCCAGGGGCAAGGACCCAGGCAATCCAGGATTGGTGGCGTGCAAAAGCAACTTTGTTCTTCTAACCCCCTGGGTTGCGCTGAACATTGCCCGGTCACAGCAAGGATCAGGGGCTCTGTGTTTATTCTTTCAGTTCTACAAAACCACTTATTTTTGTAGTTAACGGTGGCTTTGCAGTAAATATATGTTCTGGGAAGCAAAAAGCAAAGAGTATGTTGGTGGCACAAACCACGAGGTGTTTGTTTTATTACTCTCCCTTAAACATTGTTTTTAATCAGGCAGAGACCCTCTGGGACTGTTTGACTTCTGCACGTGTGCTAGCTGTACAATAAGCTGTATTTTTGCAGGCGTCCATGTTGTAGAGTTAAGATGACATTGAGATGACTGCTCTCTAGATGTTTTTTCCCATCAAACTTACAGAACACATTTTAAGTAACAGGATTGTTATAATTTAAGCTATGCATGCCAGTTTAAAACAAGGCTTTTATCACTATGACAGATTTGGATAGAAACATTCAACCAAGTAAGGCAAAGCATGACTCTAAATGCAACTTGAAAACAAAGGTAGGTAGGGTGAAATGTTACACTGCCAAGAGATGATTTCTAGCTGATGGAATCAAATGCTTTCAAGTCCTTTACGGTAGGTAATGAAACAGCAATGACTTACAATAAAATAGATATAGAAATAGATTGAAGGGTGGCATTATTACAGTATGGTGTGTGATGAAGTACAAAGGGCATCAATTAGAAAAATTGTATGCAAACTTGCAAATTCTTGCACGCACAGCACTAATTTAGATATGCTGAACTAGAAACAGCAGCAGAAGTGGTCAAGATCTTAACAATTTTTTCTCTTCCAGACTTGAGCTGTTTTCCCAGATAGCTAAAATCAGAGTTACCCACACTTTAGACTCTATGTATATACATAAATATACATTATAGATACAAAGATATATGTATAGTCCTTTATTTCAAATAGCAAACTGCTGATACCTATATTGTGCTTATGAACTGGTGAAGAAAAGAATTTAACTGGGTGCTAGATAATTAACAATTTTCTTGTCATAGACAAATACTCAGCTTAAATATTTTAAGAAGATAGTTTAAAAAAATATTTTGAGATATCATGCCTACACTAAAAAGATGGACAACAAAATTGATTTACAAAATGTTAAGAGGGTAAGAAAATGTATTTGATGGAAATGGTCCCCAAAAGTAGCCTTTCACAATGTTTGTGGCCTTATTAATGGAGCTAGGCGAGTTCATGCCTTATTCTGCAGTGAAGTAGCCTTGTGTGACCCTACTTTCAGGACATACAGTGTAGGATGGGTAGGAGTTGGCTGTCTTGACCTTTCAGAAGGCTGGAAAACTGAGATGTGTCAATTCCATTCCTGAAAAAGACACAAATTTTGCTTACTGGAGGTTTTTTATTTACAGATGCAAAGGCTGCAGAGGTGCTCAGCAGTTATTCATACACATTTTTGGCTAATTTCAGTATGTCTGAATGTTTCTTGTAGTAATCCATTTGCTTCATTCAAGAGCTAAGTAACTAAACGTTAACTTGAATTAGTTGTTGTTGTTATTTTTTTCCTTTGTCCTATTGGTAGTGTTAGATTAAAGTAATAGAAGGACTTGCATAAGCATGCTACCACCAAAGACTGACTATTAATGATTACCACTACACTAAGAGGAAAAATCTCTGCATGGATACCGTAGTCTTTTTCTCCACCATACTGCAGCAAAATCTTTGGTCACCGAAAAGGAAAATAAGTAGTAACTGCTGTTTCTTTGATACGTAATTCAGAATTAGGCTTTGGAAAACAGTGTCCTTTCTTAGCAAAATAAATAAATAAAAAATCAAGATTATATTCCTTTTATTGTAACTGAGATGATATATAATCTGATGATACTCTCACCTTGACTCCTTCACTCTGGTGGTTTTCCAGTTCTGAGAATTTAATCTTACAAATCTAAAATAGGACATGCTGTAAGAACAGTTTTTACTGACATCTCTCCTTCAATTTTCTTAGCAGGCAAACACTTGATGGTGTCTGTCTGTAATGGTTCAGAGGAACAGTCTGAGTTGAAGAAAGTGTCTTTAATTTTTTTTTTTCAAGAGTCTTGGTCAGACTTCTGTAACATTCTACAACTAATTTTTTGTGTATTCTAAGTGTTTTGTCTTCTTGACATCTAATATATTCCCAGATACAACCTCTCAAGGATTAGTTTGTTATTTATTAAATTGCTGTGCGAGTTGATATAAACAAATCCGGATGTGTTTACAATGGGCATATGCCTCTTGAGCATATGCTGCCTTTACTAATCTAAATAAGCACAAACAAAGACCTGGTAGTATGCCTCACTGCCACTGCTCCTTGAATCCAAAAGGAAAGCTAATGCTCAGTGCATACTCCTGGTATTCTACGTTTCTGGTGCTGCCTGCCCCAGTGCAGGATTGTTGGGTCAGGAAACAGACCCAGGAGATCTGAACCTGCATCTCTGCTTGCAGTGAACAGGGTTACTCTTCGTGCCTGATGCTTCCCTTCCCTTCATGTTATTTGCAGAAGGGTGCAGGGTCTTGGTCATGGTTCCTATACAAGCAATAATCACTTCAGAGTGCTCTTAGAGATCACGTTCAATAAAAAAGCCTGTATAGGAGGACATCCTTAAATTATAGCATGACGTATTTTGACAAGACCTATTTAGGTTGAGAGAATTGTTGTTTTCTTGCTGATTTATTTATTTTTGGCTAATTGTTTTAATTGATCTTAGAGGAAGTTAGATGAAAAATGAATTTTTCTTCAATTAAAATATTTTAAAGACCCACTAGAGCAAATTATACCCTCAACTAAGTATTTGCACTCTTCAAAGTATCAGAATGTGATGTTAGCATAGATTTATGACATGATAAGAAAATGTTCTAGACACATAATGCAAGTCTAATCATTATGGACTCTTTTTTTTTTTCTGTTGAAAATGATATTATCAAAGTAATTTGATTGGGGAACTGATGATCTTAATGACTTACAGCTAGTTAGCAATCTTTATCCTATCTATAGATTAAAATTATCTTTGTTTCTTTGAAACAGCAAATGGAAACATTCTTTATTCTGATAACTGTCAGTGTAGCCCTAAATGTCCTTGCTATGTTACTTAGCACCCTGTAGAAATACTGACTTCTGAAACCAGCCACTTCTTCCCCCAGCTGATCTGAGAGTCAAGTCCAGTCTTGCGTCTGAAGAGTGGCTGAACAGGCTCTGCGCGCCTGCACTCTCCTTTGTAGGACAGCAAAGCTGGTTCTGTAGAGGCATTGCTGAAGCAGCAAAAACACAGGTTATATTAATAATGGTCATCCATTACACTAAAATCCTATTTACAGGTTAAGTGGAACCCTGCATGGAGATAAATTCTTCTAGTACAGCTGTAACTTCTTGCAGGTCCCTGTTACCTCCTGCCTAGCTCAGGCTGTTCAGGCACATTCTGCCAGACAGAACCAGCTCTGTAGGGCTCCGCACTCCTCTGCTGGGACATGGAGACTGGACACTGCGCACCTGCAGCTGGGTGCAGAGCTCTGTTCTCGCCTCCAGTGCTGGCTCACTGATTCCTCAGGCTGGTGTTGCACCTCAGTCAGCTCCCCTTTTACTTAGTTGTTTACCACCATCCCCTATCTTTGAGTCTTTGCTGATTTGGGGATGTGTGTTTTCTCCTCCTGGGAGGGATGCCCCAGGTGGCTGGTGCTACAGGTGTTGGGAGCCCCATGGTCACCAGCCCTAAATGCTGGGATCTGTGTGTCTTGTGGCACACAGTTGTTTCCTCTAGGTGGGTAGGGCTCATCTACCAATGTTCTTTTTTAAACTGGTATATGTACTTTTGCTGGTTTTACTTACAGCATATGAGTTGCTGTTATATATACATTGTAATTTATTAAGTAAACACAATTACATTTGATTGTAATGTATTCAGGTTGTGGTATTTGCTTCCCCAACGATAATCTTCCCTGCCATGAGCGTTGGGCGTTATGTTAGACTATGGATTGCTGACTCTGAATGGCTTTGGAAAGGTCGCTGGATGTGGTGCAGGGGTTCTGTGAAGTCCAGAAGCTTCAGGAACGTCTTTTTAAGTTGTACAGCGTGAAGTATCAACTTGCAGGCGATCCCACTGCTATCCTCGGAGGTGGAAGCCTCCCGTCCCGCACGCTGCGGTGCCCCCAGCCCGCCTGGGTGGCTGCTGGCAGAAGCACGGCGGAGCCGGGACGCGCAGGGCTCCCTCCGTGCTCCCCGGTGCCCGTTCCTGCTCCCCGCCTGCTGGGCCTGCCACGGGCGGCCCCGGGAGCCCGTTGTGGTTCCGGGGCAGCGCGGAGCTCCCGGGCCGCTCGCGGAGCCCCGCCGAGGCCGCCCCGCCCCGCCCCGCTCCGCCGACCTTTCCCCTGGCGGCGGGCACGGCCGATGGGCGGCGCGGCCCCGCCTGTTCCGCCGCCGGCAGCTGCTGGGCCGGCGTGTCCCGGCCGCGTGTCAGGCCGCTCCGCTCCCCGCCGCTCCGCTCCCCGCCGCTGCCGTGCCGCGAGGTGAGCCCGGCCGTCTGGGGGCAGCCCCCGCCCCGCCCCGCCGCCCCTGCCCCCGGGAGCAGGCCGGGCTCCGCGGGCGGCCTCCGGGGGGCTCCCCGCCCCTAGGCGGCTCCGCGGGGCCTTCGCGGCGCTCTGCTCTGCTGTGCTCTGCTCTGATCTGATCTGCTGTGCTCTGCTGTGCTCTGCTCTGCCTCCCCAGATGCCGCCGAAGAAGGCAGGCGACGGGGTGAAGGCGCACCCCATCATCGGCCGGTTCGGGACGTCCCTCAAGATCGGCATCGTCGGGCTGCCCAACGTCGGGTAGGCGGCGGCCGCCTCGTGGGCACGGGCAGGCGGGGCCCTCCTGCCTTATCTGGGGAGGGTGGGGGGCGCGGGGGGGGCCTCACCGGGCAGGGCTCCTGCAGCTCCTGGGGAGCTGGTAAAGACGAGTGTCACGGAGGGGGCGGGTGGGGGACAGCAGCTGTAGTCCCCTGGCGTGCTCCTCGGCTGGAGTGTTTAGGGCCTGGCGGAGGAGCCTGTCTTGAGGTGCTTCTGGAGGAGGCAGAGTCCCCTGGAGAGCCTTGTGGTGGTGATCTGCGTGTCGTGCTCACTAACAGGACCTCCAGGTGTTCACACGCTTACAACCCTGGTGCAATACGATAGCAAAATAAAAGGGAGAAGTAAGGGCAAAGTGGCTGTAAAATGGTACAAAAATAGTACCGATTTACTATCTCTTTAATGAGATGAAAAAGCACTTTAACCATCACTATCACGTCTTCCATTCTGGTTAATGTTACGAAGTTTTTTGAAAGCTTTCCCTACTTCTTTCTTTTCTGAAAATGAGAAAGAAAACTTTGAACTTGTCTCAAAGCCATAATGAAATGACAAGAAGCCAGTATTTATATCTATTTACTTTTTCAGGGCCTAAGAGAGTTGCACACCAGATAGGAAATAATTAGTGATAGCAATGGCTAACACATAAATGGAGAAAATAGCATTTGCAGTTATAAAACAACTTTCAAGGACAGTTGTGACTGACTTCTGAGCATTTTGGCTGTGTACAGGGACAGCTATCAGACTTCTGTTACCCAGTGGCAGAGAAAGTCTGTAAAACTGAAATTAAAGAAAGAAACCAAGCACCTAACAGAGTGTTTGAGGTGGAAGATCGAGGACTTGATTAAGAACTTTCTCTTAGCAATAACTCAGGAGTGGCTATTTTTGGTTTAATAAATGCCAACTAACAAAATAATCTACTGTCCGGTTTAAATGAAATGTGTTTGTTTTTTTTCCCTAGCAGTTTTACTGACAGTAATTAACACACAAAAAATCTTTGTTGAGTTAAACTGTATATTCATATGCACAAAAAAAATCACTTGAAATTAATTAACTGATGTGACTTGCTTTCTTTGCTCCCTTTTCTGTGTTTGGTTGTTGACTTTTATTGCTTAGATACTGAAGTTGTGTTAATGCGTAAATAAATCTGAAGAAATAGTATAGTTGTGGAAAAGGCTGATAGGTCTCAGCAAAGCACATTCACTTGAAATACGTTTCAGGCTTCCTGATTTGTTTTCTCATTTTATGCTCAAGGAAAATAAGTAGTGGCCAGTAGAGCTGTGTTTTGCTTTTGACCTAGAATTTCTCTGCTGACATGTGCGATATAGTCACTTAGGGGAATTCTTTAGGGCACAGAAGAGAGGTAAACGTGGAGTTTTGATGTGACACTCCATATGTGCGTTTGAAAGAGTCTTGTACTAGAAACAGCGCAATGGTCACTTGAAGCAGAGGCATAGTTCAGTACTGCATGTGGTTTGGGATAATGTTTCTATCCTGCCCTTGTAAATTCTTCTAATTCAAATTTGTTTAAAAAAGTCTTTATATATATTTTTTAACAGGAAATCCACGTTTTTCAATGTATTAACAAAGAGTCAAGCGGCAGCAGAAAACTTCCCGTTCTGTACTATTGATCCAAATGAGAGTCGAGTACCCGTGCCAGATGACAGATTTGACTTCCTGTGTCAGTACCACAAACCTCCAAGGTAACTCAAATTCTTCGTACTTTTCTTTGTTTAAACAGATGAAATGGTGTTACTGAAACCGAGGTTTGCATAGAAGTTTAATGCAATTACAATGACTTTGTGTCTCTCTTAGAATGTTCAATTACAATGCAATGCAATGCAATTACAATGACTGGTGTCTCTCTTAGAATGTGAAATGGTATGTATACAAACATCTGGACTTTGTTTTCCGTATGACTCTTGTGCTATGAGTGAGAAGTCTGGGTACTGCTAGTCACTGCTCAGCTTTGTTCCACCTTTGAAGGTAGAGACTCCCAGGTGACTTGGATCTTTTGCAGAGATTTGGAAAATCAGCAGTAACAATAGTGGACATACCTAATCTGTGTCACGAGACTGTTCATTTTAAAATGTTCATCCTGTCTTTTACGTTGTTCAGAATACAATATATGCCATGGTTATTTAGCTACCTTGCAGCTTAACCTGTGCCATCAGTCTTTTAACAGTAATGTTTATGGACAGCCTTTTTCCCGAACTCTCTCTCCTTTTTTTGGGGCTCTGCTATTTGTTGCCTGATATATTCAATGATATTTAGTGCTCTCTCTCTTTCAAATCTTTTCCTGGTCTATAAGTGTATTGATTTTGTCACATCATTGTTTTTTGGTAGTGACTGTTTTCATAGCCTGCTCTATGTGCTCAGTGTGAGAAATGGATTTGTGATTGAAAAGAAAAGTTTAAGGTACTTTCAGAACTCAGAAACTAAAATAGATACTCGTAACTTATTAATTTCAGTTTTCAACTACATGCAGATGTATCTTGAATAAAGTGAATGTACGTAAATCATAAGGTCAAATTATCATGCATGTCAGTGCTTTCGTTTAACATCTAGGCCTTGAGTTTTCAAGCCAGATATCTCCCAGCTGAAAAAAGATCACTGACCAAGAATCCATTTGTCACCTTAATTTTCAGGTCCAAACAAGTCACTTCTATCTGTAATTCCTATGTACTTCTTAAATACTGAGAAATACACTAATACAGAGCTATTTGTTTAGGTGAATTGTTATAATGTTACCTACTTCTTCCTTCCCAAGTGAGCATTAAACAGACTTGTTATTATGTAGACTATACAATAAAGCTGTGCTGAACTTGAGACAAAAACTTTGGTCTGTTGATTGTGCAGAAGTAACAATGTGGCTTATACAATTCATAGTTTTATGTTTGTTTGTTTTTAAGTCTAAATTGTAATAATATCACTGCTTGGCCACATAAACACTCTGTTTCTTCTCATTTAACTATGACTGGCTACTTCTAAATCAGTAGTTGAAGTGACAAAGAGAACGAGCTCTTCCTCCTCACCTTCTTTGGCCATCTCTTCTTAGAAGGAATGCATGGTGTCACACTCAGAAGCTGTCTGGAGAGAGAACACACAAAACCCCTTCCCTTTAATATTACTGGACATTGTTATTGGATTACTTAAATGGATACGGGGATTAGTGAGTAGCTCCTCTGAATTCTGTTATTATGCTTTTCTCTCTTTAATATTTCACTGTAACAAGCAAAAAAAAAAAAAGGCAGTAATTCAGTAGCACAGTAGACTGAGGTAATGCTCCTTGGACTGTTTGTGTTTATCTGGTTGGAACTAACTCAAGGAGATGTGGCCGTGGTCATGAAGATACACAATTTAATTTACATTTAAATTGTAATTTAAATTCCTTAATTTCTCTTGAATAGTCTTGATTTCTTTCTTCATCTTTATGTAAGATGTTCAGTGTTAATTTTCTACGTGTTTAGATTAGTAAAAGTAATCAATCTGTGCATGCAGAAATGTCATATAGACATTAAGTACTCGTTAAACCAGCCTCATTTGCCCTAATGCCTGAAGATTTTGTCTCGTACAGTTTAAAGCACTGATGTTTTTATTTCTTATATGCTACACTTAGTCACGACAGAACTGCAGTCATTGTATGGGGGTAGGAGGGAAGAGGGCTTTGTTGTAAGTAACGTATGACAGGCCAAAGCGATTTTGTCTGGATGCTTGGAGTCCAGCACTCCTGAGAGCCTCTTTGCTCAGCACGAGCAGCAGCCATGCAGAGCAGCAGCAGTCAAAAACCTCACCTGCCTGCTTGTGCTGGGCTCCCGCAGGTGTGGTGAGCATGACTGGGCCAAGCTGGCAGGCATTGTCACCTGGATGCTGGGAGGACATCGCTTCTGCCAGGGAGGGGTGGGCCCTGCTGCAAGAATAGCACTGGTCTGGGTTGCGGCTGCTCTGCCACCAGAGGAGGAGCGGGGCTCTCCAGGTACCGTTTGTTGCTTTTGAGGATCCATTCCCATTGCCACGAGATTAAAGCATCCACTGGAGTGGGGCTGGTGTGCTAGCCCCCACTGACAGCTGGCTGGTGTTACTTACTGGAAATGTAAATGTTTGCAAATTAAATGAATTGTAGGCAACAATTTAGAGGCAATGACATAAAGGTAAAGTTGTACGTATTAGATCTAGGTGTACTGACTGAACCATGCTCGGTGAAAACTCACGGTTTTTATGTTGTGCTAACATCTAGCTTTTCCAGAGAGGAAAGGTGAGGTTTTGTTTTGTTCTCCTACCTCCGTTCCCCCAATATGGGTACTTTCAGGCAAGGCTTGACTGACTAATGATTGAATTAGTTTCAGTTTAGCAATTGGAAAAAGATTATCTTTGTTGGAAGATAATCCGTTTAGGAACAAAAGCAGAAATATGTATTCTTTTTCCTGAATCTTAACCAGGTAGGAAACAACGGTATCCACTAATTTTAAAATAGAAAAGGTGTTCATCTTGGCAGGTAGCTCCTGCCTTGAAAATTGGGAATTGAAATCCAGAAACAATTGATCTGTTAACTGCAGATAATATTTTAACAGAAAAAGATTTTAAAGTCTAGGCTTCTGCTTCCTGCTCTGCTTAAAATCAAATCAGATTATAAGCAGGAATGAGTAAAATATAAGTAATTTGTTTGGTCCATCCTTTCTCAGGTTAGCAGTATTCATTCAATTCCTGGTGTGTTTGCAGCTGTAAGTAGATGCATTGTGTGGCACAGTTGTATTCACAAAACAGCATTTATTGCAACTACAAACATTTCTGTTTAATTTAGGCTGTTTTAAATCTCTCCTGGATGTCTTTTTCAACTTAAATTTTAAAGCAATCCTTGTTATCTCACAGGGGAATAATATGTGAAGTACAACTAGCCCTCTTTAACTCTAGCATTATCCTTTAGGATCTCTTTTTTTTTTTTTTTTGGCAGTAAATTGCCTATAAAAAAAACCCTATTACGTTGTAGATTGTTAAAATTCATGCATTCAGATCTACAGTGCTCGAGTGGTAGTGACTGAACTAAATCTGAGCAGTAACTTCCATTGTTGTCTGGGTCATAAAAGTCTGGTGTAATATTAAATAAAAGTTCTCTTGACTGTATTGCAGGGTAAGGTATTTGGGTACTTGATCAAGTTTTGGAGTAAAAATACTTTAATCATTTGGTGGAAACTGCTTGTTAGATCAGCAGTGGGACTCTTTGACATCATATGGGGCCTCCTCCAGGTTCAAAAATAGCATTAATGTAAATGAAAACTTCACCTATAATTCCAAAGTGAAGCATGAATAACTTAGCTGGCTGTAACCCTGGTATGTCAGCATCTATAAGAGAATCCCAGTTTTACAGAAAACTTCTGGCCTGAAGCGGCAAGCACACCGTGCTGTTAGCGTGCTTCTTCTCTGGGTATCGCTCAGTTTGATAACTCTTCAGTGAGATCTGGCTGCTGTAAGTTAACTTGCATGTAAAAAACTTGCCAGCAGTGAATGAAAAATCTTAAGTGGTGGGAGTTTGTGCCATCTTTTCTGCCTGGTGTGAGAGGCAAAATTTGATTAGATGTATTTCAGTGGTGTAATTACTTACTGAATAGCATATGAGCATGTGTCTCAATCTGCACTGAATCTTCTACTATTTTTTTTTTATAATTTACAAAGGTGAAATTTAATTAGCAGATTTTTTCATTTCTGGTTCCTGTACTGTTAGGTTCAAGTTAGTACCACGGAGAAGATGTTTTTCATGAAATAGTTCCTGTGTAGAAATTACCAGAGTTCATCTGCAATACCCAATTTTTCAAAAGATAGTTTCTTTAATTACCTTGTGAGATGTTTTTACCCTGTGAGAACTTCTTGCAAGGTCGACTGCAGTAGCAGTGTTAGTACAATCTCCTGGAAGACGCAGGGACTGTACTGCTCCGTTGTGTTTGGAAATAAGCTGAAAATAATAGTGAGGACAGAGGACTCTGGATTTCTGAGAAGTTCTCACAATGTAGATGGTCATCTGCATTGCTACTTCTTGTAATTTGTGAAGTGTTAACGGATGACTCCTGCTTAAGCTATAGGAATGCTCAGGAAGGAAGTAGAATTTCTCTTTTCTAACAGATTTCAAATGAAAGCTTTTAAAGGAAGAAGAGCCCGTACTGGAACCAGGAGTTAGTAACATTTCTTTTTACCAAAGGGAAAAGAATCTGACCTTTTTTTGCTGTGTGGGATCTTGGACCTGGTAGAGCCTGAGTTGAGAGAAGTGTATTGAACCATTCAGGGAATGAGCACAAAGTAAGCGTTACAAGAATCATCACCCAGGCTTGTTGGAAAACTGCTGCGTTATAAAATTGGCTGAAGCTTTTGGTTGGTTTTTCAGGGTATCCTGGTGGGTGTGAGATTTCAGTAAACTGCAGTAAATGCTGCAAAGAAATTATTAGGGCATTGTCATTGGAGAAGAATAAAAACACAGGGAGAGAAGCAGCATTTTGGATAGGTATGTTTTAATCTGAAGCCAAAGCTTTAGGTGTGTGTTGCCTGCAACAGTTTGCAACTAAACACTTAGTTGTGCTAAACAATTACTTGTGGAAACCTGCAAAATAAATGTATGCCTTCTCCCCTCAAATTTTGGAACAAATAGTATGTACAACAAATTGCAGGTTGTTTAGTTTCATGACGTTAATTGTCTTTCAGAGCATAGTTTGGAATGCCTTTTTCTGCTTTCCTCAGTCTTCATCTTCCTACGATGATATAAAGATTTAGGCTTAGGAAATGGGCCACCAACAATGGTGATTGTTTTACTTTGCTTGGGTTGTCAGCTTTTTGATACCCGAGATGAAGATGAGAAAACATCTTGGAAACCCAGCTACTTCATCTTCAAAGGTCTCTCGCTTGTATTAGCCAACTATGAAATAAATATGCTGGAGTTTTGCATTCATTCTCTGGCAAATGAGGCCGATTCTGGTGACAGTAGCCTATCTGCATATGAAGGTGTTTGTCCTGCTCTAATGTGCCATCTCTAGCGAAAGTGTGAATTCTTCTGATGGCTGGCCAGGAAGCTAATCCTGCCGGAACAATTAGAGGCGAGTATTGAAAGAGAACATTTCTAACACTGCCTTTGTTTTTCTTATAGTAAGATTTGAAATTACAATGGAAAAATGCTTTAAAAAGTATAATTTTTCTGCCTTGCTGCTGACTTAACTTCTTGTCAAAAAGCAACGAATTCTAACAAAATTCTCTCAGGGAAGTTGCTGCTGTTTCTTGTGAAGGTTTTATTAGCTGTGCACCTCTGTCAGGTGGGAGGAATCGGTAGCTTAATGCATTCATGGGGTTATTGGTTTTTACCTTCAGAATGTGTGTTATTCTTGGTAGTTCCTTAATGATGACTGATTAGCTGCTTCCATTTGAATTTGTGTACTAGTAATTAAAAAAAAATCGATAGAATTTTCTAAGAAAACCATAGCGGGACAAAAATGTGAAGCTTTCAAAGTTTGTTTACTTCTGAAGGTATTTATAAGAACTATAAGCAACTCATTCTATGTTGTAAACATTTTCTTGCATATTTTCTAATCTCACCCTTTTGAATGTTGTGTTATATTATGGCTTGTCTCTAATCGTGTCACAAAGGTATTGATAACATGGAATGCATTGTTAAGTTCCCAATTTATTACAGCTGGTGGGTATAGTAGTGCTTTGAACTTTACCTTGGCAAAGAAAAAGATTTTGTCCAGATCCTGTACTGTAATGTTTGTTTATTTGGAGGAGGCGAAAAAACAAAACAACAGAAACAAAAACAAGAACAAACAAAAACACACATGCACACAAAAAAGAAACACACAAGCATCCCACATTTTTCTTGTGAAGTGTAAGAGGAATATTGAAAACAAAAATGGGATAGACTTCATAGCTTTAGTCACACCCTTTTCATCAACATTACTAAAGCATTTAGTCATGGGCATTATATTTGGGCATTTTTCATTGTACTTGAATATTAGTAGGACAGTGAAGTGTTGTATTTATCTAAGCATCATGCTAGTGAAATATAGTTGGTGATAATTTACGGTGTTTGGAAATTAAGTACTGTTCCTTTTGTTTATGTATTTTGAAGCCTTCAAGTTGGAAATCTTGATGCCTGTGGTGTGCTGTTTCTTGTCTTTCGCAAGTGAGGAATTTGCACCATTTCAGCATTATTTTCTCTCTGCAGTTGTAAATGATGGCATGGTCATTTATGTAGACTGTGCTTTTAGTTGACACATTATCAGAGTTTTAATTGTTGTTTTCCCAAGATGGATTTTGAGAAGTAATTTTGGTTTGAATGTACTTGGTGTAAAATGTCACAGCTGTGTCCATTCAACTCTCAGCTTCATCTAAATTTGTTTTCTGCCTTCTTTCAAATTGTTTGTGTAACCCTGACCACCACTACTACTAGTTAAAACTACTGGTTTTAACCAACACTTCAAAAAATGCCCTTGTCTTCTGACGAAGTCGCTTAACTTAACTAAACAGTAACCATAGAGGTGAAAACAGCAGAGCGTGATAACCACGTATGAGTTTTATCCCTTTGGTACTATGAAAACTGCTCATTACAGGTGTCTTATTTCAGCATTTCAGGCCTGGTTGGTTATTTGTATAGATGTCATTATGATTCCACATTGTCAAAAAAAAAAAAAAGTGTTTTCATTTTCCATGAACTATGACAAATTAAAGAATGGTTGTTGTTTTACTCGAGGGAGGAGGGAATCTTGTCTTTTATACATTGCAAGTTAAATGGAGAAGAAAGATACTGTCATGTGCATCTTTTTCTGGAAAAGGGGAATGCATTTTCATATTCTTAACTTATTTCTGTGCCAAATGTTTTTGCTGATATGCCTCAACAATGAAACTTTCAACTTCTATCTTTCAGCAAAATTCCAGCCTTTCTGAATGTAGTGGATATTGCTGGCCTTGTGAAAGGAGCCCATACTGGCCAAGGCTTAGGAAATGCCTTTTTGTCTCATATTAATGCCTGCGATGGGATCTTTCATCTGATGCGTATGTAAACTCCATTTATATGTTCTACCTGTAGCTTACAGGACAGCACTGTTGTACTTCAAGAACTGTAGAACCAAATATCCATTAAAAAATCACTTTTACCATTCAGCTTAGTCATAAAATTTGGCGATTGCTATATTACAGTAATGATTTAGATGGTGAGAACCCGTGTTCCCGTGAAGTTGAGATTTGAAGCATGTTTATGCAGAGCAGTGAGCTGACATGCCTTTACAGTTAATTATATGGCTGATGAACAGGTAAGTTGGGTACAATTTGTTGTGCATCAGGAATACGTAGACAGAAATTTGGTACGGAATAGTGGTACTCTGGTTTTAAATCAAGTGGAACAAACTTCGGAGGCAAGTGTATTGTGTTCTTAGGCTTTTACTGCTGAAAAATAGGATGTGCTCTGGGGAACCTAGGCCTTTCTCCAAAGTGTTTGCCTGGAAACCATCTTTAAGTAAGTGGGGGGGAGGGTGGTACAGAATGAATTATCTCACCTTTGAGAACTTGGCCATATGTATATCTAGTACTACTGTTTTCTCCCTAAGTCATATGACATATACTTTGAGTAGAATAGAAAGCCATGGGATAATGATTGCAGCTAAGTAATGACCAGTATTTGAAGTGTTCTGAAAAGGTGAGGACAGATCTTCACTGGGATAAAGTGAAATAATCTGTTGAATTTCTGCATCACTTCAGGAACTAGATCCGTATGTGAAGGTGGTACTAATACATCAATATATTGTAAATGCTCGTGTTAGGACTACCTAACAACCATTTCTACAATTTCCCTAGAAGAAAGGGGAGATGAGTCTCTCCAAATCCATTGCTGTCCTGGGTTTGTAATTACAGTTTTGTCTGGTGCCAGTTAAGAATAAGTGATAACCTGTTTAGACTTGTTCTGTTTCAGTATTTATATCATAGATGCTTGTTATGGAACAAATTGATCCAGTGGAGAAGATGCTTTTTAATGTATATATTGAATAATGTTATGTGTTTGTCTCTGACAGCTATTATAAGGGTTAATGCCCTTTGTGCTTTTCTTTGGGGGATTGAAAAAGCAATTGGACCATTCGGATACTTTGTATTCTTTGTATTAAAATCTGTCTCTTAATCTAGTCTTGCATTTACTTGATATATGTTTCAGTTTCTTTTTGGGATTCTGAAATATAATGGTTGTGAAATGGTTATTGCTCTTTTTCTTCAGTCTTTTGGATCAAAAAAGATACTAGAATCACTTTTTAAATAGCACTTTTTTCATTTTCTTTTTTTTTAAATCTTATCCCTCCTCTTATACTGCTCTTGCTAGACACATTTTAGTTAGAATGCCAGCTAGTCGTGAATTGTTGTAAAATTGTATTAATTGCCCATAAACATGAAGATCTTTCCAAAGAATATTTATGGTTGTTAGAGCTAACAGTTAATAAAATAAAACAAAGTTAATGCAAATTAGTCTGGCTGACTACTTTCTTCTTCTTGCAAACGGCATACTTTCTAACTTCATTTTCCCATAGTACTGTTAAAGTGAAGATTTGGTACTAAAAGCTAGTAATAACCTCCCTAGTAAATTAAAAATAAGAAACTGTTGTTTACACAACCCAAACTTAAGTCAAAATGTATGACTCAGTGAAGTGTTCTACATACCATGTCAAATTATGTGTGTAAACCCTTTTTATATGTTTTAATGTTATTTACACTCAACTACCTTTCACAATTATTTCTATTCTAAAAATTCTTTCTTAGGAGTCTGTGGCATATGTGGGGTTGGCACTATTTCTGTCAGATTTCATAAACTACCTAAACTGTATCGCGAATCCTTAAATATTACAGATCCTGGGAAGATGGAGCTTTTTTGTTGGCTTTTATCAGAGTTCGGTCTAAATCCTTAATCAGCTGTCTGTCTTTGGGAGCCAGTGCCCAGGGACTGGCTGTCAGTTTTGAGCCCAGCTGGCAGGCACTGGATTTTTGCAGTAGCATAGAAGCTGACTTGAAAGGAATCTGGACAGGTTGCTTCTACTACACGGGAAGAGGCTGTGATCTGGTAGGTGAGGCCTTGTACACCAGCAAGCTGGAAAGGTGTTCCTGAAGGTTAAGAGATGATGGGAATGACAAAACACTCATAAGAAGAGGTGTACTAAGAAGTGATCTGGGGAAGTAAGCAGGACTGACTAAAAAGCTGCTAAGCTGTTTTATACGGGATTTTCAGGTAGGAATCAGAACAAAACAGTCATCAGGGAGATTATGTAAACTTTTGGGTCATTCTGTTTCAAAGCATAAAAAATGTAGTGTTCAGTTGTTGATCTGGAACAAACTTACCTTTGAGCACTGCAACTATTGCTCCCAGTCCTTATCCTGCTGCTGTTAATGGGCAGTGTGTGAAGCAGAGCCCTTCAGAGAACTGTGTTTTTTCTTCTTTCTGGGTGTCAAGCAGAAAGTTAAAAGCAGGTCACTGTGAGGCTTGTGCCATGCACTTCAAGGTCTGTGTGCCTGAATGTATTGAAGAAAGGTTGGTTAGGCAAATGGCGTTGTGTGTTACCCTGACACTGAGAAGTGTGGCAGACCACGCTCAAGCTGGAGTGCTGCTAGTGTCAGGCTGAGCATGTTGTTATCTACATCAGTTTGGGTTTTAGGCTTACTGGCTGTTATTCGCGTATTCATTACATTTCTCTGAAAAACTAGGAAAGGTAGGTAGTGGTGACTTTGCAGATCTGACACAAACATAACTTTCATTGTGTGGAATGTGTTAATCCTGACAAGAAAAACTGGATTTCCCATGGTTATAAATAGCTTTTTATCCAGATCTGGGTAGAGTCATTTCGTCTTGGTATTGATGGGCTCCAGTCAAAAGGATTGTCCTTTGCACTGAGTTTGTTTCTTTTAATTTAGGTTTATAGTAGGAAAAGATGCTGATTACATCCTGCTGTGTGGGCTCTCTGTGGACTCCTGGACTGACTACGGATGTACCGAAGTAGTGCGGTGTGAGGTGGCAGGGTGTTGATCTTTTCCTCCTCTTCTGTGATTTGCAGAACTCAGATGCCAGTGGGAATCTTCTGAAAACTTCCTGTTCGCTTATTGTCCTAGGAACTTGACTTCAAGAGATGGAGTGAGCGTTACTAACTCCAGCTGCTACCAAAGTAATTGTGTGCTAGACTGGCTTGGGAAACAACAGTTTTTTGTTTGGTTGGTTGTTTTTTGTTTCAGAAAAAAGGCTTTAAAACTAATGCTGTCTACCAGATCGCATTATTTGAGTCTTCATGTTATTTTCCCAACAATGAAGACTTTATTTTTTTTTTTAAATGTCAGTGTCTGATTCCATAATATAACTTACGGAGCACCTTTATTGCTGTCCTGAAGCACATTATTTTACCGGGTAAAAACAGTTCTTGGACTATAATCAGAGGTAGCAGAGTCAGATGATCCCAAGAATTTAGATGGATGTGTGCCTGGCTGTTTTTCTAGGCTTGGTTCAGTTGGAGTTTTTACAAAAAGCTCACTCAGGTTGTGTTAATTAAGGTAATGACAGGTGAGGAAATGGGTAGCTAGGAATGGAGAGCGGTTTGAGTGTAATGAGCTTCTGGAATCTCACTGAAGGTACTTTATAGTCCTAGGCTAATGGTTTTGATCCTGTTTTTCTTTATTCACTAAGAATATGTTGAATTTTTGCTTTCTTAAGGACAAAAGGGTCTGTTTGTGGTTTTTAGCTCCCACAACAGGATTCAATGATGTTTATTCTGTGCTAAGAGAAGGTTTTTGAAGAAGATCATTGCCTATCACTTAGTCCACCGCAGGGCACGTAGGTGAGCTGCAGCTCTAGTGCTCTTAGAATAATTGAGATTACGTTTCTGTTGAAACTGTGGAAGATGTGTGAGACATTTACCTACACTGTTTCTTGCGTAACATAAAGCTAAACAGAAGATTTATGTCTGCTTAATGTGTTACTTTATTTCATTTTGAAAAAGGAAAGTAACCCCACCTTTAAGTGGTTATGGATTTTCAGGCTTCTGATTTCCATATCCTAGATACACTTGTTACTTTCACTGGGAGGCATGGTGTTTATGAATTCAAGGAAAATGTTTTTATGCGTAAACTACTCTTCAAATATATATACTGAAGGAGCAACAATGTGTGAGAACAACATATGGTAGGGTAATAGGGTAAGTAAAGCCAGGTAACGTGTTAGAGAGTACTGCTGTATTTTTGTGTGATTAGTAACAATATGGAGTGGGTTCTCTTAGCTCAGCAAACAAGTTTTCCCATACAGAGTAGAACTGTATGTTTTTCTTTCCTTTAAAACTTACTACATTTTTTTTCTAATAAAGTGCACAAACTAAAAATGAATACTTTGAGGTAAACAATTTGATATCAACACTTATTTGTTTGTTTATTTCAGAGGCTATCCCAGGTTTTTTTTGTTGTTTTTTTTTTGAGGGAAATAGGGTTATATTTTATTTTTGGCTGAATCAAAGTATGAAAACTTTTGTTCAAGCAGATGTATTCGCTTATTATTAGTTGAGTGAACATGGGCTTTAATTCTAAGTTTCTTTTTTTTTTCTGTCCTGGATAATGGCATTTACAACATTAGCACCATGATAACACACACTTTAGACTAGTTAAAACTTTGTTCATCCTCTGAGCTTTGTTGTTTTGAAATATTTCTCTCTCAGTTCTGTTTTCCACGTTTCAGGTGGATTTATGGTTTAACTGAGGCAGAAGCATTTTCATGGTGGCATAAGACAGACTGTTTGAAGGTTGTAATAGTGTTTCTTCCCCAGTTGTATGCCTTCAACTACTTTCAACTTTTATGGCAGATCAGTCACAGGTACTTGTAGAAAATGACTTTTCTTTGTAAGGCGGATTAAAAATAGCGACCCTGTCACAAGTGCAAATGTAGGACTCACTCTTAGATAACGTTTTAGCAAGGAAATGGAAGTTGTCAATATTTAGTCCCTGCTACGGCTCCATCAAGTTTTGAGTGTTCTGGGTGCTAAGCAGCCAGAGCTTTTGGTGGTTTTGAGCTGCTTCTCCCACTGATACCCCCGGGTCCTAGTTTTCCAGGAAATGTGTTCCACATCCTTCTCTTATTTTTATTTGCTTTAATGAAATCCAGTCTTTCTCTTCAAAGGTACAGAAATCGGAAGGAAATCCATCTGTAAAAATACTTCTCTATGAAATGCTCTGTTCTAATAAATAAAAATGTGGCATCCAATGCCCAGTGCTCTGAGCAGGGCGGGCAGCCCCTGCTTTTATGGAGGAGATGAGGAGCTGCAGCTCGCCCATGCCCAGCAATCCATCTGTCCCTTTGGGGCCAGGATGGAGTGGGGAGGGGACAACAGGCCTTCCCCACAACTTGTCTGAGCCCTGTCCTGCCTGCTCCTTGAATTTAAAGGGCCTTGGTGAAACTAAATATTAGGGAGTTGGGTAACTGGCAGTCCGTGAAACGTCAGTCTTCGTGACAAGAGTGAAAGGGCCACAAAGCTGGGTAAATGTCAGCTGCCATCTGGTACAAGTGGTTGGTGTGACCAATATGAACAGCTTTCTGAAAGCTTTAATTGCTTTGACCCCAGTTTTATGTCTGTTATAGTTGGAATCATTTTGTACACCCCCTGGTTTTGCTTGTTCATGGTTTTACATAACTCACAAACCAATTTGCCATCATTTAAAGCTTGTATAGATACCAGTCACTTGAGCAGCAAGTCCTGCATTCGTATTTGATACAAACACTAACCAAAACTGAATCTGGTGATACTCATAATGACTTTTGCTCAAGATAAAAAATCAAGTTACTTGGCTTTATTTTTATCATCAAGAAGGTTATTGGGAACTCAGAGTAATAACTCCACTGTTTTGCTTTTCTTGTAAAAATAGAAATGGTGATTAAAAAAAAAGTATTTAGTTAAAATGGTCATTCTTGTGTCCTTTGAGCTCATTTTTTGACCTTCTGTTTAGTAATAATAAAAGAAAAGCATTTTCTGTATAAAGGTGCTAATCTTTCTGTAGCTTTATATACTTGAGGCATGAGGCATTTTTTTCTGTCTTTTCGAAGAAATCTTACTTACTGCTCGTGGAAGTAGCTGCTATGAAGAGGAGGCATATGATGATATCTCTTAGCCACACTCCATTGCTCCAGCGTTTCAGTGAGCAGAGTATGAGTTGCATTTCAGCTCCTCTGCACGTACATTCTGTGCACTGGGAATCATAGCGGCTTTGTGTATGCAGCTGTAGCTTGGCTGTGTCGCTTCTGTTAAGCGAGGCTGCTTTCTTATCTTTATGACGTGTCAAAATTCACCTTGAAGTAATTAAACACTATTGTCTTACAGATTTTTTTAATACATTTTGCTTCAGTTTTTCTTAGGATTTTTTCTTTCTGTTAGTAAAACTATTTGATACCTGTTAAAAAAGTTAAGGTTCTTTGCTTATGTGTACAAACATTTGACTGCTAAGCTATCAGAGTTTGAAACTAACTTCCTGCACACATTAAACTAGTTAGTGTTATACAATCAAGATGTATTCCTGTATGATATTGAGTAGATAACAGTTCATACTGAATTCTTCTTTTTTATGATTTGTTAGAGTAAGTAAAGTTGAATAAAATACTTGGAGTAGTTCAATTTAGTTAAACTTTGAATTAACTTTCAGTGATTCTGGTATATTAAAGCAAAAAAAATATGAAAGCTTTCAAATTAAAGTTGCAGACACTGCCATGTGAAACATTTTATTGCATTAACTAAAGCTTGTTTTCATGTTTTCATAAAATGTTGTGGGGGCTCTTGATTTTCAGTAAGGCACTGCATAGGAGATTTTTCAAACACATATTTGTGAAAATAGCATTCCTCTGCCCACTTTTAGCAAAATCCTTGCTGAAACTGAAGTATTTTTTCTTAGCAAGACCGTATCTGCATCATGTTTCAAT
The DNA here is from genome assembly GCF_047663525.1 of Anas platyrhynchos. Lineage (NCBI taxonomy): Eukaryota > Metazoa > Chordata > Aves > Anseriformes > Anatidae > Anas > Anas platyrhynchos. The sequence goes on along the minus strand of NC_092593.1, from coordinate 22,443,578 downwards.
TTTAGAATATCAAATTGGAAAAAAAATAACAGGTAATTCGTCTTAGGTAATTTGCTGTCTTTCTTTTAATTTTTACTTCTGAGCATTCAGTCCACCACCTTGAAAGGGGAAGGAGATTACCAGATGTTTCAGGGGATGCATACAAATTTGCTTATCACTAGTTTGTCTTCATATGAAAATACAATGTTTATGTTACAGGAGAATAGAGTTTTTCAGAGGATGGTTAGCTTTATTTTACTTCAGACTTTTTGTTATAGATGATATGAGCAGAAGCAGCAGAGTGATAGATTTCTTCCCTACTTACAGCAGCTTTTACCTGCAAGCAGAAACTGAGCACACATGTAACAGCTGCTGTCTAAATTTCATAACCCTGTTGATGCTGTATTTGGTCTGCTGTGGGAAACTGCTGAAACTAATAAGGATTTTCACTTAGGCAAATAAAATTAATACTGGAATGTCAATAACCTGTGAAGCTAAAGATGGATAGCAGAGGATAAAAATGTCCTAAAGCATTGCAGAGGAATTCTGCAAGATGTCTGTCGTCATTCTTACTTGAGCGTAACATTAGTCTCTCTCTAAGACCTAGGAAGTCACACTGTAAAATCACCCTCATCACCTGTTTTATTACTGTTGTTTTCTTTTGGTGTGCAAGTATGAACAAAACTTACTGTTTGTACCTCAGATCTGCTTGCAGCATGCTCTACTGCTTTGTCTCCCATGGAAGAGTGAGTCTGCTTTCCTAGGCACGTGGGTGAGTACTGGAAAAGGTGCTGGAAAACTGTCAACACTCCAGTGAGTTAGCCTTTGTCTTTGCTAATCAGTAAATTAATTATGTCACTGCCGAGTGGAAGCAATAGGCAAGCTTTAAGCTCTAGGGCCAGGTAACTATGGTTTAAAGCAGAGGTAAACTCAAGTGAGAGTTTGAATAGGCTTTATTCTTGAGTTTTGGCACAGTAATTGCTGTTCTTTGAGAGCTGAATAAGCCTCCGGAATACATGGGTATAGGGAACAAAAAACTTATGCACTGCTGAGTGGTGTCCTTTTTAACCCTGATAATGAAGTAAATGTCTCCCGAAGATTTTTTTTCTTCAGAAGATGGGAACTGTGAATGTTGGAATGTTTTTGTTACTAAGCAAAAATCCAAAGTTTGTTTTACATTTTGATAGTAGTGTACCTAGGAGGTTTCTTTTCAGTCTCAGTCTCTGCAATATTAGTTAATTACTTATGCTCATTGAGAAGGAAATTTATTGTGCTTAAGTTCTTCTCTAGCCTTTATTACAGTTTAGTGCTAGAATTGTGAGTCTGATGGTTACTGAAGTTACAAAGGATTTTGGAGCCCACTTTGCCATTCATCTAATATATTGTTCCTCTCTATGTCCAGTTTCTACTTCTCATCAGAACAGAAGGAAACATTAAAAATTCTTATCTACAGGCTACCACCCTTGCTGGAGTAACACCATCTAATGCCATTCTATTTATAGATGGAACTTGTTAAATTTCCTCAGCAGGGACTTAAAGCTATGACCTCGTAGGCCAGAAACAGGAGAGCTACCTACTGAGCTACAAGGGCAATCTCTCAATTCTGAAGAATACATAAAAAAAAAAAAAATAAAAAAATTCTAATATACTGCACTGTGAGTCATAAAGTACTTGACCAGTAACACTCCCCCCGCCTCTCCTGAGAATAAAGACCAGGCAGGTTGTCTTTACTGAGTCATTGCTATTATTTGACCTACAACTACTTTTGTTATAGTTCTGTGTGTCATATGACAGTGCATAATTGATATTTAGGCAATACAGGTGGGATTTCAATTTCCTTTGCAACATTTTAAGGAAATTATCAAGCTGTGACATTGTTTTGAATGTATTCAGGTGACTGTTTTTGAAATGTTTGCCTCCTTGAGTGGACATGTTTATTGATGGTGTAGTGTACCTTGGCTTTAAGACAGTGATACTTTAGTATTTTGTAAGTTATTTCTTTTTCTCTTTGCTGTGGGGTTTCTGGAAAGCTTGAAGGTAGAAATCCTGCAGTATTTTTTTTCTTGTTGCTATTATATGAAATGTGAAAACCTGTGTTCCTTCAGTTGGAGGAATGTCACCTCAGAAAAGTTAAAATCAAGAATTCCTTGTTAGAATTTGGGAATAGAAAAAGACAAGCAGATGGAAGTTGGATCAGCATTACTTTATTAGCTGCAGCAATTGTATCAGAACGGTGAGTGATCTGTAGACTGAGAATATTACAACTTTGCATTCAGAAAGTTGCTTTCTCAAAAGAAACAGCAGCTTTTTTATATTTTTTTAAAGTGAAGTTTTCATTAGAACTTTGTAATAGACTTGTGGAAGTACTTCCCTGTTTCCTAATTTATACAATAGACTTCCCAGACGGAAAGGATGGTCGTGCTCCCCAACCCAGCAGAGGGCACAGACCCGTGCTTGCTTGTGAACCAGCAGAAGCAGTTAGCTGTCAGTGCTCATGGGCTGTTCATCGCTATCCCTTGTCACTGTGGCGAGGGACTGTGTGTGTCGATATCAAATGAATTGGTTTAATTGTTGCTGAGGCTGATGTGAAATGAAGTGGCTTCATAGTAAAACAGACAAGGAGCACTCACAAAAGTGATCGTGCTGTGTCATCTGGGGGAGTGGTGGCCTCCAGGTGGGGGGAACTGATGCATTGGCTCCTGCTAGATCTGCAAGCACTGTAGTTTTTGTGCCTTGAGGCAGGAGACCAATTCACTCCAAAATCTTTTATCATCTTCTCCTCAGATAGGTACTAAAATCCAAGATTTTGAAGTGTAAAAAAAAAAAAAAAAAAAAAGTCTGGAATGGCAGTAATCTAGCTGAAGAAAGGAAAACGATATTTGAAGTGCTTGTGAAGTAGAGCATCAGTGAGCACACTTTTGTACTGGACATTTTATTTAAAAGTACTTTGCCATGTCATGGACTTGTGTTCAGTTCATATTTCTAAAACTAATACATGTACATCATTGGACACGTGTTCATTGTATTTACATTTAAATAAGCTTTATGCTTACAAATTGTTCTGAATACAGTTTATGCTTTGCTAGCTGGTCTTGTCCTCAAAAATTCATGAATTAAATTCTTTCAGTTGTCTGGACTTCTTGTATTGATATACCCAGCATGTGGTATATCATCTGTAATGCTACTGCACATGTTCTGTTACAGGCAGCTGTCCTTGTGTCCATAACTTTTTAGACTTCTCTGGCTTGTTCACCTCGATTTTATTTTTCGTTGATACTATATCTTTTACATAGTTGAAGTCAAGGCAGTTGCCTGGTATGGATATGTGGTGCTGCTGTGAACTGAGCAGTGGAGAAAATCCTCTAAATGAAGCCCAGGAGAAGCTGGCTCTGGTCTTATAGTTCTGGCTATGAGTTACTTATCCTAAAGAAACTAAAACAGGACTACTGGCTTAGTTGGGATATTTAATTGCAAGTCTTAATTAAAATATAATTCCTTTTTTTTGTGTGTGTCAAGCAAATTTGTCTGAGATCCTGTGTGGGGTCAACTGAGTGCTTCTTTTTTCTTTGCCCATGGTCCCACAGGTGCTTGAAAGGCACTGACAGCAGTAACTGCACGTTAGAAAGCCAAAGAGTGTATTTATCCTTACCAAAAGAACTACTTTAGGAGTCACAGCCAAACAAAATTTCTATGCAGTTACCAATTCTTATGCAACCTTTTTTCAGTCTGAGACTGTTTAATAAGCCGACAGAAAAACCTCTGCTTCAGTTTTCTTTCAGAATTGCTATTTATTGGAGCAGTCCTGGTTTCACAATGAACAAATTGCCAATTCCAGAAAAACAGGTATCTTCCCTGCCCCAATTCATACTTTGTGCCCAACTTACACAACTTGCAAAGTCTTTTGGCAGCTTTAGCACTTCCATACTCCAACACCTTTTCTCATCTATATGCTGTCACTTTCTTGTGTGCTGCTGAAGCTGATTGTAGAACCGTGCAGTAAAATGGCTTTGGGAGCCAATTTGGTTTTAAAAATAACCATATTCTTGCTGGGTTATTTTAAAAATAGATCATTTTTCTAATCACATTTAAAGTGTAATCCAGAAAATAGTCATGCTGTTCTAGCTGAGGGAGCATTAAACTGATACAGTGAGTTAAAAAAAAAAAAAAAAAAAAAAGTCTGTAAAAAGGCAGCCATAGGAAATACCTAATGCAAATTGCATGCTTTTGGTCTTTTTTCTTTTCTTGAAGTCTGCAAGGCCTAGAGACATTTTCTTTCAACACTGTGCATATTGTCTACTGAAGTCCACAGAAAAATGACCTTTTAATGACTATACTGTGTTCTGGAGATGTTAGTGAGATACAGGGTTTGACTGCAGATGTGCCTTTATGCTGTTGTTGTAATGACGAGGTACTGATGTGGAAATGTGCTGCCTTTCTTTTGGTGAGCCTTCTACAAAGGTACTTGGTATTTTCCAGTATCCTTTCCAAAACTTCTCTTCCATCCATTAGCTAAGGGTGAAGTTTTACTTTTTCGCTTGGGTGCAGAAGTGATTTTTCTTTTTTGTTAATCAGTTCTCTCTCGTATCTCAGCAGAAATTCTGATGGTCTGATTTTTTTTTTTTTTCCTCTCTGGAAGCTGTCAGTCTTGCAATTTGGGTTTCTCACGACTACTTCATAGTGTATTTCAGAATATAGTTTTTGTCCTGTAATCCTACATGGAAGAACACTTGCCACGTGCCGAGGCGATTGGCTCCGGGGCAGACGCGTTCTGCAGCAGAGCGGGGGATCGGACAGGCAGGGCTAATTTTTCTGGCACCGAGCCCACTTGTGGGAGCCGCCAGGACCCGGCAGCCCTCGTGAGGGAGGTGAACGAGGCGAGAAGGAGGCGTAGGCGGAGCCAGCAGCGCCCCCTCCCCAGCCATTTAAAAGCTGCCCCTAGGGAGCGCGAGTGAGCAGGAGCGCAGTGACCAGGACTGGCAAACAGGGCGTGGCGCGGCAGTTAGGGCGTGGCAGGGTGGGGCGCAGCAGTTAGGGCGTGGCGCGGCAGTTAGGGCGTGGCAGGGCAGGGCGCGGCAGTTAGGGCGTGGCAGGGCGGGGCGCAGCAGTTAGGGCGTGGCAGTTAGGGCGCAGCAGTTAGGGCGAGCAGAGAGGGCAGAGCGCTCCCCCCCGCCCATACGAACACCTCCTCTACCGGCGGTCTAGCGCTAGCTCAGCTGCAATGGTGTACACCAGGCACAGCGCTCTCCAGGAAGTCTGTGCACACCCAGACCGACTGCCCGCTCAAAACTGCGGCAGTTCAGGTCTCCGGGTGCAGGGAGTGCCTGAGCCTGTTGCTACCACCTGCGGGGGGCAAAGAGACTGCGTGCGTGAGGTGCAAGCAGGTGGACGACCTGGTCCGCCTCATAGCAGAACTCAAAGAGGAGGGAGCTGGGCTTGTTCAGCCTGGAGAAAAGGAGGCTCAGGGGCGACCTTATTGCTCTCTACAGGTGCCTTAAAGGAGGCTGTAGTGAGGTGAGGGTTGGCCTGTTCTCCCACGTGCCTGGTGACAGGACGAGGGGGAATGGGCTAAAGTTGTGCCAGGGGTGTTGGATGTTAGGAAGAACTTCTTTACTGAGAGGGTTGTGAGGCATTGGAACGGGCTGCCCAGGGAGGTGGTGGAGTCACCATCCCTGGAAGTCTTTAAAAGACGTTTAGATGTTGAACTTAGCGATATGGTTTAGTGGAGGACTTGTTAGTGTTAGGTCAGAGGTTGGACTCGATGATCTTGAGGTCTCTTCCAACCTAGACAATTCTGTGAACAAAACAAGCATTGGGCTTGATTTTAGTGTGGATGTTGACATCAGTAGTAGTTGCTAGAATTGCTTTGAAAGCTATTGTTTTAATATTGATGCCAAGGGGAATCTCTAGCTTCAAATACCACCTTGAAGTCTCATTGCTTGGACACAATTAACAAAATGCATAAATTAATAACGCTTAAATTAATAATGCTTAACTGAACATCTGTTTTTGTGCAGAACCTCAGAAATGCTACTTCTAGTTGTTACATTGGCTTTTTCAGTTGAAGTGGGGCTTCACTTGATGTCAGATACAATAGTGTTCTTCAGAACCTCAGTGTTTATCTTTAGATGTAGAACTTATTTTCTGAGAATTCAATATTAGACAATTAATTTGTTCTCTGTTAAAAGGTAGTTTAAAGGACTTCCTTTATAAAATCAAGTGCCACCTCCTTCCTTCTTTCTCTCTGCCCTCCTTTCCTTCTCCTTTCTTGTTTCCCCCCACATCCCGAAAAAGACTCAAAGCACTCTCAGGCAGGTCTTCTTCCAATAACAATAATGACAGATAAGCTCCTTACCTCAAGCTCAATTTACTAATTAAACTTTTAAAATATGTTTGAGCATAGGTTTGCATTTCAGTACTTACTGAGATAGCTGTTACTGAGATAACGGTTCCTTGAGGCTTATTGAATATTTTTATGCACCAAGCTTTGGTAATTTGATGCAAAAATTGATGTCTGCAAACTAAATAGTAGCAGGAGTGGGAAGTCAAGTGTGTGAAAGAGTTGCAAAAGAGGGGAATGTATAACTACAAGACTGTACACTACCAGGGAGGGATTGTTTGCTTTCAGAGGAAATATATAAAGAAGCAGAGGGAATCTGAAAGATAGGCAGTCAGCCTCTGGGCTGAGCTGCTCTGTGCTGCTCTGAAGTGTCACAGAACAGAAAGACTGATCTAGCAAACATCACCATAGAAATTGCATATATATATTTTTGTGATGTACAGAACAGAAATATTGATGTGTCCTATTTTTTAATTGTTAGGGACGGTGTGGTGAAATTGCCATGCAGAGAAAAATGTCTAATATCCTGGTATGTGAATTTAATCTATCCAAAAGACCAGACACTAAAATGTTTTAATCAAAAGCAGACAGTTATTTCATATTTAATTACAAAGCAGAATATAAAGTTTGTTTCGGTATGCTTACTGTGTTTTTGCCTTCTTCCTTCTCAATTTATCTTTCAAAATTTTCTAGAATAAGTGAACCAGTCAATACCACTCCAGGATCCTTTTTTTAAAACAAACAAACAAACAAAAAAAAAACCACGAAACATTTTAATCTGAATTAGCTGTGTGTCTTCTTCCTTTGAAATCCTTTGGAATTAAATGCAGGTGAGAAGTATTATTCTGCATTCTGCTATGGAGACCTTTCAAGTATTTTTTTTTTTTTATGATTGTGTGCATGCTTAAAGAAAAATAAATTGTTCATTGGCCTATGCAATATTTAAGAAAAAAAAACAACAGTATGTTTCTGTAATGCTGCTCTTGGCCCAAAACTGCATCAAGCAAAGGTTGAAACCCATCACTCTGTCAGTTGGTTTAGAGACCTGAAAGCAAAAATTTCCTCTTGACTATGTTGCAATATTTAGCTATTGTTTGAGGTGGGTATAGAAACAGCAGCAAAAAATATGAAATGTCTTGTCTTAAATTGATGTAATTTATATGCAACAAAGTGCTGTTTAAATTTTGAGTACTTTGTGCAATTACACAACATATGCAGAATTCCCAAGTCACGGGGGTCCAGAACCTTACCCCGCTTTATGGTTTTATCAAAATAATGAATATTTTTTCCCAAGACATAGTTCGTCTTTGTAGTTAGTGTGTTGAGCTTTTCTTTGTAGAGATTGTTTAGTCATTATGATAACACGCATTATAAAAATTTTGCTAAAGAAGAGTTAAAAACCTCTCTGTGTTTTCTTTTTATAAGCCACCTGTTGCCTTAGATGCATAAGTACATAAATTCGAACAAAGTGCTCATCACTTGTCAGCCATCAGTGGCAGCATAAAAATTACTTGTGGTGCTTGCTTTGCAAGAAGTTCTTTTGTGTTTGTGACATCAGCTTTGTTTTATACAATTAAAGTATTACACGCTAGAATAATCTAAATTGCAACCACTAAATGGTGATGTAGTTCTTTTTCATAGAGCTGAATTTGTTTACTGATTGTATACAGCTATTGACTACTGTTTAACATGACATGTCCCTTTCGCCTTGAACAATCTTTGGAAAAGGTGTTTTTTTGTGTCCTGTTCTTGTCGCCCACCCCCTCCATTTCCCCTCCCTTCTCCATTGTGGAAGGCTTTTCTCATCCTTTTTTTTTTTTTTTTTAAACAAGTAGATATAAATATACATAGACCTCATTTTTTTTTTTTCCAGATAACAAAGTAATGGCATATGATGATACTGCAACATAGAGAAGCCTTGCAGTAAAGTGATCTGGACTGCAGGAGATGTTTTGTTCCAAATGAACACATCTTGGCATGAATAGAATAGTTGTAGTTTGCATGCTTCAAAATAAATCCCAAAAGCAAACCCTAGTTTTGAAGATAATAGTTGTTCTGATTCTGATCCTACCATACTAATGCCAGTAGACATACCTATAGAATGACCATTGCTGTCAGAACACCACAGATCAGGTCTTTCAGTTATTGCTGTGGTTTTCTTTAATTTACGTGCCTTTGCACTTCACAGGGAGAAGAAAGAATCTGTGTGTGACTAGGTTATGATTTCCTTGTATTAAGTTATCTTCCTTGTGTTAAAACAGATATTCAGTGCTATAGAAATTCATGGAAAATGGTACTGTTTCCTCCCCAAACTCTGTAGTCTTGAGTAAAGGATGATTATTTTAAATTTTGGTTTTAAATTTTTAATTATATTTTAATTGCATTTTTAAGGTTAAACTGGTTAAAATTAGTGTTTCTGACAACTGCTTTTAGTGGTCGTCCCTCCTCTTAGGGCCAGAAAAATGGAGACGGGGCGTGCAAATAGTAACTGGAAGCTCAATTTTCCCGTTCTTTCACACAGTGCTATCTACTAACTTACCCTTCTGAACAGTACCAGGCTGCAAGCTAAGGAGCACCCGATGGAGCAGGCTCCATCCTTTTTCTCAAACCTCCCACCCTGTGTGGTGATGTTGAAGTACAATAAATCTAACTCAGTTAAGGTGTTCTGGCCACTCCATGTGGCTCTGCTGGGGTAAGGAGTCAGAAGAGTCTATTCGTACTAGTTACAACTGGGAAAAAGTTACTGACGCCTGATACAGAATTTCTTAAAACCAGATAGCACAATTTGGGCAGGTTTCTTGTTTTATTAGTTCAAGCTTTTACTAGAGGAAGGGGAAAGTATATGCAATGGTATTTCAAGATAATCCTTCAATCCACAAATAAAAGTAGCTTACAGTTGAGTAATAATGACAAGACTGTTCCTGCAATAACCCCACCGAAGATGAAAAGTTGTAAACCTAAGCTACAGCCTTGCTGAACAGTCTTAAAAATGCAGCTGTGCTCAAATAGGTTTTCTTTTCCATGCAGTAGCTTTGATATGGATATGATAATATTTTAACGTTTGCATTTCACTGTTATGGTTAAAGTGATAAATCTTTAACAATCATTTTACTTAGATTACATTAAATATACATATATATATATAATTCCAACATCATCCTAAGCTTCTAGCTAGTAAAGCACTGATTCGTGTTCTTGTCCTTTCATGTGTGTTCCTCTTGTTGCTGTTCTTGGAATGTGTGTATAAACAAGTAGGTAGAGAGAACAAAAGTGACTTTTTAAAGTGCTTTTGTATCCTTTCCAAGGGCGTGATTCTTTTATGTTGTCATACTGTGATTGTAATTTAAATTCTATGAATTGCAGTCAAGTTCTGCTCACTGTTAATAAGGGTGGCTTGGTCGGAACCAAAGCTAATCAGTATTATATTTATAAAAAATAACCTCCCCTTTTGCAATATTTATTAAATTTGCCAAATGGCATTAATATCTGTGCCATATAAAAGGAGTAATTTATTGTTCAAGTTAATTGATCATTTACAAATCTACATATTTTTTGTTGTGTGGAGAGAATGTTTCTGGTGGCTGATTTGTCCTGTGCTGAAACAAAGTAACACCGGTATGCTCATTTAAACTGTTTTTCCTCTCTATGTTTTCACTGTGAGTGGTTTTGGGCATTAATGGAATGCAGTTGCGTTAAGTAAATAATGGGAGAGATTTGTTACGTGTATGCATTCTCTTTTATACAGAAGCTTTTAAAGTATCACCATTAGCCCTGCTTTTTCCGGTTGCTGGGGCTGGAAGGGACAGCGTGAGCACGTCAGCAGGGTGAAGGTGCCCCGCAGCCGAATCAGCTAGGCAGTTGTCAGGCAGCTAGCTCACTAAAGCTCAACAGGGTTTCGCTTATAACACAAGAAAAGAACCTTTGTAATTATCTAATAATTTAGTTTTAATGAAACCCTCTACTTTTTTTTAGGGAAAAAAAAGTTTTGGATATTACTGAGTTTTCCTATTCCTCCCTTGTGTTCGTTGTGATGTTGCCATGCTAAGATATTACTCCTAAGTCCAGGAGTGCAGTGTTGAGTCGGCAAGCTCTGGCCATGCCTGCTGCCCCGTTGGGACAGCAGTGCAGTGCAGAGGCTCTGCCTCCTGGGGTGATGCTGGGCACTGCCTGCATGGAGCCACCCCAGCAGGCAGGCAGCTTCTTTCTGCAGGGGATCCCCAGGCCAGCGTGCTGGCACAGAGTCCAAGCGCCTGCTGGGGTCTGGTGGTGCTGCGCTGGAAGGCAGTGAGCGGCTCGCTCACAGCTGGCACCCCGCTCGCGTGGGGAATTGCTGCTTCTTTGCATCCCCTCATCCACTTCTCGTAAGTAGTAATACCTTTAAAATGCCACCTCTGTCAGCTGAGAAACCTTAAAGTATGCTTTTCTCTCGTCTCTTGCTGTTTGTGGATTTTTTTTTGGAAGTTCCTCTGCAGCTGGCAATATTACACGTTTTTGTTGCACTTTTTTGCCTTTTTTTTTTGCCTTCCTACTTGTTTCCCTGCTATGTAATAGCAGGGTGCCACTGGTTAATAGGATTGTAACGTCACTGGTGTTATTTTACTAGAGTGTTGCTAGTTTATTGTGTGTAGAGCAGGGAAAATGTGAAAGACAATAACTTGTTTGCACACTCGGCTTGAGAGGTGTAAACTTCTTTGCTAGGAAGGTATCTTTGGGACCACTACAACTATGGGAAATTGAAATGTTAAAGTTGGTGGAATTAGATACCTTAAGTCCCAGTTTAACACAGGAAAACTTCTAATCTCACTCAGAAAATGTGTGAGGTTATTTTTTTTTCTGTTTTCAACTTTGCTTTGTGGAACAAATAGCTGTTCTTTGTTTTAGAATGAACATAATTATGTGGAAGTGCATTATTTTTGCATTACACAAGCACTGAATAGAAATATTTCCACATAACTAGAATGAAATATTCAGCATATTTAAAAGAAAGGGCCTTTTAGAAGCCTTTGGTAAGGGAAAAAAAATACTCGTATGATGCAGTTTGAATGCATAAATCAGTCTCATATGTACAGTATGCCACCAGATTTAATACGTTGATGGAGTGAGCAGACAAATAAGCTGGGCATATGCATGTCAGCGCAGGGGAGGAATGCAGATGGAGAGCAAGGCAGTGTTTCCCTGGAATGTAAAAGGCACTTAAGGCCTCTCTTAGGAGGGGATATTGTAATATTACCAGCAAAGTTGTGGTGAAAATTGAAAACCAGTAACTGAAAGCACATTGTGAAGAAACAGATGATTTTAATGACTCCGAGAACATTTTTAAGGTTAGTAATCAGCAAACCACAAAGAAAATTATCTTGTGATCAGAGTTCTGATTTTTCACCAAGATCGAGAGCCTAGTCAAAGGTAATCCATCTTCTGTTCACTTAACCTGTTTTTTCTTAGCTATACTGCCTATCCGTTTCTTTAAAGAAAAAGATTTTATATGTGTCTGTATTATTAAATAAATGATGGAATAGAAGCTTAACAGCCTTGTAGAAGTTCCAGTCTTCTCAGGGAGCAACATCTCGTAAAACTTAAGAAAATGATTTCATGGAAACAAATTGTTTGGAAAAACAGCATTGAGTAAACACTGGTTTGATAATAAAATGTGGCCTCTTTTAATACAATTGCAGCAGCTATGCTTTCTTCATTTTTTAATATTTTGTTTTTAGTGGAAAAGTTTCCTGTTGATTTGTGGTGTGTTTCTAACCTTCTTGACATTTCTGTATTAGAGTTTCATAAGCTCTGCGCATCAGGGTTTTCCTGCCAAACAAAAAGGAAAGAATCTTAGATGGGTAACATTTTCTTCCTGTATTATGCTGTGTTATGTGATTTTTTTTTTTGATGATTTTTTAAATTTCTGATCAAATTTAGGTTAGAATATTTCATTATGTGAAAAGGTACGTGTAGTATTCTTTGTAAGGTTTGTTACCCAAAAAAAAAAAAGGCAGTAAACTACGCCTTCATAACAAAGTTAAACCATTTTGAAATCATAAGGCTACAGAAATACAGGACACAACTTTTAAAAGGTCTACTTTTCTGTCAGATTCTCCTCTTGCATCTAGCAGATGATGTGAAGTCTGCTAGGACAGGACAGTCGGTCTGGCCTGTGGCTTGCTCCTTTCAGCACTCTTTCCTGTAGCCAAAGGGCATGCAGGCTACAAGTGAAGTGAAACTTCATGGGGTGGTGACAGTGCTTGTTGACCCGGTGTGCTGGGGCTGTCTGTAGTAGTAGTGTCAGAGGCATCTGAAAATCTTTAATGTTGTATATGCCTTGCTCATATCCTTTGACATCTTTTTTTTTTTTTTTTTTTTTTTTTTGCCAGACTGTTTTATCTGATATGGAAAAAGTATTCTGCTTCAGCATTTTCTGTTTGGTGCCTACTAGTTTTAGAAACCCTAAAATAATTCCATTTATTGCCTAATCCCAAGGTAAATGCTACATGATAGCATCAGCTTTTGAGGGGAAAAAAAATTACTAGGAAACTTGCTACAATAATTGGATGAAGATTTTTGTATAGATATGTGTGCTGATAAACAAGAACTTCCTTCAGGTACTTCAAAATTATAAAATAATAAAAAAGGACTTCCGGAAGTGTAATGGTCAATATGGTCCTTTTCTTCTGGAGGATTTCTTTGAAAGCCAGAATGTTTTGAGATAAGGAGAATTTTTCATTCTGTCTGAAAATGATTTTGGGGTTTATTTTATCAGGAGAATAAGACCAGATTCAAACAAGACTTTGAATGAAAGATGTTGCATGCTGGAACTAGCAACTAAAATAATTTTTTTTAGTCTTTTTCTGACAGAGTGTGAGTTTAGGAGTTTATGTTGCAGCCTATTTGGGGAAAACGAGGAAAAAAGTTATGGTAGAGGTGATTAAAAAGTCAGTAGTCAAGAACACACTGGTATTGGTATTTCTCCTTCTGAAACGTTTGGGTTTCAGATACCTTTTTAATCAGAAACTTAGTGTTTTATGATATGTGCTTCCTTGTGCAAAAAGGCTGTTTCTGTTGGCCTGCTTGATTTTTTTTTTTTTTTTAATTTTTTTTTACTGCACAATGCATGTGTGATGTTCACATGTGGAGGAGCTGTGGATATTTACCTTGAGAATTTGAGCATACCTTTATGTACGCGGTTCTGGATTTCAGAACATCCCTAGAAAGGTAGACATACTATTGCTAGCTTGTAGCGACAGGGAAACTAAGGCAGTGCTGCTGAGATGTGCGTTGTTCCATAAGTTAGATGGTGGCTCCATGGTTTTACTTGTACACCGTCCAGCTCCTGCATGTGAGCCCCAAAATACTTGGGGTGCTGCACCAGACTCTACGGAACACCTGATCTTGTTTATTGCTAACCACCAACTAATTTACAGGTGCAGTACTTGTGTATACCCATTTAATAATCATGAAGCTGTGGTGAAAATTAATACAACTTTATATGTGCTGTAAATCAAAAGCTTAAGTTAAGTAGAAGAGTAATGGGAGAAGTGTATATGGAAACTGGTGGTGACTAGTAAAAATCAGAAGATTTTCATCTGAAAGTCTTGCTTTCTGTTGAGACTACTGCTAGGGCTGCATGTGTGGGGCACAATTTTGCCTGGCAAGCATTTTTAGGTGCTACTGTTAATACAGACAAATATGAAATATAAAATATGAGGTAACAAATAGAAGTTGGGCTTAAAAATAGCACAGAAAGGGAAATGCCACTATTTTAAAATGGGGATATAACTGGAAAACAAAAGAATTGCCTAACAAAGAATGCAGCTGAGCTGCTGTTGCACACCGGCGTGTTGAGGAGAACATGGCAGGCGCCTCAGCAGCCATCTCCGAACTGAGGGCCTGGGTGCCACTGCTACAGCTAGGCTGGTGCCCTGCTTCCTGTCCCCTCCGGGTGCTGTGGTGGTGGCAGTGTGCTTCTTATGGCCGGGAAAACAGGGGAAGCTCTTACTGTACCTCTGTGTAAATACGTAAGAGGTTGGGTGTGCTTGCAAATGCTCAGGAGTGCAACAATTTGCCTTGATGATGCCTGCTCCACATGAACCATGTGGTGAAAGGGTAGTCCCCAAACCACTCACCTAGCCATGCACAACTTACACTCGTGTTTTTAATTCGTAAGGTATCATCACTTCAAATCGCAAAGTTAAAGTTTTTAATGTATTAAACCAGCTTTGTAGCAAATTGTTTCTTATGTTACTGTACTTTATAACATCTTTGTCTTTTTCTATCATTAAGAAAAGTGTTTCTGTAATGTTAATTAGCTAGTAACTGCTGTTTTCAGTGTGCTTTAATTACCGTATGTTGCTTGATTATATGTTATGAAATAAACTTAAGGTTATTCTAGATTGTTAAACGGTGAGCTAATATGGAACTACTGTGCTTAAAGATGAGGTTTTTCAGATATGGTGCTGGGGATATTAGGAGGCAGAATAGCTAGAAAACCAGACACATTCCCGAGTATTTGAAGACAATTTTAAGAATTGCCTCTTAGATTTTAAAACTACTACTTACAAGAAATATCTGGTAAAATACCATGAAAATATTTTGAATCGTAACTGTACATAATCATAAAGAAGATTGTAAAGATGTAACTGTTGGATGATTTGAGAGTGTGTTACTAATAGGCATCCTTTCCTGACAGTCTAATACAAGATACTTATTTGCTATCACTTAAAAAAATTTTTAAAAATGCTCCTGTTCAAATTACATTTAGTAACAGTTACGTTCAAGTAGATAAATTACACGTCTATACTACAGACTGTGTATCTGAGTACTGCCATCTGAGTGACGGCTGTAGTTTTTAATTAGCAAATGTTTAAACAACTTAATCATGGGCAGTTTTATATTCAATTTATGATAGAACAGTTAAGGTTACATTTAAAGTTTGTTGTATGGTCAACATTTGTTCAAAAAAAAGGTAAGTTTTATAGAAGAGTTAAAAGTTCTGATCATGTAAACTTGACTTGCTTAGATATTAAAATTAAGAAGTTTCAATAATTTATTTCCGAGCAGAGTTCTTTAGTAATATAAAATGTATCCTATAACTGCTTTGTCTCCTCTGCAAAGTTATTTAAAGTAATTTTTTTATTAGCAATTGACGTAACTGATCTAGCACTGGAAACCACTAAGAATTTTAATATTGTTCATGTATAATTGCCTTAATCTCTGGTCTTTGCAGGAGATGGTGCTTTATAAATACTCAAGAGATTTTTCCATGGTGTTTCTTTCTCAGATTGCTAGAATAAAATCAGTATTTGTTTCAGTCGATTGTACGTAGAAATAAACAGTTTACATTTTTAGCTGATGCATAACTTTTTCATTTTCCTTACCATATCTTAAATTCTAGCCTCATCCCATTAAATCTTGTGGTTATGTTAACATAATTCCCCTCAGATCTTCGAGAAGTTCAACGTAGACAGTTGTATAGTTTTGATCATGAGCTAACTTTGAAAATAGCTCAAAATGTATGAAGACAAATCCTGTACTATTCCAGTTTTTGTCCGAAGACTTTCATTGTTTCTTTTGCAGAAATATTTTCAAAACCACTTCACCAGAAATACTAGCTCTCAATAAACCATCAGTCAATAAATGATTTTGATTTTTTTTTTTCAGTTTCTCTCTTAAAGAGTTATTCTTTGAAGCAGAACAACAGTATGGCCCAGCAATGTCAGTACTGATAAGGGTAAGGTCAGCTGGGGATTTAGTTGGCTGTTTTCTCCCTGTAGCCTAATAAAATGTGGCATTTTAAGTGTTGTAAAGAGGGTCTGAATTGTGGCTGTTGTCTCAATCAAGTAACTGCTTAGGAATGCTGAAGACGCTCTTTTTTTTCATTCTAAGAAAACAAAATAATTGTGTGTTCTTGCCTCTACAAATGTTGTAAAATCGAATGTATCTGTTAATTTCCTTTATTTTGCTATTTATAGTGGATGCTGGGGCTTTGTTACAGGTGGGTCCTTTTCAGTTTGATGTCTATTACCATAGGTGGTGTTTTAAGTCTCACTGTCAAGTCATGAATTAATGATTTTTTTAAACGTTATCATTATTTATTAAACTTACTGGCTGTTATTTTAAATAATATTGGTGGCATTTTTGTATGGTAAGTTGCATATTTTTGGGATTCTTCAGTCACCAGATAGCTTGTTTATATATTTAGTGATTATTTTTCAGTACTGCAATTTTGATGCTTTGTACTTTGTTGACAATTTAGTTACAAGAATTAAGTATTTCTAGAGTTAACTTCATGGAGTTGTTTTGGGGTTTGGGGAAGAGTGTCATTTTGGGTGGAGGGAATTCTTTTTACGAACTGCTGTTATTAAAATAATAGTATATAATTCAGATTTTAAAACATTTGAATTTACTTTGAAAAGATTTTCAGGTATAAAACTGTTGTGCCCCTGACAGCACTTCTGATTATTTCAGTGGCTGACTCCAAGCATTTAAGAGAATGAGAATGTTTCTTTACACAGAGGGAATTGGGCTAGGAATTGGGAACAGAGAGGCAGGGGAAAAAAAAAAACAAACATCTTGAAACCCCCTTCTGATGATGATTATCAAGAAATTGAGCTTTGCTTCAAGATTGTATCTGGTGCTATGCTTTCATAATTTAATTGGTATTTATTTTCTTGGACTTAACTGATGGGAATTTATTAGAAGACACCTACAACAAATTGGATGTATCAATAAGTAACTTATTTGCAGAATTATTGTACTCAATTGAGAGACATTTAATTGCAGTTTGCTTCTGTCATTTTTCTTGACAGCTGTTGAAAATAATGTGGTAAGATTGGATTTATAGCGACTTTTAGGAAGCAGATATTTGTTCAAAAGCAGTCAGGGAGTGCAAAGATCCATGCCAATATTCAGAATTCATATTTCCCTTGAATGGAAGGTTGTGATAAAATGGTACATGGTGTGTTTTCATTGCCTGTTGAAAGACTTTCATGCAGTTAAAATAAGCATTTTGATGGTGGTTGAATTAAGAGTTTTTGTCAGTCTCTTCTCATCATGGATGATTAGACTAAAACGTCTGCTTGTCTTGACTTGAGATCACCACAGCTTCAGATAACATGCTTTGTGATTGAAGGTCGAAATATTTTGAATTCTAATAGGCTGCCAGATGAATTGCTTGAAATAGACTGTAAAATTTCAAGGCTTCCTTTTCCATCTGCTGTGAAAAGAACCATTGGGAATGGTTGAGCTTGATGATCATAGAATTACGGGATGGTGATTCTAAAACCCTCAAAGGGAAGTTGCTATGGAGATCTAGTTCCAAACTGTGAAATGATTCACCTCTGAAAGGCTTCAGGGTCTGAGAAGCTGAACACATCATTGTTCAGGTGGTCATTGGTTAGGAAATTGCTGGTGCCTGTGTAATCAGCACTCCTGTGGTAGTTAACGATCTAAAAAGGTTTGTTCTGAATGATGTGGGACAACAGCAATGTGCATAAGATGGCTTCTCTCAATCATAGTTTGCTCAGCCTGGTGCTTGTAAAAATACAGTGAGCTAAATGGCAGAGAAATGAACTGCTTCATTGAGGAAGTCTTTTAAAAACAAAATTTTTTCCTGTGATGGATTTGACATCTAAAGTAAAAGGAGAAGAACCGTTTCAGCTTAAAAAGCTGTGGTTAGATGTTGCAAAAGTATCACATTTATATATTTATTTTGCAAGGAGCAGAATGGTGGGGCTGTGTATCCGTGCTTGTTTGCAGGTTAAAGGAGCCGTGCTATTGGAAATGGAAGATTTCTACTGAGTTGCAGCTCAGGAATGTAACGAAGTAGCCTCAGTATGTTGATATTTCTCCCACCCCCGAAGTCCCCTTTTAGAGGCCTAGAAGATACTCTGCTTTGACAGTTATGGGGGAAAAAATACCACCCTGTATGTCCAGGATCAAAGTTAATCAAAGTGTATGCTTTCTCTCATTGTTTCTAACTTGCATCTTTTCAGGATAAAAAGGGAATAAACAGAAACTATTTGCACATGTGCACAGAGAGATGTGTTTTGTCAACTACTGCTAAAATCTGCCAGCTGATTCTTAAATTACTTGGGAACTTAAAAGTGCACAAATATTTAATATGCTTTTTCAAGGAAGGCAGAAGGCATTTGCTCAGTGTACAAGTAGTTACTGACTACAGCTGTAAGTACCTCATGCAGCATAAAACGTTTGACCATATAAGATTCAGATGGAGTTTCTCTTACTGTTTTATTTGTTGTATATCTGTTCAGTATCATCCCTTGTCATAGGTTCTCTTAATGGGATTTTGTAAAGGCGATGCCACTGGCTACTAGATGGTGCCAGATAGTTACAGAACAACTGAAATGTTGCATGAAGTAGTTGTCATGGAAGTGAAAGATTACTAGAAAGAAAAGCAAATCCCTGAGCATTCAGGATTTCTTCACTGAAATAATGTACAAAAGAGTGAGTTCTTCACTTCCTGTGGAATAAGTGGCCAGCCAATCTTTACAAATATGCGTAGTTTTGTGTTGGAATGCTGTTTTGTGCTTTATATAGAAGGACCAACATCTGAAGTAAAACAGTAGTGTTGGGCTTTATCTGGTTGTTACATTAAGATTTGAATATTGATCAGGAAATATTGCAAACCATCTTCCTCAGATCTAGCATCTCACATAAGATGTAAATGATATTCCCTTTTGTTCTCAGTATTTCCAGTGATATTTTAAAAAGATAGTTTGGTATTTCTTGTGATCCCAAGGCTGCTCCCTTATGTGAAGTCCAAAGAACTGTGACATCATCTTTAATTTGGTGAGAACTAATTATTGAATGTGAAAAATAATGATGAAGAACAAGCTGTCTCTTAACCAGCTAATGATTTTTTTCATTCTCAACAGGAATTCTGTTAAATTTTTGAGAGTTCTGCCTCTAAAGGTTCTATTAAATTAATACACGAAGGACAAATCTGTATAAAGTGTATTATGTTACATTAAGTTTACATACTACATTCTAAATGTAGACTAAATGCAGAAGGAAAGTGCGAGTAAGGTTGACTCTTGTATAGTATTCTTGTTTTATTTTAACAACAATAATCTTAAGTTTCAGAATATTTGGGAACTGCTTAGGTAACTAACCTCTGGTAGCTGAAAAATTTTCATTACTGAGTTTTGTCTAGGTATTTATATAGCTTAAGATTGTTTTGAACATTTTTTGAAGAGAAGCTGCCTCATTGAAACATTTTTCAGTAATTCTTCTTTATACCCTTTGCTGTGTGTTCCAGGAGGATGGTTATAGCTTTATATTCTGTGCTGAACTGAACTGTTCGTTCTCAGTTCATTATGGTACAAAGCATTGCAGTGTGTTGAGGATTGCAGAACTGCTTGGACTTCGTCGCAGCATTAAGGATCCAAAGTGGTTCAATAAGAGTCATGGTAACCACTTGGCAGAGCTATATGAGACCTGATAAAAAGTTGAAGGCTCGAGTGTCTTTAGGTATCTCTGCATTATTGGTACAGTCAATCTGTGACCAAGATAAACTGTCTGTGAATAATTAAAGCATTTGCTGTGTACCTGGTTGTTTGAGGCCAGGTAGAACCATCCCGTGGGCTTCCACTGGTAGTCACTAATTCCTGTTTGTGATGTATGTAATTATATTGCCTTAAAACACAGTTATTGGTAGCAATTATTTTTTGTTATGGTAACTGTCAGGAATCCCAGTTAAGCCTGGCTCTGTAGGGAAGACTTGGAAGACTGATCTTCAGTCAGAAAAAAAAAAAGGGTAAAATGTACTATGGAGATGATGGTGAAAGTAATACAAATGTGCAGTCATATATATGTGCTTATTTTTACTTCCAATTTGTTTCTACTTAGGAGCATTTTCTTTCCATTCTAGATGCCATCAAATTACAAATACACCAGTTCCAGTCTGCTCTTGAGTAGAAATGTTCTTCTGTGAATGGTCTTGATATGTGGCTCACAGAGGCGTGTTAAAAGTTACCCACTGACATTTGTGGCCAGACTTTCCCAAGTGTACCATTCGTTATGTAAGCGACACTGCTGTGCGAGGGCTTAGCAGGGAGGGTGATCCTGTGGGGACTCTCCCCTGTTACTGTTTGCTTCTCTTTTCAAGACTAACTCACAGAGGGAGGTTTTCAGTCATTAGAATGTAAAATGAAATGAAGCGTTGCTGAGTTCAGGTTGACAAGAACGCTTGTCTCTGAAGCAAATGTTAACATTCTTCAGCTTTTTTATGTTTTGGAAATTTTGCAGTTATCCAGGCTAGGTTCCAGACTTCCCTTGTTGTTCCAATTAATGCAGCTGTGTTTTGGAAAAATCTGAACAGAGTCTAGTTTTTCCTAGGGAATTTTCTTAATGTGTGGTGGTATGTCAGCCATCTCACAAAGTTGAGAGTTTGAGTGCTGCCCTTCTCAGGGCAAAGTGGGTTGCCAGAAGAGTTACCAAGGAGTGTATCCCAGATGCTACTTGGTGGACAGTGCAGTGGTAATATTTCAAATGTATGATCAAGGGCAGTAAGAGTGAGCCCTCTCCAAGTGGAGGCATGTAAGGCTCAAAGATTATTCTTTCAGCTTTCAAATAATGCTCTTTACCCGGTGCAACCAAGTTCATAGCAAATCTCAGCAGGTAGAAGGTTTTGCCTGCGGAGCATTGACTACATCCCGGTGGTGCTAGGATGAAAGAACAATGACAGGTAAACACATTTTACATCAGAGATAAATCACTAATATTTGTCACACAGATCCAAGGGTGAGGACTCTGGAACAAGATTTTATAGATAAGTTCAGTGGAATTACTTTCTTGGTAATGACTTTTCTCTTAAAAATGTTTCCACTAGGAACCAGATTGCGGTTTCTTCTGGTAACTTGCATGTCCTAAAGTGAATTGTTTTGCCTCAGGTTTTCCTGTGGTGGTTGTAATTCTCATCCCTGACTTTGCGAAGTACTTCCTTGACAAGTACTTTTATGCAAATATAAACTCTTTGTATGCTCGAGGAGTTGATACTACAGTCATATAAAATCCCATATTGCTGCTCTGCTGCATGCTCTCATTGTGCATGTGCCTGAGCTGAAATAGACTTGCTTTTTTTTTTCTGTCAGATACTCCCGATAGATTTGATATTGAATGGCCTGCTATTCAACTGCTATCCCAGACTTCTGGGGAGGGGTGCTTGCTTTGCGCTCTCCCCACTAGTGCAATACTAGGGCTCAGCAGGGTAAATGTAGCTGCTTATCTTTTGTAGAGGTAAGTAATGAATTTGAGTCCTAATGCCACACCAGTCAAGAGAGCCCAAAGCAGCTGCTTTTACCATCCCATATCTGTATAGCCATATGGTACGCATAAACCATAACCTTGTGTTCAAAGTAATTAATGCCACAGCCAATATTCTGAACTGTTTTTTCTGTTACTGAAAATCAGCTAAACTTGAGAATAAAAACAAATGTTTTTAATGGGAATTAAAACCTTTTCTTACGTTTCTACGGTGCAGGTAAAACAAAATAATTATTGCTACAGTGACTGCTTGCATTTTAAATAAATTTATACACATTATTTAAAAAAAAAAATCTAGTTAACTTTAAAATATGTAAGTTTTCTTGTCATTTAGGGTTCTGTGAAGCTGATCATCAAGAGGGTTGCAAATCATTGGCGGTTTCTATTTTCAGAGTTCCACATCCCAGAGTAATTTGCTTTAATTTCACCCAATTTAACCTATACTTCACACCATCACCATTCAGCTTTAATAGCTATGTTCTATGCATAAGAAAAGCAGATAAATGTCCACAATTAGACTGCACGTGATTACAACTAGTTAGGGCTTCATGAAGACAAAACTTAAAGGGCTGTGGCACAAAACAAAGCCACAAAAGATGTCTGAAAAAATTCTTTCTTCAGAAGTCAAGGTTTACTACGGCATTTTATTTAATGTTTTTTTTTGTGCTTGATTTTGCTTATGTTGAAGATGTAGGCAGGTGTACCTTCTTCAACTGAAAATTACTCTGCTCAAAGAATATTAGGTTTGTGTTACAGGTGATTAATTTTACTTGAAATTAGCTTGCAAGGGAAAACATGCTAAACCTACTTTATTTGTTGATCCTTTGTTAACATGTGCTACATTTAAGAATCTGTTGTGTATGTTGACTCTGATACTATTCTTTTGCCCTTCCGATTGTGAGTATGCACAGTAGAATCGTCAAAGTTTAATGCTCTCTATAATGTTAAATGTACCTCAGTCAGAAATGGTGTGTTTTTTTTTTTTTACCATTTAAGTCTTTATAATGCTGATAACATGTCAGACAAGTCTAAGTAGAGATATTATTTATGATTTAATGTTTTTTGACATATGTAGTCTTGTTTCTTTTGACAGCTCAAAGAAACACTCTGCTTCTAACCCCCTGCCGAAGTTACCCTATTTTGTTTCTTTTTGTTCCCCCCCTATTTCTACCCTAGTGAATGGCCGGATAGGTATTATTGCTCATTTACTTCAGGGCTTATAACAGGGTACGTATCCATATTGTGATGTACTGTATCAGTCTGTGATGAGCAGCTCCTTCTGATAATAGTCATTGAATGTATGCTTGCGAGTAAGTGCAAGCATCAATTATTCTTTAGGTCTGTTTTTTGGTGGTGTTATTAAACATTCTTTTATAGCTTACTGACAAGAGGCTGGTCATTACTCTAAATACTGATGGGAGTTTCATCTTGTGGTGCAGTTCAGATTTTGATCAAGTTGTGAATATCCGTCTTAATTACAGCATAACATAGGCCAATGCAGTTGCTTACCTTTCGTAAATGAATGCAAGATACCAAAATGCTGTTATGTGGAAGCTTAATATTAGCCAAATATTTTGTTCAATTTTGCTTTAAGGATAAGGGTAATTAAAGAAATGAAGAAACTGACATAAGTATAAATTAATTTTGAAGATATTCATTAATTTCCATAATTGTAATTAGGATCAAAATAAGATGTCTAGTAGTTTTATTTTGATTTTGATTTCAGCATCTCGGTAGCTGCTCGGAGCAGACAGGAACAATAAAGTTTGGGCTTTAGGTGGCTTCGTTTTTGCGTCAAACTAGTTTTATATGCTATATCATAAAACTTTCAGTCCAATCAGCAACTACATTTAAATACTGCAAATTGTGGCAGCAAAACAATAATTCTGCTGATTAGCCCCTTTCCATTTCTTGTAAGTGAACTGTTTATGCTGTTGAGTACCTTTTGAAAAAAGAAAAAGCCAAAACAGCCTTGATTAGTCAAGGAGTAATTGGATGACTTGATTTTAGCAAGAGAATGAATTGGTTGATGATAGCCTGTAACTAAGTGTAGTGGTTCTGTTCAGATGAATACATAACATACAGTCATCAGATCTTGACAGGTATAACATAAGCAATGCAAAAATCTCTGGAGGCTGAGAGGTAAATTTTGTCAAAGAATTTTGAAGCTGATTCTTGAAAGAAATGGAAAGAAACGTGCATGCCATTAGATGATACCGGTTAAAACGTGGCATTTGTTACTGCTGTGCTGTATGCATATTTATCTGTCACTACTTTTGCATGTGAAGAAGAGAAGGTGAAGTCTGTGTGGTCTTGCTGCGATCAGGACCTGGCAGATAAGCAATTCCTGCTCTTCTTCAGGACGAAAACAGTGTTTCCACATCTCCTCCAGCCAGTTATCCTGTTTTCCCCATCTTAGTTATCCAGTACCACTTGAAAGCAAAGCGTGGAACCAGATGTCTCTGTGTTACTTCTTCAATGCATCTTTTTAAAAATATTTTTTTTTCCTCCTAGCATTACATTTGAACATGTATAAATAAGTGTCATTGCTAACTGGATTCTCCAAAGAGGTCTGCAGGTGCACATGACCTACCTACATGTCACTAAAGTGTTACGGGAATTGATGGCAACAGCTTTGTTTGCTTACAGCAAGGTTGATGTTTCTAGCTCTGTAGTTATTGTTCTATTACACCAAAGGAAGTGGAAGAGGTCCACCATTTAAGCTCAAATGCAAATCCATTGACATTTTCTGGGGGGTAATTTGAAAAAAGGTTCCTAGCTAGGATAATTGAGAAAAAGGGTTAGATTCCACTCAACTTCTTTTGAAAGGCTGACAAACCTCTGATGGTGGGACACACTGGACACCAGTGAGAAGTGATAACTAGTTCCATAAATAAGGAAATTACTGATTATTGATTTCTGGTTGACTTTCCTGTGTCGCTGTATGCTTACCTTTAATCAACTTCCTATTCTTATTCACATAGCCCGTACTTCCCAGAACTGTTTCCTCCCACCCCTTCCTGCCTACCCTGTCTCATCATAAATGTCTTGGAGAACAGGGTGGAGAACAGGAACTCATTTTGGGCTTCTTTTCTTTCCCTCAAAAGTTCCAGTTAGGATTCTTAGGTGTTGACAGAGATGCTTTTTTGGGAAGACTCTTGAGTAAGCCCTTTTTATGGACACTTTTTTTCCTGCCTATATGGTAAACTGATTCCTCTCTTTCTGGAAGAAATCCTTGGAGTTCCTGGAGGGCATAAAGGCAGTTGAACCAGATTAATAGTTGGTGCTTTCTGCTTTGGAAGCCAGACCACAGGGCTCAGCAACTGGTAACCAGGCAGGTGCAGGTATGCTCTAGAGGTTAGTGTGTAGACAAGTACCTAACCATGTAAAGATCCCTCCACATGTGCAGCAGTTGAATCCTCGCTGTGTCAATAAGAAGATGGACATGTTTTTGTTTGAGGTTCACCATATTTAAACACTGCTCATAATCAGAAATGCTAGCAGGTGACCGTATGTGTTCTGTTTTCTATTGACTATCCCATTTATTTTCTTTTCTTCCTCATCCAGATGCACCTTTAATATGGCTTCAGGGAAACTTTTCTCCCTCACCTTTCTACCAAACTTTTTGGACTCCTTTTCTCCCTTTCCCTATTATTTTTACTTGCTGATTCTGTTGTGATCAGTATCAGCTATGTCAGCGTCAGCATTTCTTATCAACATTTGTCTTTTATTTTCTATCTTCAGAGTGCAACGTGTCCATAAACTACTTTTAAAACTTTTTTTTTAAACTTTCTTTTAAAACTGCTTTTAAACCAAGGACTGGCTAAAACATTATTCTAATAATTTAACTTTGTTATTTTCTCTGTTTTGCTTTTCCAAAAGATCTCTTCTCTCCACAGAGCCTAATCCCTTAGATAACCACCAGTTCTTGCTTACTGATGTCCCTGGATTAGCCCACATTCAGTTCTGCAGGCTGGAGTTGGTTTCCCTACAATGCTCAGCGTGATTTGTGCTATTCTATTAGTACAGAGCAGGCTTGAGGCTGGGATAATGGATTGTCCAAGATTGATCCCACATGGTTATCGAGATGAAGTTATAACTAAGGCTCTTTCATCAGCGTAGTGTCTCCCTTCTCTTCTTTTCCTTCTTCCTTGAGTATCCTGTCATCTTCCTTCTGGCTGGGCGGTCAGTCAGCAGCTGATCTGTTTTAGGTTGATGACTGAAATCTGTGTTGATAAATCCTGAACAAAAGGTTCAGCATCTTCCTTATGAAGAAGTCTCTCTCAGTTTATGCCAAAATCTGGATGTTATTCCCGTTTGAGGGTCTTTTGTGTGTACAGGATTTTATACCTAAATGCTTTCTTATGGACTGCAACTATCTCAATGGGAAGATTTTGATTTCTCTTCTCCAAGTGTTCCTGATAATTTAAAAATATCTGCCATGATTAATTTAATTGACTTCCTGGTTATTTCAAAAGTAATTGTATGAGCAGCACGCCTCTTGATATATTACATCCTTTCCAAGTTAAGAAATGCAGTATTCTTCTAAATTCAACATTGAAAATTTAGGCCCACAATCCAGTGTTTTAATAGAACATGCAACTAGTGTCTGTTTCTTTCATGAGAAACTCCTCACTTAACCAAGCAACCCAATTAAACAATTTACCAGTTTACTACTTATTTTTATGTTCTTAATGTAGGGTCTCTATAGTCGTAGAGCTTTTCTCCTCACTTTTATAGTGTTGTTTTTTTTAAACCCTGTGGACACCAAATGCAGCAGGAAGATGTGAACAGCTTGAGAATATATTATTTAGATGGTGATGCACTCTTTTTTTTTTATTACAAGGAGGAAAGAACACTTTTTACTTTTTTTAGCTGACTAAATACTATCATCTGTTGAGAAGTATGGTCAGGTAGAAGAATTTTCTTTGATCTGTATGGTGACATCTTCCTACTTTTTTTTTTTTTTTTGAGTAATTTCCTTGTAAATTTAAACAGATCCGTAGAATGACGTTTTCATGTATTTGTGTATCCACACAGCCCATGTTCCATTGCTGACTTAGGTGCACAGATAAGGATTTACATAAGACAAAGGCTACAGCACCTCTTCTTTAATTGCCTGGCATTGGTATGGGTTAGCGTAGCAGGTTTTCATTTGACAGGGGCACATTCTCCCGTCACAGCCGGCATCAGGGCTGCATCTGTTGCGGAGGTGCTTTTCTTGTACCAGGGAGCTCACAGATGATCTTTGGAGAGAGAGAGCTGATGGAAGAGCAGGAAACTTTCTCTAACCGCTGTTCTAAAGACTTTTTATGTTTATGTGAAAATGATTTTGATGCTTGACTGCCAACAACGTTTCAAGCCTGTGTATCGTTTGTTTTGCTGTTAAAATCTTTATTGCTAAAACCACTGTTTTCAGTAATTTAGAAGGAAAAAATTAAGATGTGTGTGAGAACAAAGAATCTCAACTTTCTGTCAGTTGAAGAGTTCTTCATAGTCTACAATTTTTCTTATTTTATATTTAGTACAAGAAATGCCTTCTTCCCCTCCCCCATAAAAATCAGTTTATTTTCATTTTGGTAAAGTTTAAATAAAATTCTTATCATGGCTTATTTCTCAGGCATTTATTTAATGTTGCGGAATAGGCATGCAAATACACTGAAAAATTATCCAGGAACTAAGTAACAAAGTGTT
The DNA here is from genome assembly GCF_047663525.1 of Anas platyrhynchos. Lineage (NCBI taxonomy): Eukaryota > Metazoa > Chordata > Aves > Anseriformes > Anatidae > Anas > Anas platyrhynchos. The sequence goes on along the minus strand of NC_092593.1, from coordinate 22,416,295 downwards.
AATATTTTTATTCTTTAAATATTTATTGATTTATTTTTTGTGATGCTGTTTATCTGATAATTTAAATCCTAGTTGAATTATGTTGCCAGATTGTCTTCAGAAGGGCATGAAGTCAGCACACATGCTTCAGTAATATCTGGTTGTTTTACCCTTATGTTTCCAGTTGGCAATTTGAAATTATGGCTTCAACTGCACTTTAAATATGTGATAATAGCATGTGTTTCTAATAAGGGCCAGCACCATTTTGTTCAGATAGTGTGAATGGTTGTCACTCATATATGACAAATGCACCTTCATCTGCTTCTTTGATGGCCCCCTAAAAACCATACCCTCAAATCAGGCCGATGAAATTAGCTGCTGTGTAAATTGTGTGTCTGAGTGGTTCATTATCTAATCACCGTCAGAACCACAGTGATAAAGTAGATTGAAACAGGGAAGAGGTCTGCCAGATGATTTCAGGCCTCCTTTTTTTTCTAAACCGCGTTTCCCTTGGAAACACTAAGAGTCGTTCAGAACTTCAGAATTCTTTGTGTAGAACTTCTTTTTTTCTTAATGCATAAAATTGGTCAGCCAGTGAGGGCTGCCAGGATGATTTGTAAGGTTTTCTTTCCACCACTTGTTTAGTCATTACTGTGTGTATTAAAATGTTCCACGATTTTGAACTTGGCTACAATGTTTGCTGCTGATAGATAAGATACAGTTAAATACAGTGGTACCAATTTTCAGGAAAGTGCTCTAATCTGTTCCTATTTAGAAAAAACTCTTAAAGATGGCTTAAGTGCTCTCCTGAAATGGCAAAACACTATGCTTTGCATGCATGTGTATAAATCTTTGGATTTTGGCATTGATACATAAATTAACAAACTACAGCAGTATGATATAAAATATTTTCAATAACAATTGCGTACAGGCAGTAGAACAGACCTGCTGACTTTAATTCTTCATGCTAAATTCTTGTGACTTGTAATAGTCTGTTTTAAAAATCTGTATTCTGTCTTCTTAGCTTAATATGTAACTTAAACTTTCTTTGGTTTAGGAGCATTTGAAGATGATGATATCACTCATGTTGAAGGAAGTGTAGATCCTGTTCGAGACATCGAAATAATACACGAAGAACTTCGACTTAAAGATGAGGAACTGATCATGCAGAGTATAGACAAGCTAGAAAAAGTAGCTGTGAGAGGCGGGGACAAGAAATTGAAACCTGAATATGTAAGTATAAATGTAGATCATTAAGTATTGTCTGCATTGAACTGAAATATTTGCATTGTTGGATTTTGCTCGTGATATCATGCATGCATAATACAAAACATCGCTACTATTTTTGTGTATTTTGAAGTAATTATTCTGAGCTTAAAAAAAAAATAGAATGGATTCTTTGCTGTGCTGAAAGTTTAAGATTTCAATTATAAAGCTAATTGTCATTTTTTAAATTTAACTGTAATTTTCTTGCTGACACAAGTTTATTATATGAGTTGCTAATACTTCATCAAATTTAGATTAGGGGTTTAGTTGTAATTCAAAGTCCAGGAGTGACTTCCAAATTATTCTTGCTGTTAAGTTCCAGTCTAATGTTAATACTGTGTTCCTAGTAACCTCAAAGTGAATATATTTTTCTAGATGCAGTTGCACTTTGTGTCTTTTAGTGCACCCTAAATGAAGGCTGCTAGTTGAAGTTAATTTTTGAATGTGGTTGGGGAAAGCTGTTAAATGAGCTCAAATATCATGGGGTAGCAGTGGTTGTTATTTGTAGATTAGAAATATATAATAGTCAACAACTTCAAAGGATGTTTTTAAAATTATTGTTTTACTGCCACTTGACTTTGAAGTCAGCTATGCTTTGCCAGTAGTCTAGTTATTAATTTTTCTTTATTCCTTTAGTCTTCTAAAGGTATTCCTGGTGGTATGTAAAGCATATTCTCTAATTATTGCAACATCATATCAATATGGAAACAGGCTATTTATGCCTATCAATTATGAAATAAAAAATATTGTTATATCCCATAGCTTTTTATATAGCAAGTAATAGGAAAAATATTGTCACGGCAGTGCTGGTATTTTAATTTATCAGCATTGAAGCACACTAAGTTTTTTTTTTTGGCCATAACTAGTGTTTGGCAGTGAGTAGGATGTGAAATTGAATATCCCTCCATGATGCAGTGTTTAAAAAGCACTTCCTTGGTGACTTCTCTTGGTGAAGAACTAGCCTTTGTCTGGATTTAGAAGTATTTTATTCCTCAGTTAGTCTAAGTGAGACTTATTTTGATGATTGGAAGGCTTTCACGTCAGGCAAGAGAGAATCAGTTGTCCACCAGAAACCCCCCGATCCTTCTCTGCAGAGCTAGCGTCTAGCAGATCAGTTCCCAGCCTGTATGAGTGCATGTGGTTGTTCTTCGCTTAGGTGTGGGACCCTGTACTTGCCTTTGAGTTTCAAGAGATTCCCTTCTGCCCATCTTCACAGCCTGTTGAGATCTTTCTGAATGGCAGTACAGCACTCTGGGGTATCAGGCACTCCTCCCACTTTTGTATCATCAGCAAATCAGATTATTCTACAACCAAGGGAGACAGTAAATTAAAAACAAACCTAGAAATGCAATCTAAATCAATTAGAACTTTAAAATCTCCATTATTAATTGGTCTCTTCTCAGCTTCAGTTTCTCATCCTTTTCTTTGCCTCTTCCTTCAATCTCCTAACCAGTACTTAATCTGTAGTTCAGCTGTCAAATGGATTTTGTCATCTTGTGTTTGTAATTTATGCTTCCTGTTATTCCTTGGGGGATTTTAGCCTTTCTTTATGAAGTCACACACAGAAAACACAAGGTTTTGAAGTTGCATTGCTCTGCCAGTTCTAACCTCGGTAACAGCTGTTACACTCGGCCAGTTTCAGCTGAGTTTGTCAACAATAGAGGTTTCAAAGGTATTAAATTCTTTTGTTTCATGGAAATGGGTGGCTTAACAGAAGGGAAAGGCACAAATAAATGCTTCCATGGAGACAAAGGCTCCAAGTAGGAACTCTGCTCTCTGCAGTCACCAGAGAATATGCCTAGGGAAGTGTAGGGCATCAGGTCCTGCTAATCTTGGACCTTCATGCTTGTCTTCCTTTGTGACTTGTATGTGTGAATTGTAAGGTGGGCAGTAGAACTTAGTGAAATGGACTTCTTTATGGTAAAGGTCTGTCAGAAGTCTGCCTAGTTACTTTTCACGGTAAATTAATCCTCAGGCCTGGTGCCTGCCAATAGCCTCATGTAGTTGTAAAATCATAACAGCAGTTGTGAGTTTTCCATCCACTGTATGGGTTTGCTTAGATGTTGAGTCATTGGGTAGTGAGCTGCTCCTCTGTAACCTTTTTTGTCTTTTCCTTTAACATTTTATGTCGCAGTGAAGGCCTGTGGTTGCATATGTATGATATACTAGAGAATTAGCTGTGCAGTTAATCACTTAGACACATGGTAAGAGAAACCATAAAGAATTGGGGGGGGGGGAGGGAAGACAAACAGTTAAGGATTGCACCGCCATGCAATCTCAGAATTGGAACAGGCTGCCAGAGGAGTTGTGGAGTCCCCATCCACAGACATATTTAAGAGATGTGGATGTTGTGGTTAGGGATGTGATTTAGCGATGGGACTTGGCAGGTGAGGCTGATGGTTGGTCTTGATGTTCTTGATGGTTCTCTGTCAACCTGGATGATTTGCTGTTGAGAGTGTATTTTGGGCTTCCTCTTTCCAGGGCAGAAAAGTAATTGAGACAGAAGTATAAACTGTTAAGGATATATTTTTTTAAACAGGTTATCTTCATAAATTGGGAGGGAATGGAAAACTACTCAGGGTTTGCCTTTTCTTGCATTATTTGCCAGTGTAATGTTAGACATAGCTAATATTCTGCTCTTCCTGTAACAGAGGTGCTCAACAAACAGTACTTGTCTGTCTTCTGAGTGTTCACAGTCATTTTCCCTTTCAAGAAAACTGGGAGATTAAAAGGGGAAAAACTTTTTTAAGCACAGTGTTAAAATTTCAGTCTCTTTCGTAGTTTCCTTTTCTCATCCTTTATGGAGGAATTTAAGGTAAAGACACTTTAGAATTTCTTAAGCGTTTTAACTGGTTGAGAGTTGTGAAAGTTCTAGTGTTCATTCAAATAAATACTGAAAGCTTTCTTACCAATATCACTTTCAGACCTTTTACTTGCTTTCTTTCCCCTGCTGAACAAAAACATCTAGCACTTGAATTGCATTTTTCATTTCTTTCCACTTTTTTGAGAGCACTTTGAAATCTATTGAGGAAAAACTATATAAGATTAGGGAAAGAAGAAGGTGAGGAAAGAAAAGAAATAGTATTGATCTTAGTTGAGCGTGTTTTTCCTTTGGTTGTTTGCTGAATATAACAATAAGCTTAATATGAAAGCTAAGAAAAAGTTACTGATTTCAGAGGGACTATAATCTCTGTGTGACCTGTGTAAACTTATTGTTGGCATCAATGGGGATTTCACTTTGAGCTTCCTGGAACCTAATTGAAAGTGGAAGTCATTCTTTTTATTTCATAAATATGAATTGTCTGCTTTAGAGGAGAGGATTCTCTTCTTTATCAGTAAGCCTCCACAACTGTAACTTGATAGTCTGAAATCTCCAAAAGGCGTAGAGGGGAAAAAAAAAATCGTCAATCTGTATCAGCCAGCAATTCTTGAATCTGAGATTTTTATTCGATTGTCTGTCTTCACACCTGTGCTCTAACTTGTTAATTATCATTTTTTCTTCGTGTAAGCCCACATTGCATACAGTTGGTAAGTTCACCTTTGTGCAGTGACCTGGCTTTGCAGTTGAATATAGTGTTAACTGTTCGTGCTGTCTCTCACAGAATTGATTTCTCAATCCCCTGTCAGCAGAAATAAAATAGCCAACTGCTGTTAAGGAGCCATCAATGAAATCATTTTCAAGTTCTACTTAAAAATCAATGACACGATATGGTCCAAGATCAGCAACATGCACTGTTGACATAGACACGGAATAGCTTCCTTCACATTCATTTTTGTGTTTTGCAAGTGTTCTTCTCACAGGTTTCTTAGAACTGATTGTCTGCTTTTCACTAAGGGTACTATTCTTTCAGACTCAGTACACCTTCGTATGTTATTTTGACTATAACCTTCTAAATGAGATATTATAGAACAGAAATATCCCCAATATCAGCATGTACTAAAATGGTATGAGAATCACTTCAGAAATTAGAGTAATTTTGATTTTATATTTTAAATCTGCTTGGTGCTGGTATCTGCAGAGACATGAGAAAGAAGTTGAGTTAAACTTCTTTATTATTAGCTTATTCATCTGTAATTTTGGGTAGCAGGAGATTTCAAAGTAAAATTCAAGTACGTAAATTTATAGATCTTGTTTTAAATATATATATATGTACGTGTGTATATATATATATTTGATTTATGGGATTTTCAGTCCTGGAAGCGGAGGTCTTCAAGTTAATACAATATAATACAGTTAAGTGAACATTATTACAGGATTCTCTTCCATTACCCTTCCCGCGTGATTCAATTCTAGTCCTTAGAGATTGACCCCCTGCAATTGATAGCTATTCATTCAATCCTTTGTTAGTGCTCCAAATCTTGAATTCCAGTACAGAATAATTTTTAGTGGTAATGGTATTGCGATTTATATATCTGACCACAAGAATATTATTTATAGTAGAGTTCATACAGATTGTTGACTTCGGTGATATGAAGACAAAATCTTTAGGTCAGGATCAATGTCTGCAGTATTTGAGCTTCCAATTTTCAGCTGAAAGGCAGCTTTTACAATAGGTCAGTATCAACGTCCACTGCATTTGAACTTCCAGTTTCCAGTTCAAAGGATGCTTTTGTAAGTTCTGTAAGACATCTAAATTCCGTTGTCAAAGTCTGTCAACTCAAAAATAAGGTTAGCTTTTGAAATTAAACACTTTTTAAGAGCAAAAGTGCGATTATGAAAAGAATTCAAGATGCCTTTTAATGTCATTGTATTATAACCATCTAGTGCAGAGGAAACAAATCAAGCTTTGCTTTGTTATTGCAGTGGATGATAAATTAGTAATTGATACAATGACCAAAACCCCAGAACATAAACACCTGTCATTAGATATCTTGCGTCTATGTAATCTATGGTTCTTCCTTCCTCCTCCCTTCCATTTAATGTATTGGTCCTGTCCTGATAATACAGTAACTGTTCGAAAGTCATTTCTCTTCATTTAAAATTACCAGTACTGTTTAGGAAATGACTCACAAACGGCAGAGAGGTGGTAGACTCTGTTGCTTGTCATTACCACTATGCTAGATGAGAACAGGGTGAAAATCTTTCCTTCCCGCGATATTCTGATGAATGGGATTGCGCTGAGCAAAATTCACTGACCTTGTACCGCATGCACTCGCCAGAGTTCTCACGGATGAATGAACTCTTATTTCATCTAACTGATGATGTCAGTTGGGAATTTTCACCTTTCTTTCGTTCCAAGTTGAAGATAAATACAGTAGTGAATTGTATTTTTTTTTTTTTGTCAGTTGCTTTCATCTGCTTTTGTGAGGAAAGTTTGAGAGGTCAGTTTGTTCCACTGGAGATGGAAGGAAAGGAAGAGTGTACATGTAGGTTATTGACACACTTTTTGCCAATGGCTGTTAACAATTAGTAACTTAAATGTTAAATCATAGGGAATCAAGAAAATATTTGTATTCTTAATGCACGTAATTATGCCTAAAATCTTCAGTGGACCATTTGCTGTGCTTAATGTGGTATTTAAAGGAAATTAAAGTTCATTCTGAAGAACATTGTGAATATAACAGGAAAATATTCATGGCAGATGTTTGTGAATTAATTGGTAGTAAAGCCTGAGGTGGAAGTACATAATGTATAAATTCACGTTTGGATTTCTTTTGGTATTATCAGTAGACAAAGAGAAGTCAATGCTTAAATACTTTCTATCAAGGCTGATCCTTCCCTGCATAGATCTGAATAGTGGTTTAAAATAATGTCTCTATGGGACTGTCTAGATCAAGCCACAGTTGTAACTTGTAAATAGACAATACGTATCACCAAAACAACTTCACATGTGAATGGTTGTATTCTGAAAAAGGCATCTTTTTCGGTTGGATTAATTCACTTTTAGAACAAATACGTTTGCACATGGATTTCTTTGGAAATAAGTGTGTGCAATAAGAAAAGTTCAGTGGATGTATGGAGAAGATATGTCATTTTTCAGTGCAATTTCCCTGTTCCAAATTCCTGAGTTGTTAGAATTAATCACTTGCACATAGACTGACTACTCTATTTGTATGCTTTTGTCTTTGAGAATCTACAAATGATTTTTTTTTTTTTAAATGTATATTCCTTAAAACCTGCAAGGCAGACTAACACAGGGGAGAAATTGGAGTTTATTAACACGAGTTACGTTGCCTGGAATGGTTTTAGAATATTTTGGTGAAAGTACTTGCAGTGGTTCATAAACATTATTGGCATCTAGCTCTGAGTAAACCTTATATCATGTAGAGCTTGTACTGGCTCTGTTAGTATTGAATAGAAGAAGGATAATACACTTGTCCTAAATCCATTACTTCTCCCATTGTATTTTTATTAAAGTCAGTGAGCAAGAGAATTGTAAGAGATTAGACATTGTTTTGTACCACGGAGGAGCTCATTCTCACTCCAGTTGATGCAGTACCTGACTTGTTCTCCTTCTTGCACCCAGCTGCTACAGCTTGTTTAATCACTTAATGTATTTGAAAAACATGATCTAACCTTTTTTTTTTAAACTGCAAAATTTGTCTATTTTTTTTTAAATACTGCTTTTTTAAATATTGCTTTCACTGTAAATTCTTTATCATTTCAGTCCTGCTCTTCTAAATCAACAAAAAACCCTCTCAGAAGAGTACAGAGATGAGTCTATGCTAGCTAGAACTGAAAAAGATTTTCCCAGGAAAGCTATGGACAGGGCTGTGATCACAATACATTTCCTTGTGTTAACAAGGAAACTGTTATGGGTGTGATAAATTGCTCCTGGAGCTGCACACTTTAACTGGCTGGAAGTACTCTTTACCTCAAATAGAGCAGTTTGTACCTGTGTCTAAATAAAAACCATAGCCATTCTGAAAGCCAAATAGAATACTAATGATCTGTTCTGATCCCCTGCATATCTCAGTTTAATTCTCACAATTGTGTTTAAACTTTTTTTTTTTTTTTTTTGGGGGGGGGGGGCAATAACCTTTATTTAAATATTTTCTAGGTAGAGATAAATTATTATAACTTGAATAAGCTGTGCCAGTTATTATTTAACTTTACTGTTTAGAAATAAAAAAACACCATGTTTTTAGTTTGTATTTGCCAAGCTTCAACTTTTAGCCATGCGTTTTTTGCATGCTAGTGTGAAAAGCCCTGACTTTTTGGTGAGATGCAAGCATGTGAAATCTTCATATCTAAGTATTTTTTTAATGCCTTTTATCATTTTTCTCCCATCTTTTGATATTTCATCAGATAAGTGTGGAAGTATTCACCTTTGACATTAGTATTTATGTACTCGAAGACTGCATTAGTCCTTTTAGTTACAGTACAGTAACTAAAGCCTAATCTTGTGAAGTTCAAGTCTTGGTCAGTCTTGCAAGGGGCATGTCCTCTACCTGGTAAATACTTTGTCCTCCCTTTCACATTTCCCCACCCGGTATCCATATGAGCTTGAATTTATTCTAATGATACACGTTGTTTACTTTCGCTAAATCTATCTGACAGTTCTGGTCACTACATGTGCGATTCATGTTTTTAGTCATTTATTCTTGTAATCTGTATCATTAAAATGGTCTTTTTCATTTTTTTTTTTTACGATGTTGATGAAAGTTAAGTAGCAATATGCAAATAATTTATTTGGAGCACCACCCACTGAATTTTCTACCTACATTTACACTCAAGACCTACTGGTTAGGTAGTGTTGATTCCATTTAGTGTATGCAGTATTTGTTTTTTAATTAAAATACTTTTATGTGACTTAGCCAAATTCCTTAGGGAAGTCTGAATATTATTAATTTTACACTATTACTACTGGCATGCTATGCTGTTGACTCCTGTATGAAATGAGGGGCGCTAACTAAGAGATACGGGTAACATTTTAGGTAGGCTTTCTTTTTTTTCAGAGGAGCGCAACAGTGAAGTTGATGGAATTTGGCCAATTTCACTTCATTTGCCATGTTGCTACTTTGGTATAGCAATGTCTAAATTGAAATATTTTAATTAAACATCTGCTTTTGAAGAGTGTTCATAGGTAGTTGGTCAGTTATTATAGCTTGGAAGTACAGAGGCAAACAAATAAGGTGCTATGAAGCACCTTGTTTCCTAGAAATCTCTTGTCTGGGGGAAGGAAAGAGCCCTATATTCACAGTTAGTCTCCGTAGTAGCAGAGACTTTTGCACTGCCTGCAAAATCACAGAGTTCACTTGCACTTTGAAGTGTGAAGTGATAATCCTCACAACTGCTTACTTCTTTATTAAATTTGCGGAAGTTAATTACATGCCCTGCTAATTTCCAACAAAACCCTCTCAATTCTCTGATGCCAAGTAGGCAAGTGAGTTTTCCAAGCTTCAGTTTAGTCCCTCACGCTGTAAGAAGAATTTGGCATTGGCACACATTATTACTATCATCCATCCAGAGAGTTTATTAATATATGCACATTTATCTACACAGTAGTGTCTCATGAGCATATCTTGATAAATCTGCTAAATGCAATTTAAATGTATTTCTTCATGGTATTTTATACTGTTGGGATTTACTGTTAAGGTCCTGTTTAACATTTCTGGGTTGACTACTTGCCTTCATTTGAAAAGGAGAGCAGGTCCTAAATTAAAATCTCCATACTGCATATAGCTAAATATACCAACCATTCACATGTTCTAAATATACTGCCATACTGCCACAGTCAGAAATGATCTAATGTTTAAAACAGTGGTATTTGATATTCATAATGTTTGCTGTACTTCACGTGCTTTGACGATCATAACTAAATCAGATTTTGGAGGCTTTTTGGGTGGTGTTTTTAAATGATGCTTGGTATAATGTTGCTATTTGAAAAACAGAACCAGAGTCCCCCTCTCATCAGAGAAGGAGAAGGGCATCGTTCTGCTGCTGACAGATTGGCCTTGCAGCACACAACTGGGGAGGCCAGGCCTAATGAAACAAAGTGGATCATTGCTCTGTGTTCTGTTATTGAGCATCCCTGGGTTAACTAGAGTAATGACTAAATGTGTTTAAATGACTGCTACAATGAGAGTGAAGATAAAAAAAAAAAAAAAAAAAAGGTCAGTTCATATTCTTTTGCCAGGCCTAAACAGAAACAAGTAATAAAAGTAAAAACAGTGCTTAATAAAAGACACCCTGAAAACGTGCTTTTTGTGTGTTTATTTAGTTTTGGGGTGGCCGAGAGAAGGAGAAATACCTGGGAAAACTTGCCTTTCTTCTTATTGTTATTAGCAGTTGACAGATCTGTCATTAAAGGGTCATATTAAATCTCAAGTGAAGGCGACACCACCACTGGTGCAGGGGAATCCGAGTTCATCTGTTACACGTGTCATTTGAGTTGTGGGCTCCTTCCCTTAAATTCTGCTTGGTGTGGCTGTCCCAGTATTCTGTCAGAGAAAATTTGCCTCTGAATAATCGTTTCCACTTTTTTTCCTGTGTGTCTTCCTGTCTTACCAGCTTTGAACATAGATGTTATGTTTGCTAATAAGTTTGTCCTTTTTTTCAAGAAAGCTTTCCAATACTTCGCCACTTTCTGTGTAAAACTGACGCAAGCTTGCATGCATACAGCTGTCAGTTCTGCGCAGCAGGTTGGGTTGAGCAGCCTTCCCTGCAGAAGTTACCCATGCAATTATTCCTCTGGAACAACAGCTGTGAACTGCGTAAAGTTGGGTACCTAAAACTGAACTCTGAAAAATTAGGTCTCTTTCAAAATTGGCTTAGACATGTAGCTAGAAGTAGCCAGCTGAATGGGGAAGTGACTCTCTGATTCACATCTCTGTGCTTAGATATGCTTTAGAAAGAGCAAACGTTGTTTGTTGTATTGATCCTTGAAATTTTTGGAGGTTCCATGTTATGTAGCTATCCTTACAGCGTGATTGGAAAAAAAACAACCATGAACTTATTGTAGCTTAAGCCTAAAAATTGGCTTTGACAACTCTTGCTATAGTGTTTTCTTCTGTAATTTTTTTATTGACTCTAATTTATATGCAATAATGAATTGCTGTTGGAGGGGAATTGTAATGCTGAAAGCCACGTGGTAGGTGCCTATAGAATTATTTAAAAACCTGAAATATAAGGTAGTCAGAATTCCTTCACTGCTAGACAGGAATTCGAGACTGCGTTGATTTTTTTTTTTTTTGTCGATCTATTTAAATGAAAGCTTAAGATAAAGATCTTAAATGAAAGGCACCTATTGCCAGAACTGCTTCCCTTGCCTCGTTTGTAGCGATTAATTAAAAAATAAAAAGCAGATAGGGTTAAAGATAAGATGGCACCGTGGTTTTCTTTATGTGTAATCTTGTTGCATGTCTCTACATAAGCTGTTCTGGCCACTCATCACAGTAACCAGCTGGGCCATTTCACCTGCTGGAGCCATTAAAGAGGACTCTCTCCCCCTAGATTAATCCCCTCCGACATTAGTTTTTTGCTCTGACAACTGGAGCAGGCATTCAGAATTTGCAGGTGGCCAGTGTGACGCACATAATTGCCTACAATTTTAGGCAATGAATAAAAATGGTCTACATTACTTGTCAAAGGTTGTATATGCAGTGCCAAGTGAGATCTATGGGAAGCCTTTTAGGGTTTAAAGAACAGTTAATAGCAAAGCTGCACAGTGCTTTTTTAATCATAATGCATTTGTAATATAGCACTTTGATCTTCTCCTTGTAGGAAATGGTGTTATATTAGCCACTTTTAAACATTTATGAGTGAAATTCACTTATAGGAGAGTAAAAGTGATTATTCTTCGTCAGAACATGTTAGATTTCATTAAAAGTTTTAGCTTGCCCCTTCCTTGTTAAAATCTGTGGGGAGTCATGTTCCTGGAGGGTTTCAAATCAGGATCTGAAGATTTTGAAGAGCTTTGTCTTTGTTTTTCGCTGCAGCAACTGCTTGACTAGGAAAGACTGTAGTAAATACTGATGTTATTTGTGGTTGTTTATAGTGTGCTTCAGCCGCATAGCATTAAGTGTAAAAAAATTTTGTGCGTGCAACGGTTTCGGGAACGTTTCTTTGTATTTCAAATACCTTAATTCTCCGTTGTGTCAATTATAACCCCCAAAAATGCATTATTTAAAGCATGATCATAAATTATCTACCAGAAAAAATCGACTCTGAAATGTACTACTCCTAGAAGAGGCAAGTTTGACCTTTCAGACCCAAGAGCCTTTTATTAACACCTGCCTGTAAGGAGAGCCATGCCACACGCAGCTTTCAGATTCAGCACCACAAAACTGATGAGGAAAGGCTTGAAGGGTTCAGTTTGTGTCACTTGCTGTTTGCCGTTTCCATTTCACAGATGATTAATCTTTCTGTGAAGAAAGGCCAGAGAAACAAAGCACATTGGGCTCTTCCTGCAGTTACTCCTTCTGAATGCACACTAGCTTGCTAACTAAAAGGCCTTTAGATTTCCTGCAGAGAGAGATGTTCTGAAAGTGAATGCAGCTGGTTGGAGGTCACCAGTGCAAGGCTCTTGCCATTGTGTAATGGAGGCTTTGGCAGGTTTCATTTTGGGGGGGAGGGAGAAGGTGTTGGCAAAAAATTAATGCGGAATAAAAAGGGCTCTGGCCATTTGAATTAATTTCTTGAAGGGTGGATCATCAATAATAGACTCAATTTCTTTTGCTAACAATCGAAAAAAAATATATTCGCGGTGTTTTTTCCCCACCCATTCCCTTCTCTTAATGGCATGTTTATATTGTACGTGGTCTCTCCCGCTGGATGCTGAAATGTCGCGTCTTACTGAGTTTGAAAAGCAATCTAAAATGTACCGATTTTTACATATGTTTTATGAGCTCTTCTAATTTTCATGATGGCAAGAGATGATACTTGGATAATATGTATTTAACTTTCTGATTATGTGATTTGTATTTCCGCAGTAATTGCTATTTCTCTTTAGTGACTCAAAGCAGGAATTTTTATTTTTCTGGGGTAGTAAAAATTGTTCTTAAAAGATGCCATCTAATTTTTAATTCGTTTGTACATTTTGAATTTTAATGTATACACGCCGTGTTTATGGAAGAGAATTGTCTGATATCCAGCTGAGTTTTTGACTTTGTTTTTTCTTGATCTCGCATAGGACGTAATGTGCAAAATCAAAACCTGGGTAATAGATGAAAAGAAAGCTGTCCGCTTCTATCATGATTGGAATGACAAAGAGGTAGGCTATAAGTATTATCCCATGAATTGACTTCTAATTTTGCTACCTGTTACTGTCTTCTCTTTTAAAAGTTTTTTTAAAGAATTCGTATTCAGAGTGTACTGAATGTTAAATTTATCAGACAGTGCTGTGTTTGTCAGTGTGATCTACATACTGAACTTTAATTCTGCTGCCTTCTCAGAAATGCCATAAGGAAAATAGTCCTAAAATTAAGTTGGTATAACTTGTTATTAAAATTCTCTTCCTGTATTTTGACTTCTAGATTGATGTTTTGAACAAGCATTTGTTTTTCACTTCAAAACCAATGATCTACTTGGTTAACCTCTCTGAAAAAGACTACATAAGAAAGAAAAACAAATGGTGAGTGTGTTCAGCTCAAATATCTAGATTTATTTCTATGTCACATTTTTTTCAATGGCAAATAATTCCTTGCTCATTAAGATCAAAGTAAGTTAATTAAAATAGGAATAAAAACTAACATTGCACTTCGTTTTGCCTGTTATGCTCCCACTGATATGCTGCTGAGTACAATGCATATGGCGAAACCCTGAATGAAAGTGTAGAATAGAAAACAATATATTTCCTTCCCTATATTTTTATGTGAATCCACTAACTCTGAAGAAACAGCTTTGATTTAGAACTAAAGATTTAAATGAACACACACTTTTATCTTGTTGTATAATGCTGATCATCTGAACATCTTTTTCATTCCAAGGGAATGAATTGAATGCCAGAGGAGTAAAGCTATGTGAGTTGCACAGAAGGCTTTCAAACTGTGGCAAAATTGCGCATTTTAACAGTACACTTCTGTTGGCAGTTGGGTTCCTTGTTTCCTTGCTACTGCTTGCACTTTGCTTACAGTTTATAGGCCTGCCTTGATGGTCTTGAATGCCACAAACAGTGCAGGTTTTGTTCACGTATTCCTGACATCAATATTATGACTTAAGTACATGATGGTTATGAAATCAATCTATCAGACATTCAATGAACTGGTTGAAGATTCAGTCCTAGCATGGTAGACATATGGTGGGAATCTGCTGTTGAGAAGTACAGCATTTAGCATGTCAGAGGAAGCTCTAGATGGGATAAATATTTGGTTTGTGGAGGAGGGAAGAGATTAAATAGTATATTATGAAGAAAAATCAATAGCAGTATATTTAAAAAAAAAAAACACAACAACCTTTTTATATTTTTTTAGTATTCACATCTTTAAACACTTCACTTGTGAGATACTTTGAAGATATATAAACGCATGTTTGTGAACAGATATATGCATGTAACTCATCCAAACAAATCAAAAGTATCCAAAGCGGAATATCTGAATTCTCCTAAAGTACACCCTCTGTTTCTCCCTGTACTTCATTAAGTACTTAGATGCACATGGTTTCAATTTTCCATTAAAAATTCTCATTTCCATATGATATCAAAGAGTGAGAAGGCTTTAAACTGAAAAATAAACATTCATAGACTGGAAGCCAAAACAATAATTAATGTCAGATGGTTAACTCCAATAAATCATTAGAATAAATTCTGTGAAATTACTGCAACTAAAACTGTCCTTTTGATACTCCAAGAAATTTTGTGTTAGTATTAAAGAACAAAATTTAATCTATTAAATAGGAACCGATGTCAGCCCCAAAACACAGAGTTTGGATTGAACTTGGTAAACGATGTAATAATCTTAAGTTTTTCATGTTTGGCCAAATTTTATAGTTGTTAATTTAATTTATTCATTCTTTAAATGTTTTAGACGTAGGAATGTTTGAACTTTAAAAGTGGTTATATCCAGGAAAGTCTTTAAAATCTGGGTAGTAGCACTTGCTCTGTTAGGTGATTTTTTTCAAGTACAAACATTGAGCTATCCTAAGGTTTGCTATAACAGTACGGATGTGGAAGTTTATGTGAAAATGGATGCATCGGTTTCCCTGTCCAAAAAAGGATCCTCACACCTGTATTTGGATGATTACAGGTAGAGCTCACTGGCTCTAATTGTACAGTAAATACTGTTTCCCAGACCCTAATGGTAGACAGACTACTTAGGAGACGCCAGTCTGTGATTTAGCTGTCGCCAGTCACCCCATGTTTTTTGTGAGACTGGTTGTGATGATGACATAGTTAAACCCAATTGAAAGCAAATCTTTGTATAAATTACAATTTTTAATTCGTAAAAAAAAATAAAAAAAAATCAGATGTTTGAATTGAGAAGTCATATAATGAAATGGTTTAACTGTTTCTATTACAATTAATGATTTAGTTTAAAAAAAGTATATCCAGATCTCATGGATGTTAGTGTAATTGTAGCTGAAAGATCAAAGCCTGGGTAGCTGAGTGATGTTCCAGAAGAGAATTTACCACATAGCCATTTTCAGTACAGTTTCTGCCTCCTGCTGTTCCTATTTTCCCTCAAGCTAGCCATTGACTACCCCCTGTGCATCCCTGCTCGTAAAAAATGATTGAGGAAGTATTTGTCATGTATTTATGAGTGGGAAACATTGTGTGATAGGGAAAGGCATCTACTAGAACCAGAAAGATTGCCATTTTCCTTCATTCAGCCACTCTGCTACAGCTTTAAATCCTCTGTTTATGCAACATAGCTTTCATATTTAAGAGCAGAATAAATTTTTTCTATGAAGGATGCTAACGGTAGGCTTTGCCATTTGTATGGTGCAAGCAGATGTAAATGATTAGAATTTATTTTGCTGTTAGATGCCACTTAATTTGTGATTTTTGTTACTATTTTGAGGGGCAGAGGTACACATTTGAAATGTAAGCCACATTTAGACTAGTCGTTCAACTTGAAAAAGTTTATTCCTGAGCCTAATTCATAATATTACTGTAACAAAAGTAAGGTTAATGCAGGAAATGCTCAGCAGTAAAAAATGTTTTCATAAAACTTCTACAACTATAGAACTATTTAAAACAGCAAAGAAGAGGAGAGGTGTTTTGATTGTGGGTATGAGAGGAAAACTAAAACTTTCTTTGTTTTACTGGGTCACTCTTTCAGAATTAACGAACATTTTAACTGTTAGCTAAAACACACATTTAAGTGCTAACATGTTATTTTTCAATCCTAGAAAAGAAGAAAACACAGTGAAAGATAGGACTATTGTGTGTCTGAGTAGGTGTGTTGACCTTTTGAAAGATGTAAAAACTGGAATGGCTCCAAGCAGCTACTTGCTGGTTTTAACAATGTTGAATTAGTCATTCAGTTGATTTATGATTAAGACCTAGCCCCTGAAGAGAAGCTGACATGGCAGCTGTGTTAGTTGCACTTGTGTTATGATCAGATGACAGTAATCATGATGTTGTATAGAGGAATCCACTGAAACTGTTCCTACTACGTATTGCCGTGCTCTAAGTGAATCCCTTAATCCCTTCTTTTAATAATTCCTAATGATTTTTATGTAGTTATACTACCACCTTAACACAATAAGCATGTATTTGAGCTTCATCATGATAGTATTCTAAATGAGTTTATTCTTTTTCAATTAAAACTGCTTTCTGAGTTACAAGATGTAATGTAAATCCATGCCATAAGACTTGTCAGCCCTTCACCTAATTAAAGGTTTATGTTTAGGTCTTGCTAAAGAGGATGCTTTTAGCAGATCATAATAAGAAATTGAATTATGAAATATGCTGAGCTAATTAATCAGTGGATGTAGTGGACTGTACTTAACATACTGTATGTTGCAGCAGTTGGGAACGATTCTTTGCAGTGGGCACCAGAAACATTATGTGTCAGGCTAATCTTTTGACTCAGCTCTTCAGGTCTAAACAATTGATTTTTATTTATTTTTTTCTTCAGTCTTTGCATAGAATGCAACTTAAAGAACTGACTATGATGTTAAAGATTTTCTAACATGAAGCATGAAATTAGGAATATGTACAGTGTCATAATTAAGTTGTTTGAGACTTGATACAGATCTTTATATATAGTTTTCTAAAACAATTCAGACTTCTTGAGTATCCAAATTTATGTTAACATTACTATCAAGGGTTCTTTCTCAGAATGTTAGGGTAGACATCTTGTTAATGAACAAGTTGGGTTGTGATGGGATAGGGTAACTCTTCACATATCTTATTCCTATGTGTTTAAAGAAGGTGTGTTGGTTGTAATGAATAACCCTCTTCCTGTTAATTTTTATAGCGTTTGTTATGTTCTTAAGCTAGAAGAGCCACAATTAGGTGAGATGAAAGGTCTATATTTTCTGGTATCATGTTTCTGACAGGCCACTAGCAGATGTCCTGGGAAGAGTATAGGTACAGGTTAAGCAAATAGAGTATATGTGCCCAGCTTCTTGCAATCTGTTAGTGTAGAACTGACTAAACAAGATGTGATATACTTAAGGTTAATAATTTTTGACTGATTTTTATTCTATAAATTTAGCCGTTGACCTTTTCAACCTAAGTATACTCTTGGCATCCCAATATCCTGGATCAAGGACTTCCACAGTTTAACTATGTGCTATATGGAGAAGTACTTCCTTATGCTTGTTTTGGGTCTGACACATCATAATTTCATTTGATGCTCCTCAGATCTTGTAGTATGTGAGTGAATAATTCTTTTTCATTCATCTTTTCCATATTGCTTCAGATGTTCCAGATATAACCAAAAAAAAAAAAAATCCATGAAGAAAAAAATGTCAAGGGTAAAATACAAGAAAGACCCAATGGAGTTGTGCATGAATTTATCTGCTTTGTTCAATCTTTCACTTTTAGACTAGTTAGGAAAGAGTTAGCACCTGGTGGTGACTGGAGACTTGATGTTTTTGTTCTTGTTTCTGTGGGTACATGTCCACTGGTAGACTAGATCTGATAGTTGTGTGTTCTCCATCTTAGCAAAACAGTGAGGTAACTTTGTGTGCTCTTAGAGTGCAGAGGACTCAGTGCAAGAGGACTGACAGGAAAAAAAATTATATCCAGAAGGTTTTCATGTCTTCAGCACACCTGTTAAAAACAAGAAAAGAAAACTCGGGAAAAAAAAACCCTCAGCGTGAAAAATACGCTTCAGCTCCATAACTTCCCCATCCACCCTTAAACAATGTCTGCTTTCAGAGAAGTCCTGAATATATTTTCTCTGTATAGATTCTTCTTGGATTTATTAGCAGTGAATATTTGATATCCATGTTTTGTTTTTTTTTCTTAAAAAAAAAAAGTTCCATAGCATTTCATGTACGTTTCAGTTTGAAATCTTCCAAAAGACATTTAAAACAAGCAAATATTAATGAAAATGGTAACATTAGTGCGACATATCATGAAGCAAAACATTTTAATGAGTAGTATTAATGATATGTGTATTTAAGAATCCTTCTCCTAATAAATAGATTTACAGGAAATACGGACAAAGAACAGCTGTGGGCCAGCTCCACCTCCTTTACAACTGAAAGTATGGTGACTAAATAAAAATATGAAACATCTCAATGTTAGTTCCACAAAACAATCTCTTTTCCCTGTCTTTGTTTCAGCCTTTTCCAAAAGCTGTCTGAAATACATGAACTTGACAGATTTTGCTTTAAAAAATAATAATAATTAGTATCTGATATCTAAAAGTAGTTCCTCGCCTGAAAGGAGGGATCCTGTAGGTAGTGAATGTTAGCAGTGAAGAGAAAAACAGTAGTAGATCATTTTGACATGGGGCATACAGTCTTAAACCAGCTACAGCCTTTAGAACAAACAGTTATTCACAAATACCAGCATATTGGTCATGTAACAGGGTACCTGACGCAGTGCAGAATGCTGTTGTCACTAACTTCAGCTTCTGAATTACGTTTATTTTCTGATTGTTGTGTATATTTAAATATACTGTAGGTCGCATAGTCATGGACGTTTAGGCAGATAAATCATATTTTTACTGTTTCAAGAACGTAGAATTCTTTAAATTTCAGTTACAAATCGTATTGAGAAGCTTCTATGATACAGTTGATTTAAGGTTCTCTTCTATGCTGATGGATCTGGGAAATTTTAATTTTTCTTAATATGTAGCACTTGTCCCTGCCTTACAACTGAAATGTTTTTTTTTAAAGTAATGAGTGGATAATTATCTGTGCATAAACGGCATTCGGCATACGCGTTTTACAGTCAGATATTCAGAGTTAACAAGATGAGAATTTAGGTCTCCTCTTGTACCTGTGCTGCCTGTGAGACAGAAGACCTTACATCACAGTTTTGTTTTAACCAGAGGCTTGCATATGTTTTCCATAGAGCACTTGCATACATTAACAGGGGATGGTGCATGCTGTTTGCTTAATAAACAGCTATTCTTTATTATGTCTCATACAAATTAATTAATGAATACAAATTAATTTCTCACCCATCAACCTAATTGCAATCTCTTTTCTTTCTGGCATCTTTGCCTGATGTTCCCAGTTGGCTTCTTGTCACCATCTTACCAATTCCAGTGACTTTTCATTCAGTTGTTCTGTCTGTCCCGTTTATTTTTGCTCCAACCTTTTCCTAGCTGAAGTATCCTCCTTGGATCTTTGCCAGATTCTCTCCCTTTTCTTTGGTTTCATCCCATTCTTGCTGGCTTAGTTCCAGTCCAGTCCTTCAGACTGAATTTCTTTCACCAGGCATCCCGCTTTACTTTGCCTCTCCCTCCGCCCATTTGAATGTGAATGCATTTTGTTTGGGTAGCAGCAGGAACTGGAGACCTGTCTCTAAGCATAGGGAAGATGGGTTCCCTGCTCTCAGCTCCAGTGGGTAACCTCACTTCAAACCTCAAAACAAGCCAAAAAAGACCACAAACAAGCCAAAAATAATTCTAGCTTCAATCATGTTATGGGTGCTGTGGGGCATATAAAGAGGTTAAACCGTTGAGACTGCTCAGTGTTAAATTTGAGGCGATTTTCTCTTGAGGACATGAGTTGGTGTTCTGTTGTTTGGTTTTCTTTTTCTGATAGATTATGAAGTTACTAAATCTGGATGGATTTTCACAGAAGTGCAGTGGTTCATCTCTGATACCAAATTTTCTGTGTGCCACATGTAAAGTTTTGGCTCCTAAGCAAAGCTTTTCAAAGAAGAAAAAAAAGTCATCTGGGATGTTTTAAACATGGACAACGCTGCACAGTGAAGCTGCTTTCAAAGCTTTCAGCCCACTTAATTACAACATGGCAGTTAGAAGTGGCTAAACCACTGATTGTGAAGTCAGGAAATAAGGCCTCTGTAATTCACCTAGGACGTCTTGAGTCTTGAAACTGGTAAAATGGGTGGTGGTAGCAGGGAGCCTCCTGGTTCTTGGCAAGGCCTGTCCCAGGTAGATGAAGGTAGCCTTAAGCTATTCTACGACTCACCAAATACTGCAGACAGGAGAGAGCAGGGTGACCGCTGTAGGGAAGCACTGTTGGTGCAGTGTTGCAAAGGGTGCAGATGTCAGCCCTGCGTACCGCAGCTCGAAACACCGGCTCAGCACTCCCAGGCCTCAATGCGTTAGCTCCTAGAGAGTCTCTTGTATGTCCCAAGACCATCCATGTGCTTCAAGCTGACTGTGCTATCAGAGTACCACAGAAGAGCCATGACTTAATACCTCATATCAGTAATGCTGTGCTGAGTGAAAGCATCTCTAACTTCTCTGCAACTTCATCGCTCTGTGCATGAGCTCCGTCTTACCCAGCCACACGTTATCCCAAGCCCTTTTCTGAAGAACTCAGATTTGCTTCCCATCTTCTGTTCCTTTTCTTGTTCTCTCTCCAGATAATCTTGTTGGGGTTTGTTGGACTTTTTTTGGCTGTCATCACTAAGCGCTTCAAACACAGCTCTGTGGCTGCAGAGTAATGTTGAACAACCGCAGCTCTTAAGTTCAGATGCTCCACCAGTTTTATAGTTGACTCTTGTAATCTTAGGATTTGCTACCTGATAATGTAATAATTTTGAGTCTACTTTGGCAATTCTGAGAATCAAGCAACTTGTGCAGTAATTAGTTTAAACACTTGTGTTTTCATAGGCAGAATCTAAAGCAGTAGTTGCTAGCTTTGCTGATAAAGTTGCACAAAACAGTGAGGAGTAAGAAGGGGGCATCTCTATTTGCATACCCTGTCCAAGCATTTGAGAAACTTCACATTTTCACAATCTTCAAACTGGAAATTTTCAATAACTATTTTTGTCACCATTTATAAACACATGCTACTTAGGATATATAGTACTAAGGGAGAGAATAATCTAGCATTGGGTGTCAAATCAGTTAATTACTCAACTTTGTTTCATTCAGTAAGCAGTGAAGAGAGGGACTTCCACAGAAAATGGTACGTGGTGACATAGTCAAAGGCAATGACAAACTTTGTTGCAAAGTCATTGCAGAATGACATGAAACGGACTCTGGCTGTATCATGAGGTACAGCATCCTTTTCAAATTTCAATCTGTTTAAAACTGTGAAGAATGCTCAAACAGCTCAGAAACAAATGTGAGACGCATAGATATGTCTGAGCATCGATTTTTGTTACTGCATAGTATAGTTGGAGAAAGTAAAGACTGATAAATGACTATTCCTGTTCCTCATTCTTCCCATTTTTTTGTGTAAAAGGCTTTAATTTTCTGCAGTTTGCATTCCAACACGTGGTAATTTTGTGCTTTATGCCTTAGTCTTCTTTGCTATTTCCCTAAAAGCTTCTTTGCTGGTGACATAGAAAAATGTTTTTTGTTTTTTCTTTTTTTTTTTTTTTGGGGGGGGGGGGGGGGGGAGGTGTGGAGGAATGCTCTCTATTTTAAAATCAAGTTACCTAATTTGGACTCGATGATCTTGAGGTCTCTTCCAACCTAGAAATTCTGTAATAAAAAATCAATATTGTCTAGTAATCGTTTTTTTTTTTTTTTCCTTGAATAATGTCAGTCATCTCCTGAATGACATCTGCAGAGGTGTCGTGCATTCTGTCAGTCCTCTTTGTCAAAGGCTTTCCAAATGTGCCTGGAGGGATTTAAGCGTAGCCTGTGTGTAGCTGTGGTCCTTCACTGAACACTGGTATCACGGGTGTGATTGGCTAAACAGCATGCTGCTCCCATGCCTAAACGAGGATTTCTAGCTTGTGAATAGATTCTTTTTTAGAACGTTTCTGTCTTAAATGCATTTGCTGAATGTCATTGCAGTTTAGTGCATAGCTTTTGACAAGGTACAGTCAAGCAGCCCCATATTACTTTTACTGTCAGCTAAATGAGTTTGGGTATTTTCAGTAGCTTGATACCTTTTCATAGGCTCTCTGCTGAAATTTTTAGCTTCAGAGATTTCTCATCTTGCGTTTTACTGGCTTATGATCTTAGATTCAGACTAGCTTCTATTTAGGGGTGTAGGCACCTTTCTATCATAGCGCTCACACGCAGATAAATCAACTGACTCAAACACTGAAACAGATGAAGTAAAAGACAAAAAGAAAAAACAAAAACCTTTTCCTCACTTGTCTTTGTTACAAGAAGGATAAACAGGGAAGGGAAGACAACTTAAGAAATCAGCCTTTATTCTGAGGACCAGATTCTGGAATTTACAGTATGTTCCAGTTGAGATTTACTTGCTCTGAGCATCATCAACACAACCCCATCAGCAGATCCGTGGGGATTTTGGAACAGGGTATGGTTCTAACCACCATATCAGTGCTGTCCTCTGTCTACAGGATGGTAAATAGTTTTAGTGAATACACTCTTACTCATTTTGGAGTAAAACAGTTTGACTGTGCGCGTAAGACGGTAGATGTTTGTGTCAAAATTCCTTTCATGTTTCAAAATTGTGATAAAGACATTGCTAATGAAGAAGTTTCCTTGCTCATTTGTGGCTTGCGCATTATAAGCACAGCCACCTTTATTGCAGTGATTTTTGTGTGCATGAAATAATGTCAATGAGACAGAGAAGGGAGTAAGGTAAAATAGTCTTCTCAGTTGTATTTCCCAGGGATAAAGGTTATTCACTTATTGCAAATGAGAGTCAAAACGTACGTGGAGAAGAGCTCTTCTGCATTGTTCTGTTTACTGTTGACTAGTAGAAATGTATTCCCTTTTGTGACATAAGTTAAAAAGGTCTGGTTACACTTGTGTCATTACTGTGTAAGCGCAGTATGCTAACATACTGTAGCTGAATCAAGTTATCTGTTCTGCATTTTTGAACCTCAGGAGAGTTTTGACATGGAAAGAGCAGTAGGGGCTGATCTACAAATGCCATGGTTTGGCTTATGAGCTAGAAGGTTAGCTTGAATTTGTCTCATTAATGAGCAGGTCTCATGCTAGAAAATAGGATTTTTTGTTCTTTTAAGTAAAGGGTGTTTTGCCTTTTTTTTTTTTCTTTGCAAATCATCTAGTAGGGTTGTTCAAGATCACATTTAATAGAACATTATTATTATGTTTGATAAGAATTGTGTATTCTTAAGTTATTGTATGTGAAGTTATTAGTTTATTATTATAACGTATAGAGCCATGTGCTTTTCTGAATGAATGAGCATTGTTAGCCAGACAACATAGGAACAGAAGTTGCATGTACTCCATAAAGCAAACAAGTTGCTCTTTCAAATCAAGGAAAAAATAGATGCTTTGGGTATATGTGCCCTGCTTTTAATAACATCTGTTGGGTCATGATTATTATCACTATATCTGATGTAACGTTTAAAACCCACGAGCATACGTTTATTTTTGTGTGGGTCCTATTGAGAAGGCGGAGAGAAAGGCCTTTGAATGACTGTAGAGAGGTGAGCAGCTGTGTTCTCATCCCTGTTCTATGCTGGACAAGGGAAGAAAGTATTTGCTTTCCACGTGTTAGGATCTGATACCTCCTGAAATTTTCTTTTGTGATTGGTCTGTGGCATTCCCATTCTCTGGGAGAATGGTTGATGGAATATTGCAGCTTTCTACAAATAAGTGAATGTTAAACATCAGTCAATGAAAAATAATTTATTACAAATAGAAAAATGTCTGAAAGGAAATTCTTTGATACAGTTGGAAATAAAAGCTGCTTTGGTTTGGCATGCATTTTTCAAGTTTATTTTTGTGCTGAAGTAAACTATTTGTTTTACAGTTGACAGATGTTTTTTCATTGACAATTATGTTTGAAAATATGATGCTTTAAAAATTATTAAAAGCTTTTTATTTTGTGGTTATAGCTCAATTTTATGTATTAAGTATATGGATTTATGTTTTCTTTTAATTGCTCCTTTTTCCCAAGTACGGTTACTTACCTTCTAAAGTTTTGGCAGAGGATTTTGTTTTCACAATTTCCTATAATGATTCACAGTTTCCTATAACGATTAATAATAATGACTGATGTTCACACATTGATAGTCACTGGTTTTATGTATACTTGTTTTAAAACCAAGAATAGGTGCTTCTTCATGTTCAAATTGGAGAGAAAGGTTTATAGGTTATATCATTTTAATGGGAGACCTATCCCATTCGATACCTTATTTCATAGTATATTTCCTTTGATAGTTTATTTACCCTTTGTTACCACTACTTGACCTTAATTATTGTTAATTTAATAAGAAATTACAGTAAGATAAAGTTTGGGATTTACTGTGTTCCAGCAATAATTACTAAAATCTGAAGAGATATTTAGAAGATAAATAGGTGAAAGAGTAGACGCACATGCTGGTTTTGTACTTCATTGGGTTGAACAGTGAGAATGGATTCATCAGGTCAATTTGATAAAGTTTCACTTTGGTTTTCATGTACTGGCACAGTGTTACAATTCTAAAGTTAAAATAATTTTAAGTCCAAACAAATGGCTTTTATTAAAATAAATAATCTTAACACTTAATACATTGAAAACCTACAAAATCTTGTGGATCTAAAACATGTGATGGTTCTTCCAGCTTGTTTTATTTCAGAGGCTCGTTAAATCCATACCTGTTTTTATTTAATAAAGTCTTGATGTCTCAGGATACTCAGATTAATGAAGTGTGTGTGCATATGCACGCGTGTTCAGTTTCCTATAGGATTTTTTAAATTATTATTATTTAAAAATAACTTTATGGAGGGTAAATGTTTGTCTTTGGCTCCCTCTATCTGCCTGTCTCTATTTGTCTTTGTGAATTAATGATTTTTCATAACTTGCATCCATCAAATAGATTGGAGTCAGCTGACGAATGTCTACAAGTATTCCATGTAGGTGTTCTGTAAGAAAATAACTAAAAATGTTGTCAAAGAGACATGGAGGACTAGTAACAAATTCAGTTATACAAGCTCAAAAAAGTGGCTGATGTCTTTATGCCTAGATTATATTTCTAAAATATTTTTGCATTCTAGTCAAGGTCTAATTTCTGCATTAGGTTTTCAATAAAGATATTGTTATATGCTCAAGGTATATTAAACAGAAGCATTTTAGTTGCCTGTCTTGCAGCAGCGTGTGTTTGTGTGATAGCCTTTTGTTTTTGATTTCTGGTTATGTCAGTGCCCTATTGACATAAAAGGTAACTAGATTGTTCTATTAGTGATTTCTGACACAGAAATGATTTGGTGTGCTAACGCTATTTCTGACAGAAGATATAAAGTTTTGACAAACATGCATGGCACAGCAAGTGTCCAATTCTAAAGAGCAAAATAAATGCAAACCACCATTATGGGGAACACAAACAGCCTGAAAGCAAGTTATCAGTAAGCAAATAATTGTTGAACTGTTATGAATGGAATAGGATGTTGAAATAGGGCATGATTGGCTGATGTTACATATGTCCTTGATTACCTTCCTTGTGCTTTTATCCTAATAAGTGACATTCTTTGTATTCCCTTGGATGGCTAGACAGTCTGACACTGAAGAAGAATAAATATTGCATGTGGTACACATTAAGCTGTCATCTAGGACAGCATTTATAAAAAGTAACTAGAAAAATTCATAAGAAATTCTGCAGTGCTACAGTTTCCTGGCTCCAGTCATAATTGTCAAAGTTCTTGACACATTCAGGTCTTCTGAAATGATTTGGGTTTACAGTTACTTGGTGTATGAATAATTATTAAGGATTCATTTTCTGTGATGATGCAGACTGTTAATGTTAGTTCTCCAAATGTTGCATTTTCACTAAAGGCCATGTAGTTTAAAAAAAAAAAAAAAAGGCACAAGTGTGGTGTACGTAGCTAGTGCTGCTGCAGAAAATAGAATCAGCAGATGTATATGTATAAAAATAAAAGTAACGGACCAAATTAAAAAACTCATTTTCAAATACTGACTTTGAGTCTCTGTGGAATATCCATTGTGAACATGCACTGTTACTGTTATCCTACTTTGGAAATAGAGCTGCTTTTTGTGTAAAATGGCAATATTTTGTCTTTTTTCTCTGACTTGAAGTTAAGACTCAAAGGCAACGTAGCAGGATATAGTCATCTCTGCAAGGGCAATGGAGAAAAACCTTTTTGAACTATCTAAGCTGATGGGTTAGTGTTTGAATTGTAATTATTTTAACCTTTAATTTTGAGAAGAGGGAAGTGTGATAGTTACATTCTTCATACTTGCAAGTCAATTTCTTTTGATGACTTGCATGTTGACCAAATGTTCAATGGCTCCTTTGCCTTTCCAGGTGTTAATCTATCGCTTAATGTAATACCATGATACTATCTGGAACTTGACACAAAATGTCACTATATATATCTTAAGAGACTCTCACAGCTCTATTACTGAGCAAGTCAGTGGAGCATTTTCACTACATATTGTATTCGTGGTATAATCTGGTTTTGCTACAAGTGAAAATGCAGCCTTCTTCCATTTGTGGCTGTATGTCTCTGCATTTGTGACAGTATTGTCTAGTTAAGTGATCAGTTTACTATTTTACTGAATTTACACCATCCTGTAGGGAAAAAAAGTTTACCTGAGGACTGAAGTAATCTCACAGATAGCATTGTGTGTGTTCTCATGCCTCTTCCAAGTAGCCTATAACTTAGAAGACCTCACTGTGAGCAGCTTGGAATGGGAAAATAGATCCATTGGCTCTTTCATAAGTTTGTGTTTAATATTAATTGAAAAGCATTAAAATGGTCCTCAAAACCGTGTTAGAAAAAATGTGTATTCTTGGGAGCATGTAAAGCTGAAACACCTGTTTTGGTTGAAGAAAGTTTTCTTCAAGTATAACACAGCTCAAATGTTACAGGTAACTGTTAACTCTGTAGACCACTACAGAGCACAAAATATTTGCCCAACTGGTAAATTGAACTCTAAGTCCCACTGTGGGAAATTGCTTTGCTGTGCTCCAAACAGCAGTTATCTCAGTAATTGTACCTGAATTCTTTTGTGGCTAATAGACAGTTGATGTCCTTTTTACCATGACAGAATTATTTTTGCTACAACATTATTAATTGCAAAAATTTCAGATAAGATGTCTTCGTGTAGTTTCAGATGGCATGAGCACGATTTTTAATTGGTGCTGCGAGTGAGCTGGTTTTTGAGTTGAGAACCTGCGTACCCCGCGTTTCACATTCTAAACTGGAGCTCGCAACAAGGAGCTTATCAGAGCAAATTGTCTAGTCCATCCCCTTCCTCACTCAAAACCTAATGACCCTTTATCATCATGGTTTAGATTGCTGGACACAGATGTGAGAAAATACAAGTAATCTACAGGTAACTACAGTAGCTGCACTGATGTTCTCAGGGAACTGACTGCTGGGAAGATAAAAAGCTTCCCACAGAGTCTGTGACTTTCCAGCAGCAAAGCACATCATGAGCTCATACATGAAGTTTTATTTGCTGAAGATTCACAATAAGATGCATTAGGACATTCAGCAGGGTCCCTTCTTAGATGAGCACAAGAATTCTGTGAGGCTGTTAGTTGATGCACTAGTGCATGGCATCACGCTAAAACTAGAAGGTCCAACAATACCAGTAATGTTTCTTTTTGAGAACGTCACAAACTCCAACTGTAAAGTGATATTGATATTAATGTAGTTTGTTCCTTGATTGTAAAAGATCTAATGTTGTTTGACATTTTTTTTGTTATTACAGAAAGTATTCAGGCAGGAAGCAATGTTCTTCAGGAAAAAAAAAAGGCTGCTGGGTATTGAAATATAGAGTTAGGAGTATGTATTAGATATGAAGATATAAAATTATT
The DNA here is from genome assembly GCF_047663525.1 of Anas platyrhynchos. Classification (NCBI taxonomy): domain Eukaryota; kingdom Metazoa; phylum Chordata; class Aves; order Anseriformes; family Anatidae; genus Anas; species Anas platyrhynchos. Next base: position 22,387,901 of record NC_092593.1, on the reverse strand, counting down.
GTTTGGATAGAGTTATGTATGATTAATTACTGTGTTTTTTTCTTAGCATTTTTTGTTCTAGTCATGTAGCAGATCTAAAAATCACTGTATGTGAGATTGGATACTTTGCTGAGGAATGGGAAGGAAATAAAATGTTTTTCAGATAAATTTCATGTACCTTAAGGTTATGAAGGTAATGGTCTTGTTTGAATTTTTTTTTTTTGTAATAGAAGAAGCTGCTGTAATACAGTTTTTGTATTTAGTGATTCAGTAAGGTTGAAATGTATCTATTAAAGCAGATGGAAATAATCAATGTGAATCAGTCTGAACTTTCATTCTCTTCTAAAGTAACTGAAGTATAAACAGTTACTTACATAGAAAAAGTGAATTTGGATGCTGAAATGCTTCCCCCCCTTTTTTTTTTAATCATCTCAGTTTTGATTTTCTGAACAGAGAGAACATGGCCCCATCAAGCTGTTTGTTTTTTTTTTTTTTTTGAGGGCGTGGGGTTGGCATGAAATGTATAGATCCTCCAAGAATGAGGATCCATTCAGAGAGCAGTAGTAATAATAAAGGAGGCAATAAGCAATTAATTACTTTGATGACCTTTACAGAAAAGACTGATCAGAGAGAGAGAGAGAGAGAGAGAGAGAGGGGGAGAGAGAGAGAGGAAAGACAAACAAACAAAAACAACACCTAAAACCCAGGACAAACAGAAATTTCAAACAACCTCCTCCCATCCAGAAACAAAAAACAAACCCCAAACAACTCCCACCCAGGAGATCTGATGAGGCAGACGGATGTCTGTTTTTCAGTTTCGATCCCTCTACCCTCTTTGGTCACCTTGAGGCTTCTGTGGTGTATTCCTCATTTCACAGTGGTGCAGCTGCACTTGGTGGACCTTCAAGCAAGAGCAGCTGTCTCTGTTTTCTGTTCTTTTGTCAATTGTCCACTGGAGGAAACTACAAGACACTGATAACCAAATACCGTTTGGTTTTCATCATTGCCTATTGCTTCTATTTTCTACTTTTGTTAATGACCATTTTCTAGCTTTTGCTGACCTCACTGATAACAGAGAACTTTGTACTGCAGGGCCCAACAGCCACTTTCCAAAATAAATGATTTTATATGATTACATGTACCTTTCATTGCTTAGTAAAGGCATGCAGAAATATTTTCTCATTTTTAGTAGTAAATAGGAGCTACAGGAAAAGCTCTGTGTGTTTTGTTGATTTTTAAGTGAGGGAGACAAAAGTGGTAGTGGTATATATATTGTAAGATTGATCCCCTCCCTTTCTTTTTTTTAATCTTGAGATTAATTATAATGAAATCCATGTACAAATTGGAGCAGACTCAGTCTTTCATGATATATACTGTTTCATGTTCTGTAGTGACTTTAATTCTCAACTACAGTAGACATACGGAAAAATAGAAAAAAACACTGGCTGTTACAAAGTTTTGTTTGAGCTTTTTAAACTGAGTGATTAGCAGAAATAATGACCCTGTCAGCCTTAATCACATTAAAATGTGGTTAACATCATTTAATTTTTTCCACTTAATATGCGAAAATTTCCAGTAGATTTGCAGTGAAGGCCATTGAAATTCCATTAGAACAAGAATAAAAATTTCAGGCATCATTTATTCAGAGAGGGAATAAAGGTCTCGATTGAAAACTGCTGAATCTTTCTATTAGAGAAACTATGAATCATTGCATTGAGCAGTACCTTCAGCTTCTATAGTACTGAGTATGGGCTGCTTTTGAATGAATGGAATGCATTTGTACTGTGGTGATTTTTTGAAAATTGCAGCGTACAAGTTTTGCACAAATTCAATAAACTCTTTTTCCTCAAAGAATTACTACGTGCTGCTTTATAAATGCTGTAGAGCTAAGAAAGCACTTCTGGTTTAGGCATCTTGTCACCAGGAAGTTCTGTGGTTCACATTATTTTTATTAAGAGATTTAGGAATGTAGTATATTCCAATTGATGTGTAACATGTAGTTGTAGATTCTATGTGGTTAACGGGAAACTAAGGACACACCATATTGTCTTCTGCAGCCTTGGCACTTCTTGTGGGGTGTTCCACAAGTACATGCCAAAGTGCAGCACACAATAACTATAGGAGCCCACTAGAGAAACTACCAGCAGCGTCTTTTACTGAGAGGAACTTCTCTTTCTAGGAAAGATATGATGTTTGTTAGTTGTACTGCAGCCTGCTGTATTTAGGTTCCCTTTTTTTTTTTGTCCTTTGCCCATGAAAAGAGAAGACTTTGTCTGATAAGTAGAGGCGTTAGAAAATTTATTTACTAAATAAAATTTATTTATTTTACTAATTGATTTATTTAAATAAAATGTAAGAAATTTATTTATTTAATAAAATATAAGAAAGTGCAATGCTAAATATTGGTGTAGTAGTATATACTGTGAGATACACAGTAGCTGAGGGATTTTCTCGGAATTAGTCAGTTGTTACTTAAGAACTGTGCATACCTAACCAGAATTTGGATGTCTCTCTGATCCATCTGTAACTCTGTATAGAATCACAGAGTCATTTAGATTGGAAAAGACCATTAAATCCAACTACCAGTGTAACGTTACAAGTTCACCACTGAACCATGCACATCTATATGTCTCTTAAATACCTATAACGATGATGACTCCACCCCTTCCCTGCTCAGACTGTTCCAGTGCCTAAACACCCTTTCTATGAACAAATTCTTCCTGATACCCAATCTAAACCTTCCCTGGCATGTCCTGAGGCTGTTTCCTCGTGGTTCTGTAAGTTGAGGAATGAAAGAAACTGATTAGGATCAGGACCAGAACCATTTGCTTTGCCCTGCAAATGAGGCAAAAGGAAGAAGTGTGGTAGAGATTGGAAGCCAGAGTAAGAGAGAGGTGCAGACTGAATGAAGAGATGCTTGGGGGGTCACTTGGAAGCATCTTTCTAAAGAGCTGCTGGACCAGGATGGAAAGCTGTGAAGATCAGAGAATGACACTGGGAAAAGAAACCAGGATGAGCAGCAGAATATGAACAACTGCCGGATGGCATGGGAAAGTGGCCGTATTTAGGAAGAAGGGTCAGAAGAAACTCTCTACTCACTAGGTTTTTCTCCATCTTACAAAGCAAGGCATTAAACTCAGAATTGTCTTTTTGTTTCTCCGCTCTTTTTAAGTGTCGGTGATATCATACGGAAGGATGTCTTACCTCTACCCAGCTTCTAGCACATCAAGGGGCTAGTACTTACTGTTTGTAGCTCACAGATAGCTTGTGTAGTGGATATGTAATGAGTACACTCAGAATAGAATTTAGCACATTTATTGGTTGCCTTTTTAGAAATTGGAATTTATGTACAGGTACATTAAGTGGCTTAATGTTGTAAAGCGAAGCACTTTGAAGTCACAAAATGTCTGTGTGAAGGTTGCCAGTGCATTTCAGAATCTATTTCCTGCTTCAGAGGTGTGTTTGCTCCCGGATATGCTAACAGTTCCCTTTCCCTTACAGGGAGAATTGCCCAGTGTAAAGGACAAGCTTGTTCTTAAGGATGCAGCAGGGTTGGGTAGGATGGGAGATTTTTGCCAGTGGGATTCACTTCCTTTGGAGCTAAACTTGATACTGACATGAAACTGGAGGAGGACAAGGTGTACATGTAGCTTTATGTTAAAGGCAGTTGATCTGCCTGGAGGTTTGGGGTTGGAGAACTAGACTTCTCTTTTGTCTCTTTTAGATTGCCATTCATGATGCTAAGTAAGTAACTTTTAATTTTTTCACACATTTTAAACTAATCATGTTCTTCATTTGACCAGCTGGGATAATGATATCCATTGTTCTCATTAGCTCTGTTTTTTCAAAATTTGGGCAAGGTACAAGTTTTAATCACTTATTCCACAGCTGTGATGCAAGTACTGTAGCCACATCTTCTGCCCTTTTTGAACCGTCCTCATGAGTGGTGTTGGATCCATGCCGACCTATATGTGGTCTGAGAATATCATGGGTTAATTTTGACTTCTATTACATATTCTTTTGGAAGAGCAGAATTCGTGGAGTCTAATTTTCCACAAGTTTGAATCTTGTTTCCTTAAAACAGTGATTACTGATGTATACTCATTCTATAAAAAATAATATGTTGCATGAACAGTAGGTACCATCATATTTGCGTGGATAGTGAGGACTTTGTGTGCGATGCTCAGTCTGCCAGCCTAGAGCTGTTGGTCAGCTGGATAGCTACAGCCACATCAAATATATGATGGTTGAGTTCTTCATGATATTTCCCTAGTGGAGACATTGGATTTTACAAAACCTGTAGGGACTTGGTTTGTATCAGACTGAGACCCGTTCGTCCCACTTCTGCATTTCTGGGTAGCGTTTGTGTACTTCTGAATTCACAAAGTGTAATGCTTCCTTGTAACTATATGGTAATCCCTAAATTACTGTAATCCCTCATCTGCATTCAGAACAGAACCAGTTATTGTTGGTAGCTACTTAATGTAGTAATGACTTTCATAAGTTAATTAAGATTATTTTTTTTATCAGTAGCTGATTGTTTTGCACTTAGTACTGGGAGGCTGTTCACAGAACCTCACTGCTGTCCTGCTTTGAAAATATTCTGCCAATTTCCAGCCTACGTTTTTCTGGGGCTGTTTTTTTTCATTGGTGGTTTTGGTAGTTTTGTCCTGCAGATTAAAGTATCTTACTTAATTGGCGTTTGCCTCTTGTACCTGAAGCAAGCAATTATCAATTCTGTGTTTCTATCATTTATGTATGTGAGGTTTCTGTTCCTCTGAAAACCTTAGATCTGTTCTGAAAATAAGTCATCTTTCTGTGAATTTAGCTGACCACAGCTGCACGTAGTACTCCATATTTCTGTGAATAGCTTATATGCAGGTGTAATGTATCTGTTTAAACAAAGGGAAATGTTTCCAGCAAGATCTGTAGATTGCATTTGCTTTTTCCACGTTGCATTGTGTTGGTGGCTTAGAGCTGTTCTGAGGAAGACTAACACATCATGATCCCCCTTCTTTGCCACTCCAAATTGATGATAATGGCTACTTCCTTGAGGAATACGTCTCTTGGTCTTGTAGCGGATGTAGCAGGCACCTAATGCTTGTGTCAAGGTCATGAATGTAGGCATTAAAAAGATCCGTATAAGTTTGATCCTTGAGTAGCTTCATTAATGAAATCCTCATACACCAAGTTGTTCTCCTGTCAACACATCAAGTGCATTACTCAGTGCATGGTCTGTACAAATCCACTTCCACCTCTTTACTGGTGAATGAATAGTTTCACACACAGCACCGTATCAAATCCTTTATAGATGTATTCCTCCTACGTAGAAAATCATATGTCATATCAATGAGAATAAATTTATCAGGGCATGCTTTATTTCTTCCTTTAAACCAAATTACTTGCATTTACCAAGGTTATTTTCTGTGATTGTTTCTTCTTTGATGGTATCATTGCTCAACCAAGCTAAGTCTAAAATAGCTTTGTATCTGTTAGGTGACTCTTGGGTGGAGAAATGAATTTGACGATCACATACCAGAATAATGGCCCACTAGATTTTTTTTAGTGTTTTTCTTTTGACTTGGTCTGCCTTTAACCATATAGTGCTTACTAGAGCTTTTGCCTGTTGAGCAGGCCTTTTCCAAACCTAAATTCCATGGTATCTATAAAACAGAGAAAATGAATAAATCCATTTGGTCATTAAAACAAGATTGGTTTTCATGCATCTTATATGCTAAAAGCAAAAGTAATTTGTTTTAATCAGTTTTGTAGTGGTAAACAAATGGTATATCCATTATTTTAGTCTTCAAATGCACGATTGGGCGAAGTGTTTTTAGCTGTTGTTTTAGATAGAAAGAAGGAATGAACAGAAAGTGGAAAACAGGTTATATAGGCTACCAGAAGTACAGAATTCTTTTGACTTCAATGTTTAATGACAATGTACATTTATGTCATAGGCTTGCTCTTTCAGTGTAGCTGTAGGAATGTTTCATATAGTATGTCCCATGCATATTTGAATTACTTTGAAAAAGTGAAATGATGTGATGTTTAGCTACAGAGAAATGTCAAAAACAATGCATTTATATGATATGAAAGATTTGCAGGCACAAGCTAGCAATTGATAGTAATATTATAATTAGCTCTTTATGCAGGCTGTTTTTTATTCATGAACATTTTCATTTATGTTGACAACTATCATGCATGCCACCACACATGGAGCCTTTTACATAGTCAGAAGAGACTGAACACGAATTAGCTTGGTTTTGGGCTGACGTTCCCAATTTTCTATTGAAAAGTGGTTTCTGGCCAGGTCATAAAAATTGAAGTAGCTTGCACTTCAGGTTTGGCACTTTGATTCTGTTGTTGTTGTTAGTGCTATATTTGTAAGGGCAAAACATTTCACAGAGATCTGTAACTTAGAGGTGGAACTTTTTTCAGTTAAATACTTGTGTTAAAATGGCTGGGAGTGTTCAGTGCATCCTGATTCTATAATCAATAAGAAAATGAAGATAGGTAAACTGGTGGTTTTGTAAGTCAAGTTTTAGTTTGGTGTTTGCAAAATAGAAATGTTTTATATGTACTCACCCGCAGGAGTATCTCTGACAAATGTACTTTTCCTTCCATTTCCAGTCATAAAAATTGTGTCTAACAGATCCTTTCCAGCCTGTCAGATAAGCAGTGTAATTTCAGACAATGATCCGTACTTACTTATTCCTGCTTCTGAAAAATCAAAGTTAGTGGTCCTGTAGGACAAGTATGTTTTAGTAGAATGTTCAAATATTGTTATTTTTTCTGTTTGTCGTAGTTTAAATGGATAAACAGGCTGTAGAACTGAATATTTTTGCGACAGCTATTCAGGTCAAGGCATCTCTGCACACTGTGAAAATCCCTGGCTCATTTCGTGTTTTATTTGGGTATTATGATGTTCCTTTGACAGTGTACAGTATCTGTTGCTGTATTTATTAGAGATTATTTGGGGGAAATGTACCAGCAGGGGGTAAGACTTGGACACACCACAGAATTTTACACGTGCAACTTAGGCACTTAAGGCTATGGTTAGTTTCTAAAGCAGCCTATGAAAAGCAGAAAGAAGATGCTTTAAGGAGAATGTTAGAACAGGAGTCCAAATTTAAGTGGTCTGAATTGCTCTCAGAAGAGCCTTCTGGTTCATTAACTATGTAGGGAGCAGAGTGAGATTAGGTATTGGGTGTCTGAAATGAAGCATTGTATTCTTGGAGTTGCTATCCTGTGAATATTAAGTGTTCAGCTAAGTAATTCTTTCATTGCTGTACTGAGAGCTTAGAAGCTGTTCCTTTTCCGGATAAATATCAAGGTTAATTTCTGATTTATTGAGTAGGGTATTCCCTACTAAAGCAAATTTGGTCTTTGTCAAAAAACACCCACAGCTTACGCCAATATTGCTAGCTTCCGTGATTTTTATTTCTAGTCTCGTTAAAATTGTTTCTAAAATGTTGCTTGTAGTACTGCATGATGTCAAAGTGTGGACCTACTCTATGGTAAGCTGGGTGCAGGAAACAAAATTAAATAGGTTTTATTATTTTAAATCTAATGCACTTACACTAGTAACACTTGGCTCTTGCAGTTTTAATGCTTACATAGTTTTTAACAACCAACGGAGGAAGGAAGAGAGAATTTGTGAGTTGTGTGGTGTAGAAAGACTCCACAGTTAAGATGATAAAAAAGAATATTGAAGATGCAAGGAATATCTCTGCTTATCATGTGTGAGCAGGGGAAGATACTTCATAAGAGAATCAGAGAGCAATATTCTGAGCCAGTTTGTTTAGATTCCATTTGATTGTTGTGCAACATTAATGAAAGCCAAAACTAACACATGGTGTAGTCTGTATTTGTGTTACTTGTTGCAGATTTTTAATTAGCACTAGTGGAATATATTCCCAATTACTCTTTAAGTATAGTATCTTATTTCAAGAGTTGATACTATATATATGTGTGTGTGTGTGTATATATATATATAAAAACTATGTGGGAGTTTTATGTAGATCATATTTTTTGTCTGAGAGTACGGCCTTGTGTTTGTTACTATACGTGTGCACACTGCATAGAATTAGGGAATATAAATTTAAGATGTTGTCCATCGTGTGTTTCACGTTCCTTTTCTAAAAGCATCACATATTCGTTTGATCAAATATTCTGTTTCTATGTGTTTTATAATTCCTTTTAATGGGATTTCATACTTTGAGACTTTGCATTGGTATAAATTATCCTATTTTCACACAGGATCCTTGAGAATATAGTTCTCCATTTGACACAAGAAGCACTGTCAAGAGATGAAAGTTAAAATTCTTGTGCCATAACGTAAACCTGACTGTGGAATAGGAATTCTTTCTGCTGATCTGTAGCATCTCAGTTATCATCGTTTTGCACATAGGTCTTGTGACTGAAATTTGCTATAATTTGACTGAGCATTTGTTAAATTACTGTTATAAACTTTTTAAGGTAACTTTTCAAAAGTCTGTATTTTAGCAATGATAGCAGAAAGAATGACAAGATGTGAATTTTCAAAGGCTTGTTTTCTGTCCAAAGTGTATCTGCCACAAATGGAGCCTATTATGTCTATAACCACGAAACATGTAATGTGCATGATTTGTTGCAGTCTGCATTGTTACGCAGTTCCATCAGTAGTTCCATCCTGACTGTGCTTGATTCTTGCTGACAGCAAAAGCTACGTCTTTTTTGAGTTAAGACAATTAATTTTCAGAATTGGCAGACCAAGGAGAACTGGAGACTGTAAGCCTTTCACATACAAGCAGGTGCTGCAGCAGCAGAGTCGTACCATTTCCATTATTGTTTAAGTTATAATTGGTTTTGATCACTTTAATGGGGACTATAATATAACGAGGTATTACTGAAGTTTTGAACATTAGATCAGAAAGGAATGTTTAAAATGAATCTCAAGATCTTCATTCTTCATGAATGATGCTCCTTACAAATGTTTAAAGTAAGATTACCTTGTTTGACCTTTGGTTAGATGAAATTTGTTGTATAAGGTACTGGAAGTCTTTCCTTACTGAAAGCTTTATTGGCAGGAAAATCATGCTGGATTGTTTTGCCTCTTTCTTGCTCTCTTACCATCTTAATATTCTTGAATTTGGACTGGGTTTTAGAGATCAACAACTTGATTTTTCTGTTATGCAGGCTTTATTTCTCCATGTTATAGAAGTATTTTGTCCTTTAACTGACATCTGTTTTCAGTTTACAGGTAGCATCGTGTTCTCTGTTACAATTTCTTTCACAGTGCCCACATCTTGCAAACCCAAAACAACTAAACAAGCTTTGTGTTAGTTAAATCTTGATACGAAATATGTTCAAAAAGTGTTCAATAGCATAACGTTGTAAGTGAACTGTTAACATCTTTGTCTGTTTTAACATACCACAAAACAGTGAATACAGCCAGGTAGTTCATCTAGAACAGATAAACTGAGAACAGTATACTGCTAACATATTGTACTACATCAGACAGTTTGTTAACAAAATTGTGTCTTGGGTGTGAAGTGCTTTTACATGAATTTCCAGGAGTATTACCTTGATTTTTTTTCTTGTCAACTAAAGTTTTCTGCCTTGGAAGATACATTTTTTAGTGATCTCATACAGGATAATTGTGACTGAGGACTTGTCATATACCAGTCTTCTCCAGTAATAAACGCTGAAAATCCTGATTGAACCTGGCTATGTAGCTTTGCTCTTTTTTGAGTGGAAGGCTGACTTAATGCATTCCTGTCCCTCAGTCTTCGGCTGCTCCTGCACCGTCCTCCCATTCTGTTGACACAACTGGGTGTGAGGATACATGGGCAAGTGAATTGATCCAACTTTTAAAAGGGATGTAGGAGTGAAGAAATGAATTCCCTCTCCTTCCCCAAGCTGCATTTTGCCAGATTGTTTTTGTTGGTGAATGGCTTGAGTATGACTGCAGTGAGTGCTGATAGGTCCCCTGCTCCATGTCTGGCTGGTAGCAGAAAAGCAGGTGTAACATCTGGATGGACAAGGAACAGGATGAGAAGCTCACATCTAGGTTATAGAAGACGTTTCTGTAGAAACCGGGATGCAATGTGAACTAAAATAGTAGGTGCAATACTGGTCACCCCATTTACCAAATGATTTTGTAGAGTTAGAGGAGCTTTAGGATAACAGCAGTGATAGAGATCAAGGCCATGGAAAAACTGGCTTTGACATACATGAGGCAGAGAGCCTGGAATTACTTATATTTGAAAGGAGAACGTTAAGGAAAGTTATAAAAACATTTGAATAAATGGCAAATGACAGTGTAGATCAGAAACTTCTATTCTTCTTTTCTTGATATAGTATCAGTTGAAATTACAATTAAGTTAAAAATGTGTGAAATCAGGTCTGGTAGAATGGAATACTTTATATAACTGTTCTGTCATAAGATTCCTGTGATCACAGGATGTGTCAGAAGTCCCCAAAACTTTTGCAGTAAAGAATTTTAAGGACTCCTGCACTTCGTGGTGTAAGGCCAAAGTCAGTGTGTGGTGGGGGTGCAAGTGGCACCTGAGGGGTGAGATCAGTTCTCCACTCTGGCCTCTGGAAATCCATCTGGATTCAGCGAGTAGCGTGGGAGGCAGGATCCCAAAGGGGATATGAGCATCAGACTCTGGGAAGTTACCAAAGATGAAAGAAGTTGAAGCATTCGGGATGCACAGAGCGAATGAAAGTGTGAGCTCCCACAGCTCTCATCCCAAAGGGCAGTGGGGAGGCTCCTGGCTAGGGAGCAGCCCCACAGGTGGGATGCAGTGGCTGGCTCTGAAGTGTTGCTGTGAAGTACTTGCAGGTGAGGGCAGGGAGTGGGAAGGGGCCTTTTGAAATCTGAGGGTTGCTGTGTTCTTCCAGACCATCTGGGAACCACAAATAAAGTAGAATAAATTCCTAAATGTCACTGATGGTTTGAAATGGGATTGCCTAGGTCAGTAACAGGTACTCCAAAACCTTCTGTAAGTCTTTTTTCTTTATAAAAAGCAAACTGTCATGGTGGGGAAGAAAGTACCTTTTTATTCTTTAATATTTTCCTGTTTAGTCTTCCTTTCTGTTCATGTGGGGCAAGAAGAAAGGGATACCCTCAAAAAGAGCCAGGTAACAGTAAGAGTTACTGCATGTTCAACTGTTACAACAGAGTAACAGATTACGACCCGAGCTTTGTTTCCCATTCTTGATTTCTTCTATTGACCTATTTTGTGATACAACATTATTATATACATTGGTTTCATCATTTTCCCTGTTCCATTCTTCGTTGATAATAGAAATATAGAATGAAAGCTTACTTAGGCTGTGCAGGTTTGTATGTATCTCTACCTTCGTACATGTGTATACCTACAGTGCTGAGAATAGCAGGACCTGGTCTTTGTGGAGTCTGCATGCTAACAAAATGGAAGGAAAGGGCATCACCTGTGAACTGTATTGTGTAGCACTGGTGCTCAGATAAATTGGATTTTCCTCTCCCCCCCCAAATCAGCTAAACCTGATGGTTCTTATTGCAGAGGCATTTGGGACCTGGCCAAAAAAAAAAAAAAAAAAAAAAAGACAACTTCCTAATTTGTCATCACTGTAGATAACTTGTGGGTTATGGGTGAGGCTTCATAAGAAGGCAGCCACAAAGAGGAAAGAAGAAACAAGCAGTTTCTAATAATTTTTTCATTAATTTCAAGATAAACATTGGAACAATTCAGCTGCTTTTAATTATCTAGGAGCAAGACAGTGGACAAGTAGTACCCAACAGGAATTTGTAAAGACAAAATTGTCAGATATCTGTGATAAATTTAATGGCCTTGTATATTGTGAAAAAACATACTAATCTATGTATTGTGATTTTTATTAAGGCTTTAAAGGCTTTAATGCCTTACAGCATTTCCATAAACAAGATAGGAAATTCTAGTTAAATGGAAACTACTGAAAGTTTGAGTGTGAAAGATTGGTTGGAAGATAATACACAGAGCACAGTTATCAGTGGTTCACTTTCCAAATGGAAGAATATCTCATTATGAGATCTGCTGAAGCGGCTGCTGGTTGAATACTGTTATGTATTTCCATTAATGAGCTGGATGATGAGCGTTCTTGTTAAATCTGCAGATGACCCCAAACTAGGAGATGTCCAGGTATGCAGAGAACAAAATAAGAATTTAGGAGCATCTCAAGAAATAGAGGAAATCATTAGGTAAAAAAACGAGCTAGGGTGCAGCTTCTGAGGAGAGGGATTTTAAGCAGGAATAATCAACTATGCAAATACAGCATTAAGGACAAGCTAGTCACGTGGGGTTGTACAAAAAGTTATAAACTGAGCATGAGATCATGTTGCAATACTGTCACAAAAAAAAAAAATCAAATGGTGTATCAAGTTTTATATACAGAAGAGTTATCTGACGAATGTGAGTTAATTCTCTGATGCTCCCCCACCTTATAAGACCTTATTGAAAGCTCTGAGGAGTGCTTTGGAGACCATGTGCCTCCAGAAATATTTAGACCAACTGTGAACAGTCCAGAAAAAAACACCGAGAATGGTTAGAAGTTTAGAAACAAAGAGGTGTAAAGTTAGAATTAATATGTGGCTGATACAAGGAAAGCTCTAAATAAATGGAAAATAATTTAAAATAATAATAATAAAGACCTGAGTCTTAAAGTATCTTAAAAAAAAGCTTTTCAGCAGTGGGGAAGGAAGCACTAAACACATTGCCATGAATAGTTTTAAAAAACCCTCAGTTGCTCAGAGCTATGAAGAGAAGGAACATGTTGAAATTCCTAGTTCCTTGTAGTCTTGCTCTTATCTGTAGATCTTTTTTTTTTTTTTTCTTTCCCTCCAGAATTCTGTATGTTTTCATGACTTAGTTTAATCTTTATATTTCTTTCTCCACCTTTCGGTCTTTCTTGCGATGCTACCTGGTATTTTCTCTTTCCCTGCCATGCTGTTTTGTTTCTGCCAATTTCTACTCTTAGTCCAGGCATTGGACAGAGAAGCAATTGTTTCTCTCCCATGAGTTGGATGGGTGAGTTTTTTTGGTCTTGCTTGTATGAAAGTGTACTTTGACAAATCACCTTCCTTGTCGGGGTCAGTTTTTCAGATCATCTTGTCTTGCAGGGATCCACAGAGCTCGCGTTCTCTCTGCAGCTTCTCTCTTCCATCACCTATTTCCATCAGAACTCTGCCTCTGTTCCCAGCTGGATCTCTCATGTGAAACTCAGCTTGTCAAATGTCATTCTGTAGTTAATGTACCTTCTGCAACTCTTGTATCTATTTATTTTGGCTGTCTGCAGGTATTGGTTTCATTTGCCTCAGGAACCACCACAGTTTTACAGCTCCCTTCCCATCTCCACAGCTCCCTTTTTTTGGTGCTCTTTGCTTATTGGCCTTCTCAGTGACAGCCCTGATTTTTAAACCTTTTTTCCAAGGTTCAAATCCTGTTCTGCATCCTGGTTTAATGCCAGCAGTTGACTCTGGTAGTCATCCCGATCCTGCTGCCCTTGGAGTACTGGCTTCTTTAGTTTACTTTATCCTTGTTAGGCTGATTCCAGATAATATCTGGAATCCCCTGAAATGATGCATTTGTTAAATTAGGGGATCTAGTAGTAGCAAGAAAATGCTTAGGTCTTCACAGTTTTTTCCAAGTTAGTAGTAGATACCTTGTCATGCTTTTGTCCTTCCTCATCTGTCTGCCACCAGTAACTGTGTTAGGCGTGTAAGTGAGCATCTTAATTCCTCTTAGCCCTTGTCCCAGAATTTTGAGTGCCTCCTCCATGTGCAAGTCATTCAGATCTGGTTTTGTTCTTGTGTCAGGCTTTTACAAAGTCTCCTTTTAAATTTAGTTTTAAGTTCAACTTTTATCTAAGACTCTTGTCTTTGCTGTGATGTCTGGTGGTCCTCCTGTCTGTTTGGCCGATATTTTTTCCCAGAAAGGATCTTACTGTCCATTTGTGGAGAACAGAGTCAAATTTCAATTCAGGAACCCTGTCCTCTTCTCACAAAGCAGTTGGAGGGACAACTGGACCATCTCAGTAGGGGAGCACTGTTAGTTGCCTAAAAATGCTCTGACACATCCCTTGCCGTTATTGCTGAGCAGAACTAGACGAAAAGCCTTTCTTCTTTCTGCTGTATGGTTTATAATCAGAATTTGGTTCTGACTCTGCTTCTAACAGCATTTTTAGAAACGTCATTAGGAAAGAAGATTTTTTTTAATTGCTTGTAGTGTGTACGCTGTTTGCAAGTACTTTTGAGTTTACTTTAAGTAGTGTCTTCATCTTTCAACTTTCTTGTTTCTCAAAGTTGAAATAGTTCCAGCTGTTAACCATGGTCATTGATTCTTCTGCCTGTTTTAATGTTTCTTCTCATGTTAGATTTTACCGTGTTTCCTTAATTGAGATTTCCTGTTGTCAAGTCTTCTCTCTCCGCCTGAAGTCCAATACCCTTTGTAATTCATTGTCATGTAGCATGACAAAATGAAGAAATACTCCGGGATTTGCTTACCCTAACATGCGTCCAAATAAGTGTGCTAATGCTGTTCTGTTACAGATGTCCGAGTATTTCCATGGAAAAATGATGTGCTCCAATAAAACAGACTTTGACGTTAATTGTTACCATTTCTTAAGGGAATTTCGTTCTGTTTAGCAGACTTAGTTATCTGTTTAGCACTACTTGGTTTAAAAGCAAACTTGCATGACCACTTTACCAATCATTAGTCAACCATTTCGCTTTGGGGAAAATTTCATTTAGAATATGTATCACTATTTGTACTTTTTATTTTTGTTTGTTTTATTTTGGTCACTGTGAGGGGAATTCCTGAGTGCTTTTTAGTAATTCTGTGACATTGAAAGTCACAAAAGTGAAACACTCAGGCAGAGAACCCAACTGTCTCTACAGAGTACGATGCAGTACCGTATCTTTTAGCGAGGCTGTAGCAGGTCTGATGTCAGTCACTTCAGAGACCTTTAGACCTCAGTGCTCATTTATTGCTAAAATGTACCAGTTCTGCTCCTGCATTATGAAGATCATCTGTCAACACTTTGAGATATTCTCCTTTGTTATTAAGCTTGTGATGCTCTACACTGTCAGGTTTTTTGCCAATTATAGTTAAGGTACAATGGTGTATTCACTGGATCAAAGTCTCACACTGGCGGTAGAGGAATGATTTGTAAGTCTTTATTCATCTGAATTGTACAATAGAATACCTGAGGAATGCAAATAATCCCTCTAAGGACTCAATAGAAAAGCTGTTAAAATGACAGTCTAAGACTATTATTATTCTGAATTGGTGTTTTAGCCAAAGTAATTATTTCTTATCTTGTTGTTCCACAATAGTTCTTAGTTTATTAGTTACGATGACCATATTTACCAAACAGAATTTGAATCCTATTTTAGGCACGACTTTCATGCCCATTTCAGTTTTTGAAGTTTGCGTGTTTAATTCTGTCTTTCACTTGGTACGTTATTTAATTAGTCCAGAGGCTGCTGTTAGATACTTTTTTAAAGAAAAGAAAAAAAAAAAAAGGATGTATGCACAGATGTTGAAGTACGCTTATGAATAGCAGATACATTCCTAGATACGTTTTCCATAAAAGGTTGGCATTTATAAGCTGTGAACTTTGATATCCAGTTTGTTAGCCAAAGTAAATTAGTTAACTACAAATGTCAGTTTTAGAAGCGCTGTTAAATGTCACATGTGGTTTCAGGAACGCACCTTAATTGTGATTTTCAGTTCAGATGTGTCTGAAGGCAAAAGTGTTTCAGTATCAGTCCTGGATACCAGACTATTTTCATTGGATAACTGGAGGAAAAAAGATTAGTATAATGAGGATTGAAAACCACTGATGGGGTATTTACATAAGTAAATGATAGAAGGACCAGCTTTATATAACAAACGTGTGAAAACTGTTGAGTGAACTTTTATATTCTTTGTCCCATCTAAAGCCCTACTCAGTGGGCCATGCACTTAATCTCATAATAGCTCTGATCCCCTGCTATTTTCTTTGACAAATGTGTGTTGATGAACTTGTGGTTCAGTTCGTTTTTTTTTCTGAAGTGACATTTGCATTGATTATTTAAAGGTTTGCAGGCCACAGTTTCAAAGCACTTTAGTATAATAGCAGTTAAAACCTTAGTCTAAATCTTGGAGATTAGCAGGACTAAGAAAAAGAACTCAGCAAGCATAAAACCCTATGCTGTATGGTGGGTGCTTCAGGTTCGAAACATCGACGGCACCCAAAGTACTGTATTTTGTACTTTTTATCTTAGCGTGCAGGAAATATTCTCTTGCCTGTTGTGCTTACTTGCTGAATGCACAGAGTTGTCCCCATTCTTACCGTTCCCACATGTTCAGAAATAGTGCCTTGTAGGTAACATTGTGAACAGTCATCAATCCTTCCAGGTCATTTATGGATATCTCTCTTACATGTATAATAAATAGCATTTACAGTTCTAAGTGCACTGTCTGTGTTTAAAGATTGTCCGATATCCGAATAGAAAATATTTGCAGAATTAACAGACCTTTAAACAATCCATTAAGCTGTAGTTCTAAATGCTTAATTTCATTCAACTAAAAAAAAAAAATAAATCAGATGTACAGTTAAGCTATTGCCGATGCTGCCAGTTACAAAGAGAAAACAGAAGATGAGAAATAGAAAATTTGATTCTTTATTTTAAAATAATAGTAGTGTAATATCTTGAAGCTTTGTCCTGGGGAGATAATAGAAAGGTGTGAGAAACTAGTAGCAACATGGTCCTGTATTCATTAGCTATGTCATCCTCTGAGATCAATAACCAGAAAAAACAGGGTACAGCTTGCTGTCTAGGAGCTTACAGTGTGTAGTGTTTTTTTCTGTCTGCTAATATCAGTTACCTTAGCCACTGAGAAGAGGAGATGTTTATATATAAAAAAAAAAAAGGGGGGGGGGGATGGAGATGATGTCAGAAGAAAAACTGAAGACCCCAGTTTTTGCCATATTTGATGAATTTCACCTTTGTAAGTCTCAGAAAAATGACTTCCACAATCCACAAAGTTTTATTCAGTTACCATTTTAGATTGCAAGTATTTAACCTCTACCAAAAACCTAGTTATTGTCTCAAATTATGCCCATTTCTTATAGATTAAATGCCAAACAGAAACCAAGAAACAGTGAAATGTTAATGGAGTACACCTGAAGCAATTGCTGCCTGTTAATGCCTTGACCTTGGAAAGCAATACACAAAAAGATGGCATCATAAAACCGTGCAATTCTTATGAATATGTATGTGCTACTTGATAATAATGAATGTGGTACAGCCATGCATGCACTACAAGATAATGTTGTGCCCTTTGTTGTCTACAGGTTGATAAAAATTAAAGAGTGGGTGGACAAGCACGACCCGGGTGCTTTGGTCATTCCTTTTAGTGGGGCCTTGGAACTCAAGTTGCAAGATATGAGTGCTGAGGAGAAACAGAAGTATCTGGAAGAGAACATGACACAAAGGTTAATTAGCATTCATTTTCCCTACACTTTATTATCAACTATTTCCTTGCAGTAATTTAATTGCTTGCGCTGATAGAATAATAAATGACAGAGTAATTACCATTATAAAGAGAGAATCTTCTCCTTTCTTTACCATGAGACAGAGTGAAAAGATTTATTTTAAATTAAGTTTTTAACTGTCATCTGTCATCTCTGTACAGTGTTTTAATTATAACATAGGTATTAGTTATGTATATTTTTGAGAAGGAATGATCACCAAAACTGTTTCGTCATCCATGGGGATCAGGGATGGTGGAAAAAATTTTGCCATAATTTTTCTGAAGAACTCTAATAAATTGTTTCAATATTGAATTTCAGTCAAACAGTTATGCTTTCATGACCCGGAGTCCTGAAAATTGCATGAGACCAAAAGTGCTGCCTGATAGGGTGTTTTAAATGGATCCCATATTTCTGTATCCTGTGGAATAAACAAATCAAAATACTGTCTTTATGATGTTGCAGGAAAAAAAATAGTTCTTCTGAAGAGAGTTCAAAGAAAAAGGCTACTCCGATTATCACGGGGTTTTCAAGTAGATCCAGTGTCTTCCAAATACGCAATGTCTTTCCACATAAATTGATTACTTGAGGCATTTAGCTGTTTTATGTGTATACGTTGAATGAATTGGATTCATTTTTTTTTTTCAGTGCTTTAGCAAAGATCATTAAGGCTGGATATGCGGCACTCCAACTAGAATACTTTTTCACTGCAGGCCCAGATGAAGTGCGTGCATGGACCATCAGGGTAAGATTCATACTTATTCATCAGCTATATCCAGTTCCACACTATTGAATTCAGATTGATATCACTGACTTTGAAGTTTGTCATGGTGGCGGTTAGCTAGTCATTACAGATGAGGTTTTTGTCCAGGATAACTTTAATTATTTGTGAGCTGCTGAACAGTGAAAGTGGAGCTGCATTGATTGAGGCAGGTAACAATTGATTCTGCCTATTACATAGTCTGAATTTCTTCATCCTGTAGAATCTGTCTACCCTCCTCCTGTGGTCAGAGATAAGACGTACCAGTATTGTGCTTGCTTAATCTGTGTGACTGGGTTTGTCTGCAGTGAAATTGATGTTGCTTTTCATTTTGTATTCACTAAGTTTGTTTGGGTTGCGGGTGGTTCATTCCTCCTTTGCTTTGCTCGGATTACATTTTCAGCAATAAAAGCAATATAACATCATTATATTCCTCGTGGATACACAGTTGGGCTCCAAAACCTAAAATCAGTGTGCAATAATTCAGGTCGTTTACTGACTTTAATATTTAGACCGAATTTATTTTGGTAGTTTTATGTGTGTTTATCCAGGAACTTATGTAATGCCTGAAATTAAATTATGTATTTTAAATGTTGATGCAGAATGATTACAGCCATAGAGATTGACTAATTTATTCCCAAAGGACAGTAAGAGCTGAGCTGTAGTGGTTTGCCTTTGAAAATACAGTATAATATAAAAATTACTATTGAAAAATATTTTGAAATGCATGCAGTTATAAATTCTACCTTAAAATTTATAAAAATGTCAACTTTAGGAGATGCAGATCTGTCACTGAGCTTTTATTTGCTGCATCATTATGTTTAGAGCTCTGCAGTGAATTTCAGTGCTGCATTTAATTTCATTTCAAAGGAATTAATTTGTTTTCATTAATCAACATAATTTCCAGTAAATTTATATTTTTCCTTGATACTGCTACAGATGTTCGTGTATATATTTCAGCACATTAAACTTACAAGTGTGCTTTAGAATTTTTTTTTAGTCTTTTCATCTGTGTCTCCTTTTACGTGATAACTCATAGCTAGTGTCCTTGAAATAGCTACCAAAATAATATAAAAGCAGAAGTTCTGTTCTTTTTAAAAGCATGTTCTGAAACTCTGCTGTTTTCAGTAGGAGAAATGCTTGCTCTTTATTAGAAAATTTGAAAGCTGGTTTATCTTAAGACTGATTGTAAGTATCTTTGATTTAATGTGCAAAGATATTTAGTCAGGTAAGCATCAGTGAGTAGCCATATTAACCCAATACATCTTTTATTGTAAAAACTGTGCTTTACAGTGTCAGACTCCTTAGCACTTTAACATGCTTTATTAAGCAGCCTTTAGGTCACCATTATTTCTCAAATTTCTTTCCATGGCTGTGTGTGCACAGAATGTATGTCCTTGTAATTTAAGGCATACAGTTATAATGCATTCTACTTTACTGCAAAAGCTTAAATTATCTCATAATATTTGCATGTGATTTTTTAAAAAAATTTTTAGTCATTCAGTTGTTGATGTTTTGGTAAGAATACTCATTTTGTTCTACCTTAGACTTATTAAAATTATTCCAAAATAAAAATAAGCCAGTATATATAACTTGAGATTCATACATCATTTTTGATTACAAATATGATTCACCAATGAATGTTATCATTTAATTGAAATTATTTGGATGTGACTAAAAGTCTAGAGTATTCCAGATTTTAAAGTTATTTAAAAATCTATATTTTCTTCACTTTCTGTATGAAGAGCTAGGGATCGAAGTGAATCCCACAACAAAACACAATCATAGCTTCTAAAATCAATATTGCTGTTTATACCTATTAGGAAAAAACAAAGCTGCCTTTCTTTAATATCAGTTAGTTTATCTGTGGCAAGGGCATTTATCTGTGTGTCCCAATATTGAGAATTACCCAGCTGTATGTGAGACATTTTAACTGATACAAAACAAAGTTTCAACAGATCCTGAAAGCGTATCAAAAAGGAAGAAACCTCTCTCCTGCAATCAATCTTCTTAAATGCAATTAATTTTCTTCCGGTCTTTCCTTTGACAGAAAGGGACGAAGGCTCCTCAGGCAGCAGGGAAGATTCACACAGATTTTGAAAAGGGATTCATTATGGCTGAAGTAATGAAATATGAAGATTT